>NC_073231.2:144245000-144923000 GCF_029281585.2 Gorilla gorilla gorilla | reverse complement strand
ACCTTCTTGAGAGTTATCTAGCTTTTAAGATTATCAAAGAATGGATCAGGCATTCACTTCACTCTAGCTTTACTACTTCACATTTGTATTAATTTTAGACGTTTGAAGAGATTTTTGGACATTCAAAATGCAACTGCCACATATTTCCAAGTGATTTAATAGGCTTTCAATGGTGCTACAGATCCCTGCATGATTTACCTGAAGAAAACAGTTGGAGAACTTCCAGTTCCTTCAGATTCACACCTTCAGACAAGAGGGTAATGGTTACCATGGCAAGTCTCTCTCATACCAAAGTCACTAGTCCTGCCTCTTCCTAAGGCTACATTGTTCCTTCTTTCACCATCCATTTCTACCTTCTCATTCAGAGTGGCCTCAAGTTCTATTAACAGAAAACGTTATCCAGACTAACCTAGGAAATCCTGGTTTTGTGGGAGTCGTAACTATTTCTTATCTCACTCTGGGCATGAAATTCAATGCACCTGTATTCAAGGGGGGCAAGGTAAGAGATACCTTCAGTCGACTTCCTGTTCTAGAGGTCTGAGCTCTACCTGAGCCCCATTCAACACAGCTTCCCCCGTGATTTCTGATTTTAGTTCTCTCATCTAAATGTTGGCCTGGTACTTTTGTGCTCCAGATATTGGAGTATTTTTGTACTCTAAATTTGGACTTAGTTTAACTCATTACCCTAGATTCCTCTCATCTTCCAAATCACTAAGTCATTTACCTGTACCCACAATAGTTGTACCAACTCGTTTTATGAAGTTCTTACCTACTATTTCTACTTTGTATATTTGCTGCTTTATGGTCTCTTCCCATGTTGCCATGAATATACAGATCTTCCCTGTGGCAAAGTCTTATTTGTTCGATGTCTAGAGGCATTTAGATCCCTGGTCCTGCCAGAAGTTTCCTGAGAGAATATGCAAGCTGAGCATATCTGCTTTGGGTGATGCACCCCTGTGCTTTGAGATTAGGGTTAGCTTTCTCACACCTGAATTCTAGCAATTGTATTCCCATACTAGAACGGGCAATATTAGCAACCCCAACAATAGTTCCCACCAACTATGGATTTAAGAAATATGAGGCTCAGGAGAATGTCATCCCTTTGAAGTCATGGTGACAAGGTAGTGGCTAGCAATAAAAATGTGACCATTAACTTGAGATTACCTTCAGAAATAACTTAAGCCTGTTGGAGTACACAAGTGTTCTCAGACTTTAGAATATGCAACAGTCCAGGACAATGATGGTAGGGGTTTTCTTGTGTAAAGCTTCTCAGCTTACAGGACAGTCTACAAGAACTTCTATAAGATCCCCAGAGGACTCTAGGATTATAATCCAGGTTTCCCTACTATATACAAATCCTCAGCTAAATTGGCTGAGCTGCTTTAAGCTAGAGTCAAAGATTATACACATTCAAAAAAATTACTCCAAAGTTATCCCTAAAACTATTTGTCTATTTCTCCTATCCAATAGGGTACAGTCTATTGGATGATAGCAATTGCTTTGTAATACTGATGTCTCAGTGGGAGACCTGCATGGAGATCAGGAATGTTGGAATTAAGGCCAGCAGTCAGTTTTGTCTTCTACTTACTCATCTGAATTGCCAGGCAATTACACATATTCAAGATCACTCTATCGGAGAGTCTAGTCTACATTTTGTATCAGAAGCTATCTAGTTTCTCCTGAAGCAGTTTCATGGGAACCCTTCTCAAGACGTGGAAGATGACAAATCCTGGAGGTCCCTCTTAATTCTGGGACTCTTACAAGTCAGGCTCCCTATGTGCCACTAGATGCCACGTTCAGCCTGTTCTTGTAAGGGTAAAGTGACATTTAAATCTTGACTATATAGTATTTCCAAAGTCAAACCCCTAAATTCAATATCTCTACTGCCCCCCATCCCAAGAACTGGCCACCTAACTAGATGTTTTGCATGTATTTGTCCCGAGACAAACACTCCTAATTCTGCAAGTGGAGATTCAGGTCAGGGCCCCAGAGTCCCTTGCTACTCGAAGCTTTTGTCACGTCTGTTACTGGCATAAGCCTAGTTCCTCACCCCTTACACCCTGTTTATGGGGAACCTTTAGACTGTCAGACCTACAGGATTTCTTCAGGTATAACAACTTTCTTACCCTACCCTAAACTCACAGGAGGATTCCTGAGCCTCACCCTCATTCTACACTCTGCAAGTGTGCTGTGCCTTTGGGCTGTCAGTCTTGTCTCTAGCTTCACATATTTAGCAGCATTTAGACTTCCGTCTGCTCCACTAGCAATCGTGAGTGGTTGAGGATTTGCATGTAGATCCAATCCAATTGCTTGGGCTCCAGAAGTTATCTTTTGGCCTGGCAATGTCACTGTCCTCCTCACAGGCAGGCTAAAATGTTGTTAGCCAGTATCCAAAGATCATCCTACTGTCTTGAAGATTAACTCAATGGATGAGATCAAAGCAGAAGAGGTATCTTAGGAGATGAAATTGGTGATGTAGAAGTAAAAAGCAAGTGAAAAGATACAGAAACAGCATGGTATGGCATGCAAAGAGGCCTGATATGTGGTTTCAGAAGGAAGTTAGGGGAGAAACATACTCAAGATAACAATAGCACTTTCTCTAAAAGATAGGATGCTTACTAACTGCTACCCTTCAACAAGAGTATTTCCATTTCAGTTTAACAAAAGACTAGAACACAAGCCTTACTCGAGCAGGTTCATCATACCCAACCTATTCAACCCAAATGAGTTAGACCCTAAAGAGTATACCTGGACATATCAGAAGCTAGAACTCATCTTCATATTAGAAGAATTTAGCTCCTTCCAGTTCAACTGGGATGCAGCCAGGGGAGTTTCAGGGCTCTACCTCACTGATTCTGGCACTAGGATAACATAAAACTACACAGCTGGAGAACACCAATTCATGTTCATGCCATGAGCACCTGCTCAAAACAGGAACAAGCTCCGGGGTAGCTAAGCATCCTGGCATTCAATTTCAGCAATGTTTCCAGGGATTTGAATACTTCCTGCCTTTTAAGTAGAGGAAATGGCTTTAAGAATTGCACAAACATTGGTCACCCCAAATCTACTTTTTAGGATCATCTGAAAACTAAGCCACTTATAAAATTGAAGATCAATTTTGAGGTTCAATTCCAGGCACATGGTGCTCAGGAGTTTCCTCAGAGGAACGTCAAGTACCACTAAAAACTAGGAACTTCAGGAAGAATTGTTAGAATTTGGGATTCTGAGACAGGAGAGATGCTTGCAGGACAGATTATCCCTCTCAAGGAGGCACATCCTGCCACCACCCAGGTGGTGGAGAAATTGACAAACAGGGTAGGAGAAATAGACAAATAGCTTTAGGGATAACTTTGGAATTTTAGAATGTGTACAGTCTGACTCTAGCTTAAAGCAGCTCAGCCAATTAGCTAAGGATTTGTGTATAGTAGGGAAACCTTGATTGTAATTCGAGTTCTCTGCATTCCTTCCATCCGTAGGTGGCAAACTCTATAGAGTTAGGAGCACATAAACTCCCAACTCAGAGCTTGAGATCTAGACTTCTGCAGGACTTCCCAAATGCAGCATCCTCGTAAGATGGCCTTACTAACCTCATCCATCTGTTCCTCATTCTCCTTTTATCTTTTGCATCTCATTGTCTCCTACTCTGCATCAAGGATGGTGGCAGGAAGAACAGTCAACAGTCCATTAAGAGTGGGAAAGTGCTACCATACCATAGAAATGCAAGTCACTTCCACAGTGGCTGCTGCTCCTTTGTGCTATTTCTGAGAACAGGTGCTGTAGGATGACCATGTGCACATAAACAAATCCCAAGGCAGGGCTTTGGAGTAAGACACCACTAGAACAGGAGGTGTTATGGTAGCCACTGGCATGAGGGAGCCAATTTGGGAGGATGGGGCTGGCTGATGAAACATACAAGACTACAACGAGCACCAAAGAGATGAAAAACCTCCAGATTTAGGAGAAGCACCTAGAAGGGCCAAGAAAAGGAATGGTAAGACACATGCAGGAAGAATGAGTTCCTTATCTCGATTTATCATGAGACTGTCTTGATGGTTCTGTGCCCCAGGCCTTGAACAGTGCCTGCGTCTCCTAGGCACTAGAGTTAGAGGGAAGAAACTGCAATGCAGTGTCCAGGAAACAGGTGGCTGGACTGCGAGGCCCAGTGTCAGAGGCCAAGCTATACATTTCCCACATGGGTCTGACTCATTTCAGGATGCAAAAACAGGGCTTACAAGCCTTTAACTCCACATTCTAGCCAGCAGTACCCCCCTCCCCCTCCTCCCGACCATAAGATACCAGCTTTTGGATTAGGGGAAGGGGAGACAAGCAGGCCCTGTGGCAATGCATGTCCCAGGAGGCGCCACTGGTGTGTGCAGCTGTAACACTGAGTAGGATGGGGAGGGCTCAGTCTGAGGACAGGCAGGCCTCCACGGCAGTGTAGCTGCAGAAACCTGGATGCTGGCCATGGAAGCCCAGAAGAGCCTCAGAACTGTTTCTAGGACCTAATGTCTATGTGAGCTGGTAGCTTTTCTCTGTGGAGCAGGCTGAAAGGATACGACAGGCCACTTAGGCCGCGATCCCCAAAAGCAATTTACCATGAGAACATGTCTTAGTACACTCACTCACACCGTCTCGGAGGAGCCTCCATTCAGCGCTGCCTTGCTGGGTTTACAGGACAATTAGGAGCCTGAGCTAAGGATAAAGATTAAATGGAAGCAGGAAATAAGACTGTTTACAGGTAGGCAATCACCAGAGGCACTAGACTGGATCAGAAATAAAGGGTTGAATCCTCCATTCTAAAGACTACTTTGGTTGAGTAAAATCCAACCAGAAAATCCAGTCACCTTTTTTCTAAGACAGAAATACTGTGCTTAACACAGAAGGTGAAAGTGTATGGTAGCATTTCATTAGTAGACTCCTCGCAAGTACTGGGATTATGGCCACCTGCCTGATGGAGATTCACTACAGAATATTGGAAGTAAGAAGATTACTTTTGCTAGGTCAAGATTCTAGTTGTCCAGAATGCAGTTTCTGCCGTACAGTTTTATAGGTAATGAGCATTACTGAAAGACGCAGGAAGCCTTGCAATACTGCACATATGGGAAGGCTTGCCAAATCCAACATCAGTATAGGTTTAAGGGCAAGAGGACCAGAGCACTTTGGGGCCCAGGGACAGAAGGCATGTGCCATTCTATTTAATGAATTAGAGGATTTCAGCTGCAAGAGTTTGAAGGGATAGCAAAGTTCACTACTACCTTCCCACGCTTACAGGTCTCCCTTGTAATCTTTATGTCCCATCCAGTTGGTGTGGTCTAACTTGTAAGGAGATGCTTGCAAGAACCACAACCTTGCTTTAAAGACCAAAAGTTCTCTAAGTGGCCTGCACCTCTCAGTTCTAGGGGCACTTGCCACATTAAAGGTCATTTGGCTTCCACAGCTGATGGGCTACCACTTTTCCAGCTTAACAAGCTCATTTTACCTTTTGTATAAAATCCATGCAGAGGTTTAGTTTGAACAGGCCCCAGGCTCCAGTCGTTTTGAACTATAACAGGTGTCAAGATACCCGGTACTGATTGGGTACAGGGATGTCAGCTGCCATCCATTATGCAGGAGAAGAGGTCATAAAATTCAATTTCCTTGATTTTTTTTCCAGTTGAGTCATTACTGTTCCGTTTAACCCAACACTTGGAGCAGTCCATTCTTGCTTACTTCACTAAACAAAGGAAAAGCTAGAAAGATCTTTCCTGTGGGGACCCTTCAGTTTTGCACAACTGTCCTTACTTCCCCAAATCCAGTTTCACAAGCTCCCCACAGCAGCCTCAGGGACCCAACTCCCCAGCCTTTTCAAAATGGTGAGTTGAAGCTTCAAGATTTTGGTTTATTTCTAAACTGCTAGAAGAGACTAGGTCTTCACTGCCTCTTAAGAGGTAGCCTGAACTTCCTATATACAGTTCTCAGGGTCCTTTTCTTAAAGGGAAAAAGGGGCTTCCAAGGAAAGGAGGTACTCTGATGATTCCAGAGGTATATCTCCTGTGGAGCTAGCGCACTTCTGAGAGACTAGAGGTTTTCATATCTGCCCCCTTCAGGGTCATGGTGACACAGGGGAACAGGTGGAAACTAGAGAAGGCCTGAGGAGGAAATGGTTTGAGGAAGAGGCAACTTTGCCTTAATAATCATGAAAGCTCACCATTTCTGATCTTTCTGGAAGTCCACTCAACCCCCGCAGAGCCAGGCATGCTCCAGAGCTCCCAGACCCTGGTAAGAAAAGGGGCCAACCACCCAGGCTGCCTTGTAAGCCACGACCCACCCACATGAGAAGGGCTGCCTCAGGCTTCTTATCGACCCACTTGCTCCTCCCCCATACTTAACAGGAACAGTGCCCACCTGGCCTCAAGTGCATTCTTGAGCTCCCTCTGCTGGAGCAGCTGGTGCCTTTTGGGTCCTCAACAAGGATATTGACAACCACCTTGGAAAGGAAAGACGAGGGAACAGGTCAACAGCTCACATCTTATTGCAATAAGCAGAGCGGCTCCTTCCTGGGTGTAGTCCTGACATTCCTGCGAGCCCTCAGGGGCCGATCCTGGAGACACGCTGGCACCCCTACACTCCTTTAAGAGGTGGCACTTCTGGTCCTCCATGGACAGAGCATGCACCTCCTGGGGTGCCACCAGGACATAGTAGATGTTTGCCTGGGCCACCCCCCTTGCTCCAAATAGAGTACAGGATGTTGCAATTTCATCACCTGAGCTACACACCTGTGCTGAAGCTGCAACTTGAGATCCTACGCTACCCACCCAGGCTCCAGCAACAGGCCCTTAAGTTCTAAGATTGAATCCCTAAAGCCCTGAGAGGCTCTAGGTGAGCCAAGGCATCTATGCACTCAAGGAAGACGACGCACTGCAGCTTGGCTCCAGTGGCCGGCAGCATATCCTTGTGAGTTCTGATACCTTTGAGGTGTAGAGGAAGGAAGAGGAACCAGGGCTGGGAAGTGGAAGAGGCAAGGTCTGACAGCCGGCAGAGGGAGAGTGCACCACCTTTGCTTTCAGGTAAGCAAAGAGACTAGGTCTTCACTGCCTCTTAAGAGGTAGCCTGAACTTCCTATATACAGTTCTCACGGTCCTTTCCTTAAAGGGAAAAAGGGGCTTCCAAAGAAAGGAGGTACTCTGATGATTCCAGAGGTATATCCTGCGGAGCCAGCGCACTTCTGAGAGACCAGAGGTCTCTCAGACCTTGCCCCTGATGCCCAGTGAGTGCACAGGGAATGCCCCTGCCTCCCCAAGGCCTCCCTCCTCTCCATGCCCCGTCTCTGATTATACTTTCTCAGAAAACATCTGTGTTTAACTTTCTACAGCCCAAATCCAATAAAGGAGAGCCTCTCAGGGCTTTAGGGATTCTTTCTCAAAACTGAAGGAAGAACTATTTTGGACTTTGATGAGCAGACGTATACACATTTTAATTAGAAATATTTCATAAGAATATGTTAGTGAGGAACTAAATGGGCAGCTCAGAGTTTTAAGTTTCACTGCGCACTAAGGAGTATTTATGATGTACCAGCATAAGTCCCTCACTGGTTTGGGAATCCCTGTTTGGCTTAGAAAGTGTTCCAAGACCATGGAATACTGTGCAGCTATAATGAAGAATGGAGTCATGTCTTTCCCAGTGGAACTGGGAACTTATCCTAAGTGATAGCTCCAACGTGGAACTGAAGACTTATCTTAAGTGTAATTTATCTTATGTTTGATTTAGAAACAAATGCCTCATTCTAGTGGGAGCTAAGCAGTAGGTACACATGAACAGGGAAATAGACAATGGGGATTTTGGGAGGGGGCGAGGATTGAAAAGTTACCAGTGCGGTACACTGTTCACTGTTTGGGTGATGGGCATGCCAGAAGCCTAGATTTCACCATTACATGATGTGTCCACGTGACAGGTCTGTTGCCATGCCCCCCCAGTCTATAAAAATGTGATCTAGAAGTGCTGGTGTCCTAGGCAGGACAATGAGCAGGCAAGCTCATGTAGACAAGAATGCTGAAGTCAGAAGTGATTGCGAGGCTTCCAACTTAGCACAAGGGAAAGGAATTGGAGTGGACTAGGTCCCTGAGCATGACATGACATCAGATGATAGACGTAGTTACAGTGGGATCTTCTCTACATAAGACACAGGCTTGGGAAAGCCTAGAAAACCTTCCACAACAGTTCTCTAAAACATACCCCGAGGGCCACTTTGTGCTTCTCTGCCGTTGTGGTTTACCACCAAGACCACTGGTCAGATATGATCTGTGGAAGCTGTTGGCTGTTCTTAGGGCAGCATTTCACCTGGTTTCACTTGCAATGCCTTTCCCAAAAGGAGAGGAAGCAGCAGTTACCTGGAATGTCTTAATACATGGCTCACTCGAGTTGTCTCAGAGGCCTCCACATTCAGGCTGCCTGGATTATTTGCAGGCGAGCAATTAGAAACCGGAGCTATGAATAAGATTGATGGTGATGCTGGGAGTTAAGAACTGCTGTTTACAAGCAGGTGATTAAAGGAATCAGATTCAGTTAGAAAGACCAGGGAAGAATCCCTCTGCCCACAAAGTTACTTTTGTCGCTTTGAGTAAATTCCAACTGGCAAACCCAGATTCCACCTTTCTTAAACAGCATACTGTGCTTAACAAGAAAGTAAGGAGAAACAGAAGTATAGTAGCATTTTGTTAATAAACTCCTCGGTTACAGGGGTCACAGCACCTGCCTAGTGGAGACTATGCTATAGGATATTGGAAGTAATGAGAAATGGAGACTTGTTTCCCCCTACCCCCTATTGCTGCATCAAGATTCTGGATGTCCAAAATGTCGTCCATGGCATACTGTCTCACAGGGCTAGTGAACGTTATTAGAGTCATGTGAAGTAAATATTTGCCAGATCTGCTGTTAGTGTAGAACTAGGCAACGTGACCAGAGCACTTTGGCTCCCAGGCTGATGTTGAATGGGATAGCAAATGCCTTCTGTTAAGGAATCTTAAGGTTTTAGTTGCAAGCGTGAGGGACCAGCAGAGTCCTTAGCAGCCCCCTGCACATCCACAGGTGGCCCTTGTAAGCTTAATATTAAATCCATAGTGAAATGCCTCCTTACAGAGGAGGCCACACAGAGTAACGCATGTCTTAAGGACTGAAATACTCCAAGGGGCCTGCTGTTCAGTTCTACGGGCATCTGCCATGGGAGAAGGCATTTAGCTTTTATGGTCAATTGCTGCCACGTTGGTGGCTGAACTTAAAGCTCATTTGACTTCCTTAGCACAAGTTTATGTAAAGGTTTAGCTTCAGAAGGCTCCAATACCTAATCATTTAGTCCTCAATGACAACAGGTGTCATGCAAAATAAGAATCAGAAGATAACACCTGGTGCCTATTGGGCACAGGGATGGCAGTTACCATCCCATCTTGCAGAAGACAGCATGAAATTCAGTATTGTCCTGTGTTCCAGTTGAAGACAATCATTATGACTCATTTTCATTTAACTCAGTAGTTCTTTCAGAGACAACCCAACCCTGCATGCTTCTAAGCTAAACATAGAACTTTAGAGAAGATCTTCCCTATTAGGAACTTCCAGCTCTGCAAAAAACTGCCTTCCATTCTGCTTCCCAAATCCTGTTCCTCCAGCAACCATGGGGGCCCCCACGCTATACTTCTTAGGAATTGAGGCTTCCTGAGACCTCTGTTCACTTCTCTTAAAGTGTGATTAGGGACTAGCTCTCCATTGCTTTTAAGGTGACCCAAACTTCCCACAGGCAGTTCTCAAGGTCTTTTTCCCAAAGGGAAAGGGGGGCTTTTGAGGAAAGGATGTCTTTGAAGATTCCAGAAGTAGGTCATATGGAGCCAGTGCACTTCTGAGAGAGGCTGGCAAGAGGCTTCCATATCTGTCCCTTGAGGGTCACAGTGAGACATGGGAGCAGGTGAGAACAGCCACAGAGAGAAGACCCCGAGGAGGGGTTGGGCAGAGAGCGAACATTAGGAAGAAGGAAGCAACTTTGCCTTAATAGAAAGGGAATCGTGAAAGCCCACAATTCCTGAGCTCCCCAGAAGTCTACCCACCTCCCGCACAGCCATGCATGCTCCAGAGCTCCCAAACCCTGGCAGGTAAAGGGGAACCACCCACGCAGGCTCCCTTGTAAGCCGTGACCCACCCGGATAAGAAGGGCTGCCTCAGGCTTCTTATAGACCCTCTTGCTCCTCCCCCACACTTAACAGGAACAGTGCCCACCTGGCCTAGAGTGTATTCTTGATCTCCCTCTGCTGGGGCAGCTGGGGCATTTTGGGTCCTCAGAAGGATATTGACTTTGGTTCACGTGGAGAGTAAAGGGAACCAGTTAACAGCTTAGCAGCTTTTTTCAATGACCAAATCATTCATTAGGGAAACGTGTTCCCTTATAGAACAGATTTAAAAAGTGGTTCATTCTTTTCGTGTTGGATGGGGGTTGACAGAACAAACAACATCACCTTATTTCAAGGGAAAACCCTTCATATGTGGGATTGGTATATGAACTTGGGCTAAGATGACTGCATTTGATGGTGTTATATGACCACACTCCAATAAGTTCTCAGGAACTTTGCTAAGATATCTATTGCTATTTGGAAATTACCTTTAAATATGCAATGCCTCTTCAAAAGTATTGACAATTCCCACACCTTTCAATTCAAGCTGTCTTTACCTTGTTAGTCAAGGTAATGTACCCATGAAATTTTTATGTTATAAATTCTCTTGGAGTAGACAGCTGGATATATTAGTGGCACTTCTTATTCAACAGTTTAACATGGATTTTATTTTTAAATTATCATTGAGGTGTTAAAATTAATCCACTTTTTCATTTCTAATAGATATAACCATCATGTAATATCAACCAGGTGACAAATGTACATTCCAAATAGTTTTGTATAGCCATATGCTTCTGCTAATCCATAGGAGTTAATTAACCAGGGAATAGGTCATCTGGAAAACCACTATGATCACTGAGCTCCACATAAACATAAATTTAATTACCTTGGAATTTTTTTCCTCTATCTGAGATCCTAAGGAGGGGCTCCCACTGAAAACCCAGAACTTGAAGGGATTCATATGATTGTTAAGTAGAAGACAGATAAATTATCTCGCCAATTTTGCTCATTTCTGGCCTCTAGATTACTTCCATCTTCCTTTACCTTAATATCACATCTCACAGGACAGGTTCTGACAGTACCTTTCTAGGCAACAAGCATGGTATTGTCAGTCATTGGGAGACTTGCAAGACACAGCTAAGGACTCAGATTATACACCTGCTGGGAAAGCCATCTGCATCACCTTCCCTGTGCTGCCCACCAGTGATGGCTGGCAGGCAGGCGCTTGAAAGTCTGTTGGGGTCAGCTCAGTTGTTGTATCTGTTATCTAATAGATGGTTGCTAGTCCTTATTAGCCCATCATTAAACTTAGGACACCAGATCTACAGTATTCTAAGACTGAGAATGGCAAAGGCCCTGGCATTACTAGGGCATGTCCAATATATGTTTAAGAATGTACAGTGCAGGGAAGAGGATTATAATAAACCTCCAAAAAATGTTGCTTCCTGCTCTTACAAGCCATATCCAACAGGAGAGGATGAGCACTTGCCATGTAGTAGCCTCTGTTTGTCCACAGTAAAGGACTCTTAAAATTGTAAGGACATTTCCTCAATATGCATCTTTAATTCTGGTCATAATGCAACAAAACACTGATGAACAAAATTGAAAAAGACACAAACAAATGAAAAGACATCCATGGTTATGGATCACACAAACTCATATCATTAAAATGAATATCCTACCCAAAGCAACCTATAGATTCAATGCAATCCCTATCAAAATACTGATGTTGGTTTTCACAGAAATAGAAAAAAACTAGTAAAATTTATATGAAACAAAAAAGAGCCTAAATAGCCAAGGCAATTCTCAGCAAACAACAACAACAAACAAAACAAAACAACAAAACAAAGCCAGAGGCATCACACTACCTGACTTCAAAATATATTACAAGGCTAAGGTAACTAAAACAGCATGGTATTGGTGTAAAAACAAAGACTCATAGAACAGAATAGAAAACCCAGAAATAAATCTATGTATTTAGAGCCAACTAATTTTTGACGACGGTGCCAAGAACATACACTGGGGAAAGGACACTCTATTCAACAAATGGTGCTGGGAAAATTAGATGTTCATATGTAGAAGAATGAAACTGGACCCCTATCTCTCACTATATAAAAAAATCTACTTAGGATGGTTTAAAGACTGAATGTCAAGACCCAAACCTATAAAACCACTAGAAGAAACATAGGGGAAACACTTCAGGACATTGGTCAGGGCAAAGAATTTATGGCTAACACCTCAAAAACATAGGCAACCAAAACAAAAGTAGATAAATGGGACTGTATTAAACTAAAAAGCTCCTGCACAGCAAAATAAAAAATCAACAGGGTGAAAAGACAATCTTTTGAATAGGGGAAAATATTTTTAAACTATTCATCTAACAAAGAACCAATATCCAGAATATACAAGGAACTCAACAGCAAAAAAAAAAAAAACAAATAATCCCACTAAAAAGTGGGCAAAGGACATGAATAGATATTTCTCAATATACACACATATGGCCACAGTTCTATGAAAAAATGTCCAGCATCATTAGTAATCAGGAAAATGCAAATCAAAGCAACAATGAGATATCATCTTACACCAGTTAGAATGGTTATTATTAAAGGCAGAATACAGTGGTGTATACCTGTAGTCCCAGCTACTTGGGAAGCCAAGACCGGAGGGTTAGTGCTTTTGCCCAGAAGTTCAAGGCCAACCTGACCAACACAGTGAGACCCAGTCTCCAAAGAAAAAATAGACCAAAAAAAACAACAACAACAACAACAACAGCAACAACAACATGGCCAGCACAGTGGCTCATGCCTGTAATCCCAGCACTTTGGGAGGCCAAGGCAGGTGGATCATTTGAAGTCAGGACTTCTTGACCAGCTTGGCCAACATGGTAAAACCCCATCTCTACTAAAAATACAAAAATTATCTGGGCATGGTGGTGCATGCCTGTAATCCCAGGTACTCAGGAGGCTGAGGCAGGAGAATCACTTGAACCCGGGAGGCAGAGGTTGCGGTGAAATGAGATTGCACCACTGCACTCCAGCATAGGTGACAGAGTGAGAGTCTCAAAACAAATCAACAGATGCTGGTGAGACATGGAAAAGGGAGCTCTTAATACACTATTGATGGGAATGCAAATTAGTACAGTCTGTATAGAAAACAGTATAGAGATTTCTCAAAAAATTAAAAGTGGAAATACCATGCAATCTAGTAATCCTACTACTGGGTATTTATCCAAAAGAAAAAGAAATCCGTATATTAAAGGGATACCTGCACCCTCATGTTTATGGCAGCACTATTCACAATAACAAAGATATGGAATCAGCCTAAGTGTCCATCAATGGATGAATGGATAAAGAAAAATCCGGTATGTGTATTCAATGGAATACTATTTGGCTATTTTAATTTTATAATATATTTATTATAGAAATAATAAAATCGTGTCATTTTCAGCACTATGGATGAAACTGGAGGTCATTATGTTAAATAAGACAGGCACAGAAAGACAAATATCATATGTTCTCACTCAGATGTGAGAGCTAAAAAGTTGATTTTATGGAGGTAGACAGTAGAATGATAGATAGCAGAGGCTGAGAAGGGTGTGTGTGTTAGGTGTGGAGATAAGAGGAGTTTGACCAAAGGGTAAAATGTTACCATTAGATAGAAGGAATAAGTTCTTTTGTCCAATAGCAGAGTAGAGTAAGTATAGTTAACAACAAATGTGTTGTACATTTCAAAATAGGCGGAAGTGAGGACTTAAAATGTTATACGTACATAGAAATGATAAATACCGGAGGTGATGAATACCCTAAATGCTCTGACTTGGTCATTACACATTCTAGACATGTAACAAAATGTCACGTGTACACACTTGTATAAGTACAAATATTATGTATCAATAAAAAATTAAGTACAAATATTATGTATCAATACAAAACTTTTTATTAAAAAACAGTAACCATAAAAAATAGGATGTGGCCATGGAGATTAATCTATTACTACCTTCAGGCAGTTTTAGGAAGGGCTGAAGTAAAACTGTGAAGCACATCAGCCCATTCAGGTGACAAGCGAGGAGTAGTTCAGGGAATGCCCCCAGTGTACTCCTCAACTTCCCTTCCCTCCCCTCCCCTCCCCTCTCTCCTCCCCTCCCCTCTCTCCTCCCCTCCTCTCCCCTCCACTCTTCTCCCCTCCCCTCTGCTCCCCTCCACTTCCCTTCCCTTCCCTTTCCTTCCCTTCCCTTCCCTCTTTGTTTCTTTCTCCTTCTAGAATTTTGAGGGAACAGGAATGAGAAGTGTGATGCAGTTTTCCATGATTACTTCCAGAGTTTTTGGTGGTTTCTTTGTTACTTGGCATCTTGCATTCTTCTGGTCCTTTTGGATGTTTTATATTTGTTCCAACTTAAAAATATATTCTTATTAATATTAATTGTCAAGGATCACTTTGAGTTTTGTGACTACCTGTCTACCGAGGTTGATAAAATACAATACAAAGTTGCGGGTCTTCATAGTATGAACTTTTGATTAAGCTTACCTGTCTAGTGTCCCCAGAACTTGAAAATGACTCATTCAGAATTTTTAAAGTTCACTCTACACTTGGCAAAAATTATTGAGTAATGAAACCTTAGGGACAATTTAGGTTGAATGTGATGTAGTACATTTTGACTAAAATTGGTCATTTAGGAATGTATCAATCCTACCACCCTTCTCTTTTGCTCAATACTTTCTTCACACCAAAGTAGCTAAATTTTCACAAAAGTCTTTTTCTTGTGAGTATTTGATCGAGACTGCTTATTCTGAGTGGGATATTCTTTCTTTCTAAATCTATTTTTTTGTCTTGCTTGCTTTTAATTTTATATAAACATTTAAACATTGGCTTTTTGACTCACAAGATATTAAAGCCCCATAAGTAAACAATTCATTATTGACAAAATTAAAGGGCATATAGGTTTGTTCATATAAACATTCTTATTATTCTCGTAAAAATTGTTTAGGTTCTTGTTAGTTTATGTATATAGTAATAATTATATATGTATAGGAATGTATATGCACACACACACACCATATATATAGTAAAAAGAGTATATACTCTATATATAGTATGTGTGTGTATATGTACATAGTATGTGTGTTTGTGTATATATATAGAAACAAGAACCCAAACAATTTTACATTTTCTTTTTGATTCAACTGTTGCAGATTTTCTTTTTTTATTTTATTATTATTATACTTTAAGTTTTAGGATACATGTGCACAATGTGCAGGTTAGTTACATATGTATACATGTGCCATGCTGGTGTGCTGCACCCATTAACTCATCATTTAGCATTAGGTATATCTCCTAATGCTATCCCTCCCCCCTCCCCCCACCCCACAACAGTCCCCAGAGTGTGATGTTCCCCTTCCTGTGTCCATGTGTTCTCATTGTTCAATTCCCACCTGTGAGTGAGAACATGCGGTGTTTGGTTTTTTGTCCTTGCGATAGTTTACTGAGAATGATGATTTCCAATTTCATCCATATCCCTACAAAGGACACGAACTCATCATTTTTTGTGGCTGCATAGTATTCCATGGTGTATATGTGCAACATTTTCTTAATCCGGTCTATCATTGTTGGACATTTGGGTTGGTTCCAAGTCTTTGCTATTGTGAATAGTGCCTCAATAAACATACGTGTGCATGTGTCTTTATAGCAGCATGATTTATAGTCCTTTGGGTATATACCCAGTAATGGGATGGCTGGGTCAAATGGTATTTCTAGTTCTAGATCCCTGAGGAATCGCCACACTGACTTCCACAATGGTTAAACTAGTTTACAGTCCCACCAACAGTGTAAAAGTGTTCCTATTTCTCCACATCCTCTCCAGCACCTGTTGTTTCCTGACTTTTTAATGATTGCCATTCTAACTGGTGTGAGATGGTATCTCATTGTGGTTTTGATTTGCATTTCTCTGATGGCCAGTGATAGTGAGCATTTTTTCGTGTGTCTTTTGGCTGCATAAATGTCTTCTTTTGAGAAGTGTCTGTTCATGTCCTTTGCCCACTTTTTGATGGGGTTGTTTGTTTTTTTCTTGTAAGTTTGTTTGAGTTCATTGTAAATTCTGGATATTAGCCCTTTGTCAGATGAGTAGGTTGCGAAAATTTTCTCCCATTTTGTAGGTTGCCCATTCACTCTGATGGTAGTTTCTTTTGCTGTGCAGAAGCTCTTTAGTTTAATTAGATCCCATTTGTCAGTTTTGGCTTTTGTTGTCATTGCTTTTGGTGTTTTAGACATGAAGTCCTTGCCCATGCCTATGTCCTGAATGGTAATGCCTAGGTTTTCTTCTAGGGTTTTTATGATTTTAGGTCTAACGTTTAAGTCTTTAATCCATCTTGAATTGATTTTTGTATAAGGTGTAAGAAAGGGATCCAGTTTCAGCTTTCTACATATGGCTAGCAAGTTTTCCCAGCACCATTTATTAAATAGGGAATCCTTTCCCCATTGCTTGTTTTTCTCAGGTTTGTCAAAGATCAGAGAGTTGTAGATATGCGGCGTTATTTCTGAGGGCTCTGTTCTGTTCCATTGATCTATATCTCTGTTTTGGTACCAGTACCATGCTGTTTTGGTTACTGTAGCCTTTTAGTATAGTTTGAAGTCAGGTAGCGTGATGCCTCCAGCTTTGTTCTTTTGGCTTAGGATTGACTTGGTGATGTGGGCTCCTTTTTGGTTCCATATGAACTTTAAAGTAGTTTTTTCCAATTCTGTGAAGAAAGTCATTGGTAGCTTGATGGGGATGGCATTGAATCTATAAATTACCTTGGGCGGTATGGCCATTTTCACGATATCGATTCTTCCTACCCATAGGCATGGAATGTTCTTCCATTTCTTTGTATCCTCTTTTATTTCATTGAGCAGTGGTTTGTAGTTCTCCTTGAAGAGGTCCTTCATGTCCCTTGTAAGTTGGATTCCTAGGTATTTTATTCTCTTTGGAGCAATTGTGAATGGGAGTTCACTCATGATTTGGCTCTCTGTTTGTCTGTTATTGGTGTATAAGAATGCTTGTGATTTCTGTACATTGATTTTGTATCCTGAGACTTTGCTGAAGTTGCTTATCAGCTTAAGGAGGTTTTGGGCTGAGACAATGGGGTTTTCTAGATATATAATCATGTCATCTGCAAACAGGGACAATTTGACTTCCTCTTTTCCTAATTGAATACCCTTTATTTCCTTCTCCTGCCTAATTGCCCTGGCCAGAACTTCCAACACTATGTTGAATAGGAGTGGTGAGAGAGGGCATCCCTGTCTTGTGCCAGTTTTCAAAGGGAATGCTTCCAGTTTTTGCCCATTCAGTATGATATTGGCTGTGGATTTAGAGCCTTTACTTCCTTTGACAGCCTTCCCATGCTTCCAGCATCCAGGCTGGAATCTCAGGATGATCTATGGTAAGTCCTGTGTTAAGAAGTGACTTAGAATGCCAGGTAGAAACTAAAATGTTACAGCCTCCTCTGGTTGCCACACGAATCCAAAGCAATGTACGATAAGCTAGGAAGTCTGTGGCCCAAGAGTCAGGGGTCACAGATTCTCCTCTTGGTTCCCCAAGTCAGCAGCATTGCATTTTTGATAAATTGTGTAAACTCTGATCCTCAGATTCCTTATGTGTAATAGGAGTATCTGGGCTGTATGATTTCTAAGGTTTTCTAATCCCAGCTGTGGGAGTCCATGAGTACTTGAAATTGCATAACCATACATGATTAGGCTCCTTTCTAAAAACAAATTTAAAAAATAGAAAGTGATGATGAATATTTCATGCTTATTATTTGGAAGATGAGTAGTTAGGAGGAAAGAGGGATTACCCGGATGAACAATAGCCTTGGATGCTGGGTTTGTAGGCAATATGCTTCATAAAATTCTATATTTATTTTTGAAAGGAGAAAGTTAGAAACACAGATGAATAACTTGCTTGAGGCATGAACGTTATTTACATCCACGCCTGGGCAAGAGTCCCAAACACGACTGAGTGTCAGGTCCATCCCAACTCCACCCTTCCCCCAACTCTTGCTGTGATACCCCGTTGTTACTCCTTTGATACTCCTTGATACTTTGGTACTTCTTGACACTTAATCCTTTGATACTTTTGGCATCTGGATCAACCTGTGCTGTGCGCTTCTTACTCTTCCTGCCTCAAGTTATACCCTTTGTCCTATTGGTTGCAACTTTTTTTGCGGAGAGGGTCTTGTCAAAACTGCAGAATTAATGGCACAGGGAGTAGGTAAAGCTCCATTTGAGCCAATGGGAACCTAGAAACCAAGTTAGAACCCACCACTATTATCTAGTGCCTGCTGGGTTTTAGCCCTTAGATACAGTTTTAAATATATCAGCTCACACAACCCTGGGGTATAGTCATGCATCGCAATCTGATAATTGAGAGTGATATTTGGATAGTTAACTATAGTGGTTTTCCAACTTACTTTTTAAAATATAACTTTGTTCCCCCAAATGGAACCTTATGTGGATATGTGTGCATGCACCTCAGTAACTCACACACTTACAATTTATTTGTAGGAAACCTACCCAGCAATTGCTCACTCTGTGCAGGTTGGGTATCCCTTATTAGAAATGCTTGTAATGAGACAAAGTTTTGGATTTTGGAGGTTTTCAGATTTTTGGAATATGTGCAATATACTTAACAGTTGATAATTCCGAATCTGAAAACCCAAAATCCAAAGTGCCTAGACTAATCAGCCTTTCCTTTGAGCATCGTGACAGCACTCAAGAAGGAGGTAAAATCAGTTCACTAACAAAAAATCATAATATAATTGTGATTTCAGACAGATAAAGGAGGAAGGAGACACAGGGTGTTAGAAGAACATAGGAAAGGGGATCTATTGCTGCCTTACTGCTGGGGAGAAATAAGAGGAGCTGTGGTGGCTTCAGGGAGGAGGTAACAGTGAGCTGAATGAACCTTAAAGCAGGAGGAGGAAGAGATTCATGGCAATAGCCCTGTGGGGAATGAGGGAATAAGGAAGAGAAATCAGACTTCAGAGTAGAGCACAGTACTTCTGCTTACTTCCTTTAGAAACATATTTTAATTTCACGTATGAAAATTGTCAACGTTAAAAAAGGAAGAGTCATTAAGAAAATTAAAAAACAAGTCACAGGTTGAAATAAAGTATTTGCAAAACTTATACTGGATAAAGACTTTTATCCGAAATATGCAGAGAACTCTTAAAACTAAAGAAATAAGCAAACAGATACCCAATTTTAAAAAACTGGCAAAAGACCTGAACAGACACCTTTCCAAAGATAATATACAGGTGGCAAATAAGCATACAAAAAAGATGTCAAATATTATTTGTAATCAGAGAATTGCAAAGTGAGACAATAATGAGATATCACTACATACATATTTTAATGGCTAAAATCCAAAAAATGACAATATCAAATATTGACAAGGACTCAGAACAGAAAGACCTCTTACTCATGGTTGCTAGAAATGCAAAATGGTGCAGCCATTTTGGAAGACATTTGGCAGCGAAATATAATGTTACCATATAATCCAGCAATTGTGCTCCTAGTTATTTTCCGAAATGCGTTGAACACTTACATCCACACAAAAACTTATACACAGAGGTTTATGGCAGATTTATTCATAAATCTTCCAAAAACTGGAAACAATTAAGATATCTTTTCATAGGCAAATAGAGAGGCAAACTGTGGTACATCCCTGCAATGGAGTATTATATGGAAACAATAGGAATGAGCTATCAGGCCTCAAGACAACATGAGGAACCTTAAATGCTTATGGCTAAGGGAAAGGAGCCGACTTGAAAAGACCCCCATTCTGTATGACTCCAAATGCCCTACTCTCATACCTTTTAGTATTTTTAATGTTGCATTTTGTTTTTGCATTGTAGTATAGTTATTTATGTTCATAGGTGTTTTAGTCTGCTTTTATAACATTTTGTTGAGTGAAGTATATTACAGAAACAGCCGTGATACTTTTCAGCTATTCCCATCAAGAACTGAAGCTCAGAACTGTCACCAGTGCCCAAAGATTGGACATTGGGCATGAAGATGTTGAGACAATCATTTCCAGCCATGAAGAAAATCAGCTGGTTATAATGATTAGCCCACATTGGAGAATGTAATGAATGAAGAAATGTAATGAAAATAGACATTTATGTGAGTGTTCTGCATCCAATAGTTAACCAAGCTGGAGGGTTCCTGGGGCTGTGATCTCAGCCCTTTGTAAAGTGACATATCTTGCTGCATACTGGACATGTGGTGCTGGCCAGAAATCAGCATTCCCAGTTTTAAATGGTAAAAAAATACACACAAACTAACGGATACATAAAGTATGCCACATTGTACCATAAGGGCAAATTACACAGATTTTAAAACTAAAGACACACTGACTTCACCTCTTTGCTGCCGTCTCCATGGATTAGAGAAGTGTGTGTGTGTTCTCCCTAAATATGGCCAAATACCTGTGCCCATGCTGCCATGTGCTTTCTGTTCTGACTCACCAGGGGGACTAAGGCAAGCACCCCATCAGTCAGCAGGCAGTGGTGCAGAGGGCTGTTGGAGGTCTGCTAGCAGTAGACAGACTGGGTGGGAAGAGGCCTTTTGGGTGAGCAAACATAGCTCATTAACAAATCCAAGAGGATTGCTATTCAGAGTGCGTTCCATGGACACTATGCATGAGAATCACTGATACAATTTCACCCAAATTTCAACTTGAATTGTAATAATCCCCAAGTGTCAAGGATGGGGCCAGGTGGAGGTAATTGAATCATGGGGGTGGTTTCCTCCATACTGTTCTCGTGGTAGTGAATAAGTGTCATGAGATTTGATGGGTTTATAAATGGGAGTTACTCTGCATAAGCTCTCTTGCCTGCTGCCATGTAAGATGTGACTTTGCTCCTCATTTGCCTTCAGCCATGATTGTGAGGCCTCCCCAGCCACGTGGAACTGTGAGTCTATTAAACTTCTTTCCTTTATAAATTACATAGTCTCAGGTATCTCCTTATAGCAGCGTGAGGATGGACTAATACAATCACCCTGCAGAGTTCAGCAGCAGTAGGAGGTTTATCCCCAAATGCCGGAATCAGAAAGTCTGAGATGAGGCCTGGGAATCAGCATGCCTATCAAGCACTCAGTTACCATACACACATGATGTTTGAGACCAACCACTCTGTCAGAGGTTGTATGGGGAGGCTGTTCTGACCCAGCATATCATAGGCTCACTTGCCATGGTAGGAAATCCCTTTCTCCACCTTTCCCCCACACTAACCCAGCTCCTAGCACAGGAAGGACTGTTTTGTGGGGTTGGGGGAAAGGTGTATTGAGAATGTGAGTATAAATGAAGTAGCTCAGTAGCTCCGCGATGCAGTGCTGTGCCCTGTCTAACACTGGAGAGAGTGGGATTATCTTCACCCCTCCTCCTTCTGTGCTGGATCAGAGCAGTAAGGCATCTGAGGCTCCCTTAACAAAGTTCCACAAACTGGATGGCTTAAAATCACAGAAACTTATTGACCCACAGTTCTGGAAACCAGAGTCTGAAATCAAGGCATTCGCAGGGCATGCTTCCTCTGAAGGCTGTAAGGGAGACTCTGTTCCATGTTTTGTCTTAGCTCAATCACTGGGGCTCCCTGGTTTGTACATGAAGATGTAGTTCCAGTTTCTGCCTCTGTCATCACATGATGCTTTCCTTCCTGTGCCTCTGTGACTTTTTTCTTCTTCTCCTAAGGACACCCATCATATTGGATGAAGGCTCACCCTAATTCAATATGACCTCATCTCAACTTGATCATGTGTACTAAGACCTCTTTCTCAAATAAGGTCACACTCACAGATACGGGGGTGAAGACTTCAACTTACCTTCCTGAAGGACAAATGCAACCCAAAACAGCATCTAAAACGTGATGATAAAAACACATTGTCACAGGTCATCCTGTTGGTCAGCAACAAAAATGATGAAGCTGGAAGATGAAATTTCCCTGTGGGGTGCCTGGATGACTCCTAGTTCTCTTCATGTGGTATTTAGAAGTAAGCCATCTACAGTTAGATTGGCAATGCCTTTGAGCTTCATGGTTAAGCATGACATATGGAGTTTCTCTGGGATCTGGGTATGTCTAGGCTAGAAAAGGAGTGACTTTTTATACCCCAAGCTGTTGAAAGGGGTCCCACTGCTTGCACCATTTGCTTAATTTAATTGCATTACAATCCTAAAAGATTTTATTTCAAACATTTTTCAGAATCCAAGCCTAGATGGACCCTTTACAGGGCACAATACACTTCTGCATTTTGTAGTAATAAATGGGTTAAAAACTAATTACTGAAGTACTCCATGGGAAGAATATGGCATGCATTAAACAAGAGACATTTTTGGAATCCTGACTATCCTTGGAACACAGGAGCAGATGGACACCTGAAAAACTCTGCCACCTGGTCAGTTCCACATAACTTCGTAAAAGGTCTTCTAGGTCATTTCTGAAGATGATTTTCTCACTTTGGGGGCAGAATTCATCCAGCAAATTAGCCGGCTGCAGATGCACCCTGAGGCCTGCAGTTGGCTGGGGTCCTGCTGAGGAGACGTTGGCACAGGCACCTGGTTTATGCCACTGGCAGCAAGAGCTGGCTTTGCATGCTGATGATGCTGCTGCCAAACACTTAATAGGTTTCAAATAATTTCTCCATCAATAATCCCATCTGTAATAAACATTTCACTTATTTTTCTTTATCGTAGGGCCGTCTGTCTTCCTTGTATCTTTACTGGACAAATTAGAGATTTCAATCCTGGTCTCAGTATAGGAGTTCCTGGTATAAAATCTATATCTCTGTTGACAAGTTGTATAACCTTGGGCATGTTAATTAATCTTTCTCTGAATCAGGCTTCTTTGGTGTGAAATGGGGCTGATAAATTTGATAAGATAATTAAGATAATTCATGAAAAGCACTGACCCAAGGCCTGCCCCACAGTGAGTGCATAATGAATGAACACTTCCGTTGATATGGTAGAACCCCATGATACACAAATCAAAATACAATGAAGTCAGCAATAGGCCTCTATCTTCCATAGCAGGCTCATCGTTGTCATTTCACTAACTCTCGAATAAAGCTATCTTATTTTTTTTTTGTAATTATATTTGTTGATCTCACTTACAGGGGCTTCACTGTAATGTAGTACTGGTGCAATATTTGAATGGGATAATATGCTTGGATACAGATTCAGAAATTGACAAGCCAAATACATAAAATTTGGCTTTATCATTGGTAATGCTTTTGTTTTTTAACATCAACACCCTGATATCTATACAGCAGTCATTATTCCAATATCAGTATATTTTAATGATATTATCTAACAATGCAATTCTCCAGTATTCTCCTTGTAGTGGATAAAGTGATACTTCATCCAGATTCTTTCCCCAAGGCTAATGCACCCATCACACAGCTGCTAGCAATATTGTTTGTGACGACTCATTGACATGCCCCTCACTGGGCCTGCTGCTTAACAGCAGAGAGCTGCCCCACCCTAAGGTGACACCCCCATCCAGGAGGTGGCTGAGACCAATGTCTGACTATACACGGATACAAATGCCTCAACTGAGGGGCCATCCCACAGCCAGAGCTCTCCATAATTGGCTGAGACCTCAGTTGCAACTACACTGCCAGTCAGCTTTCTCTGCCATATCTTACCGTCTCATTTCTTACTGTTGTACATACTGTGGATAATTCCTAATAAGCATCCTGCCTGTGATTTTCTATCTTAGATTTGTTTCAGACGACTTTCTTTTAAGACTTTCGTTTTGGAGATATACCTAATGCTAAATGACGAGTTAATGGGTGCAGCACACCAGCATGGCACATGTATACATACGTAACTAACTTGCACATTGTGCACATGTACCCTAAAACTTAAAATACAATAAAAATAAAATAAAATAAAATAAAGAAAAAAAAGACTTTCGTTTTGATATTCTGAAGAAGATCACACTGGTCCTTTTAGTCAGTGATGTTATTCTAAACACCCCTGCTGAGCAGGTTGTAGCCAGCAACCTAGAGGATATAGTGAGACATGTTTGTGTCAAAGGATTGCTAATAAAACCCACAGAAATCCAATTGTCTGCCACATGGGCAAAGTTCTAACAGCCCAGTGTTCTGGGTGCATATAAGGATATTCCTTTACAGAGAGATACAGCTTGCTGCAGTTTGTACCTTACAACCAAGAAAGAGACACAATGCTTGATAAATCTCTGGATTTTGATGGTAATATATACCACATTTGATGTTGTAATACACTTACTTATACGTAAATATAGGTAACTCATAAGATTGTAAGTTTTATCCAGGGCCTGTAGCTAGAAAGTGCTCTCAGCAGATTAATGCACGGTACAAACTTTGCTGCTGCTTCAGCCTTACGTGCCAGTAAATCTAACAGTACTGGAAGCATCTAGGGCACAGCAACGTGTCTAGGAAGACCCCATTCATGAATCTCAGGAGAGACTTTCAGGGTTTTGGAGTAAAGCCATAATTTCTTTTGGACAATGATTCTCCTTTTGACAAGCACCTTCTGGTTGACGGGGTCCTAATCCATGTTGAATGCCCGACCTAGGACAAGTGACTCTGCAACCTCAATCTACTATCACCAGCTGAGTGTTACCTGAAAAACAGCCTTTTGGTTAAACAACAATGATCTGTGAGACCAGGCCAAAGCCAATCCGTGAGGCATGGGTAACCTGCATGAGAAGGTGGTTCACATTCCAGTTAACTCCCCTGTGCTTCACCGTTTTCCCAACAACTCACATCTGTAGTCTCAAGTGCGGCTCCGTGATGCCAGTGAACATAACTGAAAAGAATCAAGGGTCTGCTTCAAAGATGGGTGTGAAAAAAAGAAATCCTTCCTGTTTATAACATTTAGGTGAAGTCTTGGGACCTTGGCAGGTTATCTTGGCCTTTTTTGGTCTTTCTCTCTTCTGTACTCCTATAACATTTTGAATCTGCAGCACCTCCACCCCCATTAAATTCTTTCTCCTAGAAGTGTGTTGCTGTCACTAGAAGAGAAGGGCTACTGCAAGATGGTCCCATGCAGGGGTGGCCCTGTAGGACTACTTCATAAGGTGGAGTGATCTGAAGTGGGAAGAATTGGGGTAGTATTTTCATATGTCCATTTTGCAGTGGAAAAGACACTGCCTATAGTGATTACAAATGGATTGGCTTCTTGGGGACTATGGGAAAAAAAAAAAAACTCCTGGAAGTTAGGTGGCATATTTTAAAAAGATATGTGGATAAGCATCTTCAAAAGGGCATAGTGAATGAAGACATTTATGAAAAAACTAAATGACCATAAAAGGGAATAACACATGGGGTAAACTCAATAATTAGGTGGACAAGATGAGCATGTGGATTTCGGTCAGCATATTTCCTTGGCAAGGCTGGCTCTTGCCTCATGCGTCTGTGCACATAGGATCTATAGCATCAATAATGGAGATTGTGCATGGACTCTATAACTTGGAGATGCTTCACCAAGCTAAACAGGACGCTGCTACCATCAAATACTAATAATGCCTTTATTAGAGTCTAATGCTAAGCACTAACTTTATAGGGTAACCAGGCATTCAAATTTTCCCCAAGATTGTTGGTTTATGCTTCTTGCCCTTTTGACCCATTAGACACTTCCTTTCTCCTCAAAAAATGCCCTACTTGAGATTATAAATCATGATCACTCTATAGATACTGCGCCACTTCCATGTGTCACCAGATAGTAGGTATAGTATATCTTTTCTTTCTACAATGGAGTGGGCAACAATTTATTTTCATGGAAATGGATATGTATTCTAGATACAAATTTGTTTACCCTGCAGAAAATATTTTGAATAGAACTATCATTAAATGACTTAAGAAATTCCTCGGTCTTTCACCATGGTATCCCAGTTTGCAATGACATCAGCCAAGGACATCATTTTTCTGTGGAGGATAACTTGTAATGAACTAAAATGTACAAATTAATTTATTTTTTCCATGTGCCTCAAAACAAAATCACTGGCTTGATGAAAAGAGGGAATGGGGTTCTGAGGTTCATGGTACAGTTTTGAGGTAGCATCCTGTGAGGCTGGGGTGCTGTACCACAAAATAAAGTATATGCCTTAAACCAATGGCAGTTTTTATCAGTTAGGGCCCAAACAGGAGAGGGAAACCACACAATATCTTGAAAGTGCAAAGTTTAATGTAAATAATTATAAACTATAATAGGGGATTACTCACAGGGGGCAAAAACAAGTAGAAAAAAGAATACAGCGATGGCAGATATGTAAAGCAGACAGCAGCACTAAGGCTAAGGCAGAGCACCCAGGGGAGGAACAAATCTGTAAGAACCCCATTCCCTGGCTGGGGCTTAAATCTTGACCTCATTGGGAAGGATGCAGCCAAAGTCCACCAAATGACAGAAAAGTTCACGGAGCTGTCACGCTGGTGGGGCTCACTGGAAATCTTCTGGGATACTGGGAAGGACTGTCCACAGTGGTTAACCATACCACAGAAATCACGAGAAGCCGTTTTTCAGGGGTTTGGGGAAGCTGCCCATGGGAAGATGCTGCACTTGTGAACTTGTAGAGAAGCTTTCCTTTTCAGTGCCAGAGAAGCCCAAGGCTTGCAATTCGCAGGGCAGATGCTCCCGGGTGTTGCACTGGGGAGACACCCTAGAGCAGGTTGGGCAAAACTCCCTATGAGATGGTATAGCAGGCTGTTGGCTACCATGTGCTGCCAGGGTCTAGGAAGAGGGGCATTCTGCAACCAGGAATCTAAGCCCCATCCAACGGCAGTGTCCCTTTTGGACTGCATACAGATAAAGCTTTGCATTGTGCCTACTGACAAACTCAATCTATCTATAGGGTGTATTTCCATTATCAAAGAACAGGCAATGAAATATGGGTTTGGAGCAGAAAGGCGATAAGTTGATAACCAGCATAGTCCTCTCATATGACTACTTAGCTTCCATTGTCACCCCTATTCACACATTTTTACTTCTATCCAAGGATGAAACAACTTTATTTTTTTTTATTTTTTTTTTATTTTTGAGATGGAGTCTTGCTCTGTTGCCAGGCTGGAGTGCAGTGGCGCAATATCAGTTCACTGCAACCTCCACTTCCTGGGTTCAAGTGATTCTCCTGCCTCAGTCTCTGAGTAGTTGGGACTACAGGTGCCTGCCACCACACCTGGCTAATTTTTGTACTTTTAGTAGAGACAGGGTTTCACTATGTTGGCCAGGATGGTCTCAATCTCTTGACCTCGTGATCCACCCACCTCGACCTCCCAAAGTGCTGGGATTACAGGCATGAGCCACTGTGCCAGGCCCTGAACCAACTTTATATTTCCACCAGGCAAGATACAGCTATCCTTCTTGCAAGTACAGACATTTTCACATACTTTCTAAGTGTCAGGATGCACACTCCCAATAGTTATTGCCCCCATAACTGGCCAAATTAATTACTCCTCAAAGACACACAGTGCCCCATATACGTTCTGTTACCAGTTGATTCCACAGTCACGAGCCCATTGGTGCACTTCTTTGGTATGAAATGGGTTTCTTTCTTCATCATACACAATGTTGTCTGGAATGTCATGATGCTGAATAAGGCATTCTGTGAATTCACAGACGCTGCTGCTAGCAGAAGCAGTACAGGCAGAGAAGGAAAATCTACATCTAAAATTGTATCCATTTTAGTGAAAGGAAATCTCATGTGCTTCTATTAAGGAAGAGGGCCAATGTAATCAACCTGTTACCAGGTGTCTAGGAGGACCCCCACTAAGAAATAGTGTCATATTAGGGTCTCATTTATGGTCTTTTCTTTTGGCAGATCAGGGACTCAGCATTGCATTAGCCAAGTCACCCTAGATTTGGAAAGTCCAGGGTTGCACTAGCTGAACTCACTGGGAAACTGCCTTTTGAGATACCAGAGAAAGCCATGCATGGGGAGATACCAGGCCATGGAGCACCCCAGGAAGCTACTTTCTGGGGTGTCATGGTAATTTGCCCACTGGTGGAATTCACTGGAAATCTGCCTCCTAGGGTTCCAGGGGAAGCCATGCAAAGGGAAGTGCTTCACCAAAGAACCCATATAGAAGCTGCTTCCAGGGGGTGGTGTGCTGGGGGAAGTCACCTCTGGGAAAGTGTGGCATGCTGTGCTGACTGCTGCATTCTGCAGATGTCTGAGGCCTACTGTACTGCCCTTCCTCCTGCACTGTCCCTTCAGCCCCCTGTGGTGACAAAGCTTAATATTGTGTCAGTTGTGAAGGAGAATGCTTACAGAGTCTAGCTCCATTATCACAGAGCAGGCAATACAGGGTGAGGCTGGAGATGAGACACAGTAAACCATGAAGGTCACATCATTCTACAGCGTGCTCTTCCCCATAAGCACATGCGTGTGTCAAAGACAAAGGAGTGAAAAAGGGAGTAGTCTATCTCTATTATTCCTAAGAGTTTTGTTTCCCATACATGCAACCTTATGCTTGATTGGTTTAGATGCCCAAGGGATGACTACTGTAATCGGAATTTGCAGTAAAACTTTCATTAAATAAGAATCTGAAACTCCTTCCTAAGCATTTATTCCCCCTATGATATTACATCACCATGAGGAAAGGAGGGGCGCTATGCTTGCTGGGGTGATTGGCTGTGATTATCAAGGGGAAATTCTGTTAATAAAACGCCATTGTCAAGAGACATACATGTCAAGAAAGACAATGTGTGAAATCCAAGGAATGCACTTTGCTATCTCTTAGAAATCTCATTCCCCAAAATATCAGTCAACAGAAAATTGTGGCAATCCAATAAAGAAAGATCCACTAAGGATATGAGTCTCATGTCAATCAAGCCCTCAGCCACAGCACCAGGAAGAAATTCCAACTGACTGAGAGGCTGTCTGAGGGGCTGGGGAAGATGAAATGAGTGATCATAGAAGAAGGCTATGGTTTGTTAAATCATTCCTTCCAATAGCTACATAAGCAGTAATCAGAATGCATGTTTTGTCAATTCATTTAACCCCCTTTCTTCTCCCCATTACTTCATATAAAAATCACTGGTGATGCCAATATTTTAAGCTCCAGGTAGGAATTGAACTGTATCAATATTCTCTAAATCTCTCACTGTATTAGTCCATTCTCATGCTGCTATAAAGAAATACCCAAGAATGAGTAATTTATAAAGGAAATATGTTTAATTGACTCACAGTTCTGCATGGCTGGGGCGGCCTCAGGAAAGTTACAATCATGGTCAAAGGGGAAGCAGGCATATCTTACATGGTGGCAGGCAAGAGAGAGAGAGACAGAAGGAGAAAGAGAAGGAGAGAGAGAGGGGGGAGAGAGAGAGAAGGAGAGAGAGAGGGAGAGAGTATCAAACACTTATAAAACAATCAAATTGCATGAGAACTCACTATCATGAGAACAGCATGGGGGAAACTGCCCCCATGATCCAATCACCTCTCACCAGGTCCCTCCTCCTGATATGTGGGGATTATGGGGACTACAATTTGAGATAAGATTTGGATGGGGACACAGAGCCAAACCATATCACTCACCTTCAAAAACATTGTAGTTATCTGTGAAATAAATGGAGTTTGAAATTACCTGAATATAATATGTTAGCATGAAGATCATTATGTGAACCTGAAGCAACTGTAAGAGGTTCTATGGGCAGTGCCTGGTTTATGGGCCACACCTGTTGCCCACAGGATGTTTAGTCACCCTGCTACTTACTACTCCATGGCCTAGAACAAATCAGCTTCTCTGAACCTTAGTTTTTCCATCTGTGAAACAAGTAAAGATGATAACTGAATTCTTGGAATTATTATAAGGCACACGTGATATAAAGTCTACAAAGAAATTGGAAAATATTCAAATAGTATAAAATTGTGAGTAGTTATTAATTTTTATTGTCTTAAAAATTCTTGTGCTCTAGATGGCTAACAGAAAGGTCTTATAAAACTCTCACCTTGGTGTGTGTATGAAACAGGGTTCTAATAAGAAAAAAAAACAAAGAAAAAAACTAAACAAAACTGATGAACAGTAGTTGCCAACAGAAGAGATCATGCTCTTAGTGTAAATATCTAGAAATATGCCCTGATACCTGCCATCAGAGCTTATCAGAGGCTTCTTAAAGCATTTTGGCCAGCCAGAGACCCTTCTTTTATGTTTAGCTGTTTCAAAAGATCCAGGTGGCAGTTTAAAGTACATTCTAGAGCTAAAGCAGAGTTTCCTTTTCTGCATGACCTCCTGAAAACTTGTAGCCTAACGAGTTACCCAGGAAACTGACCTGAACAGCATTTTTAACTATGGTACATGGTTATCTCCAAAGTCCAAAAAGACCCAAGGAACATTGTGTCCTCTTTTGCACAGTGGTACGGGGTGAAGGTGAAGCAAGTTCTCTCTGTATTTAGGAGGCTTATTCCAGTTTGTATTATACTCTGGATTCCCAGAAATGTCATTAATGTAGTAAAGTACTTATCCTGCTGAGAGTCAGTTGTAAGCCAAAATCTGACTGCTCTAATCCCAACTGACCAATGATATCCAGTGATATTTTAGTGCCCAGCATTAGTGATGGTTCAGAGCCTGTGCCTGAGATAGTATTGGAATTTCCCTTTTACTGGTGCAGTTACCCTGGTCAGTAGCCACAGGGTTTTCTGTGGCAATTAGATGTTTTAAATAATATATAATTTTTTTAGCTATCTTTATTAACAAGTTTGAAAATATATTTCTCCATAATTTTATAATCTTGTACATCTAAATCTCTGAATCTACTATTGTACACACACTTCAAATTACTAATTTTAAAAATTGTGGGTTCTTTTGTTTACAGACATGGTCTCTGTCACCCATGCTGGAGTGCAGTGGCATGATCATTGCTCACTGGAGCCTCGACCTCTGGGGTTCAAGCAATCCTTCTGCCTCACTCTCCCAAGCATCTGAGATTGCAGGCATGGACCACCATGCCCAGCTAATTTTTAAAAATTTATATTTTTAGGTACAGGATCTCACTATGCTGCTTAGGCTGGTTTAGAATTCCTGGGCTCAAGTGATCCTCCTGCCTCAGACTCCCAAAGGTCTGGGATTATAGGCGTGAGTTAGCACACCTGAACCTAAGTTACTAATTTGATTTAATGTTTTTAATTTCAGTCTTTTCCTCTGAAACTGGAAGTATTTTGCATGTTTGTTGTCCATATTATTCATTTGAGTATTTGAGTCTACACAATTTTATGACTCTCTTGGTTTGTTTGTTTTTTCTTTCTTTCTTTCTTTCTTTTTTGTTCCCAGGGTGACTCTTCTCTTTTCATGTAGCTTACTTTTCTATATCATCCTGTTGACTTTTTGTCCTAGATTTTTCTTATGTCATGGTTTTCTGCTCCAGTTTAGAGAGGCTGTGCCTCCTTGTATGTTTTGAAAAGTCAAATTGTTTAATTCTCATTGAAATGCAATTATATTTCATAGATGAAATAATGTTCTTTTCAGTCATCATTGAATGATGTGGTTTCTCTTCCAGATTGTATTTTTGCCAGCAGACAGTACGAGCGCTTCTCCTGGTATAATAAAGTGGTAGTCAGAAACTTTTCTCAGAGCTGCATGGGGATGTCACCTTGATGTGTTTCTAGCTAGTATGACCACAGGGAACTGTCCAGGGTACTGAATGTGTTTTTTCTTTTTTAAATCTCTGGCCTCCTTGCATAGAGCATTGCACCTTCATGGAATTTATAAATCCAGATCTAAATGATGCTGTATGAGCTTATTGCTACTGTAGATGCATTGTCTCTAGCCTCCCTTAGTGGAAACATATGTATATGCATGCATGTGAGCATGAACACACACATGCCCCTTTAAATCTAATTGCTTTTATTATCTCTGTCTATCTATCTATCTATCTATCTATCTATCTATCTATCTATCTATCTATCTATCATCTATCTGTCTATCTATCTAATAAAACAGGATATGAACAGCATATAGTCTCTTTACATAGTTCTACCTTCTTTCTTGTCAGTAAAAAGCTAGCTCTCCTTCCCAATATATTGACTTATATGTTCAAACTCCTGTATGACCATCTACACCCACTTTATCCTGCTCCAATACTGGATCTTGCAGACTGCTATTTCTGGTCATCACTGGGCAAGGCTTGAATCCCAGTTTGGATTCCATCCTATTGGCTATTTACTTTGGTCCGACCAATTGCTTTTGATCTAAATGAACTGAGCAAGGAAGGAAGGAAAGGAGGGAGGAAGGAAGGCAAGGAGGGATGGAGCAAGAGAAGGAAAGTTGGTCTATTGAGATGTTAACTAACCTTCAAAACTCAGCTCAGGGAAATCTTCCCTAGTCATTGTTGCTTTTGCTAATATCATCAAGATCTTCCTCTAATGAGATCCCCAAATACTCACTGCCTACAGTATGAAATTTAGTACTTCTTGATGCATCTTAAATCACTGCTGTAGAAAATTAACTTTTATAGAACACCTACCTGTGTCAGGCTCTGTATTGGTGTTTTGAAATGTATTTTTTAAATTCTACATCTCTAATCTTCAAAAATACCCATAAATTGTAAACATTCATAAGTTTTAAAGCAGAACCTGCATCCTCATTTCACAGATGAAGAAACTTGAATGACTTGCCCAAATATACACGGTTTTAACAGGTAGGATAAAACAGATTATTCAACAACAACTTGAAAACTTGCTTATATCTACAAAGGTATTCATACAATTCTCACTCATACCACTTATTCTTTGCAAGTCAGCTGGAACTATTCCTCACGTCATTTTCATCACGACCTGATTAGATGGAGCAACGTCTGGAACATTGTGGCAGAGGAGGAGGACAATGCAGGCAAATTGTTGCTGGCTCCCAAAGCGTTTGCCCAGGATTTACACAGTTTCCTTACATATAGTCAAAGAAAGGGGTGTGGCCAAGTCTGATGTCCACAGGGTTGGGAAGTACAATTATTCTTCCAAGGGAAACAATATATAATTTTGAACAATATGACAATGAATCAAAATGTTAAATAAAATCTGGCATTTGAAATCAAGTATTTTTTTCTTTCTCTGCTTCTAATCAATGTGTATTTCACTATTTGATATTTATTTTTGTTATGTTTTAAATGTATACATGCTAACTACGAATGCTAAACAGACTGAAACAGTTTAAGTGCAGGTTCTATGTTATTCTACCCTACAAACCTTTCCTAAACACTCCTGTCAATATCAGTTATTTCCTTCTCTAACCTCTTATTCTTTAAGATCTATGATCCTTGCCTCTGTTGCCCTGAGCTCTGCAGTGAAACTCGAACATTATTCAATAGAACAAATCCCCATCATCCTGGATCCATTGTCATTCTCTGTATGCTATTTTTTTGTAGTCTAGCTCTACATACATACAAATATGCACACAAGGTATAAACAGTTTAATTACTTTCCCGTTTTTCTTTGAATGAAGACTAAAATCCTTGCCATAGCCTACCAGGCCCTGAGTGATCCAGTGCTCTCCGTTTCTACAGCCTCATCCAATGCCTCCCCTGCTCAGCACCAGGGTCCCTGGACCTCAGTTCCGTACTCTTGCTAGGCTCTCCTCATCACAGGGCCTCTGATCCCCAAAGCCTGTAATGGCTTCTTCCCTTATTCACCACCATCCGTTCTCATCGCCTCCCATATTCTGCTTTCTAACACTTAGAATAGGTGAAGTTTTATGCTCATTTTGTGACCTTCTGTTTACTGCCACCCCAACTACATTGTCAGTTCAGTGTGGGCAGACATCATGCCTATTTTTTCTCACCTTCTCATCCAGCACAGTGCCAAAGTCCAGTGCCAAAGTCCAGCACAGTGTCTGTCATGGTGTAGGCTGAAGTTAACACTTACTGAATTAGTTAATAAAGCCTTTGTTGACTGCTGCTGTGAAGATACATTCTACCATTTCTGAGACCCTACTGATATCAGAACTGTTTATTTCAGACTACTGTGGTATGCAGAGAAGTGGCCTCCCAAAGATGTCCAAGTCATAATGCACAGAATATGTGGCTATGTCACCTTACATGCAAAAGAGTCTTGGGAGATGAGATTAAATTAAGGAACTTGAGATGAGGAGATTATCCTGACGTCAACATGAGTCTAATGTAATTACAAGGCTCCTTCTAAGAGAAAGAGAGGGGCAAGTGAGTGGGAGAGATTTGAGTATGACACATTGACGGCTTTGAAAATGGAGGAAGGGACCATGAACCAAGGGACTCAGGTGGCCTTTAGACAGAAAAAAAGCAAGGAAACAAATTATTTCTTAAAACTTTCAGAAGGAACACAGCGCTGACAATGCCTTGATTTTAACCCAGTGAAACCCACTTCTGATTTCTGACCTCCGAAAACAGTAAGAAAATACATTTGTGTTATAAGTCCCTAATTCTGCAGTAATTTCCCACAGCAGCAATAGATATTTAATACCTCTATTTTGGATTTTTTTTTTCTGATGACCCGCACTAGGGTTCAAACTCTACAAAGATAGGGTCCATATCTTTAGTACCCATCTTTATAGCCAGCACTTGGTTGCATCCCAGTCAAACTGACCTCTCCAATGGTTTGTTCACATTTGGAGGTTTTAGTCCTGTTTATCTTACAGGAGGCCTTTAGGCTTTGTGGTAGAAAGAGAAGAAAGAGAAGTGATCTTGAGAGATCCTCTTTGTTTTACTTTATTTCATATTAATCTGTGAAAACAATCAAGGAAAAACCAATTCAGCTTACACATAATCTTCTAGACATGCCATTGTTTCTTGTTTCTTTCTTTCTGTTCTCTTCTCTCTTTTTTTTTTTTTTTTTTTTTTTTGGTTGAGACAGAGTCTCACTCTGCTGCCCAGGCTGGAGTGCAGTGGCCTGATCTTGGCTGACTGCAACCTCTGCCTTCTGGGCTCAAGCGATTCTCCTGCCTCAGCCTCCCAAGTAGCTCGGATTACAGGCATTCACCACCATGCCCGGCTAATTTTTGTATTTTTTGTAGAGGTGGGTTTTTGCCATGTTGGCCAGGCTGGTCTCAAACTCCTGACCTCAGGTGATCCATCTGCCTCCACCTCCCATAGTGCTGGGATTACAGGTGTGAGCCACCCCACCCACCCAACATGCCACTGTTTCTGTGATAGTTAATGCCTATAATGCCTGCCACCTTCCACACTTCCACACCTTCCACACTTACCACTGCTGCCAGATTTAGAAGTGCTTTTCTCTGCTCATGCATTGTAACTCATCCAAGAAAGTTTCCAGGAAATCTCAAGGCTACAACCAAGGTTGCATTTAAAGTATTTACTGAAGACTGCAGGGAGTGAGCTCACCAAGGAAGCTGGAGGACTATGAGATATTGGTGTACCTGAAGAGACTCCATAATAGTTACTCAAATTCCCTGTCATGAATAACTGTCTCCTAATAGGGTAGTAAAAATTATAATGGAAATATAAAATGCTTATAAGTGTGAGCTGAGGAAAAAAATCTTGGCTCATTTTGGGAAAAGAGGGACCCATTTTTCATCTCTGCTTTCCTACTCATTATATTATATCTTACAAATTCAATAATCTCAAAGTCAGCTTTTCCCATCATATTAGGGACCCATCAATGAATTATGACCTTGCGTTACTCAAGGATTATGTGTAATCAAGATTTGCTTATTAAAGAAAAAGAGAAATGGTGAAGCAGCTTTGACCCTTAAACTGTTTTTGTCTTGTTTCAAATTTGAGTTTGTATTCATCTAAAAGGGAGATTTTGGCATTGAAATAAACTGAAATTTAAACAAGCCTCTTCTTCTGATTAACAGTTCACACATGTTCCTCTGCCGAATGCCTCCATGTCCTCCTTCTGCCCTAACACGGTAGACTCCATGAAGCCCTGGCTAAAGTGCCACATCCTCAAAGAGAAGCCCAATGGGGATGTGGAAAAAGCAAAATGTTCATTAAGTTGCCTTCTGCTGTAATCCTGGAACTCTGTTCATTAAACTTTCACTCAGGGACAATATTGCTCTTTATTCTTTCATAAAGAATATTATTCTGTATTATTTTGTGTTATCCTCACAGTAATCTTGCAAAGAAATCATTTTTCCATCAATTTTAAACATGAGAACTTGAAGCTTATAAAGATGAGGGAACTTATCCAAGGTAATTGCTGATTAAGGTAGCTTGAAGCCAAGCAGAAAACTGCTGATCTAATTCAAGTCTTTCATTTTCCCGATAGTAAGACTAAAGACAAAAGAAAAAAAAAGTGAAATTTCTTCCAAACTGCTCCACAAGTCAGGATCAAAGGAATTATTAGAATGCAAACTTTTGGGCTTGATCATCAGTATATTTTTCAACACCTACATCAAAGAATATAGGTGTTATCTCATTCCTCTTTCACTGTGTATTTGAGAATACTGAGGTCCACAAAGTGTAGGTAGAAACACTCATACAAATAGATTTGGTTTCATGTAACTAAATTATAATACCAATCATCAATTCTACTATTTGGTTAGACTGAATAATCCTGGATTCTGTCTAACGTTCTTGACTTACTGAGAAATCAAAAACACCCCATTATACATCCATCCCCTTCATATTCACTCTAATGTATTTTCAGATTTTGGAAAAATAACACACATAACAAAAAGTAAATTCATCTCTTTATTACATACCCTAGCCTTAATTTTCTAGCTAGATAAAATTTCTATTAATAACTTATTGTGCATTCTTCTAGATACTGTATATTTGAATTTATAAATACCCACATACACACACACACACACACACACACACACAGAAGCTATAGGTGTTTTAAAATATAAGTGATACCGTAATACACATACATTCTATGAGCTGTTTCTTACTATGTTAAATCATGCCACAAAGAGAATGCATTAACGACTTACCTACCATAAGGTATACCACTGAAATAATTTAAAGCCCCTCATTAAAAGAAAGGTCTAGTGAGTTTGCTATTCTTTCCATTGATAATAATACCTTGGACTTATCTACTCAGGCTTAGTGATAAAAATAAAGATTTGTGAAATCAGTACACTAAGGTTTGAATCTTTCTGTGTCTGCCAACACTAGGCAAGTTCCTGAGATTCAACTTCCTTTTCTGTAACCCAGAAATGGTAATAGTTAGATCACCGGCACTTTTGCAAGATATAAATGAAATACTGCATAGAAAGTTCCTGGCACAAAGTAGGATACATTAAGTACTAATAACTCCTTTATTTCCCTCACATATTAGGTTTACTCCTTCCTATCAGACCATGAAACACAGGGAACGGTGTCATTCCCCCTTTTACATTTCTTTAGATGACCTAGAATGAGCCTTGACATACCCAATTCCAGCATCTGTCTTTCTGAATGACTCCCAACCCCAACGATCATGCAACACATCAGAACCTACAATCCATCAGCATTACCAGCTTTGCACCATCCCTCACCCTCACGGAGTCCTCTGCCCTGTGTACCCAGTTTAGTTTCCATAGGCAATTATTATAATCACTCCCTTGCATCAACCTTCTGATTTTTCATCCTTTCTTTCTTCTTATTTGTTTTGAGGAAAAGCACCCAATTAGTTAAATCCAAATTTCTGTTACTCTGCTTTTGTATACATGCAGCTGAAAGTGACTGGGGTGGGGAACATTGCTACCCATAACTATGATGATTAGTTACAACTTGAATTCCTAACCATGGACTTCAAGCGGGCCACAGGACACCCCAAATGTCATCATTTTCCTTTTTACTCACTCTATCATTTGCATAGACATTATATCAAATCACCTTGTCTTTTCTCAAACTATATACATCCACTTCATTCATCTTTACCCTTACATCCTTTTACACCAAGAAAACAGAAGAAACCAGAACAATTCAACACATTCACACTGCCTGCTACCAGAATCTGTAGCCATAGGCTGTGATATCTCTCCTGTTGCCATGTTTGTCTCAGTTCAACCTCCCATTTGTGGCCATGATCCCTTCCATTCTTTTCCACCCATGGATATTGCTCTGGCATTTCTACTCCTTTAATCTTATATGATTATTTTTTTTTCTTATTCCACTAGATTACTGCTATCAGTATATGCAAACATGCTCTTATTTTTAGCCCTTAAAATATACATTCTTGATCTTACTCCTTCTCAGCGACCACCCCATTTTCTGTTCCCATACATTGAAAATATCCTCTTTAAAAGTGTCTATACACTCATTGTCACCAATTCCTCTATGCCCATTCTTTAAACTCAATTCAATAAGGTTTTAATTGTCACTTTCCACTAAACTTCTTCTGCCAAGATCATCAAGGACTGACATGTTGTGAAACCTAATGATCATGTCCTAATGCATACCTTATTGTATCTTTAAAGAGTACTCGACCTGTTAATCCTCTCTACTCCTTGAGCATATTCTATACTTAGCTCTGAGGTGCTACACATCCACTGTCTTCCTGCAGCACACATCATTGCCTTTCTCTTAACTATTTCTCAGCCTCCTTTTCTATATTATTCTCATTCTGCAACTTCTGAACACCAGAGTACATCAGATATCAGTCTATGGTCTCTTCCTTTCTCTACACCCACTCCCTGTGTTATCTTAACCTGTCACAAGGCTTCACATAGTACATAACACTGGCAAATCCCGAATTTTATTTCCAAACCATTTTATTTCCAGACCAGACCTCTCTCCTTACTGCCAGCCTTCTGTATATAATGACTCACTCAAAATTTCCAGTTGCACATCTGGTTTACTCATGTGTCACAAGTCTAAATCTGAACTCCCCATCTCTACGCTAAATATTAGCTTTCCAGGTTTACCCTATCTCAGTTAACACCAACTCCAATTTTCTAGTTATTCAGACCAATAACATTGGGATCATTCTAAATTATGTTATTTTCATCATACACCATGTCCCATAAAGCAGCAAATTCTGTTAGTGCTGCCTCGAGAATACATCCAGAATCTGACCACGTCTTACTCTACTGCTGCTCACCTGCTACAGGCCCCACCATCTCCTCCCTATGTCATTACAGTGGGATCCTGTCTACTCTTTTTTCTTTTGTCCTTGCATCTTATTTTCTATTCTCATGAGTTACCAGAGTGATCCTGATAAAAAATAAAAAACAATATTATTAACATGTTCAAATTCTCCAATGTTCTGCATAAAAACCAAACTACTTCCAACGGTTTAAGACTGTCATAAGGAAGAATGAGTTTTTAAAATTCCAATAGAAGATGTTTTTCTAACTGACAGAGAGAAAGCTTTATGTAAAAAATGAGGATTTAGGTTTTTCTCTTACGATAGTATATATCCTTCCTCCCAACCCCTGTCAACCAGCAGTCTTTTCTGCTTCTGTAAGTTTGACTATTTTAGATACCTCATATCTAACCTCTAACCTCATCACCAAGGCTCAAAATCGTGGTGTCATGCAGTGTTTACACACTATGAAATTCAGCTAGCATCCTTCACAGTAGAATTCACTGGATTTGAGGGCCAAAGGGTAAGGTAAGCCAAAGTGAAGGAGGAGCTGAAGATGACTTCTGGTTTCTAACATTCCAACATTTCAGTCCATCATTTTAGAAAACAACTTTCAAACACAAAATATTATCCAAGAAAAAACATGACTAGGTATGTGCCCAGCATTTGTAATTTACAACATATTTTTAATATGAAATCCGTGTGTCATGCAGTAGAGCATCCAAACTTTGCTCAAGTCAAGATATATTACACCTGTCACTATCTCCCCATCTTTAAACAGAATCACCCTGTCATGGAAGATTAGATTCATCAGGTAGAACATGTTCCCTTGGAAAATAATTCAGGCTCATTCTCCATTCTTTTCTGTAGTACGACAATTTTTTTCTTTTCAGTAAGCATTTTGAGGTGATGCAAGAAGAGAAATACCTGGCTCAAAAAATAGTACCATTCCTAAAAATAGTTGAAAATTAATTTAGACAATGTCAACATCAAAATATTCACCAAAATTTCAACATAATACTTGAAAAATAGGCCTTTTTTAAATACCTTAACATTCAGTTGTTATTTTTTATGAATTAATCACATTTTATTTTATTTGAATCATCTTTTTCTTTATTTTTACATCTTTATTGGGATGTAATTGATATATAAGAAAACTGTACATATTTAATGTATACAATCTGATGAGTTGGGACATAAGCATATGCCCAAGATACCATCACTACAATCAAGGTAATAACTATATCCATTATCTCCAGAATTTTCCCTGGTGTCTCTTTGCTTTCTTTGTAGTAAGAGCACTTAACATGAGATCTACCCTCTTAACAAAATTGTAAGGGCACAACACCATGCTGTTAACTATAGGCACTAGGTTGTAAAACTGATACCTAGAATATATTCGTCTTATGTAACTGTAACTTTATACACTCCCCATTTATCCTTCCCCCCAACCCCTGTCAACCACCAGTCTATTTTCTGCTTCTATAAGTTTGACTATTTTAGATACCTTATATAATAGAAATCACGCAGTATTTGTTTTTCTGTGACTGACTTATTTCACTTAGCATAATGTCTTTCAGGTCTATCCGCCCTGTCACAAATGGTAAGATCTTCCTTTATCCTTAAATGGTAAGATTTCCTTCTATTTAAAGGCTAAATAATATTCATACACACACACACATACATATTAACATACACATATAACACTTTATTTATCCATTAGTGTTTGTCAATAGAGATTTGAGTTATTTTCATATCTTGGCTTTTGTGAATAATGCAATGTGCATGGGAGTTCAGGTCTCTCTTTAAGACCCTGATGTCAATTCTTTTGGTTATGTACCCAGAAATGGGATTCTGGGTAATATTGTAGTTGTATTTTTACTTTTTTGAGGAACTTCCATACTGTTTTCCACAGTGGTACTACCCCACTGCTGTAGAGTTTAATGCATTTTGCAACACTAATATAATAAAGAAGAAAAATGTATAAAAATTCCATTAGGGTGGAGAATCAATTGATAAAATATAACACCTACTTATAATTTTTTAAAATAGAAAATTAGTAATAGAATGAAATGTGTTTGACTTTATCAATGATATTCAAAATCATATACAACATCATACCTAATAGCAACATTTTAAAAGCTTTATGACTGAGATGGGAAATGAGATAGGAATGTTTAATATCCCCTCTTACATTCAATTTTTCATACCCAAAAGTCATGAAAAATACATAATTAAGATTAAAATAGGAATAAATAAAATAGCCATTATTTATAAACAATATGATTGTATAAATAGAACATTCAAAATTACCTACAAAGGAATGATTAAGATTAATAGGTATGAATATAAAAATCTGTTGAATTTTATATATAAGCATACTATACTAGAAAGCTGAACTTTAAAAATGAGTTTCCTAAAACAGCACCAAAATATCAAATATATGGTCACGAATGAATGAATATAGTGGAACCCTCTACATAAAATCTGCAAAAGATTATCAAAATAAAAAATGAACTACTAAATAGAAGGAAAATAAGTTTCCCTCCTCTTAGGATATAGAAAGCCACAACATAGCCTCGCTCCCAGCCTAATAATGAGAAAAGAAACAGATAATCTACAAAGTTATTAATTTTTAAATTTGTCAGAAAGCAGAAGTTGCAAAGCTACCAGGTAAACAATTCCATAGGATGCCTAACTCTTCTAGAGAGAGGCAGGCCACACTAATTGTTTTTTCCTTAAACAGATGTGGTAGGTAATATAAAGCTATTTTCAGAAAGAAAATAACTAAATTTTAATGGATTCTTGATGGCTGAGTGTGTATTAGTATGACAGTAAAAAGTGCTGGGAGTTCCAGATGTAAAGGGATTATATACCCTCTCACCAACTCCTTTCCTTGAAACTCTAATGGGTGTGCAGGGAAATTTTGAGGGTCAGGGCAAGACTTGGTTTCCTTTGCTGACACAACTTATACAGTTCTAATCAGCTGCCACTAATTACACAAAACCCTCCCACATCCTGCAGCCCCAATTACAAAGCTTAGCAGATGCCAGGGCAGGGGTAGAGACAAGGCTGTTCGCTACAAAAAGAGGGGTAGGAGGCTCTTCCGTTCCAAAATTCAAGGCCACTTTCAGGAGAATAGAAGGGAGGAATAGAAACCTGTCCCCAACTCATCACTGATACGAGGCAAACCCCCTCTGGCACTAAGGAAGGGAAAAGAAACATGCAGTAATGGGCTGAGTAACACCCCTAGATACATCAAGTCTTTATCCCTAGAACCTTCACATGCTACCTTATTTGGAAAGAAGGTCTTTGAAGATGTGATTAAGTTAAGAACCTTAACATAATTGGGAGCTTATCCAGGATTATCCATGTAGGCCCTAAATGCAACCACATAAGATGGAGGTAGAAGGAAATTTGACTACACACACATAAGAGGAGCAGGCAGGCAATGTGACTGTGGAAGCAGAGATTGGAGGGATGTGGCCAAAAGCCAAGGATTGCACACAGACCCCAGACTCTGGAAGAGGCATGGAATAGATTTTCCCCTGGAGCCTCTGGAGGAAGCATGGCCCTACCAACAACTTAATCTCAAAATTCTTGCCTCCAGAACTGTAAGAGAATAACTTTCTGTTGTTTTGAGCCACAAAGTTTGTGTAATTTGTTATAGCAGCCATCATAAACAAATGCACCTGATCATGTCCAGGATCCTACAAGGATACAAAGCAGAGGCCTACTGGTTCTAAGAGGGAGAAAGAACACTTGCTCATCCCATATAGTACAGAAAGTCAAGCCCTGAAGCTGAGACACAGAGGCCCTGCCTAAGACTGATACCGGATCAGGAGAATCAAGAAACAACTACATCCCAGGGGGACCCTTAAGCTGGGTAACAGACAGTATCAGTGAACACATGAGGAGAGACAAGGGCAAGAAGAAACACCTCCCTCCACATGGTGTGGCATGAAGGGCCTTCTGCCAGCTGAGGGTGAGTCAGGCATACTAAAAATAGTCTTCTGGGACACTTAGCCTCACGCCTAAAACAATAGAACTCGCATCATTTCACCTTGAAAGGAATTTGGAGTCTGTGACACGCTGGATATAACTATAACAACATTAAAACTCAAACCTAGCTTAACTACTAACAGAATTAATTCAACCTACTAATGTAAACACCTAACTGAAGGAGAGGTGTACCCATTTCTGAACACAAATATTATTTATTTCAGTCTTATACTGTTCTTTTACACATAACAAATGACAGACAATCTAAAATGACAAGAAATACATATATGTTGAAAGGGGTTGCTGAGAAACTTCTGTTAAGAGATAAAGTAAACAACAAAAGCAGACCCAGAGATGGCCCAGCTGTTGGAACTCTCAAACAGTAACCTTAAAATAATTACAATTATAACTTTTAGGGACTAGTGGTAAAGATAAACAATATGCATGAACATAATGGGAAAATAAAGACATGAGAATTTAATTGTCATATGAAAGTGCTAGCAATGAAAAACATCATATCAGACATGAATGACTTTTCCAAAAAGGTTTAATAATCAAACTAGACAGAGCAGATATAATCAGTGAACTTGAAGATATAGCAATAGACATTTCCAAACAAACACAAATAGAAAAAGAGTAAGAAGATAATAATAACATAACAAAAATTTAGCTGTGAAACTATGTCAAACAATCTACCATATGTGTAATTTGTGTACCAGAGAGAGAAGAAAGAAAAACAAATAAAACAGGGCAGAATAAATGTTTTAAGTGAAAATGGACATGAATCTCCTAAAATTAATGAAAGACAGCAAACAGATCCGAATTCTCAGAGAAACACAGCAGGACACACTTAAACACACCACAATCAAGCTGCTAAATAACAAAGATTAAGAGAAAGTATTGGAGGCAAAGCAGAAAGAAATATTAAGGCTGAGCATGGTGGCTCACGCCTGTAATCCCAGCACTTTGGGAGGCCAAGGCGGGTGGATCACGAGGTCAGGAGATCGAGACCAACCTGGCTAACATGGTGAAACCCCGTCTCTACTAAAAACACAAAAAAACTAGCCAGGCGTGGTGGCAGGCGCCTGTAGTCCCAGCTACTCTGGAAGCTGAGGCAGGAGAATGGCGTGAACCTGGGAGGCAGAGCTTGCAGTGAGCCCAGATTGCACCACTGCATTCCAGCCTGGGCGACAGAGCGAGACTCCATCTCAAAAAAAAAAAAAAAAAAAAAAGACACTGCTAATTCTTCTTTTTTTTTTTTCTTTAGAGGCAGGATCTCACTCTGTTGCCCAGGCTGGAGTGCAGTCGTATGATTACAGCTCAGCTAGCCCCAACCTTTTCCCACCTCAGCCTCCCAAGGAGCTGGAACTACAAGTGCACACCATCATGCCTGGCTATTTGTTATTTATTTTTTGTAGAGACAGGATCTCACTATATTGTCCAGGCTGGTCTTGAACTCCTGGATAAAGCAGTTCTCCTGCCCTGGCTTCCTAAGGCACTGGGGTTACAGGTATGAGCCACCATACCTGTCCTACTGCTAATAATTCTATTAAAACTCATATTTCGTGTAAGCAGTCTAAATACCTCAATTAAAAAGTAGAGATTGTCACATTTTGTGAAAAGTAAGACCCACCTATGTGCTGGATGTATAAAGACACAAATGATTAAAAGTAAAAGAATGGAAAATTTAACACCAAGCAAACACAAGTCATAAGAAAGCTGGGGGGAGAGGGTGCTATATTAATATTTTTAAAGTAGGCTTCAGAACAAGAAATATTCCCAGAGTTAAAAAAAAATTACATCAAGAATACATAACAATATTGTGTGTTTTATTAATTAATATAGCTTCAAAATACATACAGTAAAAACTAATAAAGCCAAAAGGATAAATAGACAGATCCACAATTGTAGTTAGACACATCAATACTGTCTGTGAATGATCGAACAAGTAGGCAATAAAATCGGTAAGGGTATAGAAGACGCGAACTACACTGAGAACCACCTTGATCAAATGAACATCATGACAGCAGCAAAATACACGCTCCTCCCTGGTACATATGGGATAGTCACCAAAATCAAAAGTTATCTGGCCACCGCTAAACACATTTTATAAGTTTAACTAAATTTATCTTTCTGTCTTTCTTTACTTTTTTATTTAGTTTAACCAAATTTAAAACAGATTGAAATCATACAAAATGTTATCTGACCATGCATTTGTTATCTATTATGGTATAACAAATTACTACAAAACTTAGAAGCTTAAAACTACAAATGTTTAAATGACCTTCATAGTTTCTGTGGGTCAGGAACCCAAGCATGGCTTAGCTGGGTGGTTCTGACTCAGGGTCTCTCATGATGTCTCAGCCAAAACATTGGCCCGGCCTGCAGTCACCTAAGGCTCACGCAGGGGATGACTGGATGCCTTCAGTCTGTCGGCAAGTGGGCCTCTCTATAGCCTGTCTGAGTGTGTTCACGTGTGACAGCTGACTCTGCTCAGAGCAAGGGATGAGAACTACTTTGGTAAAATGAGGGAGAGGGGGTGACTACACCAGGGTGCGTATAACAGAAAATGGGGATCACAGGGGATCTTCTTGGAGGCTGCCCACCAAACACCATACCTATAAATAAATACCAGAAGGCTATTTACATAAATGAAACAATACCTCCTATTTACAGAATTGAAAATCTATAGTTTAAAGGTTCCAAGAACACTCAAATATGAATTTACAGGTTCATATAATTCCAATCAAAATACATAGCAAATATGTTTTGATTCTGGCATAATAATTCAAATGAAAGCATTGATTTGAGAGGTGATCCCAAGAAACACAGATTGGAGGATTATTTTAAAGATGCCAAGCAAGAGCACCCAAATTTATCTTTACATTAGAAATAATTCCACCCAAAATGTGTGGTGAATGTATCTTGACTTAAGAATTGGGATAAGAATTCAAAGAAAAATTCTCACTTATAATTGGGAGCTAAGCTGAGCACTCAAAAGCATACAGAGTGATATAATGGACTTGAGAGACTCGGAAGGCAGAGGCTGGAAGGGGAGTGTGGGATGAAAAACCTACAGTTTGGATACAACTTATACTGCTTGGGTGATAGGTACACTAAAATCTCAGAACTCACCACTATATAATTCATCCATGTAACCAAAAACCACTTGTACCCCAAAAGCTATTGAAATAAAAAAATTTAATTAAAAAATAATGGGTGCAGCACACCAGCATGGCACATGTATACGTATGTAACTAACCTGCACATTGTGCACATGTACCCTAAAACTTAAAGTATAATAATAATAAAATTAAATTTTGAAAAAAATTTCAAATACAAATAATGTATTTGGAAGATGATTTCATGCAACCCAAGTAGAGGGATGGGGAAATGAGAAAGAAAGGAGAAAGCAGTCGATCAAGTGTGAGTTTTCCGCCAAGGCATTGCTATGGGCAACACCGAGCTTCATCCCAGTGTGCAACTTTGAGTTCCAATGTAGACCACAAGCCTCACTCTTACCCTTCAAAATAGAAAAAAAGAAAAAACCTGGTGCTTTTATAGGTCAACTTCCATTAGTCATTGGTGGAGAGGGGCACTCCTGGGGATTTGGTGGCATTAATTTCTAGGCATTCCTAGCTTGTTTTTCACATCAGCAGAGTGGTGTGAAAACCCCTCAGACCTACAATGAAAACACCACCACAAACAAACAAACAGAATGCAGCTGGCCCCTAGCCCTAATGCAGCTGGACCCAATCAAACAAACAAACAGAATGCAGCTTGTGGGCTTGTGTGCACAGAAATGGGAAGGTCTAAGAATTGGGCAGAGCACCACCTGCTGCTACATAACACCTCTAGAGAATATCCCACGCCTTCACTGACATTTGCTTTAGGTACAGCTGCACACAGATCTGTGTGAAGATTCATCCCGAGCTTCTCACCTGAAAAGTGACCTGAACATCTATCTTCCTCAGTTCTGCCTCTGGACCATTGCTAAATCTATAGAAGTTCTCTTGGTCCACCTGAAAGCACAGCTCAGTCCTCTGCACCAATTCATTCATGAGGAAACCCTCAAATGATAGCTGCCGAGCCTGTGGGTACATACTCCGGTCATCATTTCAGGTGAACAATTCTAGGAGCTGTTCTGCACATTTTCCAAGATGTCCAACAGGAACCAAGTCCTGATAGCTCACAGACAGGGCCACAGCAATGTGCATCTCTTGGTCTTCTTACTCTTTCACTCTTCCTTCTATGATTCCCTCTCTATTTTGGTTGATTGTCCCTAACCAGAAAAAAGAAAGGCAGTACCAGACTAAAAGGTACCAACCAAGTAACCATCATAAATATAAATGATTACAGAAGCTCTTATTCTTGTTATAATCCTGAGTGCAATTGTGATTACTGAAAAATAGTGTTACTACTGGTCATCAGCATTATCTTTATACTTATCCTGTTGAAAATAGTGGCCAGGCATGAGGGCTCATGCCTGTAATTTCAGTACTTTGGGAGGCTGAGGTAGGAGGATTGCTTGAGCCCAGGAGTTTGAGACAAGCCTGGGCAACATGGAGAGACTCCCATCTCTAAAAAAGATTTAAAAATAGCCAGGTGTGGTGGTGCACACCTATAGCTCCAGCTACTCAAGAGGCTGAGGCAGGAGGATTGCTTGAGCCCAGGGGTTTGAGGCTGCAGTGAACTGTGATAATGCCACTGTGCTCTAGCCTGGATGACCGAGTAAAACCCTGTCTCACCATAAAAAAAAAAAAAAAAAGAAAAGAAAACATACTTTGTTTCAAAGAGTCAAACATGTTATGGATCTTTAAATAATTTGTCCTCACCTTTTGGGCTTCAGTGGAGTAAAAAATTAAGCTATTGTAAACTCTCAAGCACTATAGAATATGAAGTAAGATAAAGATAAAGACAAAGACTTTCTGAGGGGCTGTTGTTCCTCTAAATAAGCATAAATTCTTGTTATGAAAAATTGTCAGGATCCCTCCACTCCCCAAGTAAATCATACATATGGTAAGTCATTGAGTAGAAAGATGCTTACCTACTCTAATGCTTATCTCCAGAGACGTCCAACATTAACATACTTACGTATTTCCCTTGAGACTTTTTACCTATGTATGTATACAAATGCATATAAGTATAATTATTCTACAAATGTATTCTAAATATGATGATTATGTATAGTATTTATTACCCTTTTCTAAGTTAAAACTGTGTTATAACCAAGAAAAAACTTATCTTTACATGTCTATATGTATATATAGTTGTGATTTTTAATGAATGTTTTACTAGTGTTATTTAGTCCACAACTTATTGTTGGAAATGTAGGGACTTTTGAGTTTGGACTGCCATGAACCACAGTCCTCCTAAAAGGAAAATCTGAAAACTTTTCTATGTAAGCTAGCTATTTAATTTCACTTAAATTTAAAGTATTTACTTGATGTACAGGTATTTATTATTGAATAAAGTATATGTATTGTTAATTTCTGCAAGCAATACAGGCATACTTTGGAGATATTGTGGTTTTGGTTCTAGATCAATGCAGTAAAGTCAGTCACATGAAATTTTGGTTTCCCAGTGCATATAAAAGTTATGTTTACACGATACTAGTCTATTTACTGTGCAATAATATTATGTCTAAAAAATAATGTGCATATACATTTATGTTTATTGCAGCACTATTCACAGTAGCAAAGACTTGGAACCAACCCAAATGTCCATAAATGATAGACTGGATTAAGAAAATGTGGCACATATACACCATGGAATACTATGCAGCCATAAAAAAAGATGAGTTCATGTCCTTTGTGGGGACATAGATGAAGCTGGAAACCATCATTCTGAGCAAACTATTGCAAGGACAGAAAACCAAACACCACATGTTCTCACTCATGGGAGGAATTGAACAATGAGATCACTTGGACACAGGGTGGGGAGCATTACACACCGGGGCCTGTCATGGGCTGGGGGGAGGGATACCATTAGGAGAAATACCTAATGAAAATGAGTTAATGGGTGCAGCACACCAACATGGCACATATATACATATGTAACAAACCTGCATGCTGTGCACAAGTACCCTAGAACTTAAAGTATAATAAAAATAATAATAATGTGCATATAAAAAATACTTGATTGCTAAAAATTTCTAAGGATGATCTGAACCTTCAGCAATTTGGAGTCTTTTTGCTGGTTGAGGGCTTTGCCTGGATGCTGATGGCTGCTGACTGATGGGATTGGTGGTTGCTGAAGGCTGGGATGGCTGTAGCAATTTTTTAAAATAAAAGAACAGTGAAGTTTTCTACATTGACTGACTCTTTCATGAAAGATTTCTCTGTAGCATATGATGCTGTTTGATGGCATTTTGCCCACAGTCGAACTTCTTTTAAAATTGAAGTTCATCTCCTCAAAACGTTGCCACTGCTTTATCAACTATGTTGATGTAATATTCTAAATTCTTTGCTGTCATCTCAACAATGTTCACACATCTTAACGATGAGTAGATTCCATCTCAAGAAACCACTTTCTTTGCTCATCTATAAGAAGCAGCTCCTCATCTATTCAAGTTTGATCATGAGATTGCAGGAATTCAGTCACATCTTCAGGCTTCACTTCCAATTCTAGTTTTCCTGCTATTTCTATCATATCTGCAGTTACCTCCTCCACTGAAGTCTTGAAATCCTTATAGTCATCCTCAAGAGCTGGAATCAACTTCCTACAAATTCCTATTAATGTGGATATTTTGACTTCCTCCTATGCATCATGGATTTCCTTAATAGCATCTAGAATGGTAAATCCTTTACAAAAGGTTCCAATTTACTTCACCCAGATCCATCAGAGGAATCACCATCTATGGCAGCTACAGCTTTACAAAGTGTATTTCTTAAATAATAAGACTTGCAAGTCAAAATGACTCCTTGATCCATGGACTGCAGAATGGATGCCATGATAGCAGGCATGGAAACAACATCTATCTCCTTGTATGTCCCCATCAGAGCTCTTGGATGACCAGGTTCATTGTCCAAGAGCAGTAATATTTTGAAAGAAATCTTTTTCTTAGCAGTAGGTCTCAACAGTGGGCCTCAAATATTCAGTAAACAGTGCTGTAAACAGATGTGCTTTCATCCAGGCATTGGTCTTCCATTTATAGAGCACAGGGAGAGTAGATTTAACAACATTCTTAAGGGCCCTAAGATTTTCAGAATGGGAAATGAGTGTTGGTTTCAACTTAAGGTCACCAGCAGCATTAGCCCCTAACAAGAGGGTCATCCTGTCCTTTGGTTATTTGAAGCCCGGCATTGACTTCTCCCCTCTAACTATGAAAGTCCTTGATAGCATCTTCTTCCAACAGAAGGGTGTTTCATCTGCATTGAAAATGTGTTGTTTAGAGTAGCTACCTTCATCAATGATCTTAGCTAGGTCTTCTGGATAACTTGCTGCAGCCTCTCCATCAGCACTTGCTACTTCACCTTGCACTTTTGTGTTAAATAGAGTCAACTTCTTTCCTTTAAACCTCATGAACCAACCTCTATTAGATTTAGACGTTTCTTCTGAAGTTTCATTTTCTCTCTCAGCTTTCAGAGAATTTAAGAGATTTAAGGATTTGCTCTGGATTAGGCCTTGTAGCTGCTTTGATCTTCCATCCAAATCACTAAAACTTTCTCCATATCAGCAAGAAGCCTGTTTCATTTTGTTATGGTTCATATGTTCACTTGACTAGCACTTTTAATTTCCTTCAAGAATTTTATTTTGCATTCACAACTTGGCCAACTCTTTGGCACAAGAATCCCAGTTTTTGGCTGATCCTGGCTTTGGGCATGCCTTCCTCAGTAAGCTTAATCATGTCTAGCCTTTGATTGAAAGTGAGAGAGATGGAACTCTTCCTTTCACTTGAAAACTTAGAGGTCATTGTAAGTTTCTTAATTGGCCTAATTTTAATATCGTTGTGTCTCAGAGAATAGGGAGGCCCAAGGAGACGGAGAGAGATGGGGGAAAGTACAGTTGGTGGAATAGTCAGAACACCCAACACTTACTGATTAAGTTTGCTATCTTATGTGAACATGGTTTGTGGTGCCACAAAAACCATGTTCTATTGTATTGTGATTACCATAGAAACATCAAAGATCACTGATCGCCTGTAATCCCAGCACTTTGGGAGGCCAAGGTGGGTGGATCATGAGGTCAGGAGATCGAGACCATCCTGGCTAACACTGTGAAACCCCGTCTCTACTAAAAATACAAAAAAAAAAAAAAAAAAAAATTAGCCGGGCACGGTGGCGGGTGCCTGTAGTCCCAGCTACTCGGGAGGCTGAGGCAGGAGAATGTCGTCAACCCAGGAGGCAGAGCTTGCAGTGGGCCCAGATCGTGCCACTGCACTCCAGCCTGGGTGACAGAGCGAGACTCCATCTCAAAAAAAAAAAAAAAAAAGAATAAATAAATAAATAAAGATCACTGATCACAGATCACCATAACAGATATAATAATAAAGTTTGAAATATTGCAAGAATTAAAAAAAAATGTGATAGGGACATGAAGTGAGTATGTGCTTTTGGAAAAATGGTGCAAATAGATTTGCTCGCCTCAGGATTGCTACGAACCTTCCATTAGTAAAATATGTAATATCTGTGAAATGTCGTAAAGAGATGCACAATAAGGCAAGCTATGCCTGCACAATACCCCTCCTAAATTATTAACACGGCCTTGGAGTTGCTCTCCTTGCCTCCGCTCCTTCCATTCCATCTTCTTCACGTCAGTCAGAATAAGCACTTAAAAAATAAAAATCACCTTCTGTCTCAAAATCCCGCAGTCTCTTCCTTGAAGGGGGCCAGCCCCTCCACACAGGTGGGTATTTCTTTTCATGTGGAATGAGAGACTGAGAAAATAAATAAGACACAGAGAAAAAAGTATAGAGAAAGCACAGTGGGCCCAGGGGACCGGCGCTCAACATAGGGAGTACCCGCACTGGCACCGGTCTCTGAATTCCCTCAGTATTTATTGATTACTATTTTCACTATCTCAGCAAGGGGAATGCGGCAGGAGAACAGGGTAATAGTGGGGAGGTCAGCAAGAAAACATGTGAGCAAAGGAATCTGTCATAAATAAGTTTAAGGGAAGGTACTATGTCTGGATGTGCACGTAGGCCAGATTTATGCTTCTCTCCACCCAAACGTCTTAGTGTAGCAAAAAGTAACAGAGCAGCATTGCCGCCAGCATATCTCACCTCCAGCCACAGGGTGTGTTTTTTCTCCTATCTCAGAATAGAACGAAGGTAGGATCGGGTTTTACAAGGAGACGTTCTGTTCCCAGGGACATGTAGGAGACGGAGGCCTTTCTCTTATCTCAACTGCAAGAGGCCTTTCTTTTTTACTAATCCTTCTCAGCACAGACCCTTTACAGGTGTCGGGCTGGGGGACGGTCAGGTCTTTCCCTTCCCACGAGGCCATATCTCAGGCTGTCTCAGTGGGGAGAAACCTTGGACAATACCCAGGCTTTCTTGGGCAGAAGTCCCTGCAGCTTTCTGCAGTGCATTTTGGCCCTGGTTAATCAAGAATGGAGAATGGCGATGACTTTTACCAAGCATACTGCCTGCAAACATATTATTAACAAGGCATAATTTGCACAGCCCTAGATCCCTTAAACCTTGATTCCGTACAACACATGTTTCTGTGAGTACAGGGTTGGGGCTAAAGTTACAGATTAACAGCATCTCAAGGCAAAACAGTTGTTCAGGGTACAGATCAAAATGGAGTTTCTTATGTCTTCCTTTTCTACATAGACACAGTAACAGTCTGATCTCTCTTTCTTTTCCCCACACATCCCCCTTTTCTTTTTGACAAAACTGCCATCAACCCATAGTTGATTCCAATGGGCTGTATTCAAAGGGTGAAGAAAAGTTGAAAGCTCTAAGCTGTATTATCATTTGTAAAGAAAATTAAGCATAAATTATTGAGTCAATTATAAAATCAAATAAAATTTATAATAGAAATAGACCATAAAGCCAATAAAATTTAAACATTAATGAGATTCATAAAATTGTTTTGCTGAAACTTATTTTCCCATGTAGGGAAAAGAAAGCTCAGACCGTTATTGTGTCTATGTAGAAAAGGAAGACATAAGAAACTCCATTTTGATCTGTACTAAAAAAAATTGTTCTGCTTTGAGATGCTGTTAATCTGTAACTTTAGCCCCAACCCTGTGCTCACAGAAACATGTGCTGTACTGAATCAAGGTTTAAGGGATCTAGGGCTGTGCAAGTTATGCCTTGTTAATAATATGTTTGCAGGCAGTATGCTTGGTAAAAGTCATCACCATTCTCCATTCTCGATTAACCAGGGGCAAAACGCAGTGCAGAAAGCCGCAGGGACCTCTGCCCAAGAAAGCCTGGGTATTGACCAAGGTTTCTGCCCACTGAGACAGCCTGAGATATGGCCTTGTGGGAAGGGAAAGACCTGACCGTCCCACAGCCCGACACCAGTAAAGGATCTGTGCTGAGGAGGATTAGGAAAAGAGAAAGGCCTCTTGCAGTTGAGATAAGAGGAAGGCCTCCATCTCCTACGTGCCCCTGGGAACTGAATGTCTCATTGTAAAACCCAATCGTACATTTGTTCTATTCTGAGATAGGAGAAAACCGCCCTGTGGCTGGAGTCGAGATATACTGTGGCAATGCTGCTGTTACTCTTTACTATACACTAAGATGTTTGGGTAGAGAGAAGCATAAATCTGGCCTATGTGCACATCCAGACATAGTACCTTCCCTTAAACTTATTTGTGACAAAGATTCCTTTGCTCACGTTTTCCTGCTGACCTTCTCCCCACTATCACCCTGTTCTCCTGCCACATTCCCGTTGCCGAGATAGTAAAAATAGTAATCAATAAATACTGAGGGAATTCAGAGACCAGTGCTGGTGCGGGTCCTCCGTATGCTGAGCGCCGATCCTGTGGGCCCACTGTCCTTTCTCTATAATTTTTCTCTGTGTCTTATTTCTTTTCTCAGTCTCTCGTGCCACCTGACGAGAAATACCCACAGGTGTGGAGGTACTGGCTGCCTTCACTTCCTACTTCATAGAAAGAAACTTTTCTGTTCCTTAGAAAGAAAATAGGGCTTTACGTGTACCCTGTCGCCTGCTGTTAAGTAGCTTCCTGTTGCTGTTGTAAGAAATAACCACACTGTTAGTGGCTTAAAACCAAACAATGTTTCAAATCTTGCAATTCTGGAGATTAGAAGTTTGGCATAAGCCCTACTTGACTCAAATCAAGGTATCCGCAGGGCTGCTTTCCTTCTGGAGGCTCTAGAGAAGAATTAGTGGGCTTGAAGTTTGTTCAGCTTCTAGAGGCTACCAACATCCCTTGATCCACAGTATAGTCTCTCTCTCTTTCTCTGTTTCTCTCTCTGACTGTCTATCTCATCTGCCTCCTTCTTTTACTTGTAAGAATCTTTGTAGTTACTTTGGGCCCAGCCATATGCTCCTTAATTTAACCATGTTTACAAAATCTCTTGTGCCATATATAGCAACATAATTACAGGTTCTGGAGATAAGGATGTGAGGATGTGGACATCTATTTTGGGGAAGGAGGCAGTAACCTGCCTGCCACACCTGCCCACGTCTTGAGCTTCATCTCTTCCTTCTCCTCCTCTTATATCCCATACTCCAGACATCCTGAACTACATGGGTCTTCCGGAAGACACTATACTCTCACAGCCACCCTATGTCTCCACACTGGCTGTTCCATCTGCCTAGGACATCTCTTTCCTGAAATGAATACTCCCTACTTCTCCTTCAAGACCAAACTCGAGTACTATTCTCTCCCTGAATTCTTCCTGGTCATCCTCACATTCCACATATGCAACCCCCTCCTTTTGTTCACACAACTGTCTCTTCTACCCTCTTATTGCAATTACTACCCTATGTTATAACCATTTGTTCACTTGTCTTAGAGCATTTTGAGGTGGCAAACTCTGTCTCACTTATCTATATATCCCCCATGTCTAGCGTAGTCCTGGTGCATAAGAGACATTCAATACATTATTAATATATAGAAATGAATAAACAAATCTTATAACCAAGGTACAGTCTAGTCTGGTTGAATTAAGGTTTATTTGTTCATTCATTGACTTATATCAGGCATTTGGATTCAAATTGTGTTTATTGGACACCTAGAATTTCACTTCTCATGTTTTCCACTGAATTCTGCCTCACTTTTCAGCTTGGCAAGTATGATGCTTTCATGACCTCATGGACTCTTTACACAGCCTGTATTGTTCACATAAGCATCCTCATTTTTACACATAAAGAAATTGGAACACAAAATAGTTAAGAAACTAACCCTTGTTCACAAAGTGTTATCCTGAAGTATCTTGTGGTATAACCCATAGTTGATTCCAAAGGGTTGTATTCAAAGGGTGAAGAAAAGTTGAAAGCTCTAAGCTGTATTATCATTTGTAAAGAAAATTAAACATAAATTATTGAGTCAATTATAAAATCAAATAAAATTTATAATAGAAATAGACCATAAAGCCAATAAAATTTAAACATTAATGAGATTCATAAAATTGTTTTGCTGAAATAAAAAATAAATGCCTGGTTGAAGCATTACATGGGCTGGGCATGATGGCTTATGCCTATAATCCCAGCACTTCAGGAGACCAAGGCAGGCAGATTGCTCGAACCCAGGAGTTCAAGACCAACCTGGACGACATGGCGAACCTCATCTCTACAAAAAAGAAAATAACAAAAAATTAGCTGGATGTGGTGGTGTATACCTGTACCTGTAGTTCCAGCTACCCTGGAGGCTGAGGTGGGAGGATCACCTGAGCCCAGGAGGTCAAGGCTGTAGTGAACAGTGATCACACCATGAGGCGCTCTAACCTGAGTGACAGAGGGAGACCCTGTCTCCAAAAAGAGGAAGGAAGGCAGGAAGGCAGGAAGGCAGGAAGGCAGGCAGGCAGGCAGGAAGGCAGGCAGGCAGGCAGGCAGGAAGGCAGGAAGGCAGGAAGGCAGGAAGGCAGGCAGGAAGGCAGGAAGGCAGGAAGGCAGGAAGGCAGGAAGGAAGGCAGGCAGGAAGGCAGGAAGGCAGGAAGGAAGGAAAAGGAAGAAAGAAAGGAAAGAAAGGAAAGAAAAAGGAAGATTACATAAACATGGCAAAGACCTCTAATTGGGAGGTTGTTTATATTTTGACATTTTACTTCTTTTTGTCACATGGTTTTATTTCCTCACTACTTTTCTAACTCCTAATATTTAAAAAAGAATCACATATACGTTGATGTTACAACTCACCATGATATCAGTTTTGTTTTACTTGATCAGACATAAACACACCACTTACATATTGTCTTTCTTTTTTATTTTCTCATTAACCTGAAAGAATTAAATTAATATGCTGGGTATTTTATGCCAGTAGATTCATAAACACAAACCTCTATCTTTGGTTAATAATGCATGACTGTTCATGAGTATAAAGTGATCCAGAATGCTTACATATTTTTTCATAATCATTCTAATAAATTTGTACATACACACACACATTTTCATATAGAATGTCAAGACTGTTGACAAAGTAGTCAAACCATAGTTACAAAAATGTGAAATTTGATTATACAAAATCAACATATTTTATGACTTAGATTTTCCAGGTGATAAGAACAATTAAAAAATTAATTGTGCTTTTTTAAACTTTTAGACTTAGGGGTAGGTATTTCATCGTGTAACTATGTGATTCTCTTTTGATCTCTGGTTTGACTAATTGAAGATTTTTTTTTAAGATCAGCTTCTCATAATGAAACACAATGGAGAATCAAAACATGCAATTGAAATGCACATTTTATCTACCATGTGTCTATTTCCTGACCTATCAATTAAGACGCCAGAAGGACCATTTTTCTATCAGTCCTTCAATATCATTCATGATCTTAATACGTCATCATCCATTACTATGCATATAACACAGAGACATTTTCCTGTTTATAACTTTTCTGATGAATGTTCTACCTCTGCGATTATTTATTACCACTTAGGGCACACACATATTTGTGAACAATATTTTATTTAGTAAATCTGTCTATCTTTTTATTTGTAATTTTTAGACATCCATTTTATTCTTATACATTTTACTCAACCGTCTTTTATGTAGGTCTATATTTTTTACTACTACTATACCCTTCACAGTCAAAGCTTTATTTTCTCTGCAATTAATTTTCATGCCATGTTAGATGAGTGTTTATCTCATTTTTCACTAAACTAAATTTCAAAATATGATTTAACAAATAATCATTTTAATTTGAAATGTGAACCACTCCTCGTCCATATATTAAAGTTTAAATAATTGATTGTCATTTTTCTACCACATTTTCTATCTCCTATATTGACACCACGGGATTGAAATTGTTTGAGGTTTACAGTAAATGTGCCATAAGACAGAATAAGCCTTTCACCTGTGGTCTTTTTAAAGGAAACTGTCTTGGATATTTTCCTATGTTTATTTTTTTTGGATATCCTTTACAGCCACTTTGCCACATAATACAACATCGCATTAAGATTGAGTTAAAGCTGTGTTTAAGTTATAAATTAATTTGGGAAAAATAATAACTTTCACAAAAGTGACTGAGCCTCTCCAGGGAGATAGAATATTTATTTTTATAAATAAAAATAAATTTATTTTATATTTTTTGTTTCCGTTCACTTTTACATTTTTATTTGTTTTCAAATAGTGCATTTTCAAAGATAACACTGTGGTTTTTTATATTTCTGTTGTTGCTTATATGATAGAAAAAATTTTAATGATATCAAAGAAGAGTTGAGACACATTGGAAGCAGACATTAATCAATATGGCCAAGTTCATTCAAATCACTGCCTGAGGTTTTATCTACAGTGTGCCCACCTTCATTAGTGTGGTTTGTTTTCTGTGTTCACAGTCAAAATTAATAAACATGCACATTTCTAAGAGTATTTAAAAATCTAGAACTTTCACTCCCTTCTGTAATTGAATCGCCACCCTCAGCCCCACTGTCCTTAACAGCCGACATTTCAATTACCCCAAGCTGCTTCTTCCCTGTGTAGAGCATTGACCCATTTGCAGTCGGTCCCAGAGCCCCAGGTTGCAAATGCTGGCTCTTCTACTGAATCCCATAAAAATTTGTCACTGGATTTTCCACAGCCACTGCTGTCACTGGTTTCTCTTCTGTCTGCCACTTAGTTGTTGACCATAGACTTTCCTTATGTTCCTTGGCAGGGGACCTGACAAGGCTTTGACAGTGATTCAGGATGACTTGGACCTTGGCAGTGGAGGGACCACAGCCAGGAAATGAGAAAGATGGTGATGATGCCTGTTGTCATTCTCCCCCAGCCTGACATGCCAACCAATGTCCACAATGTCCCCAGGACATCCCAGCCCTGTGCTGGGTGCTGCCATTTTTCCACAGCGTACCTGGTATCCTTACTAGAGACAGACTTTCCTACCTAATTTGTCTTCCCTCTTGATTGGGAACCAAACCTTTTGCTCCTCTGTGCAGATAGAGTGCTTTCTCCAGGCTCCTCTCAGGTGCAATCTTTTCTGCTTACCAGATGGTGGTTTTCACTCCATTGCTCTATAAGCTGCCATCTCAAATTCTTTCTCAGGCCTCTCCCAACATGTCCTTGGCTCAGTAGAATGCAAATTCTTGCTGATTAATATCCTGTGCCTATAAGTTGGTTAAAAAAAGTTCTACTCATTTCAAATATGCTTATCCATTCTTTAGAGCTGGTCTTTAACTGGACTAGGCAACCTTTGGAGAAGGAAGCTAGAATCATGGGTTGTCATATAAATATTCATTCACAACATTGTGGGTGCTTAGCCTTGAGGAGAAAAGGGTCATTATAGCTGTGACTTCTCCCACTCAGAATTGAAAAGACATTCAGATAATGTGGGGGAAATACTTCTTGGATGCTATCTCGAAACTTTGAATTTAGATGAAGAGATTCTAGCATTAAAAGTGATATTTCTTTTTATTTCATAGAATAAAGTTCTACCCCAAGGGATATCAAAATTTTAACTGGTCCCTTGGGAGGCAGTGAGCTTTCTGTCACCTTTGGTGTTCAATTAGAAAAGGGACAGCTACCATATGAGTCTTTGAGAAAGGCATTTGCTTGTAACGTACCTATTTTACCCTTTAGAGCAATGATCACAATGTCAATCACCTTAGAAACATTACGGAAGAGTGTTAATAATTCCATCATTGAAGTCAGACAAATATGAATTCAAATTTAAGCTCTATCGTTCACAAGTAATGTAGCCTTAGACAACATACACTTATTCTTCCATAACATTGAGGCTACGCAGGTGTCATTTTGCTCTCTTTTTGACATGTGCTAAACTAGTTTTTACTCCCTGCTAACTTGGAAGCAGAACTCATTCTCTTAGGGTTTCCTGAAATAATTCATCTGTACTGAAGCCGTGTTCTTGGTGGAAGAGGGTTCACATCATTTCACTCCCACAGATAGCAAACAATTACAAAAAAAAAAAAGACTAAACTTCCCCAGGCTTCCTTCTCACCCAGGCGTTTGCATGGACTGATTTGTTGTCTTTATTGTTCCCTTGTTTCCCATTCCACCTGCTACCCGCGGACACTAATCTTATGAGCTCCTCTTTCTTTCCAGGTTCTAGCCCCACTCCCATCTTCAAATCTACCATTATGCAGAAGGTTGCAACTCTGTTTCAGCATAGCTCTCCAACTTAGGGTCTCAGACCCATCAGGCACTCTTCAATCAAGGGGTTCTGGGACTTACAGAGGGTTCCTTCTTTGGAAGGCTTAAATTAGGAATCTTTTTTTGTGGTTTGACTTCTCCTTCAGAAAGCTCATAAGTATTTCTCTTGAATAAGTAAAATATACTTTCACAAGAACGGTACTGGCCAATGAAATTTTCCCAATCTTTTATATATTTATTTATTTTTGAGACAGAGACTCGCCACTGCACTGTTGCTTGGGCTGGAGTGCAGTGGTGCAATCTCAGCTCACTGCAGCCTCCACCTCCCAGCTTCAAGCAATTCTCCTGCCTCAGCTCCTGAGTAGCTGGGGCTACAGGTGCACACAACTACCCCTGGCTAATTTTTGTATTTTTAGTAGAGATGGGGTCTCATCATGTTGGCCAGGCTGGTCTCGAACTCCTAACCTCAGGTGATCCACCTGCCTCTGCCTCACAAAGTGCTGGGATTACAGGCATGAACCATCACGTCTGGCCCCAAACTTTAGTCAACAAGTGTTATATGCCTTGGTTGCATCATTTATAAAATGATTTATGATTGAATTATGTTAAATATGTGGCATCCATTGTAAGTGTAGGAGCAAGAGATAAAAAAGGAAGATTAAAGCAATTGCAAATTCCCCAAAATTGTTTCCAAATAAATGACTGAATTGGCGAATGCCATAGGAAATTTCAAGTTCAATCAAGGTGCTATGGACTGAATTGTGTACCCACCAAATTTATATCATGAAGTCCTAACAACTTTTAATGTGATGGTATTTGGAAGTAGGGCCTTTGGAAGGTAATTAGGTTTAGATGAGGTCACGCAGTTGGGACCTTCATGATGAGATTAGTGTCTTTATAAGAAGGGAAAGAGAGACCAGAACTCTCTCTCCCTCTGCTACGTGAGGACAGAGTAAGAAGGCAGCTCCCTGATAGTCAGAAAGACGGCCCTCAACAGAACCTGACTATGCTGGCATCTTGATCTTGGACTTGCAGCCTCCAGAAATGTGACAGAAGAAATTTCTGTTATTTAAGCCACCCAGTATATGGTATTCTGTTATGGCAGTCTGAGCTGATATACATGAGGCATCCTAGGGACAGAGCTCCCAAACCCAACCAACATTCAATACCCTCTCACAACTCAGGAGCGACGCTTGGCCTCACTTGAACTGGCTATTATCCATCTACTGTGCCTGCAGATCCACAATCCACTTTTTGCTATCATGCTGTATGCTCGGTGAGGCTAAGCTCTAATGAACAAAATCTTCTGGGTTCTTTAGCCTCTCACTTTTGTTTGGATTTGGCACTGGGCAGCACTGGCGGGAGATCAGAAGACAGGATCAAAGACAGATGGGGTGTTTTGGGCTGTTTATTCCCTACTTTGGTGGCACAGCTGGGCAAAGCCTGTCAGTGTCCCCTATAGCTCCTTCCTGGGGGCCTCTCCTGTGCAGCTCCAGCTCTTTCTTGGATCCGATTACTCTATGTTCTCCCCCTGCCCCTTCACAGCTGGGGCGGAACCTGTGCATCCCAGGATTGCAAGTTCCTGTGTCTCTTCCCTTACCTCTGTATTTCCTTTCTTGTAGACCATCTACAGTAGATTTAGAACCATCTAAATCTAATTCTGTTTCCTGGATACAGTGCTGGCCCTGACAGATACCTCACTCACAGCACGTTATAAAAACGTAAAGATTACTTGTTCCTGGATTCCAAATAGAGCCATAAGTTTAATAAAATATGAAGCACGACTGCATTAGAAAAATATATTATAAATAGAGGCTGTTTTAGCTTGAGATCCATAGACCTCAGCCTTAAGGCTGAACATTTAGGGGTCACTTAAAGAACATTTAGCGGTCACTTTGTCCAAGTTTTCCTTCATCTTTTAAGGTCAGTTTTAGCATGTATATTCTGGTAGAAACAGAATGGTCTATGGTATCAGAAAGTTTTGGTTCAAATCCCAGCCCACATACTTAACTACTGATCTTGGGAAAATACTTAAACCATTCTTAGTCTCAGGTTTATCATCTTTAAAAGAAGTATAATATATGCAGACCAAAGTTCCTTATCCAAAACCATATGCCCAGAAATGTTTCAGAATTTGGAATATTTTCAAATTCTAGAAGTTTAATATAATACAATGCCTGTTTCTAATATTGTGAAATGCCCTAAAAGGGTTATGGGCAGTACTCTGTAATTAAAATCATTGCTGTTTTTGCAGGGATGCATGAATATTCATAAGAACAAAGTAAATGAAAACTGTAAATAGTGTCATACTATTTCTAGTCAGGTTTTCCAACAAAACGAGTTTTTACCTACCTTCTAGAGTTATTTTGCAACGACATTAATGCATTTCCAGCCAGTAGCGCAATGTTGGGGATATAGTATGTACTCAGCAAATGTCAGCTGCCGTTATCCCACCAGCATCATTACAGCAGTTACTATATGTTGCACGAGGACACAGAGCTTTCCCATACATTAAGCTTACTTTTAAGGGAAGGCACTCTCTGGTATATTGTCAAATTACCCCAGGTTATCCATGAGGGTACGTAATCTCAGTGAGTAATATTTCCAATTTCCAAGTCTCCATAGTAAGTAGAGCTAGAATACGAGCTCAGATTTTCCATCTCAAACTCTGGGCTCTGTTTCTGTATTTATCCATTTGTTCAAATGAGGAACAACATGCGTGGTATCATCTCATGTATCTAGAGAGAAAAGCACACTGTAGGAATAGATCTGGAAGGAAACACAATAAGCTGTGCATGGTGTGTGACTGGGTGTGGACAGGATCATGTGCCACAGAAGAGGCACCATGGGACTGGGATGCACCAACACACTTGAAGTAGCTTGTGAGCTCTGGACGCTGGGGTAAATCCATTTGCAAATGTGCATTTATTTTCCTGTGGAAAGATGAGCTTACATCCATCACATGTCCAAAAATACAGAGAGAAGTATGGACACACAAAATGCCTGGAAATGGGGCTTTTGTAGAAAGTGGGCATCCTGTTCCAGGAGGCTGAACCCCATGATATGCTCTCCCCAGGTGGATGGGACCGTGACAGTCCACAGCTGCCTCGGGACCAGATAATCATATTCTTCTGGCAGAAGGACATTTCATTGCTAATTAGCATAAGGAGTTCTTCCAGGCTTCTAGGGCTGGGGCCTGGCAAATGATAAAAGGCTTGGGTCCTAAATGGTGCCCTTGGAGATGTTTAAATGGGTTTGAGAGGGAGCCTGTCACATCTGGTTGCCGTGATAATTGGATTATGAAACAGAGACAGGGAGAGAAGTCACCCAATGTTATCTGCAGAGGCTCTGCTGGAGGCCTGGAGTGGATAAATTGGCAGCAGAGGTGACCTCCAGAGGGTCACACACAAAGCAAGCTATAGAGCCAGAGTTAGGAGCATTAACTCACGGAATGTTTGGTGTCTATGGGGCCTTTTGAGGGTGTCTGGTACAATAGCTTCCAAACATCAGTCATTTCGGTGTGCTTTTTGAAAATGGAAGCTCCCAGGCTCTGCCCCTGTGAATTCCAGGTCAGTGGACTTAGCTTTGACCTGGAGGTGGGAGATGGGGTTCTGTATTTATATCATGCTCCTGGGTAATTCTGATACATGCACAGTTCCATAGTCACTGACCCAGGTCAACATCAACATTTTATTGATGGGAAAACTGAAGTATGGACATTTATTTGCCTCACATCAAATCATGATAGTGGCACCAAGCAAGTTATGTGTGTTGCACCTCACTTACTCTTCCTGGGCAGTCCTGCAATGGTGACTGTATTTGCTCAATTTGACAGATAAGGATACTGAGGCTCTGAGAGGACCAGGGACTTGTCCATGGTCACACAGCTAGTAAGTGATGAACGTGGGAAGGCATCAGTGCCTCCCAGGACACCCACACCCAGGAGGTAAACGGAAGGGCTTCTTCTCATGGCCCTTGACGTCAGCATCGTCTGGTCCGTGCCTAATCCTAACCTCATTTTGCAACTCTTTACCTCAATCATGGTGCTCCAAAACATTGGTCTTCTTTCAGATGCTCAAAGAAAAGTGCAAAGCTCTGCTGATATCAGAGCCTTTGCACATGACATTCTGACCATGTACTCAACTTTTTCCTAACTCCTTACATGATTTTCTTCTTTTCACCCATGCTATAAGCAAGGAATCTTTGTGTCTGGCCGCACACACACATATAAATACATACACAAATAAATACACACATGTATACATACACATATGTAAATGCACACATACAGATATACACATATATACAAACACATAAAATACACACACATATACAAATACACCCATACATACACACTCAAACATGCACACAAGTACACAGCATACAAATACACTCATGCATACAAATGCGCACATATACAAATACATGCAAATATACACACATGTATAAAAATGCATGTGAATACACACACATATATACAAAAACACACACACACACTTAAGGTTCTTCAGTGGCCTCCCAGCGCTCATAGATAACAGTGATCTGGTTTGGCTCTGTCCCCACCCAAATCTCATCTTGAATTGTAGCTCCCATAATCCCCACGTGTCATTAGAGGAACCCAGTGGGAGGTAATTTAATCATGGGAGCAGTTCCCCCATGCTGTTCTCATGATAGTGAGTTCTTACAAGATCTGATGGTTTTATAAGAGGCTTTCCTCCACTTTTATTGGCACTTCTCCCTCCTGCTGCCTTGTGAAGAAGTTGCCTTCCTTCCCCTTCTCTTTCTGCTGTGATTATAAGTTTCCTGAGGCCTCCCTAGCTATGTGGAACTGTGAGCCAATTAAACCTCTTTCCTTTATAAACCACCCATTCTTGTGTATGTTCTTATTAGCAGCCTGAGAATGGAATCCTTCTTTTTTCTCTTGAGACAGGGTCTCGCTCTGTTGCCCAGGCTGGAGTGCAGTGGTGCAATCTTGGCTCACTGTGGCCTCTACCTCCTGGGTTCCAGGGATCCTCCCATCTCAGCCTCCCGAGTAGCTGAGATTTCAGGTGTGCACAACCATGCCTGGCTAATTTTAGTACTTTTTGTAGAGGCAGGGTTTCACCATGTTACACAGGCTGGTCTTGAATTCCTGAGCTCAAGCGACCCGCCCACCTAAGCTGGGATCATGCCTATAATCCCAAAGTGCTGGGATTATAGGCGTGAGCCACCGCGCCTGGCCTAACGGCTAGAATTCTTACCAAGACCTGGAGAGCCCTGCGGTCTGGCTCACTAGCCCTCTCCAGACTCCCTTCACACACCAGGCTTTTCCTCACACCTTGGCCTTTAGATCCTGGACCCTCCAAGTGCTCTCTGCTGCCCCCTGCGGGGCCTTGGCGCACCTATGCACTTTTGGCTTTGTTTACTTGAGGGATCGGAAATGAATGCTATTTCTATCCCTTTCAATTGAAACGCTATGATTTCACTTAAATCAATGATATGAGTTCAATCAATGTTATTTCTACCCCTTTCAATGTCAGTGGAAATGTCTTTCGATTGATTGATACCCAGCTGTGAGCATCACTTTTTGGGGGAAATCTTCCCTGATCTAATTGCACTAAACACCTTTCATAGATTTCCAATGAACCTTGACCATCACCATCGTAACCCTTATCATTTAAGTCTTCAATTTTTAAAACCGATTGTCTCTTTCTTCTACTAAAATACAATGCCAGGTTTTACTCATCATTAAATCCCAGAAAAGTACTTGGTACACAGTAAGTACTTGATGAGTACATTTGGGGGATTAAGTTAATGAGTCACCTAAGTACATACTTAAGTATCACTTCTGCAGAAAGGGCTTCCCTGGATGCTTCCTAAGGTAGATTTCCCTATTATTTGTCTCAGTCATAGTAATAATGAAAAATTATAATTATTTGGCTAGCTTTTAACTATTTCTCCATAAGAATGGAAGTTGCGTGAGGGCAGGGGCGATGTTTGCCCTGTTCACTTCTAGAACAGGTCCTGGCATATATGCCGTGTTTGGGGTTCACTTGTTGGTAGGAACCAAAACTCCAGATTCTCAGTTCACAATTGTCTCCCCTCGACGCGTAACCTCCCACTGGTAGCACCCGGGCCCACTCCTCACACTATAATATTGGGACATGATTTCCACTTTCTGGACCTTTGGTTTTCCACATAAAAAAAGAAGGGGTGAAATCAGATGAACTCAAAGTCTCCTTCCAGTATAGACACTCAGGAATTCTAGGATTCACTATCTCTTATCATGGATTAATGGCATTATTGTAAGTTCTTATTACTTCTGAAGGGACTTACAGGACTTAATTCAGAGTTTGAACTTTATTTATTTATTATTTTTTATTTATTTATTATTTTGAGACAAAGTCTCGCTCTGTCGCCCAGGCTGGAGTGCAGTGGCGCGATCTCGGCTCACTGCAACCTCTGCCTCCTGGGTTCAAGCGATTCTCCTGCCTCAGCCTCCTGAGTAGCTAGGATTACAGGCACGTGCCATCACGCCTGGCTAATTTTTGTATTTTTAGTAGAGACAGGGTTTCACCATTTTTTAGACCACTGTTTGGCAATATTTTTCCCTCTTACAAAGCATATGACAAATGAAGTCAAGTTTAGACTCCAATCCCATGAGTTAACTCAGATTTTTAAATAAAATACGCTGGAAGATAAACAATCCTATCTTTTATGAGTTAAAGAGGATGGAAAGAGATGACATACATATATTTATGAAGATTTTACATCAGAACACTTTATAAAAGAAACTACTTCACCCTGTGGGCAGGATGTCAAGAGTCCACGAGGGAAAGTCCATATCCTGGAGCTATTGGCAATAGTGAGTCGTGGCACCCCAAGCCGCACAGGGCTGGTGGGGGTGCAGTTATTGCAACACAGAGGAGGGTAGTTGTGATCGTTAGTCAAGGAACACAGCCAACCTGCAGAGATCCTTCAGGGAGAGTGAAAACAGTGAGCACCCTGATTTGACCACCTGCCCTCCCTCTCATCTCTTGCTAGCACTCCCTAATAGCTAAATCTATCCTGGAAGTAGAGGGCATGCAGTCTATTGAAACGACCTATTCTGGTCAGCACCCATGAGTTTAGGGCCTGGTGGAAAAGGCAGAGAGTGCATGAGTTTGGAGCAGAGATAGAAAGTTTTCAGCATACAATCTTAAGAAGATATCAAAATGCAATCAAGAAGAATTTTATAGAGATAACCTTGAATTACTCTATTTATAAAGTATCTCGTTTGCAAACATCAGCATTTTAGCAAGTATTAGTCTTAAATTACTTCTGACACATTTCTAAATAATCTGAGGTACATCAAAGAATCCTCACTATGTTGTACTGGGAACATTACAGAGGGTGCAGAAAAGATCATTTAACTGGAACATATATGAACTGCTTTGTTCCTGACAATACTTCTAGAAAGTAAATATGTCAATCTGAAAAGAGTACAATGATCTAAAAAATACGATTTATGTGTAATATCATCAGCGTGTATTCTGTTAGGCACACCTTCCATTATAGGAAATAAGAAACAAGGTATATAACGTACATTTACACAATTTTCGATTTAATGAATTCAAGGATTTTTATCCGTCAGCCACATAAGCACCTGAGAACAACTGCAATCCTTGTTTTATCAGCAAAAGCATGATCACAGTAATGTGGTGCTGAATGATTTAGCCAAACCTGCCTACACTCAATGGACTAGATTAGTGGGGCATGGTGTCCAATTACTCACAATGCCTCAACCACATTGTTCATCTGTGACTTTCACTATGGGAAATTGCTCTTCAATTATATTTTAACCTCTGATTACGACAGAACCAAAAAACTATTAGGTAAACGCTTCTTCCAGGAATCACTATAAGAGCTAGGTAAATTATCTACCAATTATATATGATCTATGAAATATATATATGTATGTAACATTTCATTATGCATTACAATTCTATGAACATGTCATAAACTACCCCAATATATGCATTTTATACACACACATGCATACAGACACACATATATAGACACATTCTATGACTGTATAATGAACCACCCCAACATTTCGAGGTTTAATCTAACCAAAATAATTTATTTTCTTGAGATTCTGAAATTGGGGCAGAGCCAAAGGGGGGAAATTCACCTGTGGTAGGCAGAATAATGACCACCAAAATGCCCCCTTCTGATCCCAGAACCTGAGCATTTGGTGCAATATAAGTTCAGTGATTCTGTTATGAAATATGACATCAGGCTAGGGAGATTTGAGTGGGCCCAGTGTAGGTACATGAGCTCTTAACAGCAGAAGGGGCGGTGTGAAAGGTTCAAAGCCCATCTTTTTGCTAGCTTAAAGATGGAGCAGGCCATGGGAGAGGGAACTGAATTCTGCCAATGATATGTCTACATGTCCGGGCAAGTGGATCTTTCTCAGAGCCCTCAGCAAGGAACACAATCAATTCTTGATTTTTAACCTTTTGAGATTCTAGGCAGAAATCTAGTTGAGCCATGCTGTACCTCAACTTCTGACCCAGGCAAACTGTGAGATAATAGATGGGTTTTAATTTGCTCAATGTGTGGCAATTCGTTATAGCAGCAAAAGAGAGTAACACATGGTCCCTGCTCCATGGCATCTGCTGGGGTGAATCAACTAGGGCTGGAAGACACACTTCAAGATGGCTTTGTCTCATGGATGGCAAATTGCTATTGACTTCCAGCTGGGAGCTTAGCTGGGGTTGTCTTTCAGGACATTGTCTGTGTTTGATAATACCTTTCCATGTGGCTGTTGGGCTTTCCACAATACCATGCCTGGGTTCTCAAAGGGAGTGTTCCAAAAACAATCATTTCAACAGAACATACCCCAAAGAATATGTCCTTATGAAACCTCCACTCGCAAGACAAATGTCACATTGCCCATATCTAGTCAAATGGTCACGTTTGCCCTCAATGTTGGAGGAGAACACACAAGGATATGAATACCAGAAGGTGTGGCACATTGCAACCAAAATAACAGTTGGCCACAGTCCCCCTTCTAGTTCCCAATGATTCAGCCCTTTCCCACTTACAAAGATAACAATCACTTTTAGCCCAGAAACCCTCAAAAATCTCATCTCATAATGGCATCCTGTTCAGGTTTGAAGTCCAGGATATCATCATCTCAATCAGGTTCAGATGCTCGTAAGTTTCCTGAGGTACACCTGCTCTCATTCAGAAGTCCTGCAAACTAAAGACAAAAGTTAGCTGCAGCTCCCCCAACACATCCACTATCAAAGTGAAGCAAGGAGAGGAAAACAACCAAATGGGAAAATGAAAGGCACATGGTGGTCTTTCATCCACAGCAGCTCTCTAGAGACACTAGATCCTTGCTTGGAGCCAAGTTCTGTGCTTGAAAGTGGTTCTCCATGGCTCTGGGCTCTTGACTCGATCCTCTGAGTCCTTATAGCCTTTGCATAAGTAATGGTTCATGTTTATAGCTGAGTAGTTTTCTCAACCTGCTTCTTGCATGTAAAACATTGAAGGCTCCGAGGTATCCTTTCATATTTTAAATTTCTCTGTTTCTTTTTCCTTTTCCATCAATACAAATTTCTTAAAATCTCTGTGGGTTTTCTATGACTCTAATTGGGGTTTACTTCATTAGACAAAAGCCTCCTCCTAAAGAATGCCTTCATTTCTCTCCCTGCCTTGTACTCAGCCTACATTCTATGGGAAAATGTCATAAAGAGTCTTAGAAGCACTTTCATCTAGTTGAGAAGTTTTATGAGCTGTATTCTTAAGATTCTTAGGGTCTGTTTGCCTAGCTAAGTTTAAAAGGCTCCACCCTAAGTTTTTGTGGTCATAACAAAAGGTCTAATGGTTCTACACTGGAACTGATCTTAACCTTGAAGCTATGCTTTATTGACAGCTCCTTGGAGTGGATGTTCACCTAGAGGCTGTTTCTTACATTGCAAATCTTTTACTAGGAGAAACTAGGAGAAACAATTTTATTTTTAAACCAAGCAATTTCTGGCTCCTGTACATTCTTCAAATTCTGCTTGAATATTGATCATTTCCTTCTTTCTATCACCTCACTCTTCCTGTATTTTATCATAGGCAGATTTTACAAAGTCATTTGGCATTTTCCATATTCTGCCTGAAAATCTCCAGGTGAGAGCTAAAAGATTAGGCGATAATGTTCTTTCATCCATATTACATATATGACAGTTTCATTATGTTCTATGCTAGCACATGGATTAGATACCCTTTTGTCCAACCTCCTATTGCAATTTCTTTATTTTATTTTGAGCCCCCACCACCTAGTCCTAAAGCTGCCAAGATTTTGATTTTTGTAATGTCAGCAACTCATTTCTGATACCCACTTCTATTTTAACTATACCTGACTGCATAACCAACTACCCCAAATATCAATGGCCCAGAAAAAAGATAATCATTTTCTTATGATTCTGCAATTTAGGCAAGGCTATGAAGGGGTGGGTCATCTCCCTCCACAAGGCTAGAGCTGAGGGATCTTCAAGGTGGCTGAGGGGTCTGTTTTCAGGATGGCTTCCTCATGTACCTGGCAAGTCAGTGCTGGCTGTTGGGTGGGACCTCAGCCAGAGCTGGCAGTCAGGTCTGCCACAGAGCCTCTCCAGGGGCTATGGTAACCATCTCACAGCCTGGCATCTGGGTTCTGAGAGGAAGCATCCCAAAGGTGAGTATTCCTGGAGACCAAGACCCAGAGTGGACATTGCTGGCTGATGCTGCCTGAGCCTGCATTAGTCACATGGTCAAGAGTCAATGTGTAAGGAGATTACAAAAGTCACATGGGCCAGGAAGCACAGTTTGTTGGCTGTGTATGAATGGATACAGGGGGTGTTTGTGTGTGTGTGTGAGTGTGTACATAGACAATCTACCAAGAAAATTTAAATTTGGGGACAAAAATCTTAGAGAAAAGAAAAAAATGAGGTGAACCCCAAACTGGATTGAGTGCTGCTGCTTTTATTTTCATTTTTTATGTCAATGCAAATGACCAGTAATAGCCAAGACAGTCTTGAAGTAGAACAAACATGGAGGGTTTCTACAATCAGATATAAATGATACGGACAGAAGGCAGGGAAATACTGGGTAGAAGATGGTGGTTCCCAGGCAAAGGTCTCACCCTCAAGCCTGGAAACCACAGCCTTAAATGAGAACAGTTATCCCCATTTTCCCACCCAAATGCTGATTTTCCCAAAACCACCCTGGCCCACCACACCCCCCATCCTGTACCTATAAAAACCCCAAACTCCACTGGCAGAGAAGCAGAGTGGCACAGCAGAGAAGGAGAGAAGAGAAGAAGCATCTGAACATCAAAGAGGCACCTGGACAAAGAGGAGTTCAGCCATGGACAGCCAAACTCCAGGAGAAGATTATCTTCCCACTCCTTCCCCTTTCCAGCTCCCCATCCCACTGAGAGCCACTTCCATCAGTCAATAAAACTTCTGCATTCACTATCTTTCAAGTCCGTGTGACCTGATTCTTCCTGGATGCCGGACAAGAATCTGGGTACCAAGAGGGCAGAGTATGTTACTCTGACTCTCCACTGAGCTGGTTAACACTTAGCTATCCACGGAAGGCAACTGCTAAATGGCATTGTTTATAACACACACCCTCTGGGACTCCAGAGGTTGCAGGCAACGGCTAGTTGTTGCTGAGGGCCAGTACAACATTCGTTCCTGCCCGTGCTTAAAGGCACTCACCCTGGCTCCTACACCCACTCGCCTGCATGCTCCCATTCCTGCAAGGGGTTTGAGCAAAATGAGCCAACACCGCTCCAGCCCAGCCCCACTCACAAGTGCCATAAGGGGGTCAGGAAACTCTCCCATCTCATCAAGTTTCATATAAAGTTTCACAATTAAGACAGCATGACAATTGGTGCAAAAATAGGCAAATAGAGGACTGTAATAGAATAAAATTTCCACTAACACACATAAGCTAATTATCAATGCAATACACAAATGATTGGTTCTATATGAATTGTATATTCATTTTTTTGAGAATATTAATATGGATTCCTTCTTCATAGCATACATAAAATTTACTCCAGATAGTTTTTATATCTAAGTGAAAAAGGAATAGTGCTATACATTCTAAAAAGTAACATTGGACAATGGCTTAATGCCATGTTGTAGGCAAAGGTATTTAAAAAGAAAATACATGTACTAACCATAAAATATTTTTTAAAAGATCAGTGCATGTAGGATATAATTAAGAACTTCTATTCATCAAAATACACCATCAATAGGGTAATTCTGCAAGCCACAGGTGGGAGAAGATGATTTTCTCACAAAGGACTTACATCCAGAATAAGTTAATCTTTTAAATTGATAAGAAAAGAAAGATAATTCAATAGAAAAATGAGTAAGAGATTGAACAAGCACTTTGCAAAAGATTATATCTAAAAGGCTTGTGTGTATTTGAAAAAGTGTTCAACCTCTTTATTCAAATGCAAATTTAAACCACAGTGAGCTCCCGGTGAATTCCCCCACAGCCCCAAAGGCTAAAATGCAAATTACTGACAATACAAAGTGCTGTGAAGATTTGCTACCTTAATGCTCATACTATACTGGTAGGAGTGTAAATTGTTACAACCATTTTGTAAAACTGGTTGGCAATATCTATAAAAACTGAACAAATGGATACTTTATTGCCCAGAAATTCCACTCCTAGGTCATAACTGAGAACTGTAGAGCGTTTGCTTACCAAAGCTATGTATAAGAATTTTCCCAGTAGCACCATTTGTAACAAAACTGGAAACAAGCCAACATTCATACTTGGTAAAATGTATAAACAAACATAGTCTATTCACATAACGTAATACAAAGCAGTGAAAAAGAGCTCAATATTGTCATACCGAATGGTGAAGATAAATCTTCAAAAGATAATGCCGAGTGAAGAAAATCAGATGCAGTGAGATATGGTATTGTTCCATCTCTGAGTGTGTGTGTGCACACGTGTTTCACGTGCAGGAAAAAATTCACCTTAGGTGATAGAAATCAGGGTCTAAGTGTGAGTGCACAGCCCCTGAAAAGGACTTTGAAGGAGCCTTTGGGGTGCTGTTATGGCTTCTGCTTTTCCCTTGACCTGGGTGATGGTTACACAAGCAATACTTCCTTTGTGAAAATTCACCCAGCTGTACATTTCTTATTTGGGCACTTTGGGATTTGATTTTATGCTCAACTAAAAGAAAGTTTATGTTTAAAATGTTTAAAAAGTTATGAAATGTGTGATCATAAACTATTTCATGGCAATTCCAATTTTGGGAGGCCTCTGCTGTTTAAGCTCCTTCATAAACCATGTTTTGCCATCATTTCTTTATTCAGTCATCAACTATCTACTGACCTCCTGCTCTGTGCACAGGCCTGGTTTACACCCTAGGGGGACATCAGTAAAAGAAACCAACAGAAGTGTCTTTACTCAAGGACCTTACATTTAATTGTAACGTGAGAGAATCTTGTTAAGTATGGGGTTATTTTTAGTTGAAAAAATTTTGAAGGTAGTCCCTTTCTAACATCCTTCATGCTCCCCGCTAATATATAAACTCTTTTCTGCCAATACCTTGAGCAATATAGGTATTTCTCCCAGAAGTGACCCTAGGAAACAGACCCACTCTGGAATTGGATTCTGAAATTTAATTGATTACACATTGAACACATGAACATCTCATCTCTTCACCAAGGAAAAATGAGACAGGGATGACTTGCCGTGTGCTGCAAAATCACGGACACTTGGATTGCCTCTGCAGCTATGTGATACGTGCAGGTAGAAGGCAAGATGTTGATTTAGTAATTGGCCACACCACTTAGTAGCTGAGGTTGCTACATAGTTGGCAGCTCCTGACCTGCCTGGAGAGCATATCTAGATAAAATGACAGACTTAAAGCCTTGAATTCTCAACACAGGTTACAGGTAGAAAATTAAAAAAATCTCCATGGCAATTCCAAAGGTATCCCTTTCCCCCTGTAGTTGCAAGTCCATGAATGTAATTATGTCCAGAGGCTGTTTGTAAGGGTCACGGAATTACAGTGACATTTAGATAGACGATTCTGCAAGTCTCTCATGCCAAGTCCAGGGAACAGAGGGGAAGAGAGACCTCAAAGCATGGACCATTTGGGTAAAGACAAGGCTGAGAACTGCTGAACTCTACAATCCCTCTGAACACCCCTTACCACAAAAGCAGCACTTTCTCATATATGAAGGAATCAGCTTCTCCCTGCATTTAAACAATTAAAAAATATTTAAATTAAAATATAGACTATAGTGGCCGGGCGCGGTGGCTCACGCCTGTAATCCCAGGAATTTGGGAGGCTGAGGCGGCCAGATCACCTGAGGTCAGGAACTTGAGACCAGCCTGACCAACATGGAGAAAACCTGTCTCTACTAAAAATACAAAATTAGCCAGGCATGGTGGTGCCTGAGACTGAGGCAGGAGAATCGCTTGAACCTGGGAGGAGGAGGTTGCGGTGAGCTGAGATCGCACCACTGCACTCCAGCCTGGGCAACAAGAACAAAACTCTGTCTCAAAAAAATAAAATAAAATAATAATAAATAATAAAATAAAAATAAATATGGACTATAGTAACTCACGTTATATTGTATTCTCGAAAATAGCCGAGAGAACATTTTAAGTTATCACTACAAAAAAGATCAGTCTGTGCCACTCTGCAATGGGTACATATCAAAAGACTACATTGTGTATGATAAATATATGCATTTGTTGTCAATTAAAAAATAAAATAATTTAGAAATATCTATTAAAACTTTTGAATGACCTCACAAAGGGTGGCTCATGCATAGAGGGATGGCCCCTAATGCCCCTTGCCTCTGAGCTGAGAACAAGAGCTTTATTCCGGCAATGGCAGGAAGGGAATGGAGGCCTTGCTGTAGGAAATGTGCCTCTATCCACCAACTGAGTTATGGAATCTTTTAATTCTTTATTGACAAAAGCCCGAGAAACTTGAGTGGGAACGTGTTCCAAGATTGTTAGACCGGGGGGGATAAAATTTAACACTGGACTGTGCCTGCATCATTGACGTGGGAGAGGTACCAGGACTCACTACTTAGTTAGTTGGATGAGGTACTAACCCTCTGCTTGGTTAGCAAACCAAATGCTTCACACAACAATGGTGAACACTCAATTCAGAGAAGCCAACATGTAGGACTAGCCCAGATACAATGTAAAAGGAGGCACTTAGTAGGCTCAGTTAGATGGGATTTTAATGAATCTACAATGTGCAACTTGCTTAGCTATCTTCTAGCTACATGCCCCAGGACTATGGAGACCTTCAGACGCACCCGTGGGTGAGGGGCACCAGGGTTCTTGAACAGCTCTGTGGTGCCAAAGATGATGGCACCCTTGAAATTGAGCTCCCTGGTTTGAAAGGGATGATGGAAACAGAAATATTAGAGGCCATGTGGCAGGCCATAATTACCAAAGATAAGGTCGTGAAACCAGAGAGTTCCCTTATTCCCCTCGCAAGACATACAGCGAGGGTGTGGCTGGCTCCTTCGGTCACCCTACTGCTCAAACCCCTCGGGGGAGCTTGCAACTGGGCAGGTGCAGAGGCTGTGGGGAGCGCTTTTGGGCTCTGGCCCCAGGGAAGCATCCAGAGGTGGGTGTCTGTGACTCCCGAAGCCCGAGTGGGCGTGTGTTACAGTGTGCTCTTTCAGCTTTGTGGTCTGCAGACAGCTTGTGTGAATCAACTCAGTAGACCCTCTGCCTTATCACAAGGGCAGTGGGCCAGTGTGACAGCTTTCTGTATCCCGAGCTCTTGCCCAGTGCACCAGAAAAATCAGATCACACGTGGACTCAAAGGATGAGTGGAAGGTTTTTTTGAGTGGTAGAGGTGGCTCTCAGCAAGATGGATGGGGAGCCGGAAGCGGGGGATGGAGTGGGAAGGTGGTCTTTCCCTGGAGTCCAGCTGTTCTTGGCTGATGTTCAGACGCCTCTTCCCTCCTTCCCTGCCATGCCACTCTGCCGATCTCCACCACTCTCCGCTGCTGTGTTCCTCTGCTCCTGTCAATGTTCAGCCACTTGTGTCTGTGCCCACCAAGGTCTTGGGTTTATATGGGGTGTGGAGGGCCAAAAGGCAACTTTTGGGGCGTGAAAACAAATTCCCGTCCTCACTTAGGGACACAGGTCTTCAGGCTTGAGGGTGGGGTCTTTGCTGGGGAACTGCCCTCTTCTACCCAGTATTTCCCTGTCTCCTGTCAGTAGGTACAATTACCACAACAAGCCACAAGGAAGAAGATAACTGTTTTGAGAGGCAGGACTGTGTGATAATGGTGACTTAAATCACGGAGTTACTGGGACTTAATTGTGCAGCCTTTTATGGTGCTCCCTGAAATAGATACCTGGAAACATTCCAGATCTGGCAGACACCCAGTTGTTTTTGAGTCACTGTAGTAGGGATGTGTGGCCCTTTACCCAATTCCCAGAAATGAGCCAGCTTAGACACCCCTTCAGAGTGGGAAGCCAGTTCCTTTGAGAAGGAACTTCAAAATGCTGCCACAAGTGTATACTGCAAATTGTTACAGACCATCTTGTTAGGAGAATGAGTACAGCAGACAGAAACATGGTCATGGATTTGTTGTATTTAGGAGTTTGGTCTTTGTCTTGTGGGGTAGGGGATCCAGCTCGGCATTTTGAATGACAATGTGAAATAGCCCATCTATATCTTATAACAGGTATTCTTGAGCTCATTTAGAGTGGTGCTGAGATAAAACACATGGAAACTTGAACCAAAGCAAGGCTCCTAAATATGGAAAATAGGGGTTGCATTAAAGAGACATTTAAATATGACAATTGTCAAGTTTTTGTGTTTGGTTGGATATGAGGCTTACAGAAGAAGCCAGAGACAAGCAATGAATTCAAAGATGAGATCATAAAGTGTAAAGAGCTCTGCATACACTCAGTTGCTTGCAATTCAGAGAGAAAAAGAGAGCCACTGAAGAATTATAAATGGGACAATTCAATAATTGGAAGTGATATTTTACCCTAAAGATACTTGTCAACTCCTACAAAATACTTCTGTTGGCCGACTGTACGATGAATCTCCATTAGAGTATGTTAAGGTCCTTGGCTTTTCAAAATGATGGGAAAGGCTAACATATTTCTGCAAAAATGCAAAGATGGCTCAATATCAGGAAATCTGGTAATGAAATTTGACACATTTATATACTAAAGGAGTAAAAAAGAGTGAGCATCTTACTGGAAAAGGAAAGAATTGAACAAATTTAAGCGTCAGTAACAAATTTATTCATGAGCAACAATTCTCTCCAAAATAGGAATAAAAATAAATTTCTTAACTAGTTTGAGTAAAAATCATATGAGTTACACAGCAATAATTTACTAGGCCACATTTATAGACTTTAAAAACATTTAAATCTCTAAAAATGGAATAAGAATGTCCTTGTGAATGCTAAGCAATTCAGGATAGTGGTTCCTTTAAGGTGGGAGGGATGAGAATGACATTGAAGAAGGGCGTGGAGAGAGGTCACCATCTATCTGCAGGGCCACTCTGCGTGTGTATATATTTTAAAAAAAGAAATTTGAAGCAAAAATGTATTTGTCCGTTCTCACACTTCTATAAAGAACTGCCTGAGACCGGGTAATTTATTAAAAAAAGAGGTTTAATTGACTCACAGTTCCCCAGGGCTGGGGAAGCCTCAGGAAACTTAACAATCATGGTGGAAGACAAAGGAGAAGCAAGTACCTTCTTTACAAGGCAGCAGGGAAGAGAAGAAAAGCAAAGGGAAAAGAGCCCCTTATAAAACCATCAGATCTCACGAGAACTCAATCACCATCACGAGAATAGCATGGGGGACACCGGCCCCAAGATCCAATCACCTCCCACCAGGTCCCTCTCTCAAGAAATGGGGATTATGGGAATTACAATTCAAGATGAGATTTGGGTGGGGACACAGATCCAAACTATGTCAATGTCCAAATATTAACGTGATAAAAGTTGTTACTGAATCCATTATATTATTTTTAGTAATATTCTATACGTTTGAAATTCTGAAAAAGCAGTAACACACATCCAGGTTAAAGAAAATGTCTAAACAGCACATAAGAGTATACAGTACAAAATGAGTTTTCTTCCCCCTCTAACCTCCAGTGTCCCCATCCCCATCCCCATCCCCATCTTCCTCCCTAGCTGTTTGTAGAACTTTGCAGAGATGATCTCTGCATAGGTAAGCGTTTTACTAAATGGAGTCATACAACGTGAACAGTTCTTCACCTCATTTTTTTTTTCTTCATTAGTCATTGAACCTCATGCATTTCAATATTCAAGCAATGCTTAGCAAGGAAGGATGAGCTCCTCTCTTGAGCAATCGAGGGCTTCCCCTCCCTGGCAGCAGGCTTCTACCTGGTCTCTCCTTTCTTCTTGTCTGCCCTCCACAACCCTGCCAGGCTCCCTGCGCAAGCATTTCAGAAGGCAAGGATTGGAGTCAGGAGACCTGGGTTTGACCCGTTTCCAGCTGTGAAACCTTAAAGGGTCGCATAAGGTGAATTACTCCATTTCTTACTTGACAGGTTTGCTGCAAGGATGAAAGAAAATCAGGCAGGAAAGTGCTAATAACAGTGACTGATGGTTTAGTGTGCAATGTGAGTTTGCTGCTATTATTATGATTATTTGTTAGTTCCTGATATCTACTTATAGACAAACCATAGATTGGCATCCAGGGCCTCTCAAAACATGGCCTCACTGACTGCCCCCCATATAAGTGTGTGTCCCCCTTGACTGTCCACTGCCTTTCCCTGCACGAGCTCCTGGTCTCACTGCAGGGGCCTCCACAAGCACCAGGGTGGCTCATCGGAAAGCTGCCCATCACTTCCCCTCCTGAGTCCATCCAGCCTGACATCTGGGCTGCACTGGACTTTGCCAGCCTATTTTTCCTTCTGAAAAACCTGCTTCTCCTGACTCCTGGTGGCTCTCCTCACCTGTCGTGTTCAGACTTGCCTGGCTGCTCTCCCTGGTCTTAACACCCTTAAATGCCAGAGCTCTCTGAGTCCTTTCTCACTTCTTACCTCTTCTCTAAGTTTATTCCAACCCACTGTGGAATGGTTTGCTTGCCTCTCTCTGGGAGACCCGTCTGGCCACAGTTCCCTGCTGTTCACTGATGACTTTCAGACCCTCCACGTGTCCCTCCTCACCAGGGTGGGGGCGCAGGCTTGTCTGCTTCCTGGGCTCTCCCCTTTCCCTGCAAACCTGTTGGCTGCATCTGTGCCTGATTGCCATGAATGGCCCCACCATGCTCCTCAGCGTTTATCCAGCCTATCACCTGTGAGTTATATCACAAATTATACCACATCCTGTTAGTTATGCCACAAAGATCTCTGTAATTACAATAAAGATATTACTAAGAGTTAACATTTAATCAATAGTTAAGTATTTGGCAGGCATCATAGTACGCACTTGACGTGTGGTGATTCATTTAGTAACAATCTTACGAAGTGGATGCTATTATTCCTCCCATTTTACACATTGAGCTGCAGAGGTGAATGTGCAGAGGTTAAGCTGCTTGCCTAGTGCAATAAGTGAAGGCCCTTACTAATAAATGTCTCCTCTCCATGTCCCTTACCGGCATCTGCATTGCAGCTGCCGAAATGAGCTTCCTAAGTCAAATGAGAGCTCTGCTTCCCTAGTTAAGCTGTCGTCTGTAGTCAACAGGCATTCTCCAGCAAGGTATATGGATTATCCTTCATCATCTACATCCTGCCTACCTGACCCAGCTTCAGATCCTGCCACTGATGCCCCATTTTAATGCCCAGAAATTCTTCCCCAGGTGATGCCTTCACGGACTCGCTGCAGGGATGAGTACCGCACGTGGAAAGCTCTTTGCTGCCACCTACTGGTCATCTAAAACTATTAGAGAGGCTCGTGGAAGAAAACCCACAAACACAGCTCTGTATGGATCCTTGGGATGTCGACCAGTGGTTTCCACGGATTTTTATTTTGCACAGGACTCTCCTGATGCAGTTTAGTTTAGTGTAACATTTTCAAAATCAGCATTCCCAGAGGTGGGAAAGAGAGCCTGTAAAACAGAAAAAGAGTCCTCTGGGGCTCGGGCAGATGGGTTCCAATCTCAACTCTGCCTCTGCCCGCTGGTCAGTCTTTCATTTCTCTGAGCATTCTCTTCATTTGCAAGATGTGATTAATTAATACTTAATTTGGGAGGTTTTTGTGGCATTTAAGATCATGTTGGGCAATTAACTCTGGTTCCTTTCCGTTTTTACATGTGGAAAGAAAGAACAAATACTAAGCATAATCCAGAAACCAAAGCAAAATTAAAAAAGAAAAATCATAAATCTCTTGGCCATTCTTGGTAGTAGCTCAGACTGCTAAAATTCCTATCTTGGATCTGAGACGTTTTCTTCCTCCTTTGTTAACAGGCACACAGCTTCAGAAATGCCTCAACTGTTACCCAAGAAACACTCTCCTTTCTTAAAGAGTCCTTTACAGCAAAGCTCTGACGCTTCATTCAGAGTCTTCCTGGGCTGCTTGGCGGGAGGGTGGACATCCAGGGATGCAGGATCCCTGCAAGGGAAAAAGAGGACACAATCCCAAAGGATGCAAAGTCTGAGAAGGAGCTGATGGCACCGAGGTGAGGTCCCTGAACAGGGCTCTCCCACCTGCTATCACATCGTGCTTCTGATCCCCAGGCACCTGGCTGTGATCTCCTGGAGCTCCTTCTACAACTCCTTCTTCCCTTCCCTCCATGCTGACAAGGTCTGTCCCAACGGCCTGGATTAAATTCTGAGAAAATGACTTCACCTCCAGTGATGCCATCAGCACCTTGAAATGAGAATAAAATTGGCAAGCAGATGATACCAGTGGCCCCCTGCTGCTCGGTGCCGCAGAACACCAGGCTCTCATTTTCAGCATTGAGATTGCTTCTCTGCACCTCGCTGACACCCACATCATGGGTTCTCTCCCAGGGCAGAGGAGCTGAGCCCGGAGGCTCCTGCAGAGGGGGACCAGCCCCCGGCTCCTTCCCTCTGCTCTCCGCCCTGGCTCTCCTGCTCCCTTTTGCAGTAGGACAAGGATGCATGGTGCGACTCCTTCCTTCCCCAGAGAGGCAGGTTCTGTGCCTTTTCAGGCCCAGGTCACTGCAGTCACCTCCCAGGAGATGTGGGGACATTTCTGAGCTGTGTTCCAGCCCCTCTCCCTCTCCTGGCCCTGGGGCTGTGGGCTGGACACTGGCATAGGATCCTCATTCCCTCCCTTCACCACTTATTCGTGGGTCTCTAAACCTTCACCATGCAGTGCCCCGCTTCTCACAGACCCCGCTACCTGGTGTCGTGGAATGCAGAGTCCAGAGCGCCTTCCGCACCGTGGCCCCTTCTGCACTGTGGCCCCTTCCACACCGTGGCCCCTTCTGCGGTCAACTTGCCCAGCCTCAACCCAGCCCAATCTCTGCCTCCAACATTTAGAGCCACCTGAATTGCAAAGAAAGGCCAGTGGGTGTGAGATGTTTAGTTCCGGTTTTATTACCATTTATTGCCAAGTGACCCTAATGGAGTCTTACCGAAGGACATCAGTGAATGTGTTTGTAATTTTGGTTATTGTTGTTATTTGGTTATTGTTATCTCTATTATTGTTATTTTCTCAAAGGACTGTATAGCTACCTCATCTGCATAGTGAATGCTGTTATAACTCCCCCAAAATTTTTCGATCAGCATTTAATAAATAACTTATTTCCATCTCTATTATATTCACACATCTCTATTTCTATCTCTATTATATATGCACATGTGGCTTGTAAGTGCTTTTTATTATAGTGTTTATTATTGAAACAACCCTGATGATAGAAATCATTAACCCTATTTTACATATGACAAAGAAAAAAATTAGTTATGAAACACACACAGGCACAAACAGCAGAAAACTCCTCTAGCCTGTGACTTGTGATGATCTCAGGTGCATCCTGCCATCTTCCTACATCAAAGGGCAGCAATACCCAGTGGAGGCTAGAGATCTGAGGAACAGGGAGACTTTCCCAGCTAAATGTCTACTGGGGCCAAATCAGTGGCCTCCTGAGAATCAGGCACCACGCAGAGATGGAGGCAGAGATAAATAACAATTGTTGAGCAGATTTGTAACGAGTATTCTGGAGAGACATGTGTGAGCCTTGTGGGCTTCCACCACAAGTTCCTGCTTCTGGACTTGGCTCTGACAGCGGCCACTTCCCCTCTTTCCTCATCGCTAGAATGGGAGGGTGGACAAAGGCTCTCTCGCACTTCCTCTAGGGGGTCATGGTGCTGCTAGTGGGTTGCCACTGATTTTTTTTTTAATATCTGTTCCCTTGGGGCCAAGTTGTCTGGCAGTCCTTGCTTAGCACAGTTTTATTCTGCACACATTGATCACCACAGTCTACTTGGATAAGACCAGTCCCCTCCCAACATGGTTCAAATTCCAGTAGCCCTGGTGCATGAATGGTGGGGAACTCCATAACACACAAGAACACTTGACTCTGGCAGGCTGCTGGGAAGGCGATGGAATATAGGGGTCCTTCTGCAGTCACCCCACAGGTGGAGTCTCAGGATTTATAATCAGAGGAATCTGCTGTGAAGGTCCCAGGTCTGCCCTTACAAGCTCAGTGACTCTAAGCAAATCTCTCTGATCATCAGGTTGCTTTCCTAAAAATTCAAAAAGATAGTAGTAATATTTGTACCTGAAGGTTGCTATGAATATTTTTATTTGGTGAGAACTTTGGTGGGAAGTTAAGGTAGCCCATGACTCAATGGGAAAAACATGCTTTGAAAAGTAGAGTCTTGCACACACATTGGTTCACGTACATTGGATGGTTCACGTACATTGGACGGTTCATGTACATTGGATGGTTCATGTACATTGGATGGTTCATTCTTCTTCTTCTCTGACACTCTTGGGTCCACAGGACGCTGATGCTTAAAAGACGGTGGGAGATTTGACTCTTAAATTATAGAAAGGAATAAGCGTTGTGAAAGGGTCTGGCAACCTGTGAAATGGGACATTGGGAGGTTCCCAAGACAACCTCCGAGGGCACAGCCCATGCCTCGTCCACTCACCACCTTCTCTTCCTTCTTGCACTTATTTCCATTCTTTCTTTTTTCTCCTTTTGCTTTTCTCCCTGTCATCTTTTGTCTCCTTTCTGCCCTTTCTTTTCTGTCTCCTTTTATAGAATACCAACCATGGTGCCAGATACAGGACAAGGACACATGAGTAAACGAGACCTCCTCCCTCATTCAAGAACCGTCTCATCTCCTGAAGTCAAAGGAGCATGAAGGAAAATAACCCAGAGAGAAAGAAGCAGGCGGTCAGCCCCAGCAGGGGCCCAGCTTCCACCCCTGCCCCAGGGCCATGAGCGCTGAGGATCTGCATAATATACGAGAATGCTTGACCCAGGCAGGCTGCTGTGACGGTTGTGGGCTGTGGGTTTGAACTGGATTCCAACATTTTTAAGACAGGAAATTATCCTAAAAAAAGATGTAAATTATTTCTATACCCTAAGAGTAGACCAAATTTACCATTTTTTAGGGAAGACTAAATATTATGCCAGGAGATGCCCTATATGATAATGCACACATAAAGAAGTTCTTATCCCCATGTCTTGAGGAAAAAAATTTCATTCAGCAAAGTAACCTGAACAAGTTCTGTGAGACAGAATGAGAAAATATGTGTTCTGCTTAGTTATGGGAATTAATTGGCTGTGGAATAGGAATCTTTACAGACTTTGTTGCTTCTATTGGAGATATGTCACTTTTCTCCGCGTGGAGTTGGACGTAGCACTTCACTTACTTCTTGTTCTTACGGAGTTGTGTGACTTCTCCTAAAAGCAAAGGTGAGATGAGATCCTGAGAGCTCCAGGAAAAGCCAGCACGCTTGAGATTTCCCTCATGCTGAAGGTGAAAGTAGGAGAGGAAAAACACAGTGCTGAGTACTGTTGCTTCTGGCTGAGCACCAGATCAGCAGGTCAGCAGATGTCTAAGGTCACAGATCAAAGGCATTTTTAATTTTCAATTATCCACAAACTCTACCCTCAACCCTAACCCAACAAATTACAGGTGCAATTGACTCTACATTCCCTAGCATAGAATTCATTTCTCATAACTACATGGATGCAAACAATCTTGCAGCTTCATTCCCCACCTCTGCCATAATATGTTCTACATTGTCCCAGTTAGGACCATGACCCCTCATTGTAGCATATTTCATACTGGTTCTGCTGAGAATAACTGACCCTGTCTCTGTTTCTCCTGGTTATTCAAATGATAATTAAATTCACATCTATGAGTATTTTTTCAGGCTCATCCCGCGTTGCAGAACTGCATGCTTCCTTTTGTTCCTGCATTTTTGCACACGCTTCTGGAACAGCACATCCTATTTTAGAAAACAGCACAGAATGGAGGAGGCAGGTGAGCAAAGTGGTTAAGAGAACCCACTCTGGAACAAAAGTACTAACATTAAAATCTAGATTTCACAACTTGCTAGCAGTGGGACATTGAACCATTTACTTGCTCTTGCTAAACCTCAGTTTCCTCTTCATAGATATGCACATAATCACAGGAGCTTCTCAAAGAGTTGTGAAGAGTATTTCAAAGTGTTTAAATATCTAAGCATAGTGCCTGGCAAAGAGGCTCTGCTCGATTCCTATCCACTCTCATCTACATCACCGGCGTCCCCATGGTCAAGATACCGTCATCCCCATCAGAAGTAGCAGCCCCAGCATCCTCATCAACATCACCATCATCATTCTCACCATCACATCATCCAGCTCCCATCACCATCATCGCCATCAACACTATCATCATCCTTACTATCGCATCATCCAGCTCCCATCACCCTCATCATCACGATCAACACCATCATCAACCTGTGTCATCATCCCCATCCCCATCATCATCATCATCACCGTCAACATCACCACTGTCATCATCTACAGGCCCAGGGCTAGTTGACTTCTTACATTCGTAATGTTTTGAAAGTAGGTCCATGTTTTATTTACCTTTATGTCTGCTGCAATAACATAAAATATCCAGCCCTATAGACAAGAAGGTTACCTCATTTGGGAGAATGCAAGGTTTTGTAATTTATTGATCTTATTTTACAGATGGAGAAATTGAGGCCTTGAGGGGAACTGACTTCCCTGAAGTCCACAAATCATGTATAGCAGAGCTGGGGCTAGTATGCAGGGCCCTCTTATTACATCGTTACACTGCAGGTGTTGGCTTAAGAAAACAAAAGGAAGTAGAAAACCTTGGAATCACAACGCTACTAGAAAGAACTCTTGGCAATTGGATTTTCACAGTTTAGCCCCAATAAGCTGAAATAGAATTGAGCTGTGGTTTTCCAGGTGAGAGACAGAATATACACATAGACCATGTCCACAGATGACAACAGAACTCTGACCCACAACTCCTGTAGCAACCAGCTGGGAAGCCGGACCACAGCCTCAGAAGACATTGGCCCAGAATGATCAGGACTTGGTCAACGACCGCCAGTTTCCCTTATTCTGCTCCACTTTCAACTCAGGACCACTCAGATAAAGCTAAATATGCTCCCTAAGCCAATGACATCGGATGCTCCAGCCAGCACCTTCCCCAGTCAGCACATACCTCTGCCTGTCTGTGTTCCTCTGTAAAGCTCTTCCTGCCTTTGAGTCTCTGCCAAACGCAAGGGCTGAACTTTTTGCTACTGCAAATTCTGAAGAAATAGCCTCTGTTTGTTCTCATTTGGGTGATCTTTGTTTATTTCTACACATTTGAGATAAGGAATACTTTTATCAGGACCAAACTAAGTCAGGGGCTAACATGAGGGCTATGATAACAGAAATGGCAGTTCACCTAATGAAGCCAGCTGTCTCCTGCACACCCAGGACTTCAGCCTGTCTGACCAAAACCACCGCAAATGTTCTTACTGACCTTTCCTTATCTACTGCCTAGGGTTGGAATGATGGGAACCTCCAGCCAGGCAGCCGAGGAAAGCTCTAAATGCACTGCTTAATGCGGTAGCTACTGGCTACTTGGGACTACCAAACACTTGAAATGGGGCTGGCAGGAACTGAGATGTCCTGGGAAATCCATGCTAGATTTTAAAGACAATTTAAAAACACATGAACTATCTCATTAAAAATTTTATATACATGATACATTTAGGTTCAATAAAATATATTATTAAAATTCATTTCACCTGCTTCTTTTTACTTTTCAATATGAATATAAGAAAATTGAAAATCACTCCGTGGCTCACATTCTATGTCTACTATTAGACAAGGTAGTCTAGACCGCAGCGAGCGTCGAGGCTAAACGTCCCAGCTGGCCACCTAGACGCACCATGGTGTGGGGTGAGTCCACCTGTTTACCCTCTGATTACTGCAGAGTCTCCAAACTTCAAACAGATTTTCATGCCCCGAACCTTGGCCTATACCAGTGATCCTCAAGGATGTGTTCCTCGGTCAGCGACATCAACATCTCCCGGGAACACTGCAGAAGTGAAGGCTGAGATTCCAGGCCAGGGCCACCGTCCTTCAGCGCGTGGTACCCTGCAGTCCTTCTCTAACGAGACGTCTGGATGAACCTGAGCTGCACAGAGGTGCTCTGTCCAAAGCACCCTGACACAGACATTGATTTTTACCCATCCCTCACCCCTTCATCCCTGCTAACAAAACCCTGGTGTCTCTCAGGCGGTGGTGACCTTGATTTGAGCTCCCCTGAGCTGAGACCAGTTCTGGCCTCCCATTCTCCCTTCCCCGATGCCTCTTCCCCACTTGCCTTGAGACTCAAACTAAGGGTAACCAGTTGCCAGGGCTCTGGCTGGGGGTGGCTGGGAAGCCTGCCACATCTCTTCTGTGACAGCTTTTTCTCCTCAGCAAAAGCAAAGCCTCCTTTTCTGCCTGGCCCACTTCTTTCCTTCCCAAGCAGCTTCTGCATGAGGGCAGGGTGCTGGACCAGCAGTGGCTTCCTGCAACATCGAGGGAAAAGCCCGGAACCCCAGGATGGCTAAGCTGCTGGAGCAAGCCTGGCATTGCCAGACCCAGTACCTCTTGTTAGGAGGGATAACCAGGCTTTCTCCTCAAGCCCCTGTTAATTGGATATTCTGTTACTAGCAGCTGAGCACATCCCAAATCATATAAACCTTGCACCTTCTATAGCTACTGAAATTCTAACTATCTGTGAAGGTCCACGCCACAGCGCTGTCCACTGGCAATGCTGGCTTTTACCCCAGCCGTGATGCTGGAAGATGGTCACAGCTAAAGAACCTCCCCATCCCAAACTGTGTGCGCCAGGAAACCGCTTATAGCAAGAAGCCCGCCTTCCCAAATAAGGCACATAGATGTCCCCTGTTTACCTAAGGCAAGGCCAGGCACAGACCTCCACATTCCCATTATTTGCCCCCTAAACAATTAGCAGAACTGCTTGTCCTCACTGATTAATTTAAAAACGACAAGAACATTTTAACGAAACTCTGCTTGTTGCTCTTTCCCTGCAGACCCCAGACCCCAGCCTGAGTGCTCCCAAAGGCCCTCCAGGGAACAGCCTGCCTGAGGACAAAACTCCCACACACACCTGTTTCTTTCTAGACTCTTTCACTCTGTACTTTAAAAGATAAACTCTTCTGAGAGACTGGCAGATACCATGGTCCTTCTCTCCCTTGGCAATTATCCTTGGGAGTCATGTCTCCTTTCCTAAGTGTTGAATTACTTTATATTTGACACCACCATCACACACACACACACACACACACACACACACACACACACTGCGATAGGTAACCTGGAGGTGGCCCCCAACAATTCCCTCCTCCTGCTTCTCACCTCCTTGTGTCAGCCTCATCTTGAGTGTAGGGTGGACCTCGGGACTCAGCTCTAATGAATACAATGTAGCAGAGAGGAGGGCACTTCTGAGTTTCAGTTATAAAAAGACTGCAGCTTCCAGGTGGGAGACTCGCACCCCCTCTCTCTGAGGACTCACGCTGGGGAGAGTCAGGTGCCATGTCCTGCAGACCCTGAGGATGTCCTGGGAGAAGTTCCCATGCCACAGCCAGGGAGGAGCTGCCCACAGCCCTGGGAGTGGGTGATGTGGAAGGGAACCCATCGAGCCTCTAGGTGACTGAGCCATGGGTTCGAGGGATGCCTCATGAGAGACTCTGAACCAGGACCCCACAGCTAAGCTGCCCCCAGATTCCTGACCCTCAGAAACTGAGCAAATGTTTATTTTTCTCTTTTCTTGAGAGACAAACTAGCCTGTGATTTCCTTATTCTCTGCCAGTTGGAACCTATGGTGTGTCTATTCTTTTATTAATATCTTTATTTAAAAATAAATATCTATATTTAATTTAATTTCAGTTATTATTAAATATTTCTATCAGTTTCTACTCTGCTAAGAACATTTGTACATGTTAACTTCACTGAACGTCCTTCCCCATCATTTTATTTTTAATTTATCTTTACTTTTAAACCTAAAATAAAATATACAGTAACTTAAATATTCTAACTCACAATTAATTTTGTACTGTTCCATACAGATAATTTAACTGAAATGGACAGTATTTTGGCTTATATTATTGATTTTGTTGGCACTCTCTGTTAGCTTTGGTGATTAGATTTTCTTTTTTTAAAAAAAAATTATTTCAATGAGAAGTTTCCTTCAATAAAAAGTAGATCATTCTGATGTGGTGTAGCTTGATATGGTTAAGCTGTGTCCCCGCACAAATCTCAACCTGAATTGTATCTCCAAGAATTCCCACGTGTTGTGGGAGGGACCCAGATGGAGGTAATTGAATCATGGGGGCAGGTCTTTCCAGTGCTATTCTCGTAATAGTGACTAAGTCTCCTGAGATCTAATGGGTTTATCAGGGGTTTCCACTTTTGTTTATTTCTCATTTTCTCTTGCCACCGCTATGTAAGAAGTGCCTTTCACCTCCTGCCATGATTCTGAGGCCTCCCCAGCCATATGGAACTGTAAGTCCAATTAAACCTCTTTTTCTTCCCAGTCTCTGTATGTCTTTATCAGCAGCATGAAAACAGACTAATACATAGCTCATTCTACGTAAGTTTACAGTACTTGTGTTTTGCTCTTCTAAAAAGGCAACAGAAATATATTCATCCTCCTGTTGGTTATTTTCTGCTTGTTAAGACATATGTAAGGCATTGTACACTGTGTCCATTTTCAATGTTGTTTGTCTTAATAATAATACTTATCAGATTACAGTTACATTTTCTCTCATTTGATCCTTATCATAACCCTGGGAGGAAAATTTATGATCTTTATCATAAATAAACTGTTATTATTCCCAGTTTACAAAGAAGGGTGTGGAAGCTGTAAGAAAGGAAGTAAAACGTGTAAGGTCGCATGACTAGTAAGTAGTAGGATCCAGTTGTTTCTGCAAATCCTTCCCACTCTGCAGTCCCCAAGGACTTCCACCTAAATATACCTGAGAAACAGGGTCCTGGCTCCATCCCCCAGGCTCCTAATGTCCAGCCCCTGGCCAGGTTCCCTTCATAGCCCCAGAATACCTGCCCTGCGGTGTTGTGGATGGCACAGGTGCAGCTATGGAGCTAGGGCCATCTCCTGCCTCTTCTGCTGGGCTTTTCCACGCTGCGTTCCTTACGATGTCCTCGAATTCCTAAGAAAGATTTAGACTCGGGCAATATGTTGGCGGCCTCTTTATTCATCTTAATTCCCTGACCCTCAAGGAAGTGGTTATGGGAGTGAACCTATCAATAGAGGATGCTGTGGGTGCTCCACCAGGCATCTCCTCCCCCACTGTGGTTTCAGCCACAGCTACAGATGAAAGAGACTTGCAGATAGCAACACACTTCATGCACTTGCTGTTTTTTGTTATCTGCCTTAACGCCTTCTCTGAAGCCATGAGAATTCACTCAGCATCCGTACAAAAGTGCAGTCAGGAGGTGTCAGTTGTCTTTTTGCTATTGATTTTTTAGTATTTTTTATATCATAATATAAATTATTTGTTAGATACACATTGCAAATATTTTCTCCCAGTCTTCTGCTTACCTATGAATTCACTTAAAGGTGTCATTTGATGATCACATTTAAAAAACAATTTGCTGACACCCATTATTTCTTTTTACTTTCTTTTAGGGTTAGTACTTTTGTGCCCTAAGAAACTTTTGTCTACATAAAGAGTGTGTATTTGAGAAAATATATATTCTTCTGTAAGTTTCATGGTTCTAGTTTTTAAAATTAAGTCTATGATTCATTTCAAATTTACATTAAATGAATTACTGTCTAAGGCCGGGAGTGATGGCTCATGCCTGTAATCCCAGCACTTTGGGAGACTGAGGTGGGCGGATCACTTGAGGTTAGGAGTTCACCACCAGCCTGGCCAAGATGGTGAAACCCCATCTCTACCAAAAATACAAAAATTAGCTGGGCGTGGTGGCACAAGCCTGTGGTCCCAGCTACTTGGGAGGCTGAGGCAGAAGAATGGCTTGAACCTGGGAGGTGGAGGCTACAGTGAGCTGAGATCATGCCACTGCACTCCAGCCTGGGGCGACAGAGTAAGACTCCACCTCAAAAAAAAAAAAAAATTACTCTCTAGATGATTGAAATAGGGATGGAGATTTTAAAAATATGGTTATCCAGTTGTTGGGCAAGTTAACCTTGCTAAATTTATTGAACAGTTCCAGCGTTCTAGCTTTCTTTTGTAGCTTCCTTAGATATTTCTACATATACAATCATGGGACCTGAGAATGCGGAAAGCTTGAGTTCTTCCTTTGTGATATTGATGCCCTCCCTGCTTCTGCATGCCTGTCGGTCTGCGGTCTAAGACTTTCAGTGCCATTGCATGTGAGTCGTGCAAGTGGTCACGCGTGCCCAGTACCCAGTGACGGCAGGAAAGCATTCGGTGCTTCACAATTAAGTATGAGGAGGGCTGTAGTTTTCCAAGGACTCTTCCCATCAAATTCAGCGCATTGCCTTCTGTTTCTGTTTGGTGTAGATTTTTATCCTGAACAGTTATTAGATTATAACAAGTAATTTTTATTCTTCTACTAAAGTGGTCCTATGGTTTGTCATCTTAATTTGGTGAATGCAATGATTCTCAGATGCAAAGTGACCCTTACCTTACCGAGATATGCCTTACTTCGTCACATTCTCTGTATTTCTAGATTCATTTTAGTAATATCTTATTATGAATGTTTGCATATCTATCTATGAGAAATGTTGGTCTCTAGTAGTTTTCTTTACTTTTAATATCCTCCTATGTTGTCATTTTCAGGCTTATGCCAACTTCATAGAGTAAGTTAATTAAGAAGCATTCCCTCCTTCTCTGTTTTGAAAGTTATGTTTGCAAGATTGGTATTATTTCTTGTATGTTTGATATAATTTGAAGCTGAGTCTGAGGTTTTCTTTTTGAGGAAGTTTTTAAATTATAAATTTCATTTTTTAATATGAGCTATGCAGATATCCCATCTCTTGTTTTATTTGTTTTAGAAAGTTGTGTTTTTTGAGAAAAAAAAATTGTCAAATTTGGCCGGGTATGGTGGCTCATGCCTGTAATCCTAGCACTGGGAGGCCAAGGCAGGCAGAATGCCTAAGGTCAGGAGTTCAAGACAGGCCTGGCCAACATGGTGAAACCCCATCTCTACTAAAAATACAAAAAATTAGCTGGGCATAGTGGCACACACCTGTAATCCCAGCTACTCTGGAGGCTGAGGCACGAGAATCTCTTGAACCCGGGAGGTGGAGGTTGCGGTGAGCCCAGCCTGGGCGATAGAGCAAGACTCCATCTCAAAAAAAAAAAAAGTCAAATTTTTTGGCTTAAAGTTTTTAAAAATGCCTCATTATCATTTTTGTGTTTGTTGAATATGTAGTAATATACCTTTTTTCCTGCTATTAGAATTCATGTTTTCTCCTTACTAAACCATTTGTAAACATTCTTTCATAAATCTATTTTGCTTTATTTAAGATAAAATGCATTCATTCAACATGTACAATGCAGTGGTTTAAGTATATACACAGAACTGTGCAAGTACCACCACAGTTTAACTTTAGAACATTTTCATCATCCCCAAAAGAAACCCTGCACCCATTAGCCACCACTCCTCATTTCTCCTCCCTCTCCCCCGGCAACTACCCAGATATAATGTCTAGATATCTTCTCTCTCTATGGATTTGCCTATTCTCTAATTTTTTAAGCCGAATCTTTAATGTTGAATGTTTAGGTTGTTTCTACATTTTTACTATGATTAAGGCTTCATTAATATGAAATACATACAATACACTGTTTAAATGTTTTGCCTGATTATATTTTTGAGAGAGAAACTAATGCATATTAAATGTCTGCTGTGTATTGTGTGTCTTCATAGACATATCTTAGCTATTAATTGTTGTGATTTTAAGAAGAGAGTATAAAAATCCTGCACTATTCTCTCTGTCCTATTTCTTCTTATTTTTATTGCGGTAAAATATGCATAATATGAAATGTATCATTTTAACCACCTTTAAGTGGACCCTTGGGTGGCATTAAGCATGTTCACATTGTTGTGCAACTGTCACCAGCTTCCAGCTCCAGAACTTTTTCATCTTCCCAAACTGAAACTTTTCCCCTATTCAACAATAATTTCCCAGCCAGGCATGGTGGCTCAAGCCTGTAATCCCAGAACTTTGGGAGGTCAAGGCAGGCATATCACGAGGTCAGAAGTTTGGGACCAGCCTGGCCAAGATAGTGAAACCCTGTCTCTACTGAAAATACAAAAATTAGTTGGGCGTGGTGGCTTGCGCCTGTAGTCCCAGCTACTCAGGAGGCTGAGGCAGGAGAATTGCTTGAACCCAGGAGGCAGAGGTTGCAGTGAGCTGAGATCGTGCCACTGCACTCCAGCCTGGGTGATAGAGCGAGACTCCATCTCAAAACAAACAAACAAATAAAAAAATATATTTTCCCATTCCCTTCTTTCTTTTGTCTTATTTCATTTAGCATAATTCCTTTCAGATTCGTCCATGTTGTACCCTGTGGCAGAATGTAATTCTTTTTTAAGACTGAATAATATTCCACCTTATATGTGTATCACATTTGGTTTATCCATTCATATGTTAATGGGCATTTGGGTTGTTTTCAAATTTTGACTATTGTGAATGATGCCACTGTCAACATGGGTGTACAAATTTCTGTTTGAGTCTCTCATTTTAATTCTTTCATTTATATACCCAGACATGGAATTTCTGAATCACATGGTAATTCTATGTTTAATTTTTTGGAGAAATTGCCATACTGTTTTCCACAGCAGCCGCATCATTTCATGTTCTTACCAGCAATACACAGGGTTTCAATTGTGACATAATTTTTGCAGAACACTTGTTACTTTCTGTTTTTTTTTTTTTTTTTAATAGTAGCCGTCCTAATGGGTATGAAATGATACCTCATTGTGGCTTTGATTTGCATTTCCCCAGATTAGTGACATTGCGTATCTTTCCATGTATTTGTTGGCCATTTATGTATCTTATTTGGAGAAATGTCTGTTCAATATTTTTGTCCATATTTAACTTGTTTGTTTGCTTTTTGTCGAGTTGTAGAAATTTTAATATATTCTAGATATCAATCCTTTACAAGATATATGATTTGCAAATATTTTCTCCCATTCTGTGGATTACCTTTATACTCTGTTGATAATGTCCTTTGATGCACAAAACTTTTAGTTTTACTGAAGTTCAATTTATCTATTTTTACTTCATTGTCTGTGCTTTTAGTGCCATACCTGAGAAATCATTGACAAATCCAATGCTATGAAACTTTTCTCCTCTGTTTTCTTTTAAGAGTTTTGTAGTATTAGCTCTTATGTTTAACTCTTTGATCCATTTTGAGTTCATTTTTGTATGTGATGTAAGCTAAGGGTCTAAATTTGTTCTTTATGCATATGGATATCCAGTTTTTCCAGTGCCATTGTTGAAAAAACTGTCCTTTCCTCATTGATCTAGGTGTCCTTGTTGGAAATGAATGAACCACGTATGTAAGAATTTATTTCTGGGTGGTCTATTCTATTCCATTTATCTCAATGTCTGTATGACAGTACCACACTCGTTTAATTATTGCAGCTTTGTAGTAAGTTTTGAAATCAGAAACTGTGAGTCTTCCAACTTTGGTCTTTTTCTTACCTGTTCTTTTTTGTTCTTAGTAAATCTTGCAATGGAGTTATTAATTTTATTTTGTTAACTTTTTCAAATAACCAAATCTTGATTAAGTTGACATTATTGTCTTCCTTTGTTATATATCATTGATTTCTGATTTTATTTGTATTATTCTCCTTCTACTCACATTGAATTTATTTTTTTATAAATTTTTCATGTTCCCAAGGTGGAAGCTTAGTCAATTTATTTTAAATCTTATTTCTTTTGTAATATTGGCATTTGGTGCTAGGTATTTCCTTTTAAGTATTGCTCTAGCTGCATCCCAGCATTTTGAAATATTGATATTTTGTTATCATTTATATGAAAGTATTTTCCAATTGTTTTAGATTTATTCTTTGACCCACGGGTTATTTCAAAGTTTATTGAGTAATTTCCAAGTAGTTGGAGCTTCTTAGATATGTTATTGTATTGATTTAAAATTTTATTTAATGTAGTCAGCAAATATACTCTGTGTGATTCTCAATTGTGTGGCTTTCATTGAATCTTTTTGTGGCCCGACATTTGGTCTATTTTGGCAAATGTTCCAGGTGAACTTGAAAGAAAGTTTTTTTCTGCATTTGTTGGGTACATGTTTTTATAATATTAATTAAGCCAAATTAATGGTAGTGTTCCTCAGTCTATATTTGTTGCAGGCCGAAAGAGTGAGGGTTGTGATCAACTCAGTATACCACTGGAGGCTACGTGAGTAAACAGCAAACTGTTCTCATAAATGCAGAATGTTGGCAAACTGACAAACTGCGTCTGCCACCCAGAAGGAATGCTGAGGGCAGTCACACCCTAAGTGCAGTGTTGCTTCTGATTAGGCACATCTGAAGCCTGTTAGCAATAACGTGAACCTGTGATCAATTAAGCAGCTGACCAGTCGTTACCTCGTGCTCCCTGCTGTTTCTACCCAATAAATGCGAAGGGCTGTAGAAGATCAGGGGTGCTGCCTTTGCTCACTAGAAGCAAGGAGCTCTCTTCTTCTTCCCCTGGCCCCTTCCTTAAAACAGATTCTTTCGTTTTAAGTTTTCATTCCTGCGTTCCTCCCCCTTCATTCAGTCCTGTAATGACGGTCTCAAGTAGTAACAGTAGTAACCGCGGAAAGTGACAGTCTTAAGTAGTAATTGTGGCAGTCGGCCACATATATTCTAACTCATTTCTTCTGATTCCTAAATCAATTACTCAGCTACTGAGAAAAGCATGTTAATTCTCCAGTCACAAAGATGGATTTATCTATTTGTCCCTGTAGTTCTGTTGTCTTCACAGCAGTTGAAGCTGTTGCTAGGTGCATATAATTTAAGATTGTTATGGCATTATGATGAATTGGGCTTTGCTCATTATTAAATATTCTTTATCTCTGGTAATAGTCCTTATCTTGACGTCTCCTTTTTCATATTAATAGAACTCCTTCTGCTTTCTTATGTTTAGTGATTGCAAAGATATCCCTTCACATCCTTTCATGTTTAAACAGTTTAACTATTTTTTTTTTCTTTTTAGTGGAGCCTCGCTTTGTCTCCCAGGCTGGAGTGCAGTGGTGCAATCTCTGCTTACTGCAGCCTCTGCCCCCAGGTTCAAGTTATTCTCCTGCCTCAGCCTCCTGAGTAGCTGGAATTACAGGCTCCCACCACCACGCCCAGTTAATTTATATATATATATATTTTTTTTTTTTAGTAGAGATGGGGTTTCACCATGTTGGCCAGGCTGGTCTCAAACTCCTGGCCTTACTAAGGTGATCTGCCCACCTCGGCCTCTCAAAGTGCTGGGATTACAGGTGTGAGCCACCGTGCCTGGCCTGTTTATGTCTTTAGGTTTAAGTTATGTTGTTTTAATCAAGATCTACTTGGATCTTGTTTTTCCTTTATACAACTTTATAATCTGGACATTTCATGTGGTGAACTTATCCGTTTGCAGTAAGTGTCATAATCACTATTTTTAAGTTTAGGGCTTTCACTTTGGTATTTATTTTCTACTAGTCTCATCTGTTGTTACTCTGTTTCTTCTTTTGCATTTTTGACTATTTCTTGATACCACATTATAACTGTGTTATGGGTTGAAAGTGTCCTTCAAAAAGATTTATTCATTACTTGTGAATGTGACCTTATATGGAAATACAGTTTTTGCAGATATAATCAAGTTAAGATGAAGTGACGTTGGATTTGTGTGGGCTCTGATCCAGTGAGTGATATTCTTATGAGAAGAATACATCTGGACAGAGACAGAGACACACAGAGAGCACCATGTGAAGATGGAGGCAGAGAGTGGAATAGTGCATCTTCTCATCAAGGAATACCAAGTATTGCCAACATTACTAGAAGTCAGAAAGAGACAAGGAGGGGTCCTCCCTTAGAGTCTTCAGAGAGAGCAGGGTCCCATCAACACCTCAATTCCAGACTTCTATCTCCAGAACTGTCGGAGAAATACATTTCAGTTGCTTAACTCACCCTGCTTGTGATAATTTGTTAGAAAACTGATATGATATCCTTTATTGTACTGTTTTTTTTTTTCTTTTCTTTTCTTTTTGAGATGGAGTCTTGCTCTGTCACCCAGGCTGGAGTGCAGTGGCACGATCTTGGCCCACTGCAACCTCCACCCCCCAGGTTCAAGCGATTCTCATGCCTCAGCCTCCCACATAGCTGGGATTACAGGCATGTGCCACCAAGCCCAGATAAGTTTTGTATGTTTACTGGAGACAGGGTTTCACCATGTTGGCCAGGCTGGTCTTCAACTTCTGGCCCCAAGTGATTGCCCACCTCGGCCTCCCAAAGTGCTGGGATTATAGGCATGAGCAACTGAGCCTGGCCCTTTTATGTACTTATAAATTCAATGTATTTATGATATGTTTGAGTTGTGCTCTAAAGATTATTACAGACATAATTAATATCACAGTCTGCCTTCAAACAATCATACACGTTAGAAAAAAATGTGAGAATCTCACAAAAATATAATTCCATTTACTTCCTTTCTGCCCTTTGTGCTCTGTACTTATAGATTTTACAAACCCCACAATACTGTGTTATTTTTGCTTTATACAGTCAATATCTTAAAGAAAAGTGTACATGATAATAAATAAGGTTTTTAAATATACTTATGCACATATTTATAAATCTGATGTTCTTTTGTTTTTCTCATAGTTCCAAGCTCTCATCAGGTATCTAAGCTCCTTATCATTTCCAGTAGATTTACTCACATATTTTTCATAGTTATGTTAAAGTCCTCATCTCCTCATTTCAAACTCTGGGCTACCTCTGGATCTGTTTCTGGTTAATGTTGTGTCACTTAATTTTGGCTGCATTTTGGTTGGTTTGCTGCTACGAATATCTTTAAACCTTTTTAAAATTATATGTATGCATTATATGCAAGGATACAGTAGATCCAAAGAACATAATAATTATGCTTAGAAAGTTCTCAGGATCTGACTACTGGTTAAACTCTAAAAACTTCTTTATGATTTACTACCCATCTGGCAATTTTCTGAATCAAAAACTATCTCTGTCTGATTTAAAGCCTAGTCACCAGGCTTTTTTTTTTTTTTTTTTTTGAGATGAAGTCTCACTCTTGTCCCCCAGGCTGGAGTGTGATGGCGTGATCTCAGCTCACTGCAACCTCTGCCTCCCGAGTTCAAGCGATTCTCTTGCCTCAGCCTCCTGAGTAGCTGGGATTACAGGTTACTGCCACCACACCTGGCTAATTTTTGTATTTTTAGTAGAGACGGGGTTTCACCATGTTGGCCAGGCTGGTCTCGAACTCCTGACCTCAGCTGATCCGCCCACCTCGGCCTCCTAAAGTGCGGGATTATAGGCATAATCACCAGGTTTTTGAGTCTCTTTTGTCCCACTTCTAGCCTTTTTCTTTTGTGGCAATCCATTTCCTTCCTTCTTCCTTGTCCCAGCCTTCAGCTAGCTGCCACCTTATACTTAGTGAAGGCAATCTCTCTCATCTCTCCAATCTACCTCCAGACTTTGGAAGATTGCTACCTTCCATTCCTGGCAGGCCACTCTAGAAGCTTTTCTATATTTTCTGCCCTGACTCCACCCAAAAACAAGCATTCACATGCAGCGGGAAAGGCTCCATCCAACTTGGAAGTTCTCTTTTAGCTCTCCTGCCTTCCTCCAACCTCTAACATATCATACACACTTGGCAAGGGCCCCAAGGAAAATGCTGGCAGGTGATTGCAACCAGCTTTGTGATGCAGGCACCTAGCAATTCCACTCCATCCTATCACCTCACACGTGGCCATGAAACATGGTAAAAATGTGCGCTGGTTTCTTCTTGGTCCTCCTATATCAGATTCACTTTTTCTGTCATGACCCTGGGGATGAAAACATATGTGGACTCTTCTCTCCTAGGAAGACTTCATTCCTTCTGGGAATTTAATTCTGGCTTTGTTTCTGCATGTGCAGATTTCTGATTTTTTAAAATTATGATTGTTGTGTTTATTCAGCTTGTCCTTGGTTTTTAAGATGCTGAGGACAGTCGCTTGAGACTTTCAACATCATAGCTGGAAGAAGATGTGCTCAGCATGGCCATATCCTCATCTTACTCTCTGTACTTCCCTTAAACTCTGAAGTAGTGTGGCTCTTTCTCTAATCAATAACTCAAAAAATTAATCATGGTTATACTTTCACGGTAGTCGGCATTTCTCATGTAGGACTTGTTGAGTCACAGATAACAGTGTGGGTTGGCAGAATTGAACAGACCTCAGAAGCCGGCAAGACAACCCCCCTCATATTTTATAGTACAAAAAGCTGGTGCACAGAGGGTGCAGAGGACTAGCCAGGGTCACCCAGCAACAAGTGGTCAGAACTCTTACTCCCCACTCTTGCATCTTTCCACTTTTGTAGTACCTGACTCTTAGAACTTCAGTTCCTTCATTAATAAAATAAGCAAGATGGATTAGATAAATGGATGGCTCCATTCAGCCTCATGAGTCTATTTTTTCCTTTCCTTGTGTCTGCTTAATCTTTCAAGGATGTCAAGGACACGATCCATGTGACATCATCAGAGGAGCTTTTCTATTTATGCTTAAAGGTTTGCCACAGCATGTATAGATCACAATTCCCGGGGGAAAAACAATGAGAGCTTTTTGTTAAAAATAATTCAAAGCCAAGATGACATAAATTTTTAAGAAATGTATTTTGAAAAAAAAAAATCCAAACATGTTCATGTAAGATATTCTTAAGGTATTGCCAAGTATAGTAGGAACACTATACTCTCACAGTTACTTCACTGCCAGAGATGACCACCGTAAAGAGTTGACTATTTATTTCTTACAATTTTTATGGGCTTATGTTCATTTTACGTTTGTGTCCCTTCAATATATATTACTTCCCTGTGCTAGAATACCCTGCTGGATATCAGAGTATGGCAAGAACAAGACAGACAAGGTCTCTCACAGACTTCACCTTCTAATGAAGGAGGCAGACAAGAGGCAAACAAATGAGTCAACAACGACATCCCACAAGAAGAGGCGACAGGGTGACCGGGAAAAGAACTACTCCAGAAAACGCATCTCTCTCAGTAACAAAGGTCCAAATCATACGTAAGAATCAGATATTTTAAAATATGAGGTAAAAGTGAGATGGTGAGAAAAATGCAAAGACCCTGAAAAGGATCAAGTCAGTGCATGCAGCCCCCAGCAAGAGTGTCTCGAGTGTGGACAGCAGGAGGGTGGCAGGACATGCCAGGGAGAGGAAGGCAAATGCCACAGCCTGCAGCCTCTGTCAGTGGGCTTCGGTATTTTCCAAGTGCAGTGCAAAGTGATTGGAAGGCTTTAGGCAAAGCTTTCACAGATGAATTCCTAATTTAAAATATAGTTAAATATAGACACACATTTATAATGCATACCTAACTAAAATAGACAGCATACATTCATTCATACATAGACATTTTTTACTGAAAATATCCCTTATTGTTTCAGAAGGTTTTTTCCATATACTCTGACACATCTTTCAGTTAAAATGTGAAACAGTTTCACTTGTTGGCTTATTGAGAGTGCACACAGTTCTTTTCAACTGCGTTGCACGATTTCTTATTATCTCCTCTTTGAACAGGAATGTTAATTGAAATGGTGATCGCATTTGTGTAATTTCAATTTGTTCGCTTAAGGTATTATTCACTTCCTCATTCAATTATTCAGCCATTGAGCCTTGTTTGAGCCTCTACAATGCCTACCATGCTAGCCATTCAGAGAAATATGAACAAGTTAAGGGTCCTGTCCTTAAGAGGCGTAGTCTGGAGAAAGGAGATCAACTGTACATGACCATTCAATTCTTTGAGAGTGGGAGGGAAGTTTGCACAGAGTACAAAAGAAACTCTTCTATGCTGAATGCTTCCCTGATCCCCAGTCTCCTAAAACTTGATCTCGAATTCCATCAGAGGAAAGATCAAGTTTCAGGCGCTTGGGGATCAAGGAAGCATTCAGCATCTCTGATGCTCAGGAGGAATTCTGAAAGATGAGGGTGAGCGGTCAGCTGGCAGAGGACAGGACATGTCCAGAGAGGCCAACAGGTGTATGCACAGGGCAGGATGCAGCCCAGACTGCGACAGGTGAATGCACAGGGTAGGATGCAGCCCAGTCTGTGACAGGTGGATGCACAGGGCAGGATGCAGCCAAGCCTCTGACAGGTGAATGGATACACAGGGCAGGATGCAGCCCAGCCTGCAACAGGTGAATGCACAGGCTATGGCACAGCCCAACTGCAACAGTTGGATGCACAGGACAGGATACAGCACAGCCTGCGACAGGTGGATGCATGGGACAGGATGCAGTGCAGCCTGCGACAGGTGAATGCACAGGGCAGGATGCAGCCCAGCCTGTGACAAGTCAAGGCATAGGGTAGGGCACAGCCCAGCATGTGACAGGTGAATGCACAGGGCAGGATGCAGCGCAACCTGCAACAGGTGAATGCACAGGGCAGGATGCAGCCCAGCCTGCGACAGGTGAATGCACAGGGCAGGATGCAGCGCAGCCTGCGACAGGTGAATGCACAGGGCAGGATGCAGCTCAGCCTGCGACAGGTGAATGCACAGGACAGGATGCAGCGCAACCTGCGCCAGGTGAATGCACAGGGCAGGATGCAGCCCAGCCTGTGACAAGTGAATGCACAGGGTAGGGCACAGCCTAGCCTGTGACAGATGAATGCACAGGGCAGGATGCAGCGCAGCCTGTGACAGGTGAATGCACAGGACAGGATGTAGCGCAGCCTGCGACAGGCAAAGGCACAGGGCAGGATGCAGCCCACCCTGGGACAGCCCTCCTCACTTAGCCACAAGAAGATGTCATGGTGAGGAGGAAGAACCATGGCCCAGGGGGTCGTGACAGCTGGGCTTCCCACTTGCTTTTTCCACCAACTCCCTTTGTCTTCATAGTTAAGACCCTATGCCTCTCTGTGCCTCAGCAGCCACACCTCAAAGAAGTCCTTGGGCTTTTGCATTCTGTGACTGTTAGTAAAAAGCCCGACATATTGTGGGGAAATTACTTGCTTTGACCGCTCCTGACCGCTCCTGAGCTCTGAAACCCAGCCAAGTCCTTTTCCCAGCAGACAATATTGAAACAATTAATGTAATGAGAAATGCTGATCTCAGTGAGGGCATCTTCAGCAAAATAAGGGGAATAATTAAGTAACACTGTCGTGATAGATTCAAAGTAACAAGGAGGCAATTGAGTCCAACTTCCTTCTGATAATTTGCTAGTCCCCAACAGCTCTGCCTGGTGGTCATTTGGCCTTGGCTTGACCATCTCCAGTGAAGGATCACTCACCATCCACAGGAAATGAACCTTCTCTCCTGGGTGGTCAAGATCAGATGCCACTATTCTGGAGAAGATCTGTGTGTTCTAGGAGATTTGGGGCTTGTTTGCAACCCGCCCTAAGCTACAGAGGTGTTTAAGACTGAAAGATTAATTCCATCCTTTCTGTGGTTCACCTCGGCCTCTAGATGCCTGACATTTCCCTTGCCACAGTGGGTGGTTTATGAACTCGGGATTTTGCAGAGAATCCTGAAAAACAGACCCCTCTTCCTCTCTATTTGTGGCTGCAGATACAAGGCTTGGAACTTGAACTACTGCTGTGGTTTCCCCACTGTGAGGGGAAAAAAAGGCAGCAGACATGAGGGAGGGGCAGAATAAAGGGAATTGCAGAGACAGGTCTATTAAACCAGCTCCAAACCCCACCTCCTTTATTGTCTAAGCCGGTTTGATTTGGGATTTCTGTTACTTATAAACAGATGTATCCTAAAAGCTCTCAAAGAAACAGAGTTGAGTGTATGCACCACACCCCTGTGGGAGCTCAGCGTCCCTGAGCAGCTGCTCGGGACCTGCTGGTCTGGATGAGGTCCTGGGTCTAACTGGAGTCCTGAGCATTCTGGACCCATGAAGTCTGCACATGTTCTATCCTCCAAGTTGTGTTTGCCCCACAACCCTCTCTGGGGAACCTCATTTCACAACATGCATCCAATCATAGCCCCTACCCTACGCCCGCTGTAAGGCTCTGCTTGGTCTTGCCCAGAAGTTTATTGTCTAGTCATCTTGATTTATGTTACCTCCTTCTAGACCCTGACTGCTCTAATCCACCCCCACCATGCACCCTGCTTCAGGACCACCCCTTGTCTGTCACTAACTCCTGGTGGATCATGTAATTCTGCCAGTGGGCATGTTTGCCAGCCCCACAAGTGCACACATCAGATCTGCTTTTGCTCACCATTGTCTTCAGTTCCTAACACAGAGGAGGTGGACCAGAAAATTATGGATAAATTAATGGATAAATAAGTGGTTTTCCATCATTAACTGAAAGGCCAGTCCTTGCCAGGCCAAGTCTCTGCAGTTAACTCTTTCCATCCATCCATCCATCCTATGATATAGAACCCCCAGAATCAATAAATCAAATCCAGATGTTTGTCCAAATGTTGCATGCTTTCAAAGAGGGAGAGAAAGGCACATCTCTTCAGTGGACAGAATCAGGGCTCCCTGCTCTGTGATACATTGGGAACTGGCAGGCCATGGAGTTATTATCTGTCACACTGGATTTAGGGAGATACTGCAGCTGACACACTCCTCTGCAGTTTAAGAAATGTATCTAATTGATTTCAGGGGCAGGAAGTGGTTTTTATAAAATGCATTGCCAAGCCCTTGAAATAGATATATGTATATTTGCACATCTCTATATTGAAATGACAAAGTCGGCTGAGATTCTCAGGACAACTCTCATCACCTGCCTGGAAGGACAGAGGTTGTGCTGAGGTGCAGGTGGCAGCAGTGGCTTGTCACTGAGCTGTGCATCCCAAATCCTGTGTCTAAACATCAGCTTTACTGCTTGGGAACACAGAGGCAGACTTGGGAAACTGAATGACTGACCAGTTGTGCACCGGATTAGCATCCTTCCTGAGTCACAGTGGAAGGTGTCCCTCAGTGTGGCAGATTAGAGCTCAGGCTTTGCGTTCAACTTGTGTGGAACACGGACTCCACTAAATGTGTAGCCCAAGGCATTGTGCCTAAACTCCAGTCCTATTTCCTGATCTTTAAATAGGGAATAGAGAGTTGTGGGCATTAAATAAAATGACCTAAAAGCAGTTAGCAGAGTTAATTCAGCAGATAACAAGTATTCAATACATCTCCATTACTATTTTCCTCAGTGAAATCAAACTCCACGTCACTGTCTTGTTACCCAGCCTGAGAATTCTGAGCCCCACACCATGGAGCAGTGGCCTGCCTGGAAGACCCACAGGAGGCAATGACCGCAGGCAGAAGGAGCTGTGTATGTTCTCATCAGAAGGCGTGAGGGGAGGTCATGCCAGCTGGAGGAGAAGGTTCTGTGTGATTTGCTGCCTCTGCTTGCCTGTAGACTGAAGGGGGACTTAGGAGGCAGAATCAGGCCCAATTCCTTGTGTTGTCTGCAAGGTAAGCAGTTCAAGACCCAATGCCCACTCTTTAAGCTCTGATGGGCTGCCCCACTGACTTTTCAAGGGAAGCAAGAATGGGGGATGATATAGCTTAGTTTAGTTTCTAGGAATTAAAGTCAGACAGATAAGGGCAGAATGCTCTGTGATCTTGGAGAAACAGGCTCTTCGTGCCACCTAAATTGCAAAATATTAAGTGTGAAAGGGACTTTAAAGAGATTCTCATATTTTATTAAGGCCAGAGAAGGAAAGTAACTTCCTCACACGGTAAGCTGGAGGAATGATCAGGTGTGGAATATGCTCATTTTGGCTCCAAGTTGAGTTACGTTGCATCATTACACATAGTTTTCACTTTCCACCCCAGATAATTTATATGGCATTTCTTTCTGAGAATCGAATGTTAGAAAAATTGCAAAAGATTTGCAATGGGGAGACGTGAATTCTAGTCCTGGCTCTGTCCTGGCTGTGTGATGTGAATGGAGTCAGCTGGCATGCTGAGAAAAACGCTAAACGAGGATCAGGAAGTCTGGCCTCCAGTCCTGTCTCTGGAGGACTTTGGGGGAAAATCACTTTGGCTCTCTTGTCCTTCATTTCAGCATTCATAAATTGAGAGAGATAGACTGGACATCAATTAATTGACCAAAACTTCATCAATTTTGAAATATATGTGGTCCGACTTCCTTAGTGGTCAAAGACCAAGCATATCATATCTCTCTATCTGAAACAGTCCACTCTGGGCATAGTAAGCACTTGAGAGATATTTGGGGATAAATCTATAGAGGAAAGAAAGGAGTTTTAAAAATTACACTAAATGAAATAAACCAGTCACAAAAAAACCACATATTGTAAAATTCCATTGACATAAAATGTCTAGGATAAGTGAATCTATACAGAAAGAAAGTGGAGCAGTGGATGCCAGGAAGAGGGGCCTGGAGTGGGATGGGGAGTGACTGCCACTAGGTAAAGGTTTTCTTTTGAGATGATATAAATATTCCAAAATTAGATTGCAATTATGGTTGCACAACTCAGTGAATACATTACACAACCATTGAATGGTACCCCTCAAATGGGTGAATTGTGTTGTGTGTAGATTATATCCCAACGAACAGTCGATTTCTCTAAACTAAGTGGTTCTGTCTTTGATCCGTCCAGTCTCCTGGAGCCATAGCCTGTGGGCAACTGAACTCCTCTTCCTCCCAAGGCCTTGAGATTTGGAGGCTGCCAATCGTGTCACAAACACAAAGGGCTATAAAGTTATATCCCCCGAGGTGCCTGGCATGGAGATGTCTAGAGATCTAAGGACATTGCAAGTACAAAGCTGTGGCTAAAGGCCCCAGCAGGAGGGCACTATGGGGAGAGGTGGGCTGAGGGCTGAGGCCCCAAGCAGAAGAGGCTCACTTTGGGCAGCTCAGAAGTTCTGATCCTAAGCGACTTACTGTGCCCCCAAAAAGTAAATGGCCAGCCAGCTGGATCCGGCTGAGTGCAGCTTGGTAGACTAGGTGTGGTGGATGGGAGTGTGCTCTTCACCTACAGGCTCCCAGGGCTTAGATGAGGCCATTCCATTGGTGGCATTTTGGCTTCCTCTGAGAGGTCACTCAGTGCAATGGATTCCTAGAAGGCTGATGTAATGGGCTGAGTAATGACACCCAAAGTTACCCAGACTCTAATCCCTAGAACCTGTGAGTGTTACCGTGTAAGGAAAAAGAGACTTTGCACATGTGTTTTAGTCAGGAATGTTGAGATGGGAGAGTATCCTGGATCATCTGGGTGGGCCCTAAATGCAGTCAGAAGTGTCTTTTCAGGAGGGAAACAGAGGTGATTTCACACAGAAGATGGCAAGGCGACCCTGAAGTGACATGCTGCTCACCAGCTTTGAGGATGGCAAAAGGGGCCAGGAGACAAGAAATGGGAGGGATGCAGCCCTAGAAGCTGGAAAAGGCAAGGAAATGGATTATTTTCTAGGGAGGGAGTGTAGCCCCAAGGACACAGTGATTTGGGGCCAATAAAGCTGATTTTGGACTTCTGACCTCCAGAACTGTAAGAATGAATTCATGTTGTTTTAAAACAGTAAGTCTGTGATGACTTTTTGCAGCAGCAATAGTAAACAAATGCAGCTGCTGATGCCATCTTCCCATACTCTAAAGTATATCGGAGCAGGTCCGGTGTGCTTAGGGGGTTGGGGGAGATGGAGAAAAAGAAGAATCATAAACAGAACCCACTAAGGAAGAATCAACTGCCTGGGTCTGCATCCTGGCTCTGCCATATAACCAGCCATGTGCACTTAGGCGAGTGACTTGTCTTCCTTCTTCCTTTGTTTCCTCATCTGTAATGTGGTGGAAATGACAGTCTCTACCTCAAAGGCCTGTGGTGGGGAGTAAATGAGCTAATAGAGGAAAAGATCTTAGACAGTGCTGGCATCAAGTAAGTGCTGGATAAGCATAGTTAGTGTATTGTTAAGCTGAGAGACCAAGCTCATATGGGCAAAACTACCATGGGAGTACTAGTATAGAGCAACAGTGTGGAAATCAGGAGTGCTGCGTGAAATGCCTGGATTAGGGTCAAGCATAAGCAGTTTTGAGTTCTCCTGAGAGAAACACCTCCCTTTTGCTGGAGGCTCACAGCCCACCCTTGTGTACTTGCACACTGTGAGTTCCAGACACCTGCTATCAGAACCCAGGCATTTGCCAAACATGAGACAAGGAAGCAAGCCTTCACTTACTTGCTAAATCACCAGGCACCAGGGAGCGCCTACACTGCACCTGCTGCTCCATGGGATACTGAGATTAAGAACATAACACCCAGTTCCTATTGTCGAGGGCCTTATAATCCATGAGGAAATAGAAGAAATGTGTAGAATCATCGTAAACCAGGTGGTATCTTAGCACGGGATTCTCTGAAAGCCTAAATGGTGGGGCTGGTTGATGGAAGGTCTTTTATACCATGTAGAAAATTGTAAACTTTGTTGCACAGGGAATGGGGAGAGGCATCTAGGGTTGAGAAGAGGTGTGGTATGCTTCCATTTGTATTTGTTTGTGTGACTCTGTCAGAAGTGAGCTAGAAGCTTCAGAGAAGAAATACAAATGCCACTAATTCATTTATTTAACACATGCCATTTCACATTAACTAACTGCACTGTGTGCCAGATGCCATATGAGGTATGATGTTAAATTTTTTTATGTCAATTTTACTGGGCCACAGGATGCCCAGATATTTGGGCAAACATTATCCTGGGTGTTTCAGTGAGGGTGTTTTTGGATAAGATTAACATTTAAATCAGCAGAATGAGTAAGGCAGATTGCCCTCTCTAATGTGGTGGGCTTCATCCAATCAGTTCAGAAAGAAAATTCTTCCCAGTTAGAGAGAATTCTTCCTGACTGATGGCCTTTGAACCCGGACATCAGCTTTTTGCTGCCTTTGGATTAGAACTGAAACATCAGCTCTTTCCGGGTCTCCAACTTGCTGGCCTTTGTACTGGAGCTACACCATTGGCTGCCCTGGTGCCCAGGTCTTCAGACTCAGACTGGAACTATGACATCCACCCTCCTGCATCTCCAGCTGCCAGCACACCCTGCAGATCTTGGGACTTCATAGCCTCCATAATTATGCGAGTTGTTTCTTCCTAATAAATCCCTTTATATAAATACATAAATCTGTAGTGAACAACAGCAGACTTTGCCACTTCAAAATACAGAAATGGCTTTTTGAAGACTCAGTTACAGTACCACGTGCGTGGTGATACCTTGCAAGGCTGGGGCAAAGTTCTCTAGGAAGCTGTCTATGCTCTGAATCAGCATCCAACAGATGGTACCACATCTCCCATAGCCAGAATTCATGGGTCTAGAAATCAAGGGGTGGAAATGGGAGTGGTACCACTCACTATTACACCTGGTGACACACTAGCAAAAGTTTTGCTTCCTGTTTCTGTGACCTTATGCTCTGCTGGCCTAGAGGTCTAGAGAGAGGAATGCTTCCACCGGGAGACACAACAATGATTCCACTAAACCAGAAGTTAAGATGCCACATGGCCACTGTGGCCTCCTTTATACCTCTGAATAAACAGGCAAGAGGAGGAGTTCCTGAGCTGGCTGGGGTGATTCATCCTGACTACTCAGCAGATATTGGACCATGACTCCTCAATGGAGGTAAGGAAGAGCATGTCTGTAATAAGAGATCTCTTGGGTATCTCTTACTATTAATCTGTCCTGTGTTTAAGGCCAATAGCAAACTACAATTCAATCTGGGAAAAACTACTGAAAACCCAGACCTTTTAGGAATGAAAATTTGGGTCACCCCATCAGGTAAAGAGCTATGGCCAGCTGAGGTGCTTGCTAAAGGCAAAGGGAATATAGAATGGGAAGTGGAGGAAGGTGATTATAAATATCTGCTATGGCTGCATGACCTGTTATGGAACTGAGGACTGTAGTTGCCATGAATATTTCACCTCTGTGTGTGTGTGTGTGTGTGTGTATGTGTATGTGTGTGTGTGCGTGTGTGTGTGTATATATATACACTATATATATGTGTTCCCTCTCTCACCTCCCTATTATGTAACATAAGATGTATTAACTTCCTATCATTGTATTTAAGTTTCAAGATAGCAAGAAGAGTAAACACCACTCAAGAACTTTACCTCCTCTTCTGGGAAAGTGTGAATGCATTGTTGGTTGTACAAAGGACAGTTGTATCACATTAGTTGGAATGGCCTTGTTATTGTGTTTATTTTTAGATTAAGCATGGTTTAAGGAGAGGCATATGGGTGCCAAGTTGTCAAGGGGTGGACCCGTGGTGGTTAATTTTGTGTGTCAACTTTACTGGGCCATGAGTTTCCCAGATCATCTGAGTGTTTCCTCAAGATAGCTTTACATGGTTGAGCTCTCTACTGCTCATTTGAACAAAGAGAAGCAGAACTCACTTGGCTCCAAATGTCCTTCTGGAAGTTGGTCTGCTTACTCAGATCTCTCGTGTAAGCAGGAGTTACTATGCTCAAAGCAATATAAATTATAAAATGGTTTTCACATATGTCACCTAACTGAAACCATGAAAGGACAGTGCATGGAATGACAATTGTCTCAGTTTCATCCCTGCAGGACTGAGGTCTAGAGATGAGAAATGATGGGAAAGATGACTCACACACCTCCCAATGTGGCAGGAGGGGGAGAGGGATTCCTAGCTGCTCCTCAGTCACAGCCCTAATGCTATCCACCCAAACCAAGGTACTACTTAATGATATGAGCAATAAAATCGTGACCAAACCCAAAAGCTGGTTTCAGCCCTGATCTTACAGTTCCTCTGAGCTGCCTTCGAAATGCTGTTCACTCAGCCCTCCTGGAAGCTCTCTTTCCCTTGGCACCCCTGAGCCACACTTTTTCCTTTTCCTCATCCCTGCAGCCTCCCCTCTGCTTCCAACCCGTGATGATGAGTGTTCCCAGCTCCTGGACTTGCCAAACTCACCACCTGACCCTTCCTGCACTATCTCATTCTTCCTGGTGGCTTTGTCTTCCCACTGTGATGGGCTCTGTTTTCAGATTATCCCCCTTCATGATCTCCAGGACACCTTCCCATGTGCCTCCTGTATTTCAACAGCTGGATATCCCACTCAAACTCAAATGCTTCAGCATCTTTTCTCATCTCTGATTTTCATTTGAAGGTATAAAGAGATCAGAGGAAGAAAGCTGAGTTAATTGTTTTTCTAAATTCATGATGTATCAACACTCAGGAACCCCCACCCCATTCTCTCTCATTTTGTTTGAATTCCTTTCCCCCCACTTCTTTGAGTATATTCCTCACTTACCCAACAGGTAGCTGCTACAATGTGTTTGCAAAGATTCCCTGTACGTGTGGGTATCCTTGTAAAATGTGCGGTGTTGTTTCCAGTGTCTGTATTTTAAATTTATATTCATGATATTGTGCTGATATTCCACTCAGCATCTTTAAGATCTCCTCATGTTGCTGCATGTTCTTCTAGTTTTTTTTTTTTCTTTTGAGATGGAGTCTCACTCTTGTCACTCAGGCTGGAGTGCAATGGTGCGATCTTGACTCACTGTAACCTCTGCCTCCCAGGTTCCAGCAATTCTCTGGCCTCAGCCTCCTGAGTGGCTGGAATTACAGGCACCCACCACCACGCCTGTCTAATTTTTGTATTTTTGGTAGAGATGGGGTTTCACCATGTTGGCCTCAAGTGATTTGCCTGCCTCAGCCTCCCAAAGTGCTGGGATTACAAGCATGAGCCACCGTGCCTGGCCAGTGTTCTTCTAGTTTGCCACTTCTGCCTGCTTCATAGCCCAAAGTGTGTGCATGTGTTCACACATTTTATCCATCTATTGCACCACTGATGGGCACCCGGGTTTCTTCTCACACCTGCTACCACAAACAAAGCTGATTTGAACTTCCTTATGTTTGCTCCTTGTATAGCAGTTTCTCTCCTGGCTCATCAGCTATGCACCTTCTTATTTTCAAAAATTATACCTATCTTCCCTCTAGCAGCTGTACTGGGCTAGCCTGGCTGAACCATCAGCAGTTCGTCCGTGGTCCCCTATTCCACATCCCCTCCAACATTCTAAAGTGTACTTCTTTGTAATTTTTGTCACAATAAATAGAGTTGCACCTTTAATTATTTGAATTAGCATTTTTAAATTACTGAGTTTGAACACTTTTAATAGACATTAGCCATTTAGACTTCTTTATCTGTCAGTAGGCTATGTATAGCTTCAGCTCTTATTTCTACTCCATTTAGTATATTTTTTTCAGAAATCCTATTTTTTATTACAGCTATAAATTATGTGTCAGTTTCAGAAAGTGTGGAAAATATTTTCCTGGCTCATCATTAATTTAATTGCTATGATTTTTAATAATAGTCATACAGTTAGGCTTTGTGTCCCCACCTGCATCTCATCTTGAATTGTAATCCCCATAATCCCCATAATCTCCACATGTCAAGGGAAAGACTAGGTGGAGGTAACTGAATCATGGGTGTGGTTTCCCAGTGCTGTTCTTGAGATAGTGAGTAAGTTCTCATGAGATCTGTTGGTTTACAAGGAGCTCTTCCCCCCTCCCTCAGCACTTCTTCTTCCTGCTACCTTGTGAAGAAGGTGCTTTGCTTCCTGATATAGTTTTGCTGTGTCCCCACCCAAATCTCATCTTGAATTCCCACGTGTTGTGGGAGGAACCCAGTGGGAGGTAATTGAATCCTGGGGGCAGGACTTTCCCATGCTATTCTCGTGATAGTGAATAAGTCTCACAAGATCTGATACTTTTAAAAAGAAGAGTTTCTCTGCACAAGCTCTCTTTGCTTGTCTGCTGCCATGTGAGATGTGCCTTTCGCCTTCCGCCATGATTGTGAGGCTTCCCCAGCCACGTGGAACTGTAAGTCCAATAAATCTCTTTATTTTGTAAATTGCCCAGTCTTGGGTATGTCTTTACCAGCAGCGTGAAAATAAACTAATACAGTAAATTTGTACCAGAAGTGGGGTGTTCCTGAAAAGATGCCAAAAATGTGGAAGCAACTTTGGAATTGGGTAACAGGCAGAGGTTGGAAGTTTGGAGGGCTCAGAAGACAATAGAAAGATGTGAGAAAGTTTGGAACTCTGTAGAGACTTGTTGAATGGCTTTGACCAAAATGCTGATAATCATATGTACAATGAAATCCAGGCTGATGTGGTCTCAGATGGAGATGAGGAACTTGTCAGGAACTGGAGTAAAGGTGACTTTTGTTATGTTTTACCAAAGAGATTGGTGACATTTTGCCACTGCCCTAGAGATTTGTGGAACTTTGAACTTTAAGGAGATGATTTAGAGTATCTGGTGGAAGAAATTCTAAGCAGCAAAGCATTCAAGATGTGACTTGGGTGCTATTAAAAGCATTCAGTTTTAAAAAGGAAGCAGAGCATCAAAGTTCAGAAAATTTGCAGCCTGACAATGCAATAGAAGAGAAAATCCTATTTTCTGAGGAGAAATTCAAGCTGGCTGCAGAAATTTGCATAAGTAATGAGGAGCCAAATGTTAATCACCAAGACAATGGGGAAAATGTCTCCAGGGCATGTCAGAGGACTTCACTGCGCTCCTCCCATCACTGGCGTGGAGGCCTAAGAGGAAAAAGTGGTTTCATGGGCCTGGCCCAGGGTCTCCATGTTGTGTGCAGCCTAGAGACTTGGTGCCCTGCATCCCAGATGCTCCAGCTGTGGCTAAAAGGGGCCAACATAGAGTTCAGGCCATGGCTTCACAGGGTGCAAGCCCCAAGCCTTGGCAGCTTCCACGTGGTGTTGAGCCTGTGAGTGCACAGAAGCCAAGAATTGAGGTTTGGGAACCTCCACCTAGATTTCAGAGGATGTATGGAAACACCTGGATGTCCAGGCAGAAGTTTGCTGCAGGAGTGGGATCCTCATGGAGAACCTCTGCTAGGGCAGTGTGGAGGGAAAATGTGGGGTCAGACCCCCAAACAGAGTCTGTACTGGGGCACTGCCTAGTGGAGCTGTGAGACAAGGGCCACCATCTTTCAGACCTCAGAATGGTAGATCCACTGACAGCTTGCACCATGCACATGGAAAAACCACAGACACTCAACGCCAGTCCATGAAGGCTGCCAGGAGGGAGGCTGTACCCTGCAAAGCCACAGAGGCAGAGCTGCTCAAGACCATGGAAACCCACCTCTTGCATCAGCATGACCTGGATGTGAGACATAGAGTCAAAGGAGATCATTTTGGAGTTTTAAGATTTGACTACTCTGCTGGATTTTGGACTTGCATGGGGCCTGTAGCCCTTTTTTTTTGGCCAGTTTCTCCCATTTGGAACAAGTGTATTTGCCCAATGCCTCTATCCCCATTGTATCTAGGAAGTAACTAACTTGCTTTTGATTTTACAGGCTCATAGGCAGAAGGGACTTGCCTTGTCTCAGATGAGACTTTGAACTGTGGACTTTTGGGTTAATGTTGAAATGAGTTAAGGCTTTGGGGAACTATTGGGAAGGCATTGTTTGTTTTGAAATGTGAGGACATGAGATTTTGGAGGGACCAGGGGCAGAATGGTATGGTTTGGCTGTGTCCCCACCCAATCTCATTTTCAATTCCCTCATGTTGTGGAAGGGACCCAGTGGGAGGTAACTGAATCATGGGGACAGGTCTTTCTCATGCTGGTCTCGTGATAGTGAATAAGTCTTACGAGATCGGATGATTTTAAAAAGGGGAGTTTTCCTGCACATGCTCTCTTTGCATGTCTGCTGCCATGTGAGACTAGTCTTTCACCTTCCGTCATGATTGTGAGGTCTCCCCAGCCATGTGGAACTGTGTGTCCAATAAACCTCTTTCTTTTGTAAATTGCCTAGGTATGTCTTTATCAGCAGCATGAAAATGGACTAATACATTTCCCCTTTGCCTTCTGCCATGACTGTAAGTTTCCTGAGGCCTCCCCAGCCATGCAGACTGTGAGTCAATTACAACTCTTTCCTTTATAAATTACCCAGTCATGGGCAGTTCTTTACAGCCGAATGAAAACAGGCTAATACAAATAGGAATTATTACTTTTCATGTAGTGAAAACAATCCTTGTTTCCCCTGAGGTTGGGGCTGTCTGCTGACCAATGTTATCTCTCTCCACCTTAGTTGGCAGCCCCAATATGAACCATCTCACCTGGGTCAAAAGCCACTCATCATCCTGGACTGTTCTCTCCCCTCTCTACCAAATGCTAGTCACCAGCCCTGCCAATTGCATGGCCTGACTGCAATTGACTCCATCTCCTCTCACCCTCACCGTGGCTGCCCTGGTATGCCCCTTGTCAGTCCTCACCCGAACGGTCTATGGCACAGTCTCTAACCAGTCTCCATGTCTCCAGCCTCTTCCTACTCCATGCCCAAAACTACTGGCTGAATGATCAATTCAGATGCACAATCCAACTGTAACTTTCTCCTGCTAGGAATCCCCAGTGGATCTTGTTGACTCACACTGTTTCCTCTAATATGGGTGATTATCAGAATCATTGAGTGAGGCTTTTTTTTTTCCTTTTAATCAGAATTCCTAGATTCTAACCCAGAATTACAGAATGAAAATATTTGGGGATATGCTTTGGGGAGCTATATTTTCAGTAGCAGATGCAGAACAAACTGTCTTTCTGCTACACACCATACCCTCTATCCTCCAAATCCTGGAGATCGCATGCCCTGCCCCCTAAAAAGTAGTTTCCTGCCAACATCCTCTACCAGGCCCAGCCTCAAGGCCATGGAGGTAATGCTGGGATATTTGTTCTTCCATGCACTAACTATTTCTTGCTTTTCTGCCTTTGCAAGCTTTGTGCTATCCTCTTGAGAATTATTTCCCTTATATTAAACTTAATTTAATTCTTCAAGGATTTTCTGAGTCCACTCCTTCTTCAGGAAGTTTTTTCTTGACCACCCAGGCTCACACAGACATTGCCCCTCCTTGGTGTCCCTATGGAACTTCTTGCCTTCATCTGCTTCACACATTTTTGCTTGGTTTTCTAACTATTTGTCTCTGCCTGTCCCTTTCATCAAACTCTGAGCTCCTTGAGACGGAGTTGTTCAAATTATTGCTGTACCTAGAACAATAGGTCTAGGATTTCAGACCTGAAAAGGAGGATGAAATCAAATTAACAAAAGTCTTCAGAATATCTACAGAATTGTAAGCAAGAACGTGGCCATTTCCTAGAGATCCTAACAACATCTTTTATAATATGAGTGTATATAAGCTTCCCAGCCAAGGGCTTAATGCCTACAGGTGTATTGGGAGATTCAATTATCCATTACTACTTAACAAACCATCCCAATTTAGTGGTATAAGAAACTTAATAATTTGTTATTTTTATTTTTATTAACAATTATCACCTCTCAGAGTTCTGGGGGTCACCTGGACTCAGTTAAATGGCTCTCTCTGGAGGTCTTTCATTCCTTTGCAATCAGATGGTGGCTGAGATGGGGTCATTCTAGAAGCTTTCTCCTTCTTGTCTATATTAGTTCTGGTTGTTGGTGAAAACCTCAGCTGAAACTGTCAGCATGAACACCTGTACATGGCCTCTTCATGTGGCCTGGGCTTCCTCACAGCCTCGTGGCTGGGTTCCAAGAATGTGTCTCAAGAAAGAGGAGTCAGTGTCATGGGCTCAATGTTTGTGTTCCCCACAAAGTTTGAATGTTGAAATTTAATCCCCAGTGTGATGGGACTTGGAGGTGGGGCCTTTGGCAGATGATTGGGTCACGAGAGTGGGAGTCCTCATAATAGGATTAGTGCATTTGGAAGAAGGGGCCAAAGAGTTGGCTCCCTCCTTCTGCCATGTGAGGATAAAAGATGTCAGCTGTCTGCGAGCTGGAAGAGGGCCCTTACGCTTACCCGGCAACGTGGGTACCATGACTTTGAACTTCCAGTCTCCAGAATAGTGAGAAATACATTTTTATTGTTTATACAGTCCAGTCCATGGTATTTTGTTATAGCAGCCTGGACTAAGAAAGTCAGGAAGAAACTTTATTTCCTTTCATATCCAAAAGCCATAGAGTGTCACTTCTACTATACCGCATTGGTCAAGGCAGTCACAAAGGCATAGAATTTCATAGTGAGGGGTTGTAGACTCCTCCTCTTGATGAAGGACTGGCAGGCCACATAATCAGAAGAGCATGTGGAGTATTGTGATGGAATTTGGGAACTACAGCTTGCTATCAATAAGCTACTTAACATCACTGAGACTCAGTTTACCCATCTATAACATATGCACGTCAGTGCTAACCTCATAGGAATGTCAGTTGTGAGGTTTAAACTTGATATCTGGCTTCTGTTCAGTAAATATTAAGCATCTACTAAGTAAAAGCAGAAACAGATTGAAATTCCTGAGGTACACGGCTATAAGGAGCCCGCAGTAACTTTTGGCATCAAACTTCCTGTGAAAAATGGCATTAGGTAGTGTTCAAAGTTAGAGCCTCCATCTGGGAATGGGCCTTTATGGAAAATATCAGAGCAGGAAGATTGCCTGACGGTGTACACAATCCCCTCAGCCACCTCTGCTCCCAATCCTCCAGGTTTTCAACCTCTTCTGAGCTGCTTACAACCAGATCTGGGCACGTTTCCAGCATCCAACACCTTTGATTTAATTAAACAAACAGCCCAGCCTGTGTTAGAAAAAGATGTAGAATATTCCCATCTATCCTAAAAGAAAGTTTGTATATCTCCTTTCATTTTCATCTTATTATGTCTCTCGTACTCACAAATTTCCTCCCATAAATAATACTTGCTATGACCTGCACAAATTTTAGAAAAGAAATAAATGTAAAGCTTAATTTTTTGTGCTGTGATAATTCATGTTTATATACCTAGACCATTGCCTAACCCAATGATTGAATACAATTATTCATTGATTTTAGAAAATTACAATTATTTTATAATCATTGATTGTAATGATTTATGTCATTGATTTTAATAAAATCACAATGACAGTTTATTCTGGCATGACTGTCTAAAAGAATACATACATATGCAAATATCCCTACAAAGAATATATGTAGCATATATACGTAAGTGGTAAGTGAGCTTAAAGAAAGCAGGAACCCACCAGCATAACTAATACCAGAACATTAAATTGTCAAAATATGAATGCAACCACCAACCACTCAACTTATCCTCTGCCTCTCCCCCAAAAGTAAGTTTCATTCTGAACTTTGAACTTGCTATCTTTTTGCTCTTTTTAAAAATAATTTTACAGCCAGGTGTGGTGGCTCATGCCTGTAATCCCAGCACTTTGCAGGCCGAGGCGGGCGGATCATTTGAGGTCAGGAGTTTGAGACCAGCCAGGCCAACATGGTGAAACCCCGCCTCTACTAAAAATACAAAAAATTAGCTGGATGTAGTGGCGGGTGCCTGTAATCCCAACTACTTGGGAGGCTGAGGCAGGAGAATTGCTTGAACCTGGGAGGTGGAGGTTGCAGTGAGCCAAAATCACGCCACTGCACTCCAGCCTGGGCGACAGAGTGAAAGTCCGTCTCAGAAAAAACAAAAAAAATTAATTTTTAAATGTTTCAGGAGCAAAGTGCATAATTCTGAGATGGGTCCTGGTAAGAAATTATAGAGTAGTAACTGTCTCAGAACACTGAAGTGTGAGCTATGCCCACTCAAAGACATTCAAAATGAGCTAAAAGTGACAACAGCAACAGCAGCATCAACAACAGCATATATATTGCTATGTAAAGTGGATTTCCAGGCTTGGCCTGAAGGCCTCCAGCTCAAAACCCCTGGCTTTGAGGAAAAAGTCTGAAGCCCAAGGCAGGGATGCAGAGCTCCCTCCACTCTTGGTCCAGCTTGCTTCCCAGCCTCTTGTTTCGCTTGTGAAAATAAGAATGCGGATCAACCAAATTTTTTATATACTACCACTGGAAATGTAGATTCGCCTAAACACTATGGAACATGTTTCAGCATTGACCACTAACAGTGGAATACCCATACTCTATGACTGAACATGTCCATTATTTCAATAGAAATAAATGCATGTGACATCAAACAACATGTTCAAGAATATTTTTTGTATATTTGTTTAAAATCCCAAACTAGAAATAACTCAAATGTACATCAGCAATAGAAATGATAAATAAATTGTGTTTTATTCATTTAACGAAATACTGTATTAGGATTCTCTAGAGGGACAGAACTAATTGGATATATGTATATATGAAAGGGAGTTTATCAAGGATAATTGATTCACACGATCAAGGTGAAGTCCTCTGACAGGCCTTCTGCAAGTTGAGGAGCCGGGAAGCCACTGGTGGCTCAGTCTAAGTCCCAAAACCTCAAAAGTAGGGAAGCCAACAGTTCAGCCTTCAGTCTGTGGCCAAAGGCCTGAGAACCCCTCGCAAACCACTGGTGTAAGTCCAAGGGTCCAAAAGCCAAAGAACTTGAAGTCCAATGTTCAAGGGCAGGAAGCACCCAGCACAGGAGAAAGATGAAGACCGGAAGACCCAGCAAATCTGCTTCTTCCACCTTCTCCTGCCTGCTTTTTCTAGCTCCTCTGGCAGCCTATTGGATGGTGCCTACCCACATTGTGAGTGGGCCGTCCTGAGGGTGGGTCCTCCTCTCCCAGTCCACTGAGTCAAAAGTTAATCTCCTCCGGCAACACCCAGTCATACCCAGATACATCCAGAAAAAACACCCTACATCCTTCGGTAGAATCAAGTTGACACTCAGTATTAACCATCACAAATTCCATAGAAAAAAAATATGACCTAATACTATTGTGACATTTTCCATTATTGGACACACCAAAATATATTCCATCCCACACATTTTTCTTACAATGAGAGGTTGGCACTTCTCCACTGAGAGGTGATTTTTTTTTTTCACTTCTCATTAAACTGGGCAAAGCTTTGTAGTTGCTTTGACCAGTATAATGTAATAGAAATGATACTGTGTGACTTTCAATCAGGAGACTAAGTTGAAAAGGAGATATGACTCATGCTTTTCTCTCTCACTCTCTCAATAAGCTCAATTTTGCAACCCAAGCACCGTATCAGAAGGAAGCCCAACTCACATAGAGATCCCACATGTTGCGGCTAAGGTGTCAGCATTCAGCCAGACTCAACCAGCAGACAGGTGAATGTAGAAGACTGAACCTTCTAGCTGAGGCCTCAGATTGTGGTTTGTAGACAAGCCCTCCACACGGTGACCTGTCCAAAGTCTTCAGTCCATAAGTATAATAAATGATTGTTTTATACTACTACATTTGGGGATGACTTGTTATGTGGCTATTATAACTGGAACAATTACATGCAAACAAGAATGAACCCCACAGACATAATGTTGAGTGAAAGAAGCCAATATAAATGAACACATACTGGATTAGTCCACTGGTAGGAAGTTCAGAATCATGAAAACTTGTCTACTGTGGTAGAAGTCAAAAGGCTGGTTACATCTCGGGGTGTATTGACCAGGAGTAGACATGAAAGGGGATTCTAAAGGCATAGGTGATTTCCTATGTCTCAACCCAGGTGTTCATATCATGAGTTTGTTCACTTGAAAAAATCATCAAGCCTTACACAGCAGATCCAGAACTATTTCTTCAAAAACAAAGTTTACAAAAGCAAAAGCAGAGCTGTTCTGATTGAGGTGGGCACGGAGCTCCTGATGTTCACTGGCTCTCCTACCTCTTATCCCACAAAGAACTACCGAAGAACACCAAGAGCTTTATACGGAATGTGTTTTGAAAGCCTTGTGACTAAAGTCCTTCTCATTTTCCACATTCCATTATTTTTGTATCTTTAGTGCCTAGCATAGGGTCTGGTATGCAACAGCTGCTTAGCAAGTGCTGAATTCATGATTAAATGAGTGAGTGAAAGATAGCTTTCATTTGTCTATGGCCCCTACCAGGGTACTTTCTGGTGGACTGAGAAGAAAATCTGTTGGAAAACTTCTGGAATTGCATTAATTATTTTAGAAATTTTGGGAACACTTTCAAATCATTTGACAAATTACTGTCCATTTTGTAAATTACTGTCTATTTGGTAATTTTTGTTCTTCCAAATAGCCTCCCTCATTGTCTAATGGAAGCTTAGATTGTGGTTGTTTCATCCGATTAGTCCCAATTACTATTTATACAATGATATTTGAGGCAACATCCTCAAAGGAGTGCTCAAAAGAGACATCAGTCGCATTTAGGGTGTTAATAAACACTTATGTTTGTACACACTCTTTCGTTTGCTGAAATCCTACTCATTTCCCAAGACTTGCATCAAATATCTTATTCGTTTTAATTTTTAAAAAACTATTTGAACAGGATTGGTGATCTTTATTAAAGATTAAATATTCTGTTAGAATTGGGGTAAGAGACATTAAGGAGACTATCTACTGAATACCTCCTATGCCCCAAGTGTTGCATTAGAGAGGTTGAAAACATTATTTATTTTACTACTACTGGAAAAAAATTTTTAATTTTGGACAGAGTTTCACTCTTGTTGCCTAGGCTGGAGTGCAATGGCATGATCTTGGCTCACTGCAACCTCTACCTCCTGGGTTCCTGTCTCAGCCTCCCAAGTAGCTGGGATTACAGGCACCTGCCACCACACCCGGCTAATTTTTTGTATTTTTAGTAGAGACGGGATTTCACCACATCAGCCAGGCTGGTCTCAAACTCCTGACCTTAGGTGATCCACCCACCTCAGCCTCCCAAAGTGGTGGTATTACAGGCGTGAGCCACCACGCCCAGCCACTACTGGAAAACTTTCAGGGTAGACAAGGTGAGAACTATTACACAGAAAAGAAAATGAGGCTATCAAATCAGGCCAAAACTCTAAAATCTGAGTGAAATATATAAAACAAATATTTACAAATATTTGGCACAAACAACACAGAGCCCTCATTTACCCATGCTTTCTCCCTGGGAGTGATTTCCAGATCATGGCACAGGAAGGTGAAGGCCAAGTTGGAAGGGGCAACCTCACTGGACAGAGGGGGTTGAATCCAGAGGTGGGAGATGATAAGGCAGCTGAGATTGGAAAGCAGGGTGCCAGAGGAGCAACTAGGAAGAGGAAGCCCTGGAAGTCTGCATGGAAGCTACCCCAGGTCCTTGAATAAGTGACACATTGCTAAATATGGGGAGTGACTGTGAGTTACCCGGAAATAGCAGCTGCTGAGAGGCTGAGAGGTGAATGGAATTTCTCAAGATCAAACACTGTTGAAAAAAATGCTTTGGACCCAGCCAGAGTGCTAGGCATTTACCCAAGGTAAATGAAAATGTCTATCTGCACAAAGATTTGTGCATCAATGTTCATAGCAGCTGTATTTATAATAGGCAAAAACTGGAAACAACCCAGATGAATTGATAAACAGAATATGGTAGAGCCACACAATGTAATACTTTCTCAGCAATAAAACAGAATCAACTACTAGTGGAAAAAAATAACACGGAAGAATCTCACAATTACCATGCTGAATGACTAAAGCAAGACCCAAAAGAATGCATACTGTATGGTTTCATTTACATGTAAGTCTAGAAAATGTAAACTAAGCTATTGAGTCAAACAGTATATGTCAATGGTTGCCTGAGAAGGATGGAAAGTGGGGAGTTGAGGGAAGGATAGTTAGCAAAGGAATTTTGGTAAATCTTTTGACAATGGTTGAAATGTTCTGTATTTTGGTTGTGGTGCAAGTGAGTGTAAAAACTGTCAAAACTTATTAAATTATACATTGTAAATGGTTGTTATTCATTCTGTGTAAATTTTATGTTAATTAAGTTATTAAAAATAAAAAATAAGGAATAAAGGACAAAAGAACATATGAGACACATAGAAAATAATTGTGGTAGATTTAAAACTAACTATATCAGTGACATGAAATACAAATAAACACTCCAAATAAAAATGAAATGAAATACAAATAAACACTCCAAATAAAAATGAAATTTAGAGTAAACACTCCAAATAAAAGCTGAAATGCAGCTGTCTGCTGCAACATGGAAAACAAAGCCTCACTATATGCTGTTTGCAAGAAACACACTCTAATACAAAGAGAAATATACATTGAAAGTAAAAGAACTCACAAAATTAAGCATACAATCCCCACCGCAAAAAGTGTTGGAATAGGTATATTAATGTTAGACAAAGCAGGTTTTAAAAAACAATGTATTATAAAAGACTAGAGAAATATTTTATAATAGTAAAAGGGTAAATTCAGCAGGATAGACATATGTCAATAATAATAAATTTGTATGAATCTGATTGCATAACTTCAAATGTGTTTTTTTAAAATGATAGAATTGAAAGGAGAGAGAACAAGTCTGCCATCATAGCTACACCATAATACACTGTCTCAGGAACCCATAGAACAAGAATCAGTAGAACAAAACGATCAGTAAATTCAGAGACTTCAATAACACAATTAACTGACCTAAAGGATATTTATGAAATATGACACCTGCTGCGGTTTAGATATTTGATCCTTCCAATCCTCACATTGAAATTTGATTCCCGGCTGGGTGAGGTGGCTTACGCCTGTAATCCCAGCACTTTGGGAGGCCAAGGCAGGTGGATCACGAGGTCAGGAGATCGAGACCATCTTGGCTAACACAGTGAAACCCCGTCTCTACTAAAAATACAAAAAATTAGCGAGGCGTGGTGGCGGGTGACTGTAGTCCCAGCTACTCCAGAGGCTGAGGCAGGAGAATGGCATGAACCCGGGAGGCAGAGCTTCCAGTGAGCCGAAATGGTGCCACTGCTCTCCAGCCTGGGCGAGAGTGCAAGACTCCGTCTCAAAAAAAAAAAAAAAGAAAGAAATTTGATTCCCAATATTGAAGGTGGGGCCTATGGGGAGGTGTCTTGGTTGTGGGGATGAATCTCTCATGAATGAGTTGGTGCTGTCCTGGTAGTGAGTGAATTCTCACTACATTAGTTCCCATGAGCTCTGGCTGTTAAAAAGAGCCTGGCACCACTCTCCCCTCTCTTGTGCTTCCTCTCTCTCACCTTATGATTTCTGCACAGGCCAGCTCAGCTCCTGTTGGCCTTCTAATATGAGTGGTTGCAGCACGAGGCCCTCACCAGAAGCAGGTGTTGGTGCCACACCTCCTGTACAGACTGCAGAACTGTGAGTCAAATAAACCTCTTTTCCATATAAATCGCCCAGTCTCAGGTATTCCTTTATAGCAACACAATAAATGGACTAAGACAACATCTAGTAACTGCGTTCCTTTCAAAATTTCAGGGCCTCTTTACCAAAACATAATTATAGACATAGAACAAATTGCCACAAGTTTTGAAAGAAGAAATAATACAGTGTATGTTTTCTGATCACAGGTGAATATAATTCTAATTTAAAAGAAGAGAGATGATGAGAAATTTCAAATAACTGAAAATTAAGCAACACAATTCCAAATAATTCACTAATCAACACTGTAGCAATATGCTAGAAAATACTTTAAATTATATGATGATAAAAATCAAATTTTAAAAAACTATCACATCAAAAATCATGTTATTCACTCAAAGAAGGTCAAAGTGGGAAATCTATGGCTTCCAATGTATAAATTAGAAAAGAAAACAATATTGAAAACTAATCATCTAATATTGCAGTGCAGACTTCTAAAAAATGAACAGGAAATTAAACACAAAGGAAGAAGAAATAAGGAAACAATAGCAAATGAAAAGGTAAATCAGTTAATAGCTATAAAGGAAATAAACGGCCAGGTGCAGTGGCTTACGCCTGTAATCCCAGCACTTTGAGAGGCTGAGGTGGGCAGATCACCTGAGGTCAGGAGTTCAAGACCAGCCTGGCCAACATGGTGAAACCTCATATCTACTAAAATACAAAAATTAGCTGGGTATGGGGGCATGCGCCTGTAATCCCAGCTACTTGAGAGGCTGAGGCAGAATTGCTTGAGCCTGGGAGGTGGAGGATGCAGTGAGCCAAGATCACGCCACTGCTCTGTAGCCTGGGTGACAGAGTTAGACTCTGTCTCCAAAAAAAAAAAAAGAAAGAAAGAAAGAAAGAAATGAACGATGGAGAAGATTAACAAAGTCAAAAGTTGGTTTTTGAAAAGATAAATAAAATTCTTGTGTCTAGCAACACTGACCAAGAAAGACAAAGAGGAAAACAATACCAATATCAGGAAGTAAAATGAGGAAAGAACAACACATCCTTTAGGCATTGAAATGATAACAAAACAGATGATTGTGAAAAAATGTATTCTGATTATTTTGAAAATCTAGATAAAATAGACAAATTCCTTGGCAAACACGATTTACTCAAAATAGATAAAAAAGTAATAAAAACATAAATAGCTCTAAATTGGTTAAATATGTTAAATCTGAAATAAAAAAGTTTCCTCCAAAGAGCTTGAGGACCAGATTGCTTCACAGGTGAATATTTCAAACCATTTATGGTAGAAATTGTTTTAATCTTATACAAAGTCTTTTAGAAAATAAAATTAAAAAAAAAAACATTTCCCAACTAATTTTATGCAATGAGCATAACCTTGATGTGAAAAACTAACAAGACTCTTACAAGAAAGGAAAATTACAGGTTAACATCTCTCATAAACTTTGATATTAGAATCCTACAGAAGATTTTGTCAAATACAATCCAGTGATATACGAAGAGGGTAACACAATTTGACAAAGTGGGATTTATTCCAGGAATGCAAGTTTGGCTTAAAACTAAAATTCTAATCATTTTAATTTACACATGAACAGAATACAATTGGAAATTTTTATGACCTTTCCTGTAAATATATAGAAAGCACTTGACAAAATTCAATACCTGTCAATGATCAAAACTTATCAGTAAATGAGATAAATGAAACTTTTAAAATCTGATATAACATCAGCTAAAAATTTTCTGCTAACCTCATACTCAATGATTCAGTACGTATGCTTTCCCTCTGAAAAAAGGAACAGAAAAAATGATGTCCATTATCCTCACCTTTAATTGGCTGTGTACTGGAGACACTAACCAGGGAAGTCATGCACAAAAATTAAATTAAAATTATGAGAATTTATAAAGGGATAAATAAAGCCGTTTTTCTTTATAAATGCAACAATTATGGATGTAGAAATCACCTAATCTACAGTTAGAATTAATAAATCAATTTAGCAAAGATGTCAGAAACAAGATCTGTATCAAAACAATTATGTTGGCCAGCACAGTGGCTCAAGCCTATAATCCTAGCACTTTGGGAGGCCCAGGTGGGCGGATCACCTGAGGTCAGGAGTTCGAGGCCAGCCTGACCAATTGGCGAAACCCTGTCTCTACTAAAAAATACAAAAATTAGCCAGGCATGGTTGCACGTGCCTGTAATCCCAGCTACTCGGGAGGCTGAGGCAGGAGAATCACTTGAACCCAGGAAGTGGAGGTTGCAGTGAGCCGAGATTGTGCCACTGCACTCCAGCCTGGGTGACAGAGGAAGACTCCGTCTCAAAAAAATAAAAAATAAAAAACAAAAAAAAAGACAGTTATGTTTATATATATTGGCAAGAAATAATAGAAAAATAAATTTGAAAATACTGTTTGCAATTACATAAGAACATATTAAATATATAGGAATAAATCCATGGAAATGTGTATAATATTTAAATAGCCAAATATCTAAGAATAAATCTAAGGAAAGATATGTAAGAATTCCATATGGAACAACACAAAATACTGCTGAGAAAAATTAAAGAATATCTAAACAAATTGACAGATATTCTACATTCATGGATTGAGACATTCAATATTATTGAGATTTTAACTCTCCCCAATTCATTTATGGACTCAATATAACTCTAATTAAAATTGCAGCAGGTCATTCTTTTTATGTTAGTGTTGTGGGTATTGATAAACAAATTCAAAAGTTTTGTGGAAATGCTGTGACTATAGAATAGCCAAGGCAATATTTAAAAAGAAGTTAGAGGATCTATAAGTTTCAAGATGTAGTATGAAGCTGCAGTAATTAAGTCAGTTTGACTATTGACACAAAGATAAATAAAGCAATAGGTCAAAATAGAGAGTCAGGAAATATGTATGGGAAAAAATGAACTTTCCACACTATCCCACAGTATGCCTTAAACAATAATAATTGGAGGAAAACCATAAACATAAGTCTGAACGTGAAAAACAATCTTCAGAATAAAACAGTAGAATATCTTTATAATCTGGTTTTAGGCAAAGATTTCTTAAACAAGCTACAAAGAACTACTCATAAAGGAAAAACAAGATAACTTAAACCTGGTGAAAATTAAGAACTTGTGTTCATTGAAAGCCAAAATTCTAAAAAGTCATTAGTTAAGCTGCACCTTGGTGGAAGTCTTTGTGACACATTCTTGTCTTGTGTTTCCCAATATCCCATGTGCAGCCCAGTGCCTGACACCCAGAGGTGCAAACAAAAGATGTGCTTTCTCCCTGCCTCTCTTCCTTCCCCCATCTGGTGGCCTTATGCTTGTCTTGCGGGCATGAATTTCTGTATCAGCAAAGGAATCAACGTTCCACTATGCCTGGTATGAAGAATCAAACAAAGGTTCACTGTCTAGTTGTGGGTCCTTTATTCTGCAAATGTTCTAAAGAACACCTAACAGAGAATAAGGATAGAAGATTTAACTTGAATGGCCAAATACATGCACAAACCAAAACCCACATGGACAACAAAGTACATTCATCAGGGGCATAGACTACAGCCAGACAGTTGTAGATTTCAGTTCCAGAGATGGAATGTACTTGTTGACTTTGGACAAAACACCACGCCTCCTGAGTCTCATTTTTCTTATCTGTAATAAAATAGCATAACTGTATAGTAGATTGTTTTTAATAATTAAAATACCAAAACGTATTCCATGAACTACCAATTCCCATGATGCAAATAAGTATTCCACATATAAACTATTTCATTATCAGATATGTTTTGACAGTTCTGAATATAATTTTTTTAACTTCAAGACTCCTAAAAATAGAAAACTAGAAAAGAGGGAATATTTTTTCCTAGTGAACATTGTAATTCTCCAAGGGAGGCTAAAGTATTGAGTTTTCCAATGCATCTGACCTATGGAAGTATTTTTCATGATAAAGGACTAGTGTTATATGGACACACTTGGGGAAATGATGATGTAGATTACAGTAGACATTCCAAAATGCTATCTGCTATTATGATGATGATGATGATTACTACTACTACTATTATTAAGAATATAACTGATTATTAGTTTTCAGCAACAATAATAATGCAAGAGCCCTAAATCTAAGTCACATATTAAAATTTATGAAGCATAATTTTCCAAACAAAATTTTGCCTGTTGGATTTTCCTTGACTCATCTCTGAATTCTACTAGTTTTAGAATAGACAAATTGGAAATAGAAAAATCCCTTCTCCCCTTCCTAATTCATATGATGGATTATTGAAATGAGATTGTTCCATCACAGTAGAGATGATGCCATTGCTTTTAATTAACCATACAGGGATTTGAGCTGGTGGAAAAAAAAAAAACATAAAAAGAGAGAAAAATCCCTAACATATTCATTTGCCTGGCTTGATGACTAAAGAAGTCCAAGAAATAGCATAGCTGTAGGCTTACCTTTACTCTTGAGTTCCTAATACAACAACAGATTTATACATACCCCTTTGCGTATTTATAATGGTGTTTCCATGATATGGGGCTGATGAAAACATGGACAGAAAGTGTTAGAATCACAAAATTCTTCAGCACCAACCTTGCTTCCACTGTCTTCTTGGATTACACCATTCATTCTTCAGAAAGTTTAAATCATAATGTTGGTAGGTGATGAGTCATTTTCCATTATTCATGATTACATTCTTATATGCAAACACCCTCAATGCACCAGCATTTGTTTTACTCACTGTGATAGAGACCCCAGAGCACCACACTTGTGGCTCTAGGCCCTTCCAAAGCATTCCAACAGCTCCAGGATGCATGGAATACCAGCAATAACCTGGGTCTCGGGGCCTGCCTTTGGGTTGCTATTTGGACTCTTTCCCAGGGGAAATTAGGGTAAGGCTCTTGCCATTCCTTTTCTCTTTCTAGCAGTAGGCCAAGATGGGCATGACACCTTTCAATTCCAACATCAGAAGACCCCATGGCTTCAGTTCACATTAAAATGACAACACTGGGTTGGATAAAAAATATGAGAATATTCAGTTTGTCACCAGCCCTGGCTATTTTACCTCTACTCAATAGACAGGTACTGAGTGCCTAGCTACCCAGCCCTGGGCTAGATACTGGAGAAACAGAAGCTCACAGTTATGTTGGAGAGAAAAATATATGCAAACTGATATAGTATGACACACTCAGTGCTGATGTAAACGTAGTACCAAAGAGATTAATAAAGAGCTGAGTGACTGCAGCAAGCTTTACAAAAGAAGTTAACTTAAGCAGAGTTTGGAAGGTTGAATACAAGTTTGGCAGCTAGATAAGGTGTTAGGAAGGGCACTCTAGGCAGAGAAGACAGCACTTGTGAAAGTGCTAAGCAGCTGAATACACAGATGGACAATGGCCGAACCATATACAAAAATAAAGCTCTGACTTGCAATTGGCAGCAATCAGTCCAGAACGTCAACCAATTAACTGCAGCAACCAATCCAGAAAGCCAAACAACCACCCCTGTAACTATCAGCCTAAACTGGCCAGGTTGTGATAAATAACTGATAGTTTCCCCAACTTCCAACAACTAGAGAAAGCCTAAATTCACTCCTAAGCAATCACATGGGTTGCCCTACTTGTAATTAGCCCAACTCCAGCTTCCCTGTGCCTTCAATCAGGGAATACCTAATACCTTACCTTTTTTTCCATTATACAGCTTTCCACTCCTCTGTATGACAAATGTAAGTGATGGTGGCTGACTCTTTGTTATAGCAAACTCCGAATAAATAGCCTTTGTTTTTTCTCATTGGGTGATATTCTTTCTCATAGTACAGAGGTATAAAACCTAGTGTTTTGTGTAAGTAATTAGTAGTAGATACTTATTGTAGGTGGTGTGTTTGTGTGTGTGTTTCTGTGAATGTATGCATGCATGAATTGAAGGGAGGGCAATGCAGATGAATTTGGAGAAATAGGCAAGAACAAAGCCAAATAGACTTCTGTACAATGTAGTAGTTAACAATTTCTGTATGATAACATTACCACAATCTTAGTTGCTTAAAACAATACACATTTATTATCTCAATTTCTGTACATCAGGAGTCCAGGCATACCTTGGCTTCAATCCAGGTGTGAGCCAGGGCTGCAGTCTCATTTGAGGATTGACTGGGGAAGGAACTATTTCTTAGCTCATGTGCCTGGTGTCAGCATTTGTTCCTTGTGGGTTGTTGGTCTGAGGGCCTCAATTTCTTCCTGGCTTTTGGCTGGAGGTCGCTATAGCAGGCAAACTAATGCCTCCCCAAAGATGCCCATTCCCTAATCCCCAGAATCTGTTACCAGACTTTGTGGATGTGATTAAGGCTGAGAAATGGGAAGAGGACTCTGTATTATCCAGCTGAGTACAATCTGAACATGTGAATCCTAAAAGTATAGAACCTCTCCTGGGTATAGTCAGTTAGAGAGAAATGTGACAACAATAAGGAAAAAAAGCAGTCAGGCTGTTGCTAGCTTTGAAGATGGAGGAAGGAGAAATGAGCAAAGAAATGCATGCAGCCTCCAGAAATGAAAGGCAAGGATCAGATTCTCCTCTTGGGCATCCTGAAAGCCCACAGCCTAATCAACACTTTGATTTTAGTCCTATGAGACCTGTGTGGGACTTCCGACTTCCAGAACTGTGAAAGAATTAATTTGTGTTAAATCATAAGTTTGTAGTAATTTGTTTTGGTGGCCTTAGGAACTGACACAGTCACCTTCCATTCCTTGCCATGTGTTTCTCTGTATAGGGAGCTCACAGATGGCAGTTTATTTCCACAAAGCCAGCAAGGGAGAGAGTCTCCTTGCAAAAGAGGAGTTACAATCGTATGTAACATAATCCTGTGCATCCCAACACCTTTGCCAAATTCTATGGGTTAGAAGAAAGTCACAAATCCTGCCCTCACTCAGAGGAAGTGGCTACACAAAGGCATCAACACCATGAGGTGAAGGGAAATGATTTCTGGGATATGACACCAACAGCACGGCGACAAAAGCAAAAATAGACTAATGGGACTCTATCAAACTAAAAGGCATCTGCACAGCAAAGGAAACAATCAACAAAGCGAAAAGTCAGCTTACAGAATGGGACAAAATATTTGCAAATCATATATCTCATAAAGGGTTAAAATCCAAAATATGTAAAGAACTCATACAACTCAATAGCAAAAAAAACAAACAATCAAAAAATAATTTAATTTTAAAAATGGGTAAAAAATCTGAATAGACCCTTCTCCAAAGAAGATACACAATAGGTACACAAAAAGATGCTCAACATTACTAACCATCAGGGAAATGGAGATTAAAACCACAATGAGATATCCCCTCACATGTGTTAGCATGGCTGTTAACAAAAAAAAAAAAAAAAAAAAAAAAAAAAAAAGATTAGTGTTGGAAAGGATGTGAAGAAAAAGAAACTCTTGCAAACTCTTGGTGGGAATGTAAATATGTATAGCCGTAATTGAAAACAGTGTACATGCTCTTTGAAAAACAAAATTTACCATACTATCTAGTCATTCCACTACCAGGTATATATTGAAAAGAATTGAAATCAGGATCTCAAAGAGATATCTACACGCCCATGTTCATTGCAGCATTATTCACAATAGCCAAGATATGGAATCAAGCTAAGTGTCTGTCAGCAGATGCATGGATAAAAAATGTGATATATACATACAATGAAATATTATTTAGCTTTCAAAAATATCCTGCAATTTGATATAACATGGATGAGCTTGGATGACATCATGCAAAGTAAAATAAGCCAGACACAGCAGATATTACATGATCTCACTTACATCAGGGATCTAAAGTAATCAAACTCACAGAGATGGACAGTAGAATGGTGGCTACTGGGGCTGAAGACAGAGTGAATCAGGGAGGTGTTGTTCAAAGGAAAAAAAAAAGGCTTCAATTTTGCAAGATGAATAAGTCCTAGGGATGTACAGTACAGCAAAGTATCTATAGTTAACAATAGTGTATCATATACTTGAAAACATTTTATGAGGGTAGATTTTATGTTAAATGCTCTTATCACCAAAAAAGAGGGAGGGAGGAAATTTTACAGGTGATAGTCATGTTTATGACATTGCTTGGAGTGAAAGTTTCATGGCTGTATACTTACAAACTCATCAAGATGTATATATTAAAAATGTATACGTTTTTATGTCAATTATACGTTAATTTTAAAAATCTGCAAGAAAGCAAATTTGAACGCTGCCAATATAAGCTCACAACTTTGAATCCCTGTAGTGTTATGTGTCAGTCATCCTTGCACCAAAAATAAATTCAAGGTGACGCATTCCTTAGCTAGCCACCCCTTCAAAACAAAACCCACTGGATAAGGGCTGGGGGAACCACTGCATCTGGAGTCTGTGTGAGAGGAGAGAGAGTGAGAAATTTACTTCCTGGCTCATTCCACTCTCTTCTTCCTTGCTGGTCAAAGTACACCGTACAGGGGGTTAAGTCCCTTATGTTTCTGGGATTGTTGCCTAGACCCTTGAGTGAGCAGCTTGGAAGCCAGAGCATCTCATGGTCCAGCCTAATCCATGCTCAGGTGCAGCAATTTCTCCCTTATCAGGTAAGGCTGCACACACACCAGGGCTCCTAGGCCTGTGGGAGCTTGTACTATGGCAGCTGTGAGTAGAGTTTTCAGCAGCACAAAGTACATAAGCCACCTCCTTCAAAGACACAAGGCATGTAGCCAAGCCAGGAGAAACGGGAACAGAAGGGGAGGAGCTGATCTAGGGTAAAGTATAATCCAGATTCAGTTCAATCTGAACATCTAAATTGAAGAAATACATGGAGATACAAGATGTTGTGAGTAATGTATTGAAACAATACAATAAAATGATACCCATGAATACCACATAAACAATACATTAGGGTCAGTTAGGTATGATAATTAGCAGCATTAGGCCTTTAAGAACTTCAGATAATTCTTAGAGTTTATGGACGAGCACATTTAAAATCAAGAAATAAAAGGAGGATTCAAAATCATAGGAAACTAGTAATATACTAGTGAAGCCACCCCTATAAACTTTTTTTTTTTTTTTTTTTGAAATGGAGTCTCGCTCTGTCGCCCAGGCTGGAGTGCAGTGGTGTGATCTCTGCTCACCGCAAGCTCTGCCTCCTGGGTTCACACCATTCTCCTGCCTCAGCCTCCCGAGTAGCTGGGACTACAGGCGTCTGCCACCACGCCCGGCTAATTTTTTGTATTTTTAGTAGAGATGGGGTTTCACCGTGTTAGCCAGGATGGTCTTGATCTCCTGACCTCGTGATCCGCCCGCCTCGGCCTCCCAAAGTGCTGGGATTACAGGTGTGAGCCACTGCACCCGGCCACCACCCCTATAAACTTTATAAAATTAGTCAGAAAATAAGGGAAAGGGAGAGATGAAAATACACTCAGCTTGCAACACATTCAGCATTGATCATTAAGTCAGCTTGCTCTCTGACAGGTTTCCTCATAGCTGTTTGGTGCCTATCGTCCTAGAATCAGGTAGACCCTGTTACAAGATCCTAGTTCTACTTAACTGCTCTATCAATAGCCACTTGAACATTACGAAATGTTAACTTTTCCCTTTGAGATATTCTTTTAGGTCTTGTATACCAGTGAAACTACTGACGTCGGCTAGTCTAAAGGATGCCACTTACTCCAGCTGTCTGAGGGACCCCATGAAAAGCTGATTCACCAAAGAATACAGTTTCCACATCTTGATGATTTCATACCCCCTACCTTGACCAGTCAATGACCCCAACTTTCCAGCCCCTTGCCCTCCATGGTCCCCTTAAAAACTCCAGCCCAGAATTCTTGGGGGAGATGGATTTGAGGGTCTCCTCCCATCTCCTCAATGGGTGCCCTGAAATCATTGAACTCTGTCTGCTGCAAACCCTGCTGTTTCAGTGTAATGGATTTGTTACTACACAAGGGGCATCCAAACCTGTTGGCCCTATAACACCAGAATAGAATATCAAGTGAGTAGAACATCTAGAAATAAAAATATAATCATTAAAATTTTAAATAAAATTAATCAATGGGCCAGAAATGCACATATGAATAAGGTGGCAATATAACATGTAAATCTGATATTAGATCTGATTATACTGCCATATTACTCTAAACATAATCCATAGGGAAAGAGAATGAAAATTGTGAAAGATGCAACTTTACAAGGATCTCAGAAAAGGAGACATTATACCCATTATAATAATAGAAACAAGACTATGACTGGGTCAATAGGTAATGAGGTAATGGCCAGAAAGATTGAGAACTTCCCAGATGTGCTGAAGGACATGAATCCTCAGACTCAGGAAGCACAGGAACCCCAAGACAAGTGAATAAATAGAAAATCACACCTAGACATATTGTAGTTAGGTAAAATAACACCAAAGGCAGAGAAAAGATATAAAAACAAAACAGAACAAAAGTACACACAACGTTTCAAGAGAAGACAGTGATGACCTACACTGGGATGACATTTAGATTAAATTACTAGATTTTAGGAAAGATGTTTTATTCATTAAGATATTTGAAAATGCAGGAGGAAGTGGCAGTGTTTTTCCATCCTCCCAGCCTAGACAAAGAGGACAGGTAAGGATACAAGAGATGCTTAACTAAACAGTGGAGAGGCCAGATAGTACCAAATTGTCCAAGAACTTTCCTGTTCTTTGTCCCTGTAAAGTTTCACCCTCCTTCTAACAATGATGCTGCAATAAACAAAACCATGCAAATTAGCAACCAGGGGTGGAGTGACACATAGTTAATGAGCTCTATTTGACAGGATTGGCTTGGGTAGAGTGAGCAGAGTTTGCAAAGATAAGGAACAGTCAGCTAAATGGGAATGCACAAGGCATATGGAGGACTCTGCTGATCCTGGACCAGGGCCCTACCGCATAAACAAGCTATGAGATTTTAAAAATTTATGTTGCCTGCTTCACATTGCCTCTCACTGACAGTTCCTACCTGATGAGGGTAGGAGACCTGTCTCTGCTCTGCATGGAGCGCTGGGTTAGGGACTTTAACTCCTTCAGGGCAAGTGTTAAGGTCTTGGTGGTGTTGGTTTTCCCACACATCCCAGGCTTTTCTTTATTCCCAATTTGTCTAGGTTTTAATCTGCTCCAAACATCCAGTTCTCCCTTGTTCACACAGGCATATCCCACCTCTATGTTACGCGCCCAAGGATTGTGACACTGGGTGAAAACAGTATAGCTATCTGCACAGTGGAGTCCACAGAAAGGAAATGAGACCCTCAGATTAAGGCAAGAGCATATTTTCATGACTTTTTAAGATGTATTGAGAATGATCAATCTCTAAGTATTTGGGGGAACATAAAAAAAAATAATCAATCAATTAATAAAAAGAAATACAGGCTGAGGCTGGGCACAGTGGCTCACACCTGTAATCCCAGCACTTTGAGAGGCCGAGATGGGCAGATCTCGAGGTCAGGAGATCGAGACCATCCTGGCTAACACGGTGAAACCCCATCTCTACTAAAAATACAAAAACTTAGCCGGGCGTGGTGGTGGGCGCCTATGGTCCCAGCTACTCGGGAGGCTGAGGCAGGAGAATGGCGTGAACCCAGGAGGCGGAGCTTGCAGTGAGCCGAGATCGTGCCACTGTGCTCCAGCCTGGTAGACAGAGCGAGACTCTGTCTCAAAAAAAAAAAAAAAAAACAAAAAAAAGAAATACAGGCTGAGTCATATCCACAGGCTAATTGCTTTCTTTCATAGTCATCTCTACCTGAGAAGAGGTCCTGTCTGGAAGCATTTTTGACAAAGACCTTTGTAAAAACTGAAGGAGGTCAGGCCATACCCACCCTAGGTTTCCAGTTTAAATTCTTCCTCCTTAAGAGCCTTTCTGGCTGCTCATTTTAAAGAAACAGAAATAAATTTTTCATTATTCTTATTTGAGACAGCAATCAGCAGGGACAAAATCTACCTAACCAGGCGGGGACACAGTGTACTTTCAAGTGTGGGAAGGTCAAGTGTGAGATGGAGTAGGAACCCCTCTTTAGGGGCTTGCAGGGCCCCCAAAGCATGGAAATAAAGGAAAATCTTGAGTTCCTTCAAGGGACATTGCAGGCACCTAGCTAGTCTTGGGAAGTAAATGAGCAAGCTGGTAAGCCAGAAGGTAATAGCAGCCTAAAACAATAGCCAACAAAGTTAGAGCCATAAGTTTTTTGGTTCCTCCATAGAGACTAAAAATAACATTTTAACATATGTCTCTGGGTTGTTTTTCAGAAACCTGGGCCCCCACCAAATGGATACTCTGGTACACAGACCTCAGATGAGGGGGAGCTGAGAACTGAGCTCTGCCCACCCTTCTTTATTCAAAATGTCTTCCTGGGGGCCTGGAGAATGTCATGCCCATGCGCCAGACCTAGCATTTCTTTCTGTTGTCCCAAAAAAATTAAACAAACTACCCTTCCTTAACCAATTGCAAATCAAACTTTAAATCTAGGCTGGGTGCTGTAGCTCACGTCTGTAATCCTAGCATTTGGGGAGGCCAAGGTGGGTGGATCATTTGAGGTCAGGAGTTTGAGTCCAGCCTGGCCAACATGGTGAAACCCGGTCTCTACTGAAAATACAAAAATTAGCTGGGCGTGGTGGCACGCTCCTGTAATTCCAGCTACTGAGGAGGCTGAGGCAGGAGAATCACTTGAAGCCAAGAGACAAAATGTTGTAGTGAGCCGAGATCAGGCCACTGCACTCTAGCCTGGGTGACAGAGTGAGAGTCTGTCTCAAAAAAACCCAAAAAACTAAACCAAAACTAAAACAAAACAAACAAAAAAAACCTTTAAATCTACCTGTGACCTACCCCACTGCAGGAAATCCCACCTTTTTAGGCCAAACCAATGTTTAGCCTCTACATGTTGATTTATGATTTTGCCTGTAACTTGTGCTTTCCTGAAATTGACCCCCGTCTTTAAAGCCCTTACTCAGAAGCCATCAGGAAGCCTGGGCCTTAAGCATGGGCTGCCGGATTCTCAATGCTCAGTGCTCTACAAATAAACACTCTCCTTTCTCCCACTGCCAACGTGCATGTGGATGCTTGGCCTTACTGTGCCAGGTGACTGGACCCAGTTCAGTTCAGTGATAAGTAGAGAAGGTCAAGGTATCTGACCTTGTTTTCCTATTTAGGTTTATTTTATTTTATTAATTGATAAAGAGCAATTTTATATATTTATGGAGTACAAAGTGATGTTTATATACACACATATATTGTGGAATGATAAAATCTGGCTAATTAATATATCAGTCTCCCCAAATATTTATCATTTCTATGTAACACCACCCTGCCGTCCAAGTGTGAACTCAAGAGGACAGGAAACAGCCTCTGACCTTGGTGAGCTGACCTGGTGCCCTCAGCCAGGCCTTGGTGCTCTCCTGCTGAACGCAAACATCCCATAGAGTATCAACATCAGACAAGGCCACTCTGTGCCCACGAACGAGCCAGATAAAACAACATCCCTCAGTAGTCATGAACACAGACTTTGTCCACGCCACAAAAATGACCAAGCACCTCCCTCTCCTGGCTCATGTGAGTGACACTGCTTCTTGACCAAGCATAGCATTAGCCTCACTCTAATTGGCCCTCTCTATAGATAAGACATTCCGGCATGGTGATGCCCCTGTTTCTTGATCACATCCAATCCAGAGCAAAGCCCGCTTCCTGAAACTCTCCCCAGTGTCACCTAACACAGGCCTAAACCCTGCGTTCACCTTCTGTAACACACCCTTACTGATATGAGCCACGGTGCCCCATTCTGTGTGTTCTGCCTGCAACATTATGAACCCAATTTGTTCAATGCCAGGTGTGTCCCTGGCAGAGTTGTGCTTTAGGATATTGATATTACAGTCTCATCAGAGACCTTTTCTCTGCCCTCATCCCAGGTGAGGCATGAGTGGCGGGTCAGGGAAGAGTTTGGTGGTCTTTCTCTCTGCTTTCCTGGTGCTCAGAGCAAAGGCGTCCCCCACCTCTTACCACCTAGTGTTCCATTTCTCCATGCACCCACCCTTCTCCCCCTTTAAAAACTGTAAAGTGATTGGGACATAAGCATTGCTGGAGGACAGCTGCCCCCACACAACCAGCCAACAAGTGGAGCTTTTAAACTCCATATTTGAGTTTAAAAAGTGATGTGGGGATGGGACAAGCCAAGATGAAAGGGGTTAGAGGAAGCATATGTGAATGCAGGACCTCCAGACAATGGGGAGAGGGGTTCCTCCTCTTTTTTTTTTTTTTTTTTTTTTTTGAGATGGAGTCTTGCTCTGTCACCCAGGCTGGAGTGCAGTGGCACGATCTTGGCTCACTGCAACCTCTGCCGCCTGGGTTCAAGTGATTCTCCTGCCTCAGCCTCCTGAGTAGCTGGGATTACAGGTGTGTGCCACCATGCCCAGCTAATTTTTGTATTTATTTTTGGTAGAGACGGGGTTTCAGCATCTTGGCCAGGCTGATCTTGAACTCCTGACCTCATGATCCACCTGTCTCGGCCTCCCAAAGTGCTGAGATTACAGGCATGAGCCACTGCGCCCAGCTTTCCTCCTCTTTTTAAAACTCTGATTGCTCTCTTACAAACCAACCTAGTGGTCATGCCCATCATGTGCCCCTCTCCCCAGGCTCCCTCCCTCTGAAGGCAGACCCTGCTTCTGATCCTCGTTCGCTAATGATATTCTGCTCCCTACGCCTTGTGCAGTGCCTGGCACACATCAGGCACCCAGAAATATGATCCATGAGGGAATTGGCCCATGGGGCTCTCCTTGCTTAACTAGAAAGCGTTCATTGCCTCTCTTTCATTGCCTTTCTTGTCTCTAACTCAATGCACAGGAATTCTATTCACCCTCTAGGGCCCAATTCAAATGATACCTCCCATATGAAGCCTTTTCTAGAATTCGCAATAAGAAGGATTCATTCCTTCCTCTGTACACCCTGGTGAAGTCAGTAAATCCCTATGGAAAAATAAAAACATGGGAATGAATGAAGACCAAGTACACAATATGGAAACAGCTCTAAAAAGTCACCTTGATTTTATCCATTCATTGCGTCAAAGCTCAGAGTCCCAGAGGGTGAAGTCCAGTGGTAAGCTCTTCCCTTGCTGTTTGTCCATGTCACTGCTCCTCCTGGGGTACCTCCTCCCATCACCATCTGTAAGAACTGTCCCCATCCTTCCAATCCAGTCACAGCTCCTCCCAGCCGTGGAGCTTTGTCTGACCTCTGCAGCCCCATGCAGCTCTCCGGGCTCTGGACTCAGGGATCCCATTAGCTGTTAGCTGTAACGAGGTGCTGACAACAGTTGATCTTCTGCCCTCTGGGGCTGGCAAAGGCAGAAATGTAAACAAACGATTATAGTGAACTGTAAGAATGTACTCAATGGAGATATGAAATTTAGTCATTCTGTATCTGAGCAAGGAATAATTAACCCTCAGATAGGTGTGTGGGGGGGTGTTTTATTCAAAACAAAAGTCAAATCAAAGACTCTTGAATGTTAGATGCTGCTAACAGAAAGAAGAAAGACCACCTGCAAGGCACAGAAAGAAACAAAAGCTGAACTGTTTCCAAATTCACAGAAAGGAATGTCACTCATGCTGCCCAGGGTGCTGGAGGCAGGGCCTGGTACCTGGGAAGCTTTGTGCTGGGGAGGATGACAACACATCTTGGAGAGATATTGGTCTGCATCCTGCCTCGTCTACATGCAGGCAGCAGTGAGAGTAATGAGTCACTGCTGCTGTGCTCTCCACCCTGGACCATGGCTCACACTCAGTGGCCTGAGCAGCCCAGGAGGCTGAGGACAGCCAGGTGGACCAGCAGCCAAAGAGGCTGCAGGGAGCCAGCAGATGTGAATGGCTTTGTGTTCCCACTGGGCCGGACCTTGGCCACTCTCTGGAATTCACTTTAAAACTTTGGTGGAAAAGTATCAACTTTGTCAACCACTATGGACTTAAGCAAGGGCCTGCAGGTGGCTCCAAAATGGAGGGATGGGGGCTAGTTAGAGCTTTGGAGAAAAGGAAATTATAATGAGGACAATCATAAGAGCAGCCAAACACTTGGTCAGCTCTGCATCAGCCTTTCAGGGGCTCTATTACCTCTGAGGTTCTCTGCAGCCCCAAGCACAAGCCAAGTCTTGCTCACCCCACTTTACAGCTGAAGCATTGCAAATATTTATGGTCTACTGGCCCTGAGTGGTTATTGTACTAAGCCCTTGACATGCCCACCTCACTTAATACTAGGCAGAGCCCCCCAAGGGAAGTCCTGTTGCAATCCCCATTTAGCAGATGAGCAAACCAAGCCTACTGGACTTTCAGTATTTGCACACAATCACACATTGTGAGATGGTTTTGAACCCACATCTAAGTGACTACAAATGATAGGAGAAATTCTAGGGGAAAGAGTGTAAGTCAGGAACCATGGAGAGCAAGGGGGCAGGAGGGAGAATGAAAACATTCCCATAAAGTAACTTCAGTCCAAATTAGAGTACATGCTGAGAGTCAGAAAAGCAGCTTCACTTTTCATGGTGGCCTTGAGCAAACCAGCTCATCTCTTAGGCCTCCCATTTCCAGAGTGGGAACCGTAGCACCTACAATGTTAATAAAAAAGAGAAAGAAATAAAGTATGGTTAATCCAATTTTGAAAACAAATATAATGCTGCTGTATGCTACAACATGAATGAACCTTGAAAGCATTATGTTAAGTGTGTGAAAGGAAAATATCTTGGGCCCCCCAAATCACTGAGCTAAGGGGAAAATTCTGCCTGGAAACTGCTCAGGGCAAATCTGCCTCTCATTCTATTCAAGGTCATCCCTCTGCTCACTGAGATAGATGCATACTCTGGTTGCCTCCTTTGGAAAGGCTTGTCAGAAGCTCAAAAGAATGCAACCATTTGTCTCTCACCTACCTGTGACCTGGAAGCCCATCCCTGCTTCAAGTTGCCCCTGCCTTGCTGGACATAACCTATGTACTTCTTATATATATCGATTGATGTCTCATGTCTCCCTAAAATGTACAAAACCAAGCTGTGTCCCGACCACCTTGAGCACATGTCGTCAGGACATCCTGAGGCTGTGTCACGAGTGCATGTCCTTAACTTTGGCAAATAAACCTCCTAAATGATTGAGACTTTTCTTGTCATTTTTCTCAATTGACAAGTGAAAGAAACCAGACACAAAAGACCACATATCGTGTGATGCCATGTATATGAAATACCCAGAAAAGGCAAATCTATAGACAGAAAGGAGATTAATAATTGCCAGTGGTGGCCAGGAGCGGTGGCTCATGCCTGTAATCCCAGCACTTGGGGAGTCCAAAGCGGGTGGATCATGACGTCAGGAGATAGAGACCATCCTGGCCAACATGGTGAAACCCCAACTCTACTAAAAACACAAAGATTAGCCGGGAGTAGTATTGAGTGCCTGTAGTCCCAGCTACTTGGGAGGCTGAGGCAGGAGAATTGCTTGAACCTGAGGGGCAGAGGTTGCAGCGAGCCGAGATTGTGCCACTGCACTCCAGCCTGGGTGACAGAGCAAGACTCTGTCTCAAAAAATAATAATAATAATTGCCAGAGGCTAGGGGTAAAGAGGAAGTGGGGGATGACTTCTAATGGGCATGGGGTTTATTTTTGGAGGTGATGATATGTTCTGGAATTAGATAGTGGTGATCCTACACAACTCTGTTAATACACTAAAAAACCACTTTAAAATGATCAGTTTTATGGTATGTAAATTATATTTTAGTATAAAAACGTCAATTTATGTTGACATTCAGGCTGTGTACCAGGCTCCAGATTTTTTTTTTACACCCTGGAGAAATCTATAACTGAAGGAGGAGTTAGGGGGAGGGCATCACACTGTTTGAATCTGGAGTCGTGTCAGCACTTTTACATTCATAAAATCATGAAACCTTGGCCTCCCATCTTTGAGCACATATGTTTGTTTTAATTTTACTTACAGGAAATGGAGACTGAGAAAGGAGTGATTTCAGTGGAAAGTAATGGGAATATTAAGCACTTTCCAGCCCCAGTAGAACAAGGAATGTCAAGGGAACAGGGTTGCCAATGACTATTACCAGTAGTAAAAATAATGACAGGCCGATGATGATGCTGACTCCCAAGAGTGGAGAGGCTACCATGTCCTAGAGGCCCTCATAAGCACTACATATGTATTATTTGAGTCTGAAACAACTGTACGAGGCAGGTGTTAATATTATCCTTAATAAATTAACAATATTAATATTGTTCAGGCTGCTATAACAATCTACCATAGACTGGGTGTCTTAAGCAACAAACATCTATTCTCACAGTTCTGAAGCCTGGGAAGTCCAAGACCCAGGCACTGGCAGACCTCGTGTCTGATGAGGGCTTCCCTTCTGGTTTGCAGATGGTGGCCTCTGTCTTCCTGCTGCGTCCTCACATGGTGGAGAGCAGAGAGCCTACCAGCTCCCAAAGTCTTCACTAATTCTAGCAACAATCCCAAAGTCTAGAGTTCAAAGTCACACCTAACTATCATCGAAATCAGTTATGGGTGAAGCTAGAGGTATGATTCATCCTGAGGCAAAAATCCTCTCCAGCTGTGAACCTGTGAAACCAAACAAGTTATGTGCTTCCAAAATACAATGGTGGGATAGGCGTGTGAACCCGAAACATCTGAGACAGGTCTCAGTCAATTTAGAAAGTTCATTTTGCCAAGGTTAAGGACATGCCCATGACACAGCCTCAGGAGGTCCTGATGACCTGTGCCCAAGGTCATCGGGGGACAGCTTACTTTTACGCATTTTACGGAGACATGAGACATCAATCAAAATGTGTAAGACGTACATTGTTTCGGTCCGGTAAGGTGGAACAACTCGAAGTGGGGTCTTCCAGGTTAGAGGTAGATAAGACACAAAAGGTTGCATTCTTTTGAGTCTTTGATCAGCCTTCCACTGAATACACAATTTAGTCTGGCTCAGTGAATCTGCATTTTTACATAAACAATAGGGCAGAGGAAGCAACCAGATATGCATTTGTCTCAGGTGAGCCTCAGAGGGATGACTTTGAGTTCTGTCTGTCCTTTGTCTACAAGGAATTTCCTTGTGGACACATTGTGAGGGAGGTATGTAGCTCCTTATCTTTGTAGCTATCTTATTTAGGAATAAAATGGGAAGCAGCTTTGCCTGATATAGTTCCCAGCTTGACTTTTCCCTTGGCTTAGTGATTTTGAGGTCCTGAGATTTATTTTTCTTTCACAAGCATAGGATAAATATTCCCATTCCAAAGGGAAAAAATGGGAGAGAAGGAAGGGATGACTATTCCCAAGCAAATCCAAAACCTAGCAAGGCAAATCCCATGAGATCCTAAGGCTCAAGAATAGTCCTCTGGCTCAGTTCTCTGCTCCTAGGGACACTTGGGAGTCAATGTCACCGCTGGGACTCAGTGGGCAGCTTTCCACACCATGGCTCTCTGTAGTGGTCCCGCCCATTATGTGGCTCTCTTACTGTCCAGAGGAGGCTGGGAGAAGTTTAAGGTTGCATGGCCACTTGAAACCTAGAGGAATCCAGCATGGTGCATGGTGCAGTGGGAGAATCCTGGCTTCCAACATCATATCTTCCCACTGTCAGAGTTAATACTGGGCTAGTCAGCTAAAGGTAAAGGCAGCTGTTTGCATCATTTCCCTTCAGAAAATACAGGAATTGGTTGCACGTGATGGCTCATGCTTGCAATCCCAGCACTTTTGGAGGTGAAGGCAGGAGAATCATTTGAGGCCAGCAGTTGAAGACCAGCCTGGCCAACATGGTGAAACCCCATCTGTACTAAAAACACAAAAATTAGCCAGGCGTGGTGGTGCACACCTGTAGTTCCAGCTACTGGGGAGGCTGAGGGATGTGAATTGCTTGAGCCCAGGAGGCAGAGTTTGCAGTGAGCAGAGATAGTACCACTGCACTCCAGCCTGGGAGACAGAGCAAGACTCTGTCACAAAAAAAAAAAAAAAAATACAGGAATTGCATAGTCCAATGTGATAAAAAGACACATTATTTCTTAAGGAAACCTGTGATTATGTTTCACAATAAAATGATAAACAGAGAACTGGATGGTGAATTTGTCAGTTGTTCTTTGTTGCTGTGGGCATAAGGTCCCTGTGATGATGGCAAGGTGACTGTGTGTATAAACTCTCTAAATTTTCACCAGTGGCTTGATATAATATTATATTGTGATGGTCTTTGTACAACTGGAAGGGAAAATGAGTCCTGGTGGTCCCCTGCTGTCAGCCCAGCCTGGCACACACCCATGCCTAATTACTGCATCTGTTCCTTTGAGGTCTCTCTGGGGAAAGAGGTTTGGATGGAAGCACTCACTGTCTTCCAGAAAGAGAAGGCACAAGGACAGCTACTTATTTGGGAAATAGCTGTCAAATCAGTTACTTTGTGATTAAATTAGCAGCATCAGAATTCTCACAGATAGTGTGTTTAGCCTGTATTCCTTGCCAGGATAGCATTTCAAAACCAGTGCCATTGTGAGAAGAGGAAACAGCAGGAGTTCACCAGTATCTCATATATGCAAATTGCTCTCGTGTTTCTACAGTGTTTATGCTATTCCTTATTTGATCATCTCATGCCTGCATTATCCATTACAGTAGCCGGTAGCCACCTGTGGATATTTAAATTAAAATTAAATAAAATTACAGATTCAGCCGCAGTCACATGAGCCATATTTTAAGTGCTCAATAGCCACATGTGGCTAGTGGCTGCCACACTGGACAGCGTAGGCGTAGAACATTTCCATCATTGCAGAACGATGCATTGGATAGCTGTGCAGAGCCCTTGATGTAGTCAAAGCAAGGCCCAGGAGTCCCACTGATAATGTCCGTGGGCTTAAGTAGCAACCCATTTCCTAGCCCATTCATCTCCAGTGCTGGGGGATGAATTTAGAAATCCATTTAGAAAATGGTTCACTGCCGGCTGGGCATGGTGGCTCACGCCTGTAATCCCAACACTTTGGGAGGCCGAGGCGGGCGGATCACGAGGTCAGGAGATCGAGACCATCCTGGCTAACACGGTGAAACACCGTCTCTACTAAAAATATAAAAAATTAGCCAAGCGTGGTGGCGGGTGCCTGTAGTCCCAGCTACTCGGGAGGCTGAGGCTGAGACAGGAGAAGGGCATCAACCTGGGAGGTGGAGGTTGCAGTGACCCAAGACTGCACCACTGCACTCCAGCCTGGGCGACAGAGCAAGACTCCATCTCAAAAGAAAAAAAGAAAATGGTTCACTGCATCATTGTGGCCTGCCTTGTCTGGGGATGAGACCCCCAACCCACCACACTTCATACCACGGCCATTGCAACATGCGCGTGTGCATGGTCTGTACGGGTGGCTTCTGCTTGCTTGCCACCATCCTCTCCTCCCTCCATACTCCTCATGTCCTGGGCCCCACCATGCTCTTGGGACCTTTGCCTATTAGTTCCTCTGGCTGAGACAGCTTTTGCCCAGGTCCTTTGCAGGCCTGGCTCCTCCTTAACCTTTAGACCTCACCTCACTTCCTAGGAGGGCCTCATCCTGTTCTAGTCCAAGGGTGCCTGGTCATTATTCTCTTATTTTCCCTTTTCTCCTTCTGAGCACATATCATAATTTGTCATGACATCATTTTCCATGGATATATGTATTCTTTCTCACCCCCATTTGAGTATAAGGCTGTGGGCAGAAACCAGGTATCATTTTCACCACTCTGTCCCCAGAATAATGTGGCATTGACTGGTAATGTGACTCTGGGTAGGTTCCCGTGGTTCAGTTTCCTCATCTGTAAATTGAGAGTGATGAGACTACCTATGTCATAGTTGTATTTGGAGGATGCAAATTTGGAGGACTCATTTTTGGATGAGTCCAGGAATTGCAGAAATTACTTGGGACCAAAGTAGCAACATGGGAAGGACAATGACTACAGACGCCCACTGTTCCATTGAATGTAGCGACATCATGTTTTCATTACCTTTTATTTATCAAGCGTCACAGACATCACTGGCTATCTCTTGGCTTTAGCCTCCATGACCCCTGTGAGATGTCACTGGCCCCATTCTCCTCTGCCCTCCATGAGGCCACATCCTCTCAGTGATGCTTTGCCACTATGGGATGTTGCTGTTACCTATTCATGCCTCTCTTCTCTTCTGGACTGTGAGATTCTCAAAGGCAGGGATGATACCCAGTTAATGTACACATCCTCAGGGCCTACATGGTGGCCAGGTGTGGAGGCGAAAAGATATCATGGAATTTATGCTCTCTAGTGAGTTCCTTCCTGACTATAGTGAGGGAGAGAGAGTGAGGAGGTAGGGAGAGATGAGAAAAAAATATCCCTAAGGGTCCGTATTAGTTTTCTATTGCTTTCTATGGCCAACCAATCCTAGGGAAGCTCAGAAACCTGAAAACATCTTCTACAGGCGATACAGCACTGCAGGAGGAGCTGGGAGCAGGCCATGAAGGGCCACTGCTGGTTTTCCCACTCATAGTGTGTCCTGCTGGGTAAGTCACTTACCTTCTCTGAACCCCAGTTTCTTGTTCTATAAAATGGAGATAATGGTGCTTGTTCTGTGGGTTGTTCTGATAGCTCATTGAGAACATGCACACACATACACACACAGACACACACACCACACACACATACATACACAGTCCCTTGCACATAACTTGAACTCATTGAATTCCAAATGCATTCTGAATTGCAAACCAAAAAGTATTTGAAACAGGTCTCAATCGAGCTAGAAGTTTATTTTGCCAAGGTTAAGGACATGCTCAGAAGAGAGGTTCATGCCTTTCTCCAAAGATAATTTTGGGGGCTTCAATAATTAAAGGTGAAAAGTAGGCTGGAGCAGGGAAGAAGGAGGGTATGGTCACATTACTGAGTCCACGTGTTGCAAGAGAAAAGGAGCAGGTAAGAGAACAGTCAGTCATGTATTCATTTCATGCTTGGTGAATTGGCACTTTACATAATGTGAGGTGAACATAGAGATATTTAATCATTGGGAGCGCTCTCTTAAGAACAAAAGGAAAGGCAGTTCCCTGCATGACTCAGCTTTCGGCTTAATTTTTGTTTGTTTGTTTGTTTGTTTTGTCTTGGCAGAGTGAATTGGGGTTTTGAGTCTTTATTTTCCTTTCACAGGTTGAATTTTATTTTGGCTCTGGCTTTCATTCTGCTTGATATTGTTGAGGCTTTTTCACTTCCACAGTTTAGCGAGTGGGAGGGAGTGGCACCCAGTGGCTTCTTTTCCACCACTGTTCAACAAATGGGACGGAGTGTTACAGCTATTTTACTCCCACCGCCCACAGCTCGGTGAGCAGCAGCACTACAGCTCTTTTGCTCTCGTAGTTCAGTGACTTCCGGGTTTTTGTATCGTGACCAAGAGGAATAAGGTATATGAACACTGGAGAGTGAGTAAGGCAGAGTAGAATTTTACGGAGTGACAGAAAGAAAGCTCTGAGCATCAAGAGGGGACCCAAAAGCAGGCAGTGGCCTGTGAGTCTGAGTCCAGGATTTTTATGGGCTTAGAATGGGGAAGTGCACGCTGATTGGTCCATGGGTGCGCTTGGAAAAAGCACCATTCAATTGGTTAAAAGGCATCATTCAGAAGGAACCAATAGAGAGAGTAGGTAAGACGGGGATGGAAGTTCTCATTCTAGTTGTGGACTCTATCTGGAAGTGGCAGCTCAGTTTTCAGGCTTTAAACCGTCCTTGGCTTGAAGGTCAGGTTTCACTGGGAACCCATCTCTGTCTGCCTAGGAATCTGTCAGTCTCCTGTTGCTACCAGCATCAGGGTTGTTTCCCCCTTCTCATCAAACTGCATGCCATGTGCCAGATGCAGGTTACAACTGAAAGGTAGGTTCCATCAGAAAACAGAAACCAAGCAGAAAGGATTTAAAGTAGGTGTATTTGTATTTTAGGACTGTCATAACAAAGTACCACAAATGAATGGCTTAATAAACAGAAATTGATTCTCTCACAGTTCTGGAGGCCTGAAGTTCAAGATCAAGGTATCAGCAGGGTTAGTTCCTTCTGGGGCTGTGACAGGGAATCTGTCCTAGGCCTCTCCCCAGCTCCTGAAGGTTTTCTGGCCATCTTTGGTGTTCTTTGGGTTGCAGAGGTATCACTCTGATGTCTGCCCTCATCTTCACACAGTGTTCTACCTGTCTCCATGTTTCTCCTTTCCATAAGGATACCAGTCTTTATTGGATTAGGGACCCACCCTATTTCAGGGTAACCTCATTTTGACTAGTTACATCTGCAACTACCTACTCCCAAATAAGGTCACATTCTGAGGTCCTGGTGGGGTAGGGCTCCAATAAATGGATTTTCGGGGGGGATACAATTTAACTCCTGAGAGTAAGGAATTTATTGCATAGATAACAGTTAGCTGAGCTGCCAAAGAGGAGAGAGATCAGCCCCGCAAGAAGGTATTGCTATCTCTGTGGAGTCCTAATTAAAGGAAAAGAGTCAGGCTGGCAGAACCAGGGGAAAGCAAAGAGATAAAGCAAATAAGCTATAGGTCTGCCTTTCTTTATGGCCCAGGATGTATAGCCCTCCTGCACAGATAATGTACATAACACACAAACTTTCTGCTTATCCTCAAATGCTTCATTTTATCATCAAACATCTCCTTGGTGAACAGAAGAATGCAAGTTAGCTCCCTGCTGCCTTGGCATTATCAATCAACCCAAGAGCCATCCTATAAAATCTCCAGCAAGTCTTTGTTTCCTGGCAGTCAGCTCCTCTTCTGCTGATTCTGCCCATTGCTCCTTGGCAACGTATTTTCCTACTTTGTCTAATAAATCTGACTTTCTTTACCTACAATTGTCTTGGTAAATTCTTTTAACCCCTCACCACTGGCACAGATAGTTGCTGCTTACCCACAACAACCTTGACCAGGAGGAACCAAAGAGGTGGTATTTGATGAAGCTGGAGATTAGGGTTTCCTAGCAGCAGCTAAAACTATGGCAGCTGCCACGGATCTGGCACTGTGGAGGAGACGCAGTTCTGGCCAGAAAGGCTACCAAAAGTAAGAGTAAAGGGGAGAAATACCCTGGCTTCTCCCTTCCTGCTGCCTTCCAGTCTTCCTGTTGGCCTCATGTGGGAAGCCAGGGACCAGGTCGTCTGCGAAATGCAGTGCCCTGCAATGCCCTTGAGGATGTGAAGGGGAGGTCATGGATCTGAGAGCAAGGAGACCACAGTCAGCACCATGCTTTTGCGTGCATGCCCTCATCAGCCTTCCCAATGTCCACGTGGGGAAGGAATCACAGCCTTCATTTTACACATGAGGAAACCAAGACTCAGAACTCTTGAACACCTTACCCAAGGTCCCAAAGCCAGAATTCTGCATCAGAGCAGAATTCAAACTCGTTCCTGGTTGGCTCCAAGGCTGTGCTTTTTCTACTGCACTGGATCTGTCAGTTGAATGGCAGGATTGCACGTAATTCACACATTATCCTTCCCGGGACCTAGCACAATATCTACCGTATATCAGACATCGATAAATGGTGACCAAAATATAAAGGGTAGTAGGTGATTCATTACCAAATAAATAGCAAAAATGGCAGGTGGTTTGGAATTTAGGGAAGAGGGAGAATGGTGTTAGCCAGAGTGGTTTCTGTAGGCAGAATATGAAATTGGAGCTGGTCTTGTGCCATAAGATACCAGAAGGACAGTGTCGGTGCAAAGAGTGGAACTCTGTAAAACCTTTGAAGAGATTGATTCTGAGCCAAATATGAGTGACCATGGCCTGTGACACAGCCCTCAGGAGGTCCTGAGAACATGTACCCATGATGGTCAGGGTGCAGCTTGGTTTTATACATTTTAGGAAGGCATGAGACACCAATTAAGTACATTTAAGAAATATTAGGTTGGTGCAAAAGTAATTGCAGTTTTCACCATTACATTTTATTTAATTTAACCTGAGAGACTGTTTTAATGGCAAAAATTGCAATTACTTTTGTAATACATTGGGTTTGGTCCAGAAAGGCAGGACAACTCGGGGTGGTGGTGGGGTGGTTATAGGTAAATTTAAACATTTTCTGGTTGACAATTGGTTGAGTTTGTCTAAAGACCTGAGATCAAACAGAAAAGAATGTCTGGGTTAGGATAAGAGGTTGTACAGACCAGAGTTTTATCATGCTGATGAAGCTTTTAGCTAGCAGGCTTCAGAGAGAATAGGCTGCAAAATGTTCCTTATCAGACTTAAAGTCTGTGTTGATGTTACTGCTGGAGGGGTATAATGAGGCAAGTGGGACCCCCATTTCCTGTCATAGCCTGAAACAGTCTCTCAGGTTTTTTGTTTGTTTGTTTGTTTGTTTTTTTGAGATAGAGTCTGGCTCTTTTGTCATCCAGGCTGGAGTGCCGTGGCACGATCTCAGCTCCCTGCAACCTCCGCCTCCCTAGTTCAAGTGATTCTCTTGCCTCAGCCTCCCAAGTAGTGGGGATTACAGGCGCCCACCTCCACGCCCAGCTGCTTTTTGTATTTTTAGTAGAGACAGGGTTTCACCATGTTGGCCAGGCTGGTCTTGAACTCCTGACCTTCAGTGATCCACTTGCCTTGTCCTCCCAAAGTGCTGGGATTACAGGCATGAACCACTGCATCCAGCCCGCTCAGGTTAAATTTAAAGAGCCCTGGTTTAGGAGGGTGTCCATTCAGATGATTAGGGGGCCCTATTTTATTTTTGGTTTACAACAGCGTTCTCTAGCTTGTGCGGTTGTACTTGCTTCGGCTCGGATGATGGCCTCAGCAAGTTCTTTCCTCAGTTTCCCTCCCAGGCCTCATTTCCTTTATCTAATAAATGAGGGCTGTTTTAAAGCAGAGGTTGTAAACTCAAATTTAGAAATAGACCAGCAGGTGTTTAAAGTGAGAAAGAGGCAATGACAGAAATGCCAGCGTGAGAAATGGGGAAACCACAGGGGTGGAACTTACTGTGGCATATTGTGATGCACCCACTCTCCCAGGGGCAGCTCCTCAGCTCTAGCCCTCTGTGGCTTGTGGAACGTGTGTGCTCATTGTGGCCTTACACACGGCTTCCTCCAGAGAAGCTGGATATGTGAGTTTGAATGTGAAAATGCAACATCCTTCAGTGATGGTAATTAATTCAGATTTTTAAAATGCCATGTGAGCAATAATAACTGTAACGATATGAATGATCACCTTAAAGGCCAAGTGTGACCTGCAGGCTACTGGTTCTGCCCTTCTCTCCCCAAAACCTGACAGGGTGTCCTGCCAAGCAGGCCTTTTGGTGGCCCTCATCTCACCACTGTGCCTTTGGGAGGGGCTGATATTTTGTTATTTAGCTTTCAGAGAGAGAGAGGAAGGGAGAGAGGTTTGTGCTCCCTGCCCCTGAAGGTTGAGATCTTGCTGCCTGGAGCTGACAAGCTCTTGACTGCCCCCAGCTCAGTTAGTCTTCAAAGGGCTGCTTAATTGTTCTTGGACTGGCTCCAGGGAGCATCTAGCTCTTTGCTGGTGTCTGTTTACAGATTTTCCACATATTCTAATTGTGTTGCTCAACCTCAGAAAAGTGGACTCAGGCTCAGGCTGAACCTGCATCCTGGAGGGAGAGGGTCAGGAGCTGAAAGAGCCTATCAGAGCCCTGGTGAGGGAGGAGAGAAAAGGTTGAGTGGGGCAGGAGGGATGGCCCTGACCACCTTTTCCTGCTTCAGACATCAGCAGCAATGACCAAAGCAGTGCACATTCCTTTGTGGTGTGCTCACCACCCCCGTCAGGCCCCTCACCTATGTCATCCTAATTCATCCTCACAGTAACCCTGTTGTTGAGGCATTGCTATTTCCCCATTTTGCAAAGGGTGAAATTACAGCATAGAGAGGTTAATGTCTTGCCTAAGGAAACTGGTTTTTAACTGTCAGGGCTGCCAAAGTGAGTCATCTTCTGGATTGTCCACGTGGCTTCCAGTGTCAGGTAATGGAAGACTTGGCCCTCACACCGCTCTGTATGGTCCTTCCTTTCAGCACCCCCAGGGTTTTAACTGCACACATCCCCATGAGGCCTGAGTCCTTCCCACGTACACCTTTGTGTCTCCTTCAGCTGCTCAGTAATCTGTGGATGAAGGGAGATGACTCGTTCCAGCCTGGGGAAGAGCTGGGATCCAGCCTTGACTCTCTGATCACTCACTGTGATGTTGAGTTGCCCACTTTTCCTCTCTATTTGTTCTTCTGCCAGCTCTCTGACTTTGGCTCCTTCTTAAATTGCATTGTTTTTTAATTACTTAATATTCAATTTGCTCTGAGTTTTTGAGCTTCTTAACATGGAAGCTTACTTGATTGATTTTACAATTTTTCCCTAATATTTGCTTTGAAGCTGAAAATTTTCTAAGCACTGCTTAATCTGCATCCTGTGATATTTTTCTTGTGCTTTCCTTAATACTCAGTGCACACCATTTTCTAATTTCCTTTGTGCTTTTTCTTTTTGGACCCTCAGGCTACTTAGGAAAGCATTGCTAAATTTATAATTATTTGAGGATTTTCTAGATATCTTATTGTAGTTGAGTTTTATTTTGTTCAGACAACATACTGCTTATATATATGTTCAATACTTTAAAAATTTATGTAGACTTTTCTTATGTCCTTGTATATGCTCTGTATAAATGGTTCTCAACTAGGGGAGATTCGCCCTGCTCCTCCTCCACCCGGTCATTTGGCAATATTTGAAAATGTTCGGTTATCACAACCGGGACAAGAGTGCTAGTGACATCTAGTGTTGGAGGCTGGGATACATTCTACAATGCCCCGCTCCAACTTCCCCACGACCCACCATCCCCACCCCATCACCACCGCCCCATCTCCACATTTTCATCCCGTTGAAAATGTGAATAGTGCTGAGTTGTAAAACCTTGGAAAATATTGTTTCAATATTCTATAACATGACTGATTTCTGTCTACTTGTTTTATTTTTTATTCAGAGAGCAGCACTAAAATTTCCAACTATAATTGTGAATTCATCTCTTTCCCCTTTAGTTCTGTTAGTTTTGTTTCATAGTTTTGTTTCACATTATACAAAAGTATAAGATGGTGAGAAGCTCTGCTCTTAAATGCATATGTATGTTGAATTGTTATGTATTCTTGATAAATGGAAACTTTTATCATTATAAAATGCCTCTTTATCTCTTTGTCTTCAACTTAGTACTTTTTCTAACATTAATATGACTACAACAGCTGTCTTAGACTTACTGTTTGCATGATATATCTCTTCCTACATTTTTCTTTCTGCTGTATCTCTGTATTTAAAGTATGCATATTAGAAACAGAATGTAGTAAGTTATTGCTTTCTAAAAAATCTAGCTGAACCATCCTTATCATGTTTTTGAGCTATTTAAGCTATTTATATTTAGTGTAATAATTGGTTTGATTGTCTTAAAGTTTAGTATCTTGAAATTTGTCTTCCCTTTATCCCACAAGTTTTTGATCCTTTAAAAAAACTTTTCCAGAATTCTTTAATGCAAATCTATTGGATTTCCCGTACTGACTTTTTCAAGTTTGCTTTATTTTACAAATTTATGCTAGGAAGTTCTTATATAAGAGAAAAGTTTTACATATACATTGTAAAGCACATTTATTTATGTCTATATATCATGGAATACACTTTCTCAAGTATGGATAATGACACATTATACAAAAGTATAAGATATAAAGTTATGAAGTCAACTTTTCCATTACTGCCTCCCATAAATATTTAAAATCAGTTTCAGGAAAATACAAAGTCATAGGAACAGAAACCACATCGGTGGCTGCCAGAGACTAAGGGTGGAGTGGAGGAGAGGGAATGACAATAAAGAAATAGCATGAGGGAATTTTAGAGGGCGATGGTAATGTTCCATATCTTGATTGTGGTGGCGGAAACATGACTATGTGCATTTGTCTAAATGAGCCTAACACCCCAAAGCATAATTTTATTGCATGTAAATAAAGTATATCTTTAAAAAGGCAGTATGAAAATAATTAAAAATATTTTTATTAAATGGGGGCTGGGGAAGTCTGTTACATCAAGACATCAAGGCACAGCAAGAACATTTGAAAAATGGATAAAAATGTTCCAGAAAAAAAAGTTTTGTTTTCCTTTTATTTTAAATAATAAAGTTTGTAGAATGAACTTTTGATTGGAAGAGATCAAATTTTTAAAATTTAACAAAAATAAGCTTACTTTGTATTGACTTCTAAACCCTAGTTCTTTGTGTTATTTTTTAGTAGTTGCACTACAGATAAAATATACATCTTTAAAACATAAGTCTGATTTCAAATAACATACTACTTTTAGAATAATGTAAGAACCATATAAGAGGTCTTTTGGATAGGACCTATAATTCCATTTATAATACCTTTTATCCTTTGTGCTCTTCTGATATTGTTTTAAAATTCTGAATATTTAAAATCCATGCTTACGTTTGCTTTTAACAGCCAATTGCCTCCTCGTGTGTGTGTGTGTGTGTGTGTGTGTGTGTGTGTACATACTTGTCAAAACAGATACCTATATAAATAAATAAAAAGGTGCCCTATAATTATTCACATATTTTTCTTTTCTCATTTTCCTTATTTCTCCTTATAGATCTGGGCTTTCTTCTGGCATCTTTTTCCATCAAGCTTAAGAGTGTCTTTTTAGCTTCCTTATAATGCAAATATGCTGGATGTGAATTCTCTCAGGCTTTACCTATCTGAAAATGTCTTTGTTTTGCCTCAATTTATAAATAATATTTTGATGGATTTAGTCTTCTTAATTTGCAGTTATTTTTGTCTTTGAAATTTTCATTTATTTTTAATTGACACATGGTAATTGTAAATATTTATGGGGTACAATGTTATATGTGTATACGTTGCAAAATGATCAAATCAGGGTAATTAGCATATTGATCACCTCATACAGTTATAATTTCTTTGTGGTGAGAACACTCAGAAACAGCTCTTCTAGCTATTTTGAAATATACAATGCATTATTGTTAACCATAATTTCCCTACTCTGCATTAATAGGACACCAGAACATATTCCTTCTATCTAAGTGTAATTTTGTACCTGTGGATCAACCTCTCACCATCCTCCTTTCCTCCTCCTTTCCTCTGGTTCTGGTAACTGTTGTTCTACTCTATATTTTTATGTGATCAGCTTTTTTTTTTTTTTTTTTTTTTTGAGACAGAGTCTCACCCTGTCACCCGGACTGGAGTGCAGTGTTGCGATCTTGGCTCACCGCAACCTCCGCCTCCCAGGTTCAAGCGATTCTCCTGCTTCAGCCTCCCAAGTAGCTGGGATTACAGGCACCTACCACTACGCCCAGCTAATTTTTTGTATTTTTAGTAGAGACAGGGTTTCACCATGTTGGCCAGGCTGGTCTCAAACTCCTGACCTTGTGATCCACCCTCTTTGGCCTCCCAAAGTGCTGGGATTACAGGCGTGAGCCACTGCACTCGGCCCGTGATCAACTTTTTAAGATTGCACTTTTGAGTGAGATCGTGGGGTTTTTTTTCTTTCTGTGTCTGGATTATTTTGCTTAACATCATGTCCTCCAGTTTCACCCATGTTGTTGCAAATGACAGAATTTCATTTTTTATGGCTGAGTACTGTTCCATTGTGTGTGTGTGTGTGTGTGTGTGTGTGTGTGTGTGTCAAATTCTTCATCCACTCACTGGTCATTGGGCACTTAGGTTGATTCTAGATCTTGGCTATTGTGAAAGAGTATTGCAACAAACACTGGAGTCCTGTATGTCTTCAATGTACTAATTTCATTTCCTTTTGATGTACACCCAGTGGTGAGATTGCTGGATCATATAGCAGTTCTTTTTAATTTTTTGGAAACCTCTATACTGTTTTTCATAATGGCCGTACTAATTTACAAACCCAGCAAAAGTGTGTAAGGGTTCCCTCATCTCCATATTTTCACCAACACTTCTTATCTTTTGTATTTTTGATGTTAGCCCTTCTTACTTGAGTGAGGTGGTATCTCATTATGACTTCGATTTGCATTTTTCTGACATTTAGAGATGCTGAGGAATTTTTCATACACCTGCTAGAATTTGTATGTCTTCTTTTGAGAAACGCCTATTAAGGTCCTTTGCTCATGTTTTAATTGGGATATTTTTATTTATTTATTCATGCCATTGAGTTGTCTAAGTTCCTTATGTATTCTGTATATTAACTCCTTGCCAAATGTATAGTTTGCAGCTGTCATCTCCCATTCGGTAAACTGCCTCTTTACACTGCTGATTATTCTCTTTGCTGTGAGGATCCTTTATAGTTTGATGTAATCTCATTTGTCTATATTTTTGCTTTTGTCGCCTGTGCTTTTGAGGTAATATCCAAAAGTCCTTGCCCAGTCCAATGTTGTGAAACATTTTCTTTATGTTTTCCTCTAGTAGTTTCACACTTCTAGCAGGTTTTTCTAATAGTTTTATAGTTTCAGGTTTCACAGTTAGGTCTTTAACCAATTTTGAGTTGATTTTTGTATATGGCGAGAGGCAGGAGTCTAGTTTCATTTCTGTGTGGTTATCCAATTTTCTCAGCACCGTTTATTGAAGAGAATGTCTTTTTTCCAATGTGTATTCTTGGCACCTTTGTTGAAAATCAGTTGGCTGTAGGTGTGTAGATTTACTTCTGGGCTCTGTATCCTGTTCTGTTGGTGTATGTGTCTGTTTTTATGCCAGTAACGTGATGTTTTGGTTATTATAAATATGTAGTCTATTTTGGAGTCAGATAGTGTGGTTCCTCCAGCTTTTTTCTTTTTGCTCAAGATTTCTTTGGCTATTTGGACTCCTTTTTCATTTCATATAAATTTTAGGATTGTTTTTTCTGTTTTTGTTACTACCATGTCATTGATATTTTGATAGAAATTGCGTTGAAAAGAATGAAGTAGAAACACTAGAAATGAAAAATATGAAAGAAACAATTGATAGAAATGGATCAGAGTTTGCCCAGTTGTTGGGTTTTGAGACTGTAAGACTGTAAGACAGTGACTGTAAAAAAATTTATATATATATATATATAAAAACTATATCAAAGGTGAAAATTATGACAAATTTTTCAACTGTTCACACATATCATCCTGTGTGTTCCTGCAGACAGGAACAATTTTATTTTAAATATATTATCCTATTGTCTTTTGTTGTTTCTAATGAGAAATCTGTCTTTTTTCTTTTTTTTGTATCATTGTTCCCTTATATGTGATGTATCTTTCCTAGAGCTTATTTTAAGATTTTGTCTTTCTGTTTTGTTTTCAGTGTTTTGACTGTGATGTGCCTAGATGTGTTTCTGTTTGTAGTAATTTCATTTGAAATTATCTTGCTTTTGGGGGTTGATAACTTTCGGCGATTCTAAAATGCCTCAGCCACTATCTCTTTAAATATTTCTTTAGCTTTATCCTCTGTCTCCTCTCCTTTACCTCCCCTTTGAATACAACTATACACTTTTGACTACTTGATATTGTTCTCTATCAGGTTCTCTGTTTCTTTCTATATAATCCCCTTTTTCCTCTATATATTTCAGTTTGATATTTGCAATTCACCTGTATTCAACTGTACTTTTCCTTTCCCCTGCTATGCTGCCAGTAAGCCTTTCAAATAGATTTTTTATTTCTGGTGTTTCTACTTCATTCTTTTCAGTGCAATCTCTATCAAGATACCAGTTGTTTTCTCTCTTGACTATGGGTCAATTTTCTTGCTTCTTTGTATGTTTTACAATTTTTGACACAATGTTAAACGTTGAAAATGAATAGCAGAGATGGATTTAAATAATGTTTACCTTCAGATAATGACATACTCTTCTTTTTTTGAGATGGAGTCATGCTCTGTTGCCCAGGCTGGAGTGCAGTGGCACGATCTTGGCTCACTGCAACCTCTGCCTCCTGGGTTCAAGCAATTCTCTGCCTCAGCCTCCCGAGTAACTGGGATTAGAGGCACCCGCCACCATGCCTGGCTAATTTTTGTATTTTTAGTAGAGACGGGGTTTCACCATGTTGGCCAGGCTGGTCTTGAACTCCTGACCTCGTGATCCACCCACCTTGGCCTCCCAAAGTGCTGGGGTTACAGGTGTGAGCCACCGTGCCCGGCCCGATAATGGCATACTCTTCATGACTCACTGCCAGTGTGGGAGGAGGGGGTGCTGAGTCTACCTAATCTGTATGTTAAATGGCATTTTTTACACTTTTATTTAGCTTTAGTGCACAATTGACTTCAATTATTTCAAAAGAAGTAAGGAAACGTTTCCTTGGGATCTGTACATTGAAAAAAAATCTCTAGAAATTTCTTTATGCCTTACAGCCTAGCTGCCAAATTTTGACTGTGGTATGTGTATCTGTCTGTCTATCTGTTTTCTCTCTCTTTCCTCGGATTTCAAGTTTTATAATCTCTGGGACTTATTTTCTTTCTGGTGTTTCTCTTGTCCTTGGATTTCTATACCTTTGGAGATGCCTCTCTCTGACTTGCTACCTTAGTCTGAGGCTTCAGAAGCAATGTATTTAGTACACTCAGCAACACCTTGGACTACTTCCAAGGGGTTTCTTTCCACTGTCTCACCCTGCCTTCTGTCTTTGCAAGTCCCCACCGTCAACCTTAAGAAGGTATCTGTAGTACACGCTACAAAGACTTGGAATAACACAAAGGGGTTTCACCCTGCTCTCCTGTCCTGCCACTATGCAGCAGAGAAAGCACCATATTCGCATGAGTTGTTACTGGCATGATGGATTGCCGCAGCCCCTTGCACTACTATTTTTTTCTGTCTGGTGCATCCTTCTCTCCAATGATACACCCTAGCCTTATCACTTAAAGGTTTAGTTTGGTTCTTAATGAAGTTTCTCATGTACTCCCAGCCTGGGTAGAGGGTCTCCACAGCATTTTTCATATCATCAGATACTTCTTTTAACCAGTCTCTTCTATATCTTAATAATCTGCTTACTTCAATGTTTCTTCCCAAAGGTGTGCTATTTAAAGAAAGGGGCTATGTCTCTTTGTCTATGTGCCCCCAGTGCCTGGCACACAGTAGGTGTTCAGTACATGCAGAAGCTTCATCGCTAGGAGTTTAGTGCCACATGAAGCCATCAAGCATGTCAGCGCTTCAGATTTGTGTATGCTGCTGACTCATCCTACCAAACTGGTTTAACAAATTAGTTATCTTTGAGATTTGAAGTTAGATTGAATGTCCATTTTTTTATTGAGCAAGAAGGGGAGCAAACCATTATAATAATGACTAAGAAAATCTTGATGAGATGACATTTAAAGGGCATTGTCAGGAATCCAGATCCCAGGTCATTGCCTCTTCATGTGACATTATCAAATTTGTATCTGTATGGCCTCATAGAACTAAATAAGGCCTTGAAGCTAGTTTTATTCAATCTCTTCATTTTAAAGAGGAGGAAGACCAGAACCTAGAAAGGTTTCTGATTCTTTTATTTTTTTTTTCAAAGAAATACAGAAATTTGGTAGAAAATCCTGGCCTGGAAACTGGAATCCTATTTCTAGCCCATAAGACAATGCCTCAAAATATTTAGTTCCACAAGTATCCCCACCATACCCAAATTCCTGGCCACTCCCCAAACTCATGCCCTCCTAGCACAGGGGCCTCCTAGCATGCACACCTACCTGAGTCACACTCCTGCCACTCCACTCTTTGAACCAGTTCCACCCATTCTTCATCATGAATGCCATTTTCCACCTCTTCTGTGAAGCCTTCCCTGCTAGCCCAGTTGTCAGTCCCTCCTCTGGAATCCCACAGCCCCTGCCCTTACCCAGCCCCAGCACACATCATACTGTATTGCACAGCCCTTTATCACATCTGTTTCCGCCATAGAAAAAGAGCTCCTCATAGGCTGGGCACGCTTTTTTTTTTTTTTTTTTTAATCTCTGTATCTAGGGCCCAGATCTGGCCTGGCAGGCTCATGGTGGGGACTCAATAAATACCAAATCTTAGAAGAATGTAACTCCTGTTCTGCGTTAAGGATTGCTCCAGGACCTCTACTTCCATCCTCTCTAATCCTCACAAAACTCCTACCAGGAAAGGATTACTATACCATGGTTACAGGGGAGGAAGCTGAAGCTAAGAGAGTTTAATGAACTTGAATGAAGGTCAAGCAGGTAAAAGAAAACCAGGTTAGTAACTTGTTTTTTTTTGGTTTTTTTTTTTTTTTTGAGACGGAGTCTTGCTCTATCGCCCAGGCTGGAGTACAGTGGCGTAATTTCGGCTCACTGCAAGCTCCGCCTCCTGAGTTCAAGCAGTTCTCCTGCCTCAGCCTCTTGAGTAGCTGGGATTACCGTCCTGCGCCACCATGCCAGGTTAATTTTTGTACTTTTAGCAGAGACGGGGTTTCACCACGTTGGTCAGGCTGGTCTCGAACTCCTGACCTCGTGATCCACCCGCCTCGGCCTCCCAAAGTGCTGGGATTACAGGCGTGAGCCACCGCGCCCAGCCAGTAACTTGTTTATCTTGATTCCATATCCATTGTTCTTTTGATTGTATCTTAAGGGGCTGGGAGTGGGTACTAAGAGAAATGTGAGGCGCTAATGTGATATATTGCACTTTTGTGTATAGATGCTCTATTAGTCCATTTTCGTACTGCTATAAAGACATACCTGAGACTGGCCGGGCGCGGTGGCTCACGCCTGTAATCCCAGCACTTTGGGAGGCCAAGGCAGGCAGATCACAAGGTCAGGAGATCGAGACCATCCTGGTTAACATGGTGAAACCCCGTCTCTACTAAAAATACAAAAAGCTAGCTGGGCGTGGTGGTGGGCGCCTGTAGTCCCAGCTGCTCAGGAGGCTGAGGCAGGAGAATGGCATGAACCCAGGAGGTGAAGCTTGCAGTGAGCTGAGATAGCGCCACTGCACTCCAGCCTGGGCGAAAGAGCAAGACTTTGTCTCAAAAAAAAAAAAGAGAAACCTGAGACTAGATAATTTATAAAGAAAAGAGGTTTAATTGGCTCATGGTTCTGCAGGCTGTGAGGAAGGCTCTCAAAGTGCTGGGATTACAGGTGGGAGCCACCACGCCTGGCGAATCTAGATATTTATTAAAATTATTCACCAGGCGTGGTGGCTCATGCCTGTAATGTCAGCACTTTGGAAGGCTGAGGTGGGTGGATCACCTGAGGTCAGCAGTTCGAGACCAGCCTGGCTGACATGGCAAAACCCTATCTCTACTAAAAATACAAAAAAATTAGCCAGGTGTGGTGGTGGCTGCCTGTAATCCCAGCTACTTGGGAGGCTGAGGCAGGAGAATTGCTTGAACCCGGGAAGAGGAGGTTTGCAGTGAGCTGAGATCACATCATTGCACTCCAGCCTGGGCCACAGAGTGAGACTCTGTCTCAAAAATAAACAAATAAATAAATAAATAAATAAATAAATAAAGTACAAATTACACATGACTACATATGAAATATCAGCCCTATTTAGATGCCAAAAAGCCCTGAATCTTTCTGTTCTGTGGAGACTGCCCGAGCAGTACCCCGTGTCTACACAAGATGGAAGGAGGACTGTAACACTCTTCCGGAGTCCACCTGCCTAATCCATTTCGCACTTTCTGTGGAGACCTGAGCTATGCTCACCACTGCCTTTCTGGTCAGAAGCTGTTCTTGATCAGGACTGAAGTCCTTTAGTTTGACCTTCTGTCCCAGCTGCCACAGCGGAAAGCCATTAAGCCGAAGTGAAATTAAATGACTGGTCCAATTAGAATTGAGGAGAAAGTCAGTAAGCGGGGAAGGGAGGCCGGGCAGGCGAGGCCATGGCCGGGCGTTCGTCACGCTTTGCACTGTGCGTCACTGCACCGAGCAGAGGAGGCTTGAGGTGATTTCTCCCATGGGAAGTAACTCTCCACCTTTGGAGGATGGGAGTCTGCAGGGCTGGGTTTGCCTACAGACCCTTGGGGATCTGTGAGGCCACCATCAAACAGCAAAGGGAGGCTTGGGGAGGCCAGGAGTCTCACCCCATCTGAGCAGCATGAAGAGGAAACCTGGAGTCTGGATTCCAGACTGTGGGCCCATCTCCCCATCCTCTCACATTACCTCCAGAGACACTGGGATCCACCATAGTCACCCTTTACTTTTTGTTGCAGAGTCTTTCAAGGATACTGGGAAAGCTTATTTCTCAATCAAAGGGTCCAGATATTACAAGCCATCTGATACGTTCACAGACCTAGCTGCATCTTCTTCGGGTCTTGCTTCAATGAACGTCTCCCTTGGTCTCAATCCTACTCTTTCAGGGCACAGGGATCAAAGATCTAGAGACAAAGATATAGCCCCGTTCTCTTAGCCTGGGAAGGTATGCACAGGAGGCTGCCTGCAACTCTGTGCCAGGGAAGGAAGGGTCCCTGACCCGTGAGGGCAGGCCAAGAATCAGAAGATGAGCCACCACTCATAACCAGCAGAAGTAACCAGTGACTCCCTGATGGGCCCTTGACAGGCTTGAGGCTTGTGTGGCCCTAGGGCCCTTACCGCAGCACGCCCTTAGCCCATCTCCTTCATCATCGCCATCAGCAGCAGCACTACCCCACTCCTACCTGCCACAGGACACTCTATCTAAGGCCTCCTGCCCCTTGGAATCACCTGGCTCACTCATCCTTTAGGACTCAGCTTTTATGGAGCATGTCACATGATCTCTCATGTTTCTCACAGTAATCCCTGTGACACAGGAAAAGTTATCCTCCTTGGAAAGACGAGGAGATGGGAATTTAGTGAGAAGAGTGACTTGTCCAAAGTTATACAGTGTAGGCCAGGCGTGGTGGCTCATGCCTGTAATTCTAGCATTTTGGGAGGCCGAGGTGGGCGGATCATAAGGTCAAGAGATCGAGACCACCCTGGCTAACATGGTGAAACCCCGTCTCTACTAAAAATACAAAAAATTAGCCAGATGTGGTGGCATGCACCTGTAATCCCAGCTACTAGGGAGGCTGAGACAGGAGAATCACTTGAACCCAGGAGGCGGAGGTTGCAGTGAGCCGAGATTGTGCCACTGCACTCCAGCCTGGTGACAGAGTGAGACTCCATCTCAAAACAAGCAAACAAACAAACAAACAAACATCCACGAAAAACAAAAAACAAAGTTAAAGTGAATTCCTCACTTGCTGCAGAGGAAATCCAGTCAGAATAATAGTGCAGAAATCGTCATGTCTATTTAGAAGTCTGGAAACTGAGGTTTCACCTAATTGAGGGAAACCATACCCTACTCCCTTTTTCTGCCAATGACAAGCCAGAACTACATGCATGCACACACACACATGTGCCTACACATGCACACAGGGACATGCACTTATGTGCACATGCTCAGATAATCATATACTCACGCAGACACATATATGTGCATACACACACATGGACACACACTCACAACATGGTGTTTTCATGCCATAGTCACGCTTACATACACCACGGTCCAACATCAGCTCAACGCTACCAGGTTGAGAGATCTCAATTTCCTTGAATGCATCAAAGACTATGCAAAAGATCTCATCGTAACATTCAGTGGTAGTAATTCAGTGAAAAATAATTCAAACACACCATCTTAGAACACAACCATTAATACGTATAAGATACTTAAAACTGTTTACAGCCTTTAGATCAGTAGCTCCACTAGAGAGAATCACTCTTTAGAAAATAATGAATACAGAAAAAGGCTTGTGAACAAAGACGATTTTAGTGAGTAGTAATAATAATGATTGTCTTCCCAGCAACATTTCTAGTCTCTTCCTCCTTGGCTCCCTTCTCCCATATAGTGGATTTAGGTGGGTGCAGCCTTTCCTAGCCTCCCCTACAGCCAGATAGTCAGAGGACAGAGCAATTTCTAACAAGACCAAAGGAAGGGTCTGCTTAGCGCTGTGCCGGGGGTGGGTGGGGGGGAAAGTGGGGGGGGTGGTGGGGAGGGGTGGGGGGGAAGGTGGGGGGGTGGGGGGGAGGTGGGAGGCGTGAGTCGGGGGTGGGGGGGCGGCATTTGGGAAATCGAGGAGAGTCCTGTATGGTGCTCTGGCGTCCTGCCATTTCTTGTCCGTCTTTTGAGAATGTGATCCCTGGATTTACGGAGTTCCTCTTGCAATGCTGAGGGGAAAGGAAAGGTAAGAGAATGGCAGAAGAGCCAGCCCGAAGAGCGTCCACTGTGAAGCTGCAGGAACGATTCTTTAGCTACTCCTCTAAACGCCTTAGGAAAATGGGAATTGGCTTTTGGTTTGACCCTTAGCTGCAGGAGAAAGCAGTAAAATGATGCAATAATTTTGCAGGATGTTCCCAATATGAAAAAAGAAGAAACCAATCAAAATATTCAGGGCCTGGAGAATAATTTACTAATATACTATTTACATAAAGTAGAATTCACTATAGGGATTTAAAATAATATTTAGGATATGTTTGTAGTGATGTTGGCCAATATTTATTAAATTCAGTGATCAAACCATGACATATTTACTTACTGTATATTCTCAATAATGTTCAAAATAGCTTTTTCTTAATTAAAAAAAGAGTCTGAGAGAACCAAATTGCTTGTCTGCAGTGAATATTCATGAAGGTTAAGATTTGTGAGGGTTTTTAATTTTGATATTTAAACTTTTTAGTAGACTTCACATTTTCTACAGCATTTGTTTTTGTATTAAGAGAAAAAACAGAAATGTATGTATGAGAAAACTGAAAGCAAGCATACTCCTTTAGTCTCTACAAATTCCTGGATTTCTGCAGGAGACTTTATAAATATAATTATAAATACAAAACTATATAAATCAATAAAGCGAATACATAAAAAGTCCATTCATATAATTATAAATCAAATCTCAAAGTAGACTTAAATATAAATACAAATATGGAAGTATCAAATTTCATAATTTCAAAATGGTATTAATGGTGCCTCCTGGTAGCTGAGAGAACAGAGATACCTTTTGCGATGGGAATCTTACACAGTCCAGGTCACAGGGAAAGCCTCCTATACTTGTCAAGGGCTTGCCTCTCTGGCCTCTCTGTATCCTCTCTAATTTATACCTGGCAAATTATTGTCAGATTTGATACACTATGCAGGAAGCAAGTGATTTTCCCAAGGAAAAAAATCGCTCCATAAAACCAAGTATCCAGCATCACCAAGGCTCTGTGCTGATGCCACCTCCCCAAAGACCCCTTCCTTATCATTCTGTCTCATGCCCCTGTTTCATGTCCTCTAACACACGCATGTGGGAAACAGGATTCTGTGCATTTATTTACCCACCACTGACTTCTTTTTTTTTTTTTTTTTTTTGAGACAGAGTCTTGCTCTGTCACCCAGGCTGGAGTGCAATGGCGCAATCTCGGCTCACTGCAAGCTCCACCTCCTGGGTTCATGCCATTCTCCTGCCTCAGCCTCATGAGTAGCTGGGACTACAGGCGCTCACCACCATGCCTGGCTAGTTTTTTTGTTTTTTTTTTTTTGTATTTTTAGTAGAGACGGGGTTTCATCGTGTTAGCCAGGATGGTCTTGATCTCCTGACCTCGTGATCCGCCCACCTCGGCCTTCCAAAGTGCTGGGATTACAGACGTGAGCCACCGCGCCCAGCCTGAGCCACCACGCCCGGCCTACCTACCACTGACTTCTGCCATCCAAATGGGGAGTCCAATTAGAACTCTGCCTAGCAGACAATAGGTAGGTGCTCAATCAACATTTATTAAATGAATAATTTAATTCATTCATTTAAAAATTGGGCCCCCTCTGTACTCAGCCCCAGTGTTATGTGCTGGGGATGAAAAGATAAACACAGCCCAAACCTTATTTAGCATGAGGTTGCCTGAGACTTCAAAATGTGAAGCATTTGGGCAGCAAGTAGTCATCAGATTGATGGGTTCACAGGTGATTTTGGAATTTAAGTTTTAGTTTTATTCCTGGATAAATGAATACACTCATGTCATAAATGTACTGGCACATGCACGCATGTGATCACATGCATGCATGTGTGGATACCCACCTATTGTTACTCTGGTGATTACAGAAGCACAAGGAAATCCCATTGAACACAAAACCTTGTGAATATAATGTTGAAAATTCAGACTGTGATGGATAAGGAAGAAGCACCGGACTTTCTGTGCCACACACAGAGAAAGCCCTGACCATTTCTGGCCTGAGCTCCCAAATACATCTCTCACATCTTCCTTACACAATGCTTTTGATAAAGAAGTTATGAGCACTAGTAACCAGGTGCTAAATAGCACTACCAATTAAGTGTTATCATCTTTGGCTTAATTATCCTGCAAAATCCTGAAACTGATCTTACAACCAGAAAAAAAAAAAAGTGTTTTGTTGAAGGAAGTAGAGTGCCAGTAGAAATTGTGGAGGGAGGGAAACAAAAAGAAGAAATATTTCTTTTTTTTTTTTTTTGAGACGGAGTTTCACTCTTGTTTCCCAGGCGCGATCTTGGCTCACCGCAACCTCTGCCTCCCCGGTTCAAGCGACTCTCTTGCCACAGCCTCCCTAGTAGCTGAGATTATAGGCATACGCCACCATGCTTGGCTAATTTTGTATTTTTAGTAGAGGCGGGGTTTCTCCGTGTTGGTCTCTCTGGTCTCAAACTCCCGACCTCCGGTGATCCGCCCTCCTTGGCCTCCCAAAGTGCTGGGATTACAGGTGTGAGCCACCGCACCCGGCCCAAATATTTCTTTTTTAAATGTTGGTGATAAAAGAAGTAGAAGAGACATCATCAGCCAGTGCATTGATCACAGTTTCTCTCCAGAGGAAATAGGATGTAGATATATCTAGAAAGAGATGTATTTTAAGAAATTGGCTCAAGCACTTAGAAAAGCTGGCAAGTCCAGAATCTGTAGGGTGAGCCAGCAGGCTGGAGACCCAGGAGAGTCAATGCTGCAGTTCAAGTCCAAAGGGATCCATCTGCAGAATCACCTCCCACTCCCAGAAAGTCAGTCTTTTGTTCTATTCAGGCCTTCACCCGATTAGACAAGGCCCACTCACATTGGGGAGGGCAATATGGTTTACTCAAAGTCCACTGATTTCAATGTTAATCTCATCCAAAAATGTTCTTACAGAAACATCCAGAATAATGTTTGATCAGATATCTGGGCACCATGGCCAAGCCAAACAGACACATAAAATTAACCACCATAAGCCAGAAGTATAACCAACTTTATCTCAGCACCCTTTGCCTCCAGTGTACCCCTTCCCTCTCTAAACAACCCTTCAGTGTTGGTTCCAGCAGCCCCTTGCCATGTCCCTGCTGGGTCCCTGTGTAGTAGATAAGCAAATAGGCTGGCATATCTACTATGCCAGTGGCATTAGGTGTAGGTTGCTGGCATCCTGCAGGTGGCTACACCCAGTTCAGGTACCCATCATGGCCAGAGAGTGTGGTTGGGGTGGCAGTCGTGGCGGGTGGTGGAGGATGTGGGGCTCACTCCCCCTTCTGCTCAGACCACAGGCAGAAATGGTCTCTGAAGGGGGCAGGTGCAGGCAGCCATGCAGAGTCATGAGGGTCATGAAAACCAGGTGGCATTGGGGAGTTCTCAGAAAGAAAGTAATGCTCACGCCTAAGGGCATCAGTTCACTCATTGCCTCATCTTTGGAAAACAATGTGCCCATCATCAGGCATTTTATGCTACACGCTCACGCAAAAGACAGCGAGTCAGTCATGGGCTACCTGCCAGATCTGCGGCCCCAGGGCCTGGAGGTGCCCTAAGCCCACCCATGACTCACCCGTTAGCATCAGAATCTAGGGCGCAGAGTAGGACAGTGTGGGATGCCGGATGAGCGACAGGAATGAGGTGGCCCATGAGCCATAGTGGATTTCTGGGAAGAATGGACAATGACTCCAAAGGCATGGGGTGGGAGTCCATTTGGGTCTCCAAAATAAAGCTCATTCACCTCCCTGACCACAATTCACTCTGGCTGAATGTACTTTTCCCCGCCGTTCATACTAATGCCTGTGCTTTGGGGTTTGCAACAAGGATGTCTGCAGACCTTAGACAGCAGTCTTGTGCTTAGGACCCAGGCTGGCTCAGAAAGGGGCCGGAGCCCTGGGCAGGGACGTTACCCCCGCCGCCCGCCAGAGGGCCCACTTCCGTCAGAAATCAGCCCCGGCGGAGGCGCCGGTCGCTGCCCCGAGGCCTAGAAGTGCCCATTTTGTGGCTGCCTCTTGGAAGGCTCTTTGTCTCGCTGCTGCCCTGCTCAGCCCATGTGTCCCCTTAGCACTTTCCTTGGCTTTTTGTGTGGGTCCGGGAAAGAGCTCCATTCTGGGAGGCTGAGCCACAGTCCCAGATGAGCCTCTTCTCGGTGGCCAGAAGAGACCCCAGGGGCCCCGAAGCAGGAAGAGTTCTCTGCCTGATGCCAGAGTCCCCTCCTCCACATCCTTCCTCAGAGCTTACCTGGCCTTCCTGGGACAGCTCACTCCCTCTGGAGGCAGCTCCATCCACTGAAAAGTAATACCAGTCGCCTTTTACTAGGCGCCTGTCATCTGTCACATGGCGTCAGGCACTTTCCTTGCAAGGGCTTTACCCCTGGTGGGATGCTGCTGTTCTTACGTGGTGCTCGTGTGTAGCAGAACAAACACTGTGAATTAATGATGATGGATGAATAAGCAAATTAACTGATTGCAATCTACATTTTACAGACAAGGACTGGAGGCGTAGAGTTGTTGAGTAAATTGCCCTCGGTTACACAGCTAAGAAGGTGAAAATGCTGGAATTCAGATAAAAATTGGTCAGACTCTAAATCCAGGATCTGTGCCTAGCTGTCTGTGATCCCTTGCTCAAACCCTTCCCAGGACATCATAATCAGAAAGTGCTTTCTTCTTCTGAGCAGAAATCTGTCTTCCCGGAGGTTCCATTAATAGGTTCAAGGTTCTTTCCCTTGGTGTCCGAGCAAAAGGAAGCAGCCCAATGCTTTTCCGTATTAGCTTCTTACTTATGTGAAGGAAGTGCCAACCTCTGGGACTTTGATTTTCTACATACAGAATCTGAGGCTCAGAGAGGGGCAGCGATCTTATGAAATCACCTGCAAGTTCTGGACCTGCATTTAGAGTGTTGAGTGCTCATTCATGCAGTTCCCTGGGTTCCCACGGAAGAGAGAAGGTGGATTTTTGAAAAGAGGGATTCAGTGAACAGCATCGCTGCAAAATCACCTAAATCGCCTTCCTGGTATGTGATCCTTGGGTTCTTTTTGTTGATAACAGTACCTTCCAAGAGAAGTTTGAGTGGTTCACGAGTAGTTACTCCTCCTGCCCAGTGAACAAGAGGAGATTTGGAGAGAATGGCTGTGGCGTGCAATATACTGTTTGTGCATCAAACTTCTGGGGAAGCAGGGCTGCATCCCAGGAAAGCCGGGAAGGCTGAGGTTGTGAGATGTGATTGGCCTTGGGCAGTGGGTCTTTCTGACTTCTATCAGGGGCATGGGAACTGGAAGTGGCCCTCCTGGAATGCGCTGCAGACCGTCGTTTTGTGTCTTTGCATAGCCTGGCTTCTGTGGAAGGTCAATGCCCATCTGCAACACAGCAGCAGGGAGGTGCGGCCTTTGGGCCAGTGTCCTTCCTCAGGAGCAGCTGCATGCATGTCTTTAACCCATGCCTTTTCCTTCTCATGGTCTCAAAGCTCTGGGTTCCTTCCAGAGGCACTGGGAGGAGCTTGCAGCCCTCTCCTGCCCCTCTACCTGGCAGTCACAAATACTACGTCTACACCAGCACAGTCTCATCAGATCTCCATGGTGTCAGAATTGTTAGGCTGTGCTCTGCACAGTGCTTTATGGAAAACCGCTCCCTGCAGAAATAAGTATAGGAAATACTGCCTGGAGAGTGACATGCCTGGGCGTATATTAACGATGTTTCATGTTCCATTATGAAGAACCTGTTGAAATGTGTTTAACTTGGTATTTCTCAAATCGTCATGTTGTTGTTATTGATTTTCTTCTCTCCTCCCCCTTCTCCCTCCTCCTCTTCCTCTCCCTCCATTTCTTTTTCTTCCCTTCCTCCTCTTCCTTCTTTTTTCATGAAACATCTATTTATATCTCGTAGGAGATAGTTTTGAAAATATTTCTCTGACCCATTTCTGACAGGGAGGAGATTGAGGAGATGAACTCTTTCTTTTCTTTCTTTCTTTTTTTTTTTTTTAAGATGGAGTTTCACTCTTTTTGCCCAGGCTGGAGCGCAATGGCGTGATCTCGGCTCACCGCAACCTCCACCTCCTGGGTTCAAGTGTTTCTCCTGCCTCAGTCTCCCGAGCAACTGGGATTACAGGCATGTGCCACAACCCCTGGCTAATTTTTTGTATTTTTAGTAAAGATGGGTTTCAACATGTTGGCCAGACTGGTCTCAAACTCATGACCTCAGGCCTCCCAAAGTGCTGGGATTACAGGCTGTTTAATGATGTGAGCCACTACCCCCAGCTGGAAATGAACACTTTCACCTCCTGTGAAATTTCACCTCCTGTGAAATTAAATTTCACTTTCACCTCCTGTGAAATTAAATTTCACAAGTTAATTTCCTGTTCAATACTTGAGCTCCTGTCTGCGACTGGAGGCTATATGACTGTCTGACTCTGTCCTAAACCAAATATTTGGAAGCTCCTCTGCCCTGTGGACTCCAGGCATTTCTCCAGTCCATGACTCCTTGCTGTCGGTCACTCCTACCCACCTGGAGAGGATTTCTTATCTTATTAAAGTAAGAGCTGCGGTATGTTCTAGATATTTTAATTGAATGCAATCCTTGTAGAAATAATGACTATTTCCCAGTACTAGCTTTATTTTCCAGATGAGGAAACGGAAGTTCAGAATGTGCAAGCCACTTGCCCCAAGTCGTCCAGCAGAGGTAGATGTGTGAGTGCCTGCTGTATCAGACTGCAGGGAAGGCTGTAGTTCAGCACTGGGAGCAGCAGCAGGGTGGTCTCAAGGCCATCACACAGGGCTGCCCATGCCTAGAGGGGCTCTTAGTTGGTTGAATACTCTGCCATCATTGGCAATGCTTACCAGTGTTGTCATTAAACTTGCATCTTACAAGTAAAGTCTGCTAAGTCAATGGAGCATACAAGTGAACACAGATCTGCCCACATTTCAGCCTCTCCCCTTACTTTTCTTTTTTCTTTTTTTTTTTTTTTTTTTTGTGAGACGGAATCTGGCTCTGCCGCCAGGCTGGAGTGCAGTGGCATGATCTTGGCTCACTGCAGCCTCCACCTCCTGGGTTCAAGCGATTCTCCTGCCTCAGCCTCCCAAGTAGCTGGGACTAGAGGCACGCACCACCATGCCCGGCTAATTTTTGAATTTTTGTAGAGGTGGGGTTTCACCATGTTGGCCAGGATGGTCTCGATCTCTTGGCCTCGTGATCTGCCCGCCTCGGCCTCCCCAAGTGCTGGGATTACAGGCGTGAGCCACCACACCTGGCTCCCCTTGCCTTTCATTTGCATATTACTCAAGGCTCCAGGAGCACAGCACTGCAGTCCCTGAGCTCCAGGCGTGAGTGAGGCTGAAAGGCTGCCCAAGCAAAACACCCTACTTCTAGGACGGGCTACGGGAGGCACGGATGGCCCTGAGACACCACTTTTCCTTTGGAACAAGAACTTGCTCCAAACATGAAAAGAAGGCAATGGAAACATGAACAGCCGAGGGATCCCTATCATATCATTTCTTGCTCTTGTTACTTCTCTGTGGGGGGTCACCTAATTATGCTGAAAATATGATACAGAAGTCAAAGATTAGATGAGGAAACCTGCAGTTCCTTTCCCATCAGTCCTTCCTTGCTGGTCAGCAGGCCGGAAATCAGAGGTGGAGAGTGTTATGGAATGTGTGCAGACCACGAAGGGAAATAGAAAGAGCTGAGTTACTTTTGGGTCGCACTTCCACTGCCTGGTCAGACCAAAATACATTCGCATAGAGTAGCAAGCTATGAAATACAAACTGTGTGGTTTTGGTAATTCTGTGTATGAGTTAAAGGGCCTTATTTGCATTTAAAATTGTCATTACACAATATAATAATGGACAATAACACTTATGCTAGTAATGTAAAATTCTAATTTTTCTTTACTTAGAACAATATTAAATACTATATAAAAACCCTGATAACAGGCCGGACATGGTGGCTCATGCCTGTAATCCCAGCACTTTGGGAGGCCGAGGCGGGTGGATCACGATGTCAGGAGATTGAGACCATCCTGGCTAACACGGTGAAACCCCATCTCTACTAAAAATACAAAAAATTAGCTGGACGTGGTGGCAGGTGCCTGTAGTCCCAGGTACTCGGGAGGCTGAGGCAGGAGAATGGTGTGAACCCAGGAGGCAGAGCTTGCAGTCAGCCGAGATTGCGCCACTGCACTCCAGCCTGGGCAACAGCGAGACTCCGCCTCAGAAAAACTAAAAAATAAAAAATAAATAAAGCCTGATAACTTGAGAGAGAAAGACAGAGATTGTGGAAGAAAGGAAAAAACTTGATATTTCAGTACCAGCACCTTTATCCTGCTTTTTGAACAAGACACCCCGAATGTGCGAGCCACTTGCCCCAAGTCTGGGACTGGTTCGTAGCTGGTCCCAGAAAGAATATCTTAAAGTTGAAAGGGAGCTTGGAGAGTTTTCCTCTAACACTCTCATTTTACAGATAGGGAACCTGAGCCCAGGAGCGGGGCGCTGTGTGAACGAGTGACGGTTGCTCATATATCCACCTTCCTGGTCGTGGCCCCTGGCCCCATGTGGCCCTGGTTCAGGCTCTGCAGGGCTGGCAAGCCGCCCACAGGAGGGGCTTTTCTCAGAGGCTGCCTTGGGCCCAGTGTTCTCTAAGGGTCTGCTCTGAGGGCAGAGGCTGCCTTTTTCACTGTTTTCTGAGAAAGGCCCAGAAACCCCTGCCCCCTCCCCAACAAAGTCTCTTTAGCCATGTGAAGTCCCATGCTGGGAGGCCCGTGGCCCACCAAAGCCCCTCATTATGGCTGACACAATGCAAGAATGTCCCACTCAGCCTGGAATCCCGGCCGTATTCACTGTATTGTACCCGGAGAAAGAAGGGCGCCTTTAAGCACGGGGAAAAGAAGGGGGCATGTCTCGCCGTGAGCGTAAGAGCTGGTGCCCACCCTTTGGTGCCTGGGGCCTCTGCTTTCCCACGGCTCCTGCCCTCTGGCCTTGGCCTCATCCTACTGGCTTTGAATCTGAAGAACGTTTCCCAGGGTGACCTATTAGAGCATCTTGGGTGCATGAAAAAGAAAGGTGCTTATGTGGGAGAGGAAACAGGGCTGTGGGCATAGAAGGCTGAGCTGGGGTGGGCCGGGCCTTGCGGGGGCGGGGAGCAGGTGGGGACTCGGAGGGCAGCTGGCCTGGGAAATTCTCTCAAGGGCCCACTTTGGAGCAGAGCTGTTGACTTTGCTTCAAAGATCTTTTCCAGCACTGTTTTTTCTCCCAGATTGGAAGCCTTTCATTTGTTCGACCTCTAACCAAATCTGTTTGGTCATCCCTTAAAACTACCCCCTCTCCTTCTTCTTTCCTTCTCCCCCATCTGACTGGCCCTCTGCTCTTGGTTGAGTCAGGGCAGCAAGGAAGCATCCTCTGCCATTTTCCCCAGCCTGCCTGTTCCAGCCCCAACCTGTCTCTCCCATAGTCCCTGACCTCTTTGCAGCCTGGGATCAGCACTGACCTTGAGTCTGCCCCTAACTTAAGACAGAAATGATTTCAGCTCCAAAGGCATCCTGGTGCTCACTCACACTGAGACTTGGTCTTATCTGCTACTCCAGTGCTGACACTGGGGCCAACCACTCTCAGGTGTCTTACAGCCACTTTTTTTTTTTTTTTCATTTTCTTTCCTTTCTTTTTTTTCTCTTTTGAGATGGAGTCTCGCTCTGTCACCCAGGCTGGAGTGGCATGAACTCGGCTCACTGCAACCTCCACCTCCCAGATTCAAGTGATTCTCCTGCCTCAGCCTCCTGAGTAGCTGGGACTATAGGCACCCGCCATCACACCTGGCTAATTTTTTGTTGCCATTGTTGTTGTTTAGTAGAGATGGGGTTTTACCATGTTGGCCAGGGTGGTCTCAAACTCCTGAACTCAAGTGATCCACCCACCTCTGCCAAAGTGTTGGGATTACAGGCATGAGCCACCGTGCCCAGCTGACATTTTTTTTTTTTCTTGTAGTGAAACTCCCTCCTTATGGTGTGTGTGGCCTCCTGGTGTATGAAAAGACTCATAAGACTCAGATGCAAGCTTGAATTTTGGATTGGCCACTTTCCAGCTGTTGGAACTTGGATGAGTATCTTAACTACCCTGAGCCTCCAAATTAGGGTTGTTGAGAGGATTAAGTAGATCAGAGCTTCTAAATTGTAACCTCTGGGGTAGGGACTTGGAATCTCTCTGAAATGTTCCAAGGTGATTCTAAAGACTACACAAATTCTGGGACCACCAACAAAAGAGACACACAAATAAATAGCAAAAAACCTCATAGTAGTGACAAGGGAGAGGGATAATTCCTTAAGTTTAGATCTTTGGTTATCAAGAAAGTTTATTTTTCATAAACAGTAGTTACCCAGGAGGGAAAGACAGTCGATCCTCTGGGAAACATCAATGGTGTCACTAAAGAGGACACTTGAGAAGGCAAATGTCAGTAGGTTAGATAAGGGGGACAGCCTGAAGGACATCCCAGGGCCACAGAGCCTGGAGAAAGGAAGAAGGCCAGGGCCTTCCCTTTGCAAACCCAGACAAAGCCCTGGTTCACAGTGTCAGGTGCTGTGGTCCAAGGACACATGCTTCAGAACCATGCAGAGACTTTGTCAAAGAGCAGATGACTGGGCTTCACCCCAGACCTCTGTACCAGCACCTTCGGGGTATCTCTGCCAAATCCAAGATCTGTTAAAGTTGGACAGTGAATTGCCTGGAGTTGCTAAGGTCTCTTCTAGCTCTGATGTTCCAGCACAGCGTTCTCCAAAAGATGCCTTATTTGTGTAGAAAAATGTGGAGCGTATATCCCAATGAATGTATTTTATTTTATAAAGTACGCACAAGTATGTCTCTAAATGCTGATATATTTTGTATAAGATGTACTCACAAATAAAAACTTGAAAGTTGTTATAAAAAATAAAAAGAAAGTCAGGCCAGGCGCAGTGGCTCACACCTGTAATCCCAGCAATTTGGGAGGCCTGAGGCGGGCAGATTACGAGGTCAGGAGATCGAGACCATCCTGGTTTAACACGGTGAAACCCCATCTCTATTAAAAATACAAAAAATTAGCCGGGTGTGGTGGCAGGTGCCTGTAGTCCCAGCTACTTGGGAGGCTGAGGCAGGAGAATGGCGTGAACCTGGGAGGCGGAGCTTGCAGTGAGCCGAGATCGCACCACTGCACTCCAGCCTGGGTGACAGAGTGAGACTCCATCTCAAAAAATAAATAAATAAATAAAAAATAAATAAAAATAAAAATAAAAAGACAGTCAAATGCAATAAAAAAAAACTGCCATAAGGAGATCAGCTGGGGCTCAAAAATTTTGATCACGTGAAATATGGGGTCTTGTAAAAGTTAAAGAAAAGCAATTTTTTAATTGGTCTGAAATGTCATAAAAAAGCAAAAGGGAAAAAGATAGTGAAACTTATATCCAACTGACCGAGCACAAACAGAAAGTCTAGACCTTCATGAGGCCGACAATCATTTCCTAGTACACATCTAATCCCAACCCCAAAGAGGGCAGGAATTATAGGTGCTTTGTCTAAGGGCAAGGGCTGGGCTGAGTGGACACCGATCATCCATCGAGTCGCCCTTGCGCACGTGTTGGCTTGGGGTTGCCCTGCATTTTCTCTCTGTGCCCATGTGTATCTTCACCCTCTCGCCAAGGGTTGCATGCACCCCGTATGCAGATCACTCTTCTAAGACTGTCTAGCTCTCTAAGAGAGCTGTAACTAACTGTTTTGAGCACTTACTAAGTGCCAGGACTTGTGGCTAATTTGCCATAGGGGATTCCATTTGTATTTGGAATCTACACTGTAAGAGTTAGCATCTTTGAACCCATATTCCAGGTGCCATGATGTGGGATCAGAGACAGTGGATATATTGTCTAAAGTCACATACCCAAGTAAATGGCAGCACAGGGATTCAAAAATAAGTCTCTTAGCTCCCTATCCTGTATCCTTCAAAGGATGTTGTTCTGACTTAAACATTTCTCTCTGAGACTCTGTGTGGTGGCCACGTCCTCAATCCTTGGAAGCAGAGTGAGGCCCCTTCTAACCCCTGCCTTGCCCAGGGAGCCTGAGGTCTGGGATCATCCAGGGATTGCAACCTCCCACCTGAGTTTACTTACACTCTGCAAATATTTGTCGGGAGGCTTTCCCACCCCTCAGCAAAAGGTAAGTGACTGCAAAGCCAGGCCGGGCATGTGAGCACAGGCAGTTTGTCAAAATAACTGATACTGCTAAGCCAGAGGGCTGGGACAATGGATGTTTGCAGAGCAGATGGGGGAGGACATGTAATTCCTATAATACAGACACAGGCATGTAATTTAGGAAAGTGGATTTGTTTTTCTTGAATAACAGGGACAGATAATGCCACGCCATGTAGCCAGGACTGTCTCTGGAAAGTTCAGACATTATTATTTCTCTGTCCTGCCTTTCCAGCTCTCACTCTACAGGTGTCCATCATAGGATGCAATCCTCCAAGCCCGTCCTCACTGGCCTCCTGGCCCCAGTCTCCTCACCCTCCAAGTTGCTGCTATGGACACAGATCAACCTCTGGGCGCAGCGCACCTGGCAGTGAGGTGTCAAGCAAGCCTTCAACCTCTCCCCACATCAATTTTCTCACCTTGACATTGGGGATCAGAGTGCCTATCCTGTAACCACTCATCCATTCATTTCAAGCATGTTCATGGAGCACCCATCACATGTCTTCCAAGCAACGACAGAGGAGATGTGAGGACCGACTGTAACAACCTAAGAAAGCACTGAGCAAATGAGAGATGCTCCACACATGTGGCTCTTTCACTTTCTCTTCTTTCCCAAAACATCAGTTTATAAATCAGCATCACAGCTCCAAAGCCTCTGTGTGGCTTTTCCCCTGCCAAGGATAAAGTCCATATTTCTTTGTTGACCTTTAACATTTAAGATATCTAAGACAAATCTATCTATCTATTTATCTATGAAAATTTAAGCTGTGCACACCCTTTGACCACCTGGGGCCACTTCTTGGAAGTCCCCTACTTCCCATTCCACCCCAGTATACACAAACATACATACACAGCAGAGTGATGTGTGTGTGTGTGTGTGTGTGTGTGTGTACATAAAGTTGTTTATGGAAGCACGTTTAAAAAAATGGGAATAACCATCTATCAGCTAAGCAATCATGAAGAAAACTGCAGTACTTCCACATATCAAGCTTAGTGAAGCTCTGCCTAGCATGGTATCTGGCATACTGGCATACAGTGGACACAGAATATCAGCAGAAAGAAAGTACAGACAAATAGAATACCAGGTGACCATTAGCAGGATAAGGTAGATCTAAATGAATCAACATTGACAGGTGCCCAAGATATATTGTTAGGTATTAAAAAAATCATGCTGCAGAATAGGACGTATAGACAGTCTGTCTCTATTTTACACAAAAGGATGTGTCTGTGTCTGTACCAGACTAAACATCTTTGAATGCATAGAAAATGTCAAGAAAGCTACCAAAAATAATTACTTCAGCAAGGATTCTTGGAAAGATAAATGGAGGATCCGCCTTTACCAGTCTGCTTTGTTTTTTTTTTTTCCAATTTAACAATATATCATGAACATCTCTCCATAGTCATGAACATTACCCCTATGTCACAATTTAAATGATTTACGGTTATTTGTTTAAGCAATCCCCTAGTGTTGGACATTTGATTATTGCCAGTTTTTACTCTTATAAACAATGCTGAGCTGAACATTCTTGGGAATATATTTTTGCCCACAAATAATATATTCCTGAACGTATCGTTGTTAATTTTATTGATGTTACTTCTGGCTGTCTTTGATCACTGCCTGCCACTTGATTGATTTCAAAATTAGGGATTGATTTCAAAATCTCAGCTTTTTCTTAGCTCTAAGACAGAATAAACTAACCTTTGATTCTACTTATCTGTGAAATGGAAGTTTATAAATTGAGATGTTGCCAGCTAAGATGATGTAGGGCAATGACAGGGAAGATCCCTTGGCATGAACAGTCATGCCACCCCTAGGATGCCCAGGAATCACAGAAGGAAGGGAATCAATAAAGGGAAGGAGTTGTTGATGTAACTGATTCAACTTCAAAAATAGGGAAGCCCAGGGCATGGGAACCCCGAACAAGGGAAGAACCGGACTTGGGAATTAAGTGGCTTTAGCTGGGTCCTGCCATCGGCTAATGGCACTGTCTTTTTGGCTGAATTGTTTTAAATGCTACATGGGGTGAGACCAAGTAGGAAGGAGATTCTGATTAGCCAGGAAACCAGAATTTGATTTTTCAGGCAATAGTCGCAACTAACTTTTCAGAAATCAGAGAATCTTAGTGCTAAAAAGGAAGGTTTTAAGTCATTTTTCAGGCTGAAACAGAGACGACAGTGCACAACTCTAGAAAACAGACTTAGATTTGAAGTCAGGTTCTCACCCTTCCAGTTGAGCAACTCTGGAAAGTTCTTTAACCACCCCAAGCCTTCATTTCCATATTCGCAAAACAAGGTTGTTATCATCATCCTGCCAGGTATGGAGCACATTATAAATAAGACACACGATGTCTGTGTCAGGCCTCTGAGCCCAAGCTAAGCCATCATATCCCCTGTGACCTGCACGTAGACATCCAGATGGCCTGAAGTAACTGAAGAATCACAAAAGAAGTGAAAATGGCCTGTTCCTGCCTTAACTGATGACATTACCTTATGAAATTCCTTCTCCTGGCTCATCCTGGCTCAGAAGCTCCCCCACTGAGCACCTTGTGACCCCTGCCCCTGCCTGCCAGAGAACAACCCCCTTTGACTAATTTTCCTTTACCTACCCAAATCCTATAAAAAGGACCCACCCCTATGTCCCTTCGCTGACTCTCTTTTCGGACTCAGCCCACCTGCACCCAGGTGAAATAAACAGCTTTGTTGCTCACACAAAGTCTGTTTGGTGGTCTCTTCACACGGATGCGAGTGAAAGTCTGGACGTGTATCTGGCACTTAACCAATGACCGTAGTTATCGATATTATGATGTTGCTTTCTTTTCTTGAGAAGTTAAGGAGTCCTAGGAGGAGACATAGGTCAATGATTAAATCTAAGTCATGCAGTAGTTCTTCCTTCCTCTGGGACAGGTGCTGTCCTGGGCACTGGGGACACGGAAGTGACAGAATTTCCTGCCCTCCTGGACCTTTTTCTGGTAGATGAGACAAATAATAAACATATACCTAAAAGATCCATAGTCAGACAGCTCTAAGGGCCTTGAAAAATGGAAAACCCCTGTAGGGAACAGAGAAAGAGGTGTGGCTAGTGTGGAGGGGTGGCTGTGAAGTTCTCCCTGAGGAGGGCCTTTGACCTCAGGGAGAGAACAGGACCCCTGAGGAGGGCTCCAGCCAGAGGGTTGACAGCAGAAACCCGGTAGCAGAACCCAAAGTGGGGCTACCTGGTTGGAGGTAAGGCGAGGAGACCATGGTGGCCGCAGCTCCACTGTGGGGAACCCACCACAGTGTTACCGATTGGAGGTGTCCAGGTTCTTGGCATCTTGAACAAAGAATTGGACAAAATGCACAAATGGAGGAAAGCAAAAGCATAGATTTATTTGAAACAAAAGTACACTCCACAGTGTGGGAGCAGCCTGAGCACAGTGGCTCAAGAGCCCCAGTTACAGAATTTTCTGAGGTTTCCATACTCTAGAGGTTTCCCACTGGTTCCTCAGTGTATGCTCTAGGTAAATGAAGAGACTGAAGTGAAGTTACAAAGTCATTTACTTGGAATGCACAACCTATGTAAATGGAGAGGATGTTATTTGGTGTGTGTGGTATATGTAAATGGATAGGATGAAGAGAAGTTACAAAGCCATTTGCATTCCCATCATTGCGGAAGTGCTTCCATTTGCTTTAGTTCTAGGAAGTCATTGTGGGTAGGCCTTCTGTTCCCTGCCTCCAGGCCCCTATTCTCCTGCCTCAACAGATGGGCCTTTGGCTAAGGAACACTGAGGCCTGGCCTTCTCTATTTCATTCTAAGCACATGCGGTGGGGGTGGGGTGTGTGTGGTGGGGGAGTGGGGAAGGAGATTGGATTTACTTTTTCCAAGCATCTCTCTGGTTGGGGTGGTTGGGGGAGAATCGCCTGGGGTAGGGGAGGGAGGAGGTTGACCAGACTCCCTTTGAGTAGATCTTCATTTCAAATGCACCCCTGTTCCCTAAAGAAAACCAGGGTGACAGGGCTTTTAGGCAACTAAAGCCAAAGGCAGAGAAGCCTACGGTGCTGCTTCCTGGAGAAAACACAGTTATTCAGTTTGTAGTCATCACTGGGTGTTCTCACCCAGACACTTTCATCTGAAAGCTCTGAGACTGAGGCGTCCATGCTTGCCTGGGCCCTCCTGTGGGATGCAGCTGTGGGAGGTTCCAGCTCAGGATGGCTGATCCAGGCAGGCTGGGCAGACCCAGGCTGGCCGCCCAGGGCCCAGATACAGAACCAGGCCCAACTTTCCAAGACCAAGTGTTTCAGGAAGCTGTGGTTATTTGCCCCACATGGGAAGAATCAGGTTTTCAAAAACCCAAGAAACATTGCAAACCTTATTTTATATTTTTGCTAGATATCGATGTGAGTACATGAACTTATAGAAATAAATGGAGTGTTACTATAAGTAATCTGTTCTACTCTTTAAAGGAATAATGCAACAAAACTGAAGGCAATTTTATCAAATAAAATATTGTAGCATGTATATTATTTTAAAAACAAAATGTCATGTTACGAAAACCTACCAAAGTTTTCATCTCTGTGAAATGTGCGTGAGGGATGGTTTTGACAGATCTCCTAGAAGGTTAAAAACCAAACACTTAATGATTTGATAGAAATAAATTCTTAGCACATATTAAGCTGCTTCTATACACGTGGCAATTTTGCTAGATGCTATGGGAGATCCACATACCCCCTGCCCTGGGGAGTTGTATAATCAACCTGAGGCAAACAAAATCTAAACCCATAAAGAGCCAGTTGGAATTCCAGTGCTTTGCCGCTGTCAAATAGGTAGGTGTACGATCAGTTTCATGCATTCACTCAACATATTTAGAGGAGTGCGGAACAATTACCACATTGTTCTAGGCATTTAATAGTAAGTAAAGCAGAAACAGCTCCTTCCTTCAGGGAACTTACCTTTTGGGTCAGGTTGAGGGTTGGGGGATAGGAGACCACCATATAATTAATAAAATAACTGTAATAGAAGGTGTACAGTTTTCTAGAGGCCACCTACTGTTCACTGAGCACTTGCCTATGTCAGGCCCTGTGTTGGGTGTGGGAAGTCCGCGAGTCGAGAGAGGACCCGTGACTTCTAGAAGCTCCCAGACTTGTAGACACAAGGGCTGAAGGGATTCAGGGGAGGAAGACAAAGGCCATTGGCATATTGTTGTGTAAAATGTCCTGCATGCAAGAATGGAGAGATCAGAGATGGCAGGGGTGGTGTCGGGGGTGTGAACTGAGAGGAGTCAGGCCTCGAGGTCAAAGGGCCATGACTACATGGGGGAAATCTGACGCAGGGTGAGGTGTGGGTCTGGAGGGGAGGGGCCTCTCACTCAGAGCCTTGGTGAAAGCGACTGGAAGCTGAGAGTTAGATCCATGTGGGGGTTCCATCCAACCTCCCTCTCCCCTCCTTAACCAGGTGCAGTTTAGTTGCCTGGAACTTCCTCCAGGCCTTTGTGAAGACAGCACGATATGGAGCAGAAGAATTCTGTTCTCAAGACCCAGGTCATCATCCCACTTGAGAAGGGCCGGGGCCTTCTCTTTCCTTCTCTGTGTCGCCGGTTCTTCATGGGTAAAACAAGGGAATAAAACCTGGTGGCTCCTAGTCCTCTCTCCAGCTCCATAGCCTGTGGTTTCTGTGAGAACTTTACATTTGCTTCACTCCCAACCCAGCCTTCCCACAGGATTCACTGGTTTGCAACCATTGTGTGGTCTATCAGAGTCTTTGCAGTATTCCTCCCTGTCTATCTTTGTAAACCCTTCTAAAACTTGTGCTTCGTAAGTTCCCTTCCCCTGCACTCTGTCAAGGATCTTCAATTCATCCTGGAGTTCTTTTCCGTCTTAGTCTGTTCTCACACTGCTAATAAAGACATACCCGAGACCGGGTGATGTATAAAGGAAAGAGGTTTAATGGACTCACAGTTCTACATGGCTGGGGAGGCCTCACAATCATGGCAGAAGGCAAAGGAAAAACAAAGGCACTTTTTACGTGGCAGCAGGCTAGAGAGCTGTGTGGGGGAACTGCCCTTTATAAAGCCATCAGATCTCTTGAGACTTATTCACTATCACGAGAATAACATGGGAAAAACCTGCCTCCATGTGAACCCTCTCACAGGGTCCCTCCCACAACACGTGGGGATTATGGGAGCTACAGTTCAAGATGAGATTTGGGTGCGGACCCAGACAAAGCCATATCATTTTCCTAATAAGAGTGTGAATTGCTAACAAAAGTATATGCCAGCGCCAGAAGATTATTTAATAATTGCCATCCATCCTTAGGGAAAATAAAGCATATGTGATAAAAAGCTTGAGGGCAATATAGAAGAGAAAAGTGATGGCCGGGCACAGTGGCTCAGGCCTGTAATCCCAGCACTTTGGGATGCCAAGGCGGGCGGATCACGAGGTCAGGAGATCGAGACTATCCTGGCTAACACGGTGAAACCCCGTCTCTACTAAAAATACAAAAAAAATTAGCCAGGTGCAGTGGCAGGCACCTGTAGTCCCAGCTACGCGGGAGGCTGAGGCAGGAGAATGGCATGAACCCAGGAGGCAGAGCTTGCAGTGAGCCAAGATCAGGCCACTGCAGTCCGGCCTGGGCGAAAAAGCGAGACTCTGTCAAAAAAAAAAAAAAAAAAGAGAGAAAAGTGACATATGGGTCATTTTTCTTAGTTACTTTTTAGTCATAGAAAACAAAGTGGAAAAATATATAGCAAACCTAAACAATGATTTGCTTTTGGTAATAGTATTATGCGTATTTGTCTTACTTTTGCTTCTCAATATTTTCATGTATTTTTTCCAATGAAAATATTTTAATTTTGAATTAAAATAAAAAGTCTCATGCTTCCAGGAAGCTTCTCCATCACTTGAGCCAACTTTCACCATTTTTTTTTCTTACAAATTCTTAGGAGCCCACAAGCAGTCTACCATGTCTGCCAATTGTATATAATCTTAGCTTTCTCTGTTGTGTTTCATTGTGTTTATATCTTGTTTCTCCAAGTAGATTATAAGAATCTAAATAACAGAGGAAGCAGTATTTATTTGGCTGCCTCTATTGTACTTGGCAGATCCATATGGAAACCATTTCATGAGCATCTTCTATCTGCCAGGTCTGGGGCACCTGTTATATCATGACTCTTTTGCAACAGATCCTTAAGGGTAGAAGGTTATAGTCTGCACTTTAAGATGTTAAAACTGAATCTCAGAGAAGTTAAGGAACTTTCCTGAGACCCTTAAGCTAACCCACAGTACATGGTTCCAACAAAGAGCTTGTGCCTGGTTCCATGCCCAGGTGGGCAGCTCATAAGTGTTTGGTATTTTGAAACCTCCTATCCTCCCTGTGGAGTGTGTGTCTCCCAACCATGCCAGTTTGGTCCCATCACTGTTTTGTGGCTTTCATATAATCTGTCAGTCCTGTGAATCTTAAAATGTCAATCTCATATCTGATTGAGAACTGATAGGCCGGATCTGTGTGAATCATTTAGAGTGGGGCTTTCTCTCTGTCATTCATTCTTTTATTGTTTGTTTGTTTTGAGACGGAGTCTCGCTCTGTCGCCTAGGCTGGAGTGTAGTGGCGTGACTTTGGCTCACTGCAACTCTGCCTCTTGGGTTCAAGCAATTCTCCTGCCTCAGCCTCCTGAGTAGGGATTACAGTGCCCCCCACCATGCTGTCTAATTTTTTTGTATTTTTAGTAGAGACAGGGTTTCATCACGTTGGCCAGGCTGGTCTCGAACTCCTGACCTCAGGTGATCCACCTGCCTTGGCCTCCCAAAGTGCTGGGATTACAGGCATGAGCCACTATGCCCAGCCATTCTTTTGCTCATTTATTCAAATATTTCACAAATACTGTTAATACCTTTCATGTATCAAGCACGAAGGTAGGTGTGGAGGTATGGCAGTGAACAAGATGATGTATTTACTGTCTTCATAGAGATTAAAGTCAAATTCAAAGGCAGAAAACACAGTTTTTTTTTTCTTTTGTTTGTTTGTTTTTTTAAAGGAAGAGGTCGGGCATGGTGGCTCATGCCTGTAATCCCAGCACTTTGGGAGGCTGAGGTGGGTGGATCACCTGAGCTCAGGAGTTCGAGACCAGCCTGACCAACATGGAGAAACCCCGTCTCTACTAAAAAATACAAAACTAGCCAGGCATGGTGTCACATGCCTGTAATCCCAGCTACTTGGGAGGCTGAGGCAGGAGAATCGCTTGAATCAGGGAGGCGGAGTTTGCAGCGAGCCGAGATCACACCATTGCACTCCAGACTGGGCAATAAGAGCAAAACTCCATCTCAAAAATAAATAAATAAAGGAAGGAAGAAAAAGAAGAATACAAAAGTTCAATAAGTGAGAATTTTTTAAAAGGGTTGGCAGGCCCTCAGGGAATACCCTGTCCCAACCACTAGAATTTTAGAATGTAAAGAGATTCCAGCCTGTGATTGTGTTATGCTCTATGGCACAAGTGGCCTTAATATAGGGGGATTACTGTGTAGGCAAAATCTAATCACATGTGTCCCAAAAAGCTGAAAACTTTCTCTGGCTGGTGGTATGAGGCAGAAAAAGAAAAGAAGCTGGGCGCGGTGGCTCATGCCTGTAATCCCAGCACTTTGGAAGTCGAGGCGGGTGGATCACGAGGTCAGAGGCTCGAGACCAGCCTGGCCAATATGGTGAAACCCCATTCTCTACTAAAAAATACAAAAATTATCCAGGTGTGGTGGCATGTGCTTAATAGTCCCAGCTACTCAGGAGGCTGAGGCAGGAGAATCGCTGGAACCCGGGAGGCGGAGGTTGCAGTGAGCCACGATTGCACCATTGCACTCCAGCCTGGGTGACAGAGCGAGACTCTGTCTCAAAAAAAAATTAAAAGATAAATAAAAATAAATAAATAAATAATAAAAGAAAAGAGAGCAGCCTCCAGTGGCCTGGATGAGGACACTGTCAGCAGTCAGCTATCCTTGGGTCTGCTGCAGCAGGGGGGTGACTTCTGGAAGCTGAGAGCAGCTCCCGGCTGACAAGTAGCAGGAAAACAGGATCCTTGGTTCCTCAGTGGCAAGGAACTGGATGCGGTCTTCCAACAACCTAAGGAAGTTTGGCAATGGATTCTTCCCCAGAGACTTCAGAAGGAGACTTAGCTGGGCCAACATTTGCCTGCGGCCTTGGGAAACCCTGGAGAGGCGACTCATGATAGATACAGACAGGTTTCTATTTCCACAGAGAAATATAAATCATGACTGGCAATTATCTGAAAGTTATTCTGCTATTTACCTGTCACATTAATGATCACAGTGATAGAATGAGTGATAGAAATGAAAAAAGAATTAAGTCATATGGGGACATTTTCTTACTCTCTGTTAAATGCATATCCACATATTTGTGTGTGTAATGATATATATGCAGATTTTCTGTTCCTGTTGAATACATCTTAGAAATGTGTCATCCTGGCAAAGAAACAGTCCAGAAGGGGAAGGAAGTGAGGCAGAGTGATTTTAAGAATTGTCTTTCCAGAATCCATGCTCAGCCTCGTGGTTGCTGGTTGCAGAGATGGAAGAACAAAGCAAATGCCTCCTAATGCCTTTCTTTGTGGCAGAGCATGATGTCTCCAGAGCTGTGGATCCACGTTCATGAAGATATTTGGTTTTGGGAAGCAGCAGAGAGAAGGGTTTGGGAGCCAGTGCTGTGTATGCGCCCCTAGTCCTGCCACCTCCCTAAAGCTTGTGCACTCAGGTGTGAAGGCAGGTGCTGTGGGGTGGGGAGGAGCCCACCTGTCTACACAGGCTCACCTGTGCTTCTCCAACCGGTGGAGGCATTTATCCCTGTTTCCCGGCAGCAGCAGATGGGAAGGCTGGATATTGAGGGGTTGCCTGGAGTGGGGTATGTGGTGGGGAAGATCTAGCCCTGTCCACCATGGTGGGTGGTTCAGATAGAGGCAGTCCCAGCTCAGGCTGGGAGCTGCAGGGAGCGGCATGTGCTGGGCCATGGATAGTGGCAGTGCAGGGGCTCGTGGTGGAGAGCAAATTCTGTTCCCAGAGCCAGGACCTGTGCTAGATCACAAGGGCCATCAGAAGGGAGAAGCTGTTTTGGGGACCCTATTGTGGCTGCCCCTCAAATGTGCCAAGCTCATTTTCTCAGTGAAGACTTTGCCCTGGCTCTTCCACCCTGGTATACTCCCTTTCAGTCCTCCCCGTGTCGTCTGCCCTCATTTCATTTAAGTCTCTATTGAAAGGACACCTCCCCCAAGAGGTCTTCTCAGACTCTGCCCCTACCTTGTCTAAAACAGGAGCAACCCAAGGCATCTCTGTTTAACCCTGTTCCTTGTAACTATCTGGATGTCCATGACACAATGTTTTGTATAATCACTATCACCCCCACGGGTGGTACACAAGCCCCATGAAGTTCCCGTTAGTTCCTCTTGTTGTCATATCCCCTGTGCCTGGCACATGTTAAATGACCACCACAGAGCCTGCTCCTCTCCAGCCATTGCTATGGCACCCTGCATCCAGGGATAAAGCGGGTCATGTGGGAAGCGAAATAGCTGGCACTAGGCTGTAATGCTTTGGGGTATATGGTAAGCTGAACTCTAGCCTTCAAAGATGCTCAGGTTCAAAATCCTGTGAATATGCATGTTCCTTTACATGGTGAAAGGAACTTTGCAGGTGACAGTGAGTGATCTTGAGATGGGGTATGCTCCTGGGTCATCTGGTAAGCCCAATCTCATTACCAGGGTTTTTATAAGAAGGAGGGAGATGGAGATTTAACTGCAGTGGTGGGAGCTCTGGCAGCAGAAGCAAGAAGTCAGAGTGATGCAGGGAGGGGCCACAAGGAAAGGAAAATGGGGAAATTCTAGAAGCTGGGCTGGGCATGGTGGCTCTTGCATGTAATCCCAGCAATTTGGGAGGCCGAGGTGGGCAGATCACCTGAGGTCAGGAGTTCAAGGCCAAAAAAAAAAAAAATGGAGTTCAAGGCCAGCCCAGCCAACATGGTGAAACCCCGCCTCTACTAAAAATACAACAATTAGCTGGGAGTGGTGGCAGGTGCCTGTAATCCCAGCTACTTAGGAGGCTGAGGCGGGAGAATCACTTGAACCCGGGAGGTGGAGACTGCAGTGAGCCGAGATCGCACCATTACACTCCAGCCTCAGCGACAGAGCAAGACTCCATCTCAAAAAAATGAAAGAAAGAAAGAAAAAAAGAAAAAAAAAATTCTAGAAGCTGGAAGAGGGGCAAGGAACAAATTCTCTCTTGCATCCTCCAGGAGGAACTCAGCCCTGCCACCACCTTGATCTTAACCCTGTAGGACTCATTTTGGGCTCCTGACCTCCAGAACTGCAAGATAATACATTTATGTTGTTTCAAGCACAGGAGTTTGGGGTAATTTTTTACAGTAGCAACAGAAAATGAAAACAAGGTCCAAGACTGCTCAATGTGGGTCCCCACCTGGGAGTCACACAGGGACAACTTTCTTCTCACTGTGAAACCGGAGGTGAAGCTCTCACGGAGATATGCGATTTGAGAGCAGCTAGCAGATTCCCAGGTCTTGTAACTTTGGCCAATGAAGGTAGCTTGGGTCAAAAAGAGCAGCTCAGTTGTAAAGAGGCCCTGTGGGGATCCACCTGGGCTTCACAGCCAAGTCCCTACCATCACCTTCCAGCCTACCAAGCAGTCCCAGAAAAACTGTAGAGGGGACTTCTGCAGAGAGTTTTTTTTTTTTTTAACTGGGCAGTTGGGAGCTCAGAGCCCTTGAGATTCCATTAGCCATGGTAGGATGCCTGCAGTCCAGTTGCTGGAACAGTGGCTGATGTATATTTCCTTGGTTTTAAAAGCTGATTCTGTCCCTCCAGACTTTTGTTTCCTTTAGGGTCTGGATTATATTCTATCCAGCTTTGCACTCCCAATGTCTGACTTTAGTAGGTTCTTAATAAATGTTCAAATAAAAGGGGAAAAAAAGCCCTTGGGGTCACGCATGGCTGGAACTTCAATTTCCCTTCTGATCTCCCTTTTCTTTAGAGACCTCATTTTACCTGTGTCAACAAGTATGGGCTGGTGAGGCTCTACCTTGAACCTGGAGATGATGCTAGTTCTCTCTCTCTCTGACGTTCCAGAACTTATTCAACTGAGTAGTCTCCCAGCTCACCTCCCCTACCACCTCCCAACTGTGCCGCTGGCAGCAGGCTCTGCAAGGCCCTGCCCTGGCCATGCTCCTGCCCCTCTAAGGCACTTCTGTGACTCCTGGTCCTCAGGACCAAGTCTGTCCCCTCAGCAGGCCTTGCCAGCCCCCTCATCTGTGCCCTGCTCCCCACCCAGCCTTGTCCCTGGCCATGGCCCTCCACAGGTCCCAGGGCACAGGGGACTCGACTCTCCACGGGCTCAAGTCTTTCCCTCTGCCTGGTGAGCTCCCAATTCCCCTTCCAGCCCTGACTCCAGGGCCTCCTCCTCTGCATGGTGGCTTTGCCCATTCTTCAGTCTTCCACCTGCTCAGCACACCTCTCCTTAGCCCTGAATACAGGGTTTGCACCCCTCACTTTGTTCTCTGACTCATCTTTTTTTTTCTTCATAGCACTTATTATAACTTATTGTAATTTAATGTTGTGTTCTCATCCCTCTTTTCTGTCTGTGTTCCCACTAGTGTTACCAGAAAAGGATCCCAATCCAGACTCCAGGAGAAGAATTCAAGGCAAGTTCATAAAGTGAAAGCAAATTTATTAGGGAATTAAAGAAACAAAAGGATGGCTATTCCAGGCAGGGCAGTGGCACGGGCTGCTTGACCAGATATACTTATAGTTCTTTCTTGATTACATGCTAAACAAGGGGTGGATTATTAGTGAGTTTTCTGGGAAAGGGGAGGGGATTTCCCAGAACTGAGGAAGACTTTTAGACCACATAGGGTAGCGACTGGACGTTGTCATGACATTTGTAACCTGTCATTGCACTGGTGGGAGTGTCTATTAGCATGGTAATGCATTATAATTAGCATATAATGAGCAGTGAGAATGACCAGAGGTCACCATCTTGGTTTTGGTGGGTTTTGGCCAGCCTCTTTATTGCAACCTGTTTTATCAGTGGGGTCTTTGTGGCCTGTGTCTTGTACCTACCTCCTATGTCATTCTGTGACAAGAACGCCAAACCTGCTGGAAATGCAGCCCAGTAGGTCTCAGCCTCATTTTACCCAGCCCCTATTCAAGATGGAGTTGCTCTGGTTCAATGCCTCTGACACTAGTGTGCCCAGAGGCGCACGCGCTGGGCTCTCGCAGGTGCAATCATTCTCTTCTCTGCGTCCCGCCCTCCTGGTAACTGACAAGCACTCATCTCAGCCCCTCACCTTTCTGGTGATAGGGCCAGCCCTCTCTTCTACTTGATGGGCACCTGACACGGTGAGGGTGGTGGGGTTCAGTCAACACATGTGAAACGAATTTCCACAAGAGTGGCTGGAAAACAAGACCGGAGAGGGAGGAAGCAGCTGGATTTTTGAGCTCCCCGGGTCACAGAGGAGCCTGATACTGCCTGTTTATGAAATCGTTGCTACCCAGCAGGCAACCAAATAAAGACACCCCAGAGTTTAGGAGACAGATTGGGAGTTGGGGGTTGGGGAGGTCACACAGATTAAGCCATGTTCTCATCTAGTTCAAAATACTCCTGCCTGGCCCATTTTTAGGAACAGTGCTCAGAAAGAAAAAGTAGAAGGGTGCCCCGGGCCTGCACCTGTTCATGGTCTGCCTTTGGGGGCTGGAAAGCCCATTAGCCAGGCGAGTGTCCTCATCAGGCCAACGTGGGCCCATATCCCTGCTCTGCTGGGGGCGCTGGCAGACTATAAAGGCTCTCTCCGAGGCTTCACCGTCCTCATCCCAAAAATAAGGATGCGATGCCCCTGTCCTCAGAGCTGAAGTCACAGCCAGTGAACAGGGCTGCCTGTAGGTGGAGCCCCTGGCACAGAGGGGTGCGGGTTACCTGCTCTCACCTGCTCAGACAGGAGGGGGCCTCTCAGATCTGGAAAAAGAGCCAAGCGCGCCCCCTCCCCAGGCCCCCTGGTGGCGCCAAACTTCCCAAAGTTTCGGGCAGCTGCGGCACTAGTCGGTGGTCTATTTCAGACCCACTGGAAAAGGGAGCAGAGTATCAGTGAAGTCTATAATTGGACAGAAAGTTGTCAGCCCCTCTTTTGGGCTTCCCAGGGCCGCCTCGTTACTGCCTGGACCCTAATGCTGTCCAGTCCCCCACAGCCCTCCCGAGGTCACTGTCCCCCTTTCCCCGCAGCCCCTCGCCACTGTCCGGGGCCTCGTCGACCTCTCTCGTTTTCTCTGGGGTCCGCCCCTGCACCTCCGGCCCCTCCCCGCTCCCAGCCCCCTGATTTTCCTCCTCCTTCGCGGCTTGGCCCCCGCCCGCTCCCGCCCCGAGCTCCTAGGCCCGCCCCCGCCCCAGCTCCTCCCCAGCCCCGCGCTCTTAGCCGGGGAATCCCAGCGCTGAGGCCAGTTTGCCCCTGGGGAGGCTCCAGACAGCTTTGTTCCTGGGCAGTGGCGGGGCTGGCAGAGGCTGCGGCATTTCTCCCCAAGGAAGTGTCTTCCCCGCTTTCCCTATTCTTCTGTTTCTCACACACTTTCTATCTCATTCTGTAACTTTCAAGCCTTTCCTTCTAACTGTATGTATTTAGTTACTTGTTTTCAAGCTGGTTCCCTCTCTGGCCCCCTGGCCTGGGGAAAGCCTCCACACTTACTGCGAGTCTTGTTTAGAGTCTGAGTTTGTGAGATTATTGGGGGGAGAGTGGGCGAGTGGCTGACAGGTGACCCCCAGGAGGAGGATTCCTGGGGCTGGTGTCTTCTCCCAGCTGCTGCTTCCAGTGGGCCTGGGCCCAGGACTGGACCTCCGCTAGCACCCCTGAGTGCTTCCCTGCCAGGTAAGACCCGGGTTCTCTTCTTTGCTGCAGTGCTGAAGGTCACAGACTTCAGCTGACGCCCATCTTCCCAGATGACAGTGAGGGACGAGAGGCGGGGGGTGGATGCGGGCTGGGGAGATGTTCTCTCCGAACACAGACTCGTTTCCTTCTGAAGCCTGAGCACACTTCGCTCTTTAGGGAGTGACTATAGTTGGAAGCAGATGTGTCTGTGTCTTGACTTAACTTCAGAGTAAAATAGCGGCAAATCCGTGAGAACACACCTGTTTGATTCTAGCTGAGCAGCCAGGAGCTCGGCGATGGCCGCCGAGAGTCAAATGCGAGAGCTTGTTTTCAGATTGCTATAATACTTTAAAGTAGTTGAGATGTACCAGCTCTTTAGACTTTCAAGTAAGAAGTTTCCAGTAAAAGGAGAAAAAGATGCGGGGGAAATGGAGCAGGGGGTGGGGAAAGAATAGTCTTCGTTTGGTTTTACATTTACTGTCAAGGAACTTAGCTTTCTTGATCTAAATTTAGATCTCATTTCTATTTGAGCATTTTATCCCCCCCTCCCAGCCTTCTCTAGGTCAGAGAGGTGTTTTTGTCCTTCCCCCAATCCCTGCGTGTCATGTTCTGTAGCAGACCAGAGTTTCATGTGCCACTTTATTGAGCACAATTTGAAGTAGTTGTGTTATTGGAAAATGAGTCCTCACTTCTCCCCACTCAAGGCAAGACTCAGGGATGACAGGTAGAGATGCTTATCAAGCATCTGCAGAAGGAGGCACAGCCTGCCGGCCTGTCCCAGAGCTGTGTGCTGGGTCCCCCTCCTCAGAACTTCATTCCATGACTTGTCATCTTCCAGAGCCCCATCCTGACACTTTTTTTTTTGAGGCCAAGTTTCACTCTTGTTTCCCAGGCTGGAGTGCAATGGTGCGAGGTGCAGTCTCGGCTCACTGTGACCTCTGCCTCCCGGGTTCAAGCGATTCTCCTCCTGACTCAGCCTCCTGAGTAGCTAGGATTACAGGCATGAGCTACCATGCCCAGCTAATTTTATATTTTTAGTAGAGATGGGGTTTCTCCATGTTGGTCAGACTGGTCTCCAACTCCCGACCTCAGGTGATCCGCCCACCTTGGCCTCCCAGAGTGCTGGGGTTACAGGCATGAGCCACCACGCCTGGGCCCATGCCGACACTTCTATGTCTACGTGGGTCTTTCTCACTCCTAATCTGTCTCTCATTGATGATTTCTACCAGGCAAATCATGGAAAGCTGAAGGCCACATCTCCAGGCTCCTGGTTAAGTTCAAAGGTTCCAGGAAAATTTGAAATTGCAGGGTTTCATTTTTGTTAGAGGCCTGCTGCATGGGGTACGCTGCCCAGCTGCATGCAAGTTGCAGTTGAAGGATGTGAGCTTTGCTGCTAGTCTTGTCTTCCAGTGCTAACTCCGTTGCTCTCTCTGGCTGCCCTGGGTCAAGCAGCTATCCTCAGTGAGCCTCAATTTTCTCTTTTGCCAATGGAGCTGATGGAAGAGATAGAGATAGATAACACAAGAGGCATCTGGTACGTGGTGAGCATGCAATATATCTTAGTTTGCTTCTGTTTCACACACCTGGGGAGCTTCAGCAGGAAGCACCCCCACCTCATTCTAGATTTCCTTGTCGCTGTGCTACTGAGGCACTGCGCAACTGTGGAAAATGGTCACTTTGATATTGTTGGGCCTGTCTTATTAGACAAGATGTTGCATCCAATGAGGATTTTCTTTCCTGGGGTCCAAGAGTGGCTCCCAGGGATCCATGTATCCTTTAAAACATTTGGAGCAGAAGTTTGTGTCTGGTTTTTCTGTGGTTTGGTCAAACTTTCATCAGATCCACAAAAGGTTTTATACCTACAAAATGATTAAGTAAATGGCCCCTAGATGGATGCAGTCCACAGACAGTTTTAAGGCTTTGTGTGTAGTTTCAGTTATTGCCAACATAAAATGATCAGGAGATTTCATGTTCCAAATCTTAGTCTCTGGTTTCTCTTTTGGCTGGAATCCCCGCAAGGCTGTCCATGGCTGGGATGAGGATTAGCCATCCACTTTAGACAAGGCATGTGCCCTCTGGTCATCCGCTGTCATCTGTGTGACCTGCAGGGCCTCTGAAGACCTGGGAGCTTGCTTGCTCTGAGTTAGAAGATCAGGGTTATCTCTCTCTGATTTCATTGTAAGAGGGTCACAGATAAGTGGAAGTGCATTTAGAGGAGACAAATCAGGCTTTCCTGGGAATAGAAGTCATAGCTTATGTGGAAGGATACTACCATAGGAAGGTCTTCTAGTGCAGAGAAGACAGTGGCCCCAGCCATTTGGAGGGCTGCCCTGTAGAAGAGGCAGCTGGTCTGCTGTCTTGGTCCCCAGAGGGTCCAGCTAAAAGGATGATTGGAGGAGCTTCACTGGATGTTGGATTCCAGTTCAGTTGGAAGACCTTTCCAAAGACAAGAGGGATTGATTCATTAGGGAGTGAGTCCCCCACTACAGGAGGCATTCAGACAGATGGGATGGCTGTTGTAAGGCTGATCTAAACCTGGAATGCTTGAGCTAGGTAAGCTTTTAAGGTCCTTCCTAGCTTGAGATACTGCAATTACCAAGCACTTCCCTTCCAGACTTAATAGTCTGCTAGTTCCCTCCTGCATCCCTCTCTTCCTTCGAAGGTGCTTATGATCTTTTTGATAGAGGTCAACATGGGTGGTGTGGTTACTATGGGCCAGGACCATGGACTATGTGTGTGTCATTCATATCTCAGTTTTAGAAACAAGGAAATGAAAGATCAGAGTTTGAATGATTTACCTGGAGATAGGCAGAGGGAACAAAGAGGAAGCAGGATTCAAAGCTCATTTTTGTTTCAACTAAGGCCTTTTTGCACATGCTGGGAATGATGCAGGCCTTCCAAAGAAAACCAGAAAATGAGAAAGACCCACAGGAATGTTTTAGGGTAGGAAAGTTCCCTGAGGATTTTTTTTTTTTTAGCCAATCCGCTATTCAAGAATTCAAGACATATTTATCAGGTTACCAGATAAAGATAACTGCAAAATTGAGGAAGACCAAGCCCTAGTAAGATGGGAAAAGTGCCATTATCCCATTTCACAGACCAGGGAACAGAGAGAGTTCTGGAAAGTGGGAATGACTTGCCGGAACTGCATTTTGAGACAGAACTGAGTCTCAAACATAGGTCTCATGAGGCACCAGGACACAGAGGGATTGACCTTTCACTCTTCCCACCTAGGATCCAGCATTTGTGTGTGCCCATGTGGTTCTGTGCGTACATGTGTATGTGTGTGTGCATATATGTGTCTGTGTGGGTGTGTATGTTGAGGGGAAGAACTGGTGTCTGAGACAACCAGCCCAAGGCCAGGTGGCCAGACCGACATCTCTTTGCACTTTGCCTGAGGCCAGCATGAGGTTTGTTGAATCAATGAGTGAGTGAATACATGGCTACATGAATGAATAATTGAATGAATGAATCATATGACATGACCATTCCTCAGCTTTCTTATTTAGTAAAGTCAGCTCCTTGCTTTGTGGTGTTACTGGAGTTTCATTTTGTATTGCTTCTTCACATTCCTGCAAGCGGATGGACCATGATAGGTGAACCAGTCCCGGCCTGCTGCTGCAGTGAGCATTTTTGTTTGTGACAAGATTTCCCTCATCTGGCAATGATGTATCTCAGATTATTCTTAAGGAGTGGGATTTCTGGGTCAGAGGGCATTTGTATTTTGATGGTTCTCAGGACTTATTGGTTATTAGGAACACTCATGAGAGGCTGAAAGCAGGGCTAACATCCTGGCACAAGCAAAGGGAAGTCCTGGCAGATACCCAGAGAGTGTTTGAGGGTGGCCCTGCCAGCCCATTGTGGTCGCGAAGATGCCCTGCTGGAAGCAACTCAGAGGCCTCCTGGGACAAACTCAGCCATGCTACCTCCCTCTTGCTGTCCACTTGCCTTAACTTGTACACTCCCAGTTACTAACACCTCACTACTAGTTAACCCTGGCTGTGTTCTGATGGGTATCTTAAATTTTTTTTTTAAGTTTGGCTTATAGTAAATTTTTTTAAAAAAATCAGAATTGATACCATCTCTTGGTTGAAACTGTATCCTAAGGAGAAGCTTTTCCTTTGACTGCACACTGGCAGGTCCAGGCCAATTGGAGCTGGCCTCGCCTGCCCCGTGGCTGAGTTGTCAGGGGCACAGTCTGCTCTTGATGCTATAAAGACAAAAAAAGAAAAAAAAAAAAAAGCAAGTCAGCCACAAAGATAAATAAGGAAAAATTAAACAAAATCTCATTTAAAAAATTGAGTATAAAACTTCACTTATGCAAGATGAATAAGTTCTGGAGGTCTGCTCTGTAACATTGTGCCAATATGTAGCAACATTGTGTTGTAAACTTAACTCTATTAGGAAGGTAGATCTCGTGTTAAGTGTTATTACTATAATAAAACAAAATGAAACACAAGTACAAATAAAACAGCCACAAGCTTTGTTGTGATTATACATTAAGGGTGATCACATATAGTTTTGCCAAATAATTATGACTATGATAGGCCCTTTGCATCTCCAGGCTGCAGTACATCTATCACAGGCAGCTTGTCCAGTTTCCTCATCTGGTGACAGGATTCTATTACCTTTCCCCCAGGTTCTTGCCCACCTTCTTCTTGCCCATCTCCAGGGGCAGAGGGATTGCTACCTCCTAAGGCAACCTCCAGTGCATTGTTGGATATCTGGTTTAAAATTCTTCCTCTTACTCAAATGAAAGCGCTCTCTCTGCCACTGCCATCTGTCTGATCTTCTTCTATCTTTTGGGGGTACTTAGAATAAATTAGATCTTTTTTCCTATGATAGATTTTGAGCTCCGTAAAAGCAAAAATAATATGCCCCCTGACCCCATTGAGATTGAATGCCAATTGGTGCCAGGCGGTATGTGAGATATTATCACATAGATCCTTTCCTCCTGTGAATTAACTATGCTGTTACCCCCTTTACAGATGGACACATTGAGTCTTAGGAACATTTGGTCCCTTAGATAGTAAGTGGCAGAACTGGGATTTAAACCTATGTCTTGATACAAAGCCTATGCTCTTAACAAAAATTACAGACTGCCATAAGTGAATAAGATAAATGTACATAATTCATATGAGAAAGCAGATGTACTATTTGGGCAATCAGTTTTTTCTTTGTTATTCCTTGTTAGAATGTTTTAAATTTAAAAAGTAACAAAAGCATGTTTTTACAAGTGCAACAGTATCTGCAACTCTTCTGAGTTCTTATCCCCCAACTTAACCAATAGTAACCTTCTGGCTAATATTCTTTCACAACTGATGTATATCCAAACATCTACATCAATCAAAATCCAGCATTTGAACAGTGTGGGAACAATAGCCAACACATATTTACAAACATGGGCATCTAGCACAGTGTCTGGCTCTTAGGAGGTACTGCATAAATGATTGAAAGGTTGAACTGTCATATTTTGTTTTGCCTGGTTTAATGCTTGCTGTGGACCCAGTGGGAAGTGGTGCTGTGGTCCCCATTGTTCGTGGCATGAATGAGCCTTTGTGTGGGGGAGTGGGGAGGGAGGGAGAGCAGAAAGAAATGTCTGCGTGGACGGACAGGTGTTACGATTTGAGTGTGTCTCCCCAAAGTTCATGTGTTGGGAACTTCATCCCCATTGCAGCAGTGTTGGGAGATGTGGCCTAATAAGAGTTGATTGGGTCATGAGGGCACACCCCTCATGGAAGGTCTACTATTGCTGTTGTAGGAACAGGTTAGTTCTTGTATGAGTGGGTTGTTATAAGATGAATTTGGCCTTTGGGTCCTCTCTCTGTTTTACATGCGTGCTTCTGCCTTCTGCTATGGGGTTGCCCTCGCTGGATGCCTGTGCCATGCACTGGGATTTCCCAGCCTGTAGAGCTGTGAGGCAAGTGCATCTCTCTTTTAATAAATTGCCCAGTCTGTATTATTAAAAGAGAATCATTTTCAGTGCTTCTGTCTTAAGACAGTGGGCTAAGACAATGGGTAAGTGAGCAGATTAATGAAAGAATGAATGAGAAAGTAAATAGATGATAGGATAAATGTATGAATGAGTGAGTTAGTGGATTAATTTGCATCAACAAATTTGATCAGCCATTCCTGGATGGTTTTTCAGATCAAGGGGAAAGAAGGTTGGATTGCAGTAGTCCTTTGCTCAGACAGAACCTTTCAAGAGGTTTTTCTTGTACCCTTCCTGCTGAATTCTCCTACCAATAAATGCTCACACTATTTAAAAGCCTGAATTTGCTAGACACTGCACAGCATGAGGGTAATGAGCAGAGCTCCCTCCCACAAGCTCCCCTTGTAGGGGACTAATCCTGGAAGCTCCTGTTCAGTTTTGGTCCTGAAGCCCCACAACAGTGGAGCCAAAGCCACAGGCTCCCCTAGGGAATGAGCTGGAGAGCCCCACACTGTGATGGAGAAATATCTTTTGGTCCCTCTGTGTTGGGCACATTTGTGAGTCAATTCCCTGGGAGGAGAACATGCCACAAAGCCTCCATTCCTGGCCCCTCCCTGGTACACACCTCACCTCTGTGTGCTCTTATCCACAGAGTAGCCGGGTCCTGGTAGCATCTAGGCCATTTCTTGGAAGAAAAGAAATGTCACTGGTGATTAGTCAAAGAAAGTCTTGCCCAGGTGTGGTGGCTCATGCTTGTAGTCCTGGCACTTTGGGAGGCCGAGGTGGAAGGATCACTTGAGGTCAGGAGTTCGAGACTAGCCTGGCCAACATGGCAAAACCGTGTCTCTACTAAAAATACAAAAATTAGCTGGGTATGATGGCGGGTGCCTGTAATCCCAGCTACTTGGGAGGCTAAGGCAAGAGAATTGCTTGAATCCGGGAGGTGGAGGTTACAGTGAGCTGAGATCACACCGTTGCACTCCAGCCTGGGTGACAGAGCCACACTCTGTCTCAAAAACAAAAAAGAAAAAGAAAGTCAGTCTTGTGTCAATCCACATGTTTTCTATCTTCTCAGAAAATAAAAGTTTCAATTAAAAAATACAAGAAAGAGCTCCCTCTTACTAAGTTAAATTTGCCATTGAACACCCAGTTGAGACACTTCAACTCATTTATTTGTTTCTGTCTGTTACACTGATACATGATACTGCTCTGTGCCCATCATTGTTTCAGGAACAGAGGAAGAGAGACTAGACACATTAAGTTTAAGCAGCTCAGTTGAGAAGACAGACCAGTATGTAGGTAATTTTTTTTTTTTTTTTGAGACGGAGTCACGCTCTGTCACCCAGGCTGGAGTGCAGTGGCACCACCTCCGCTCACTGCAAGCTCTGCCTCCCAGGTTCACGCCATTCTCCTGCCTCAGCCTCCCGAGTAGCTGGGACTACAGGCGCCCGCCACCATGCCCGGCTAATTTTTTGTTTTTTTAGTAGAGACGGGGTTTCACCGTGTTAGCCAGGACAGTCTCAATCTCCTGACCTCGTGACCCGCCCGCCTCGGCCTCCCAAAGTGCTGGGATTACAGGCATGAGCCACCGCCCCTGGCCAGTAGGTAATTTTTAATATTACTTGTAGAGTGCTAAGATCCATGAGTCTGTGGGAGCCCCTAAGGAATATAGTGGAACACTCCCTGCCTAGTATATCAGCGAAGTCTTCACTGAGGAGAAAGCACATAAACCAGGTTTTGAAGGATGAATAGGAGTCTGTCTGGCAAGAAAAATAAATTCTGAGGTAACAACACAGACAATGTCAGGAGTTAGGAAAAGAAAATGCAGGTGTTTGAGGAAAGGAGAGGAGTCTTTGAGGTTGAAGAATAAGGTTCATGAGGTGAAATGTGAGGTGAGGGATCAGGTTGAGAAAGGCCTTGAGGGGCCAAGAGGAGGCTTTAAGCTGAGATAGAACATGAACGAAACTGTCTTGTCCGATAACGTGGATGTTTAGGGTGAGTGAGGTCCTTTGCAAGTTCACAGAGTACAGTAAAGCGGAATTTATAATCTGGCACAGAGGGAGGGGTCTCACTCTCAGAATGGAAACTCCTCAGAGGTTGTGTGGAGTGTGTCCCCCAGGGGCAGAAATGGGAGCTTGGCTCAGGGACTGCAGGGTCTCTTAAGGTAGGAGCTCTACACAGCCTGGTTGCCTGAGGTTTCCCGGTATGAAACAGAGCTCTAAACTGGGAAAGGGGACCTAGGGCCCAGTCTGAGCTCAGCCACTGGCCTTTCCTTCAGCTAAGACAGCCAGCATCTCGGAAGTTCCAACACTTTAGAATTCTGAGATGCACTTACCGTCTTGCAAAGTAGTGAGTTTCTGGTCCCTGGAGATATCCAAGTTTAAATGAGTGTATAAGGGGTATCTAGAGGGGATTCGAGCATGGGCTAATGGAGGGTGTTGGGGTAGATCACTCCCTCTGATAGCTTTCTGAGTGGAATATATAGGGTGGTGCAAAAAGTGCTGTGAGTGTGAAGGAAGCATTGAAAAAGATTCTTTGGTAATGACAGCTTTCTTTTATCAAGTGCTTGGAGTTTGTCATGTATCTAACCTAGCTGTCTATCCATCCATCTATCTATTGATATATATTTTTAATGCTGCTATTGACTGGGGACTCAGCAACTGATGAAGTAGATTAGTACTCCCTTTTTACAGATGAGGCAACCGAGGCTTAGAGAGATACTAGCTGAGGCCACATGGCTGGAGAGTGGTGGAGACAGAAGCCAGGCTCAAGTCTGTGGGGCCTCATGGTCCATGGCCCTCCCGCTGTGCTGTCTCACATCTCAAAGGGGAGGCGCTGCATGTGGCTTCTCATTATTCTCTCCCAGAAAAAGGGGAGCCTGCTGGGATGGCACCTCCAAAATCAGTGTGGATGCTGGAGCACTATTTATACATATTGCTTCACCAGACCAGACGCTGCTCAAAATAAATTAAACAGAAATATCTTTCTGTGTCCTCAAGACTCTGTAATCTGAGACAATTTCTTGTGAAATGAACTGAGACAGTGTACTAAGTGGGGGACTGGTGGGGGGAGAGAAAAAAATTGGGAAGAATTCAATACTGAAAACGTGAAAGAAATAAAAGTGGGGTTATTACAGCTCTACCACGTTTGAAGAAATGAATAAAACAATAAAGAGTGGTTAAGGTTTGCTTGTACTGATGGGTGAGGCAGGCTGAGGGGAGGCTGAGAAGGGCTGTCCTGTCCTCCTGTGTGCATCCTCCCATCTGTGCTGCCTCTTCAACCCTATAGACCCAGGGAGGCCGCAGGGGTTGGGCCGGCAGGGGGTGGCGGGTGGTAAGGGTGTGTGTGTGGGGGGTCTCTGGATGGCTTTTGGAAGTTGGCCATTGGAGAGGGAAGTTGAATGGGGTAATTCTGGAAAAGCATATCTAAACTGAGTTGTCAATCAAAGATGAAAGGAGAGGAAGAGGAAACGATATAGAGCCCGGAAAGCAGTTTAAGAAGCAGGGACTCCCCGTGTGAGCTCTGCAATGAGGTGGCGGTGTCTGCTGGGCCCTGCTAAGAGCAACAAGTGCCTCTCTGTGGTTTTGAAGTGGAAGAACTCCAGCTCAAATTAGCTTAAGCTTAAAAAGCGGGGATAGGGAAATATTTGTCTCGTGCACCACAGTAGCTCTGGGTACCTCTGGACTTTGGACAAATCTGGGTGCAGGGGCTCCAGGGATGCATCTTGTCTTGTTCTCGGGATCCAGTGTGCATCAGGATCCCCCACACACTGGCACATGGCCGTCAGCCCCCCCAAACTCAGCAGCTCCAGCAGACGTGCGCCTCTTTACCCAGAAACCCTAGCAGAGGGCCTGGGGATGCTTGGCTCTTGTCAAATTCCAGCATCCAGGGGGATGTGGGGCCCAAGCCAGCTCATTCTGGTCCCCTGCCACCTCCTAGCTGAAAAAGCAGGGTATTCTTCCATGTACCCCATCAACTGATAGTAGGAGAGAGGTTTTTACTGAAAGCAAAAGACTGGCTCTGCTCTCTGAAGGAGGGAGGCTTGGAAGACAAAAGCAATTGTGGGCCCAGGTAGAAAACAATCACTGGTGTCAGGAGCCAAGCAGGGCGCCAGGTGAAAGCCATCTGGGGGCCTGCCTCCAGATGCTGTTTCTGTTCTGCACAACAGGTTGAGGTGCCCGCTTTTCTCTCCAACCCCACTTAAAGCCCATTAGACCTTTATGGGATGCAACATATGATTTAAAATGTATGAGCATGTTTGCTACATGTTACCCCAAGCATAAAACTCAAACCACAACATTGAAGGCCCCCCAGTCTGTCCTGAACTGTCCCTTTCCATGGTTATTTCTGTTTCCTTCAGGAAGCCGCTGGTGATCCTGGGGTTGGGTGGCCCAGAATGTGAATCCAGCCTCTTTCATTTAATAGCCACATGACCTGGAACAATGTCCTGGCTTCAGGGTTTCAGTCTGTGAAAGGGACACTAACAGCACATCAGGCTATGGTGGGGATCCCATGTGACTGAGTAGACACATGTCCCTGCTCCATATTTGCTGTGGGGTTGATGCTCAATAATTCATAAGTTAATTCCTGGATAAATCCGTTCATATGAGGGTGGCTACAGACCTTGAGACAATTCGCGATAGGGAGGGAGCATTTTTCTTATTCATGTGTTAGCCCCGCCAGTCTGATCCATGGGTGATTAGTGGTATTAGGGCTAAAGTAACCACCCTTGAACAACCAGGGGTGGACGACCATGAAAACGTTTCATGTTTCCATGATCCCTGAGACCAACCGCGTTTGGTGAAAGCCTCCTGTCCTGTGCCTTCACAAGCCTTGACCCCATCCCACAACTTCCTGTCCACTTTCAGGCATAAGAGACCAGCCCAGTCAGTTCTAGTGTGTGTGTGTGTGTGTGTGTGTGTGTGTGTATATATTTATAAATTTTTTTTTTTTTGAGACGGAGTCTTGCTCTGTCGCCCAGGCTGGAGTGCAATGGTGTGATCTCGGCTCACTGCAACCTCTGCCTCCCAGGTTCACGCCATTCTCTTGCCTCAACCTCCCGAGTAGCTGGGACTACAGGTGCCCACCACCACGCCTGGCTAAATTTTTTTGTTTTTGTATTTTTTAGTAGAGACCGGGTTTCACCATGTTAGGCAGGATGGTCTCGATCTCCTGACCTCATGATCCGCCCACCTCAGCCTTCCAAAGTGCTGGCATTACAGGCGTGAGCCATCGCGGCCCAGCCTGTCAGTTCTAGTATAAAAGTGCAGGCCTACATCACAGTGAGGTTCTCTGCCCTCCCATCAGAGCCAATGCTAAGCCGTTGTCCTGAGGGACTTGGCTGGGGCCTTTTCTCTGTTCCTCTCTCTTTTTCTGGAGGGTTGAGGTAAGGATAAAGGGAAAGGAGAGGGGCAGTGACCTCTGCTTTGATGGTTGTGGTAGTAGCTCCTCTGGCCACCTTTGCCACGAAAGCTTCATTGTGTTTCGGGCATCCACGTGGTGCCTCTCTCATGGAGCGCCTCACCTCTCCCAACCTGGGAGGTCTCATCTGGTGGGAACTCCCCCATGCCTCTTCCTCCCCTGCGCCTGCAGCATCCTTCACAGCGTCTTACAGCTGGAGTCTCCTATTTGTGCAGTTATCTCTGCTGGGCACCAGCCCGGTAACTCAAGCCTCACCTCCTCCTGTTGTGTCCATTTGACTCATGGGGAGCTCGCTCACCATGTCTCGGGGAGCAGGGGAGTGCAAGTAGCCCCGCCTTCCCCAGCACAGCCCCTCTCCCCATTGTCTTCTCCTTCATTCACATAGGTCCAAGCAGACATGCAGTCAGGCGACACCAGAGAGGTAGGTGCAAGCCAGCCCATGAAGGTCTGCAATAAGCTCTCGGACTTTATCCAAAGGCAATGAGGGGTGCAGCAGAGTTTGTCCATGAGTCTTAACGATCATATTTATGTGTTAGGCACCTCATTTGGGTCTTGTGAGGATGTGTAGGAAGTCCCAGTAAAGGCCAGGCATGGTGGCTCATGCCTGCAATCCTAGCACTTTGTGAGGCTGAGGCAGGCAGATTGCCTGAGCCCAGAAATTTGAGACCAGCCTAGGCAACATGGTGAAACCCTGTCTCTACAAAAAGTACAAAAATTAGCTGGGCATGGTGGTATGTACCTGTAGTCTCAGCTACCTGGGAGGCTGAGGTGGGAGGATCACCAGAGCCTGGGAAGTAGAGGCTGCAGTGAGCTGTGATCACACCACTGCACTCCAGCCTGGGCAACAGGAGTGGGACCCTTGGAAAAAAAAAAAAAATCCCTCCCAGGCTGGGTACAGTGGCTCACGCCTGTAATCCCAGCACTTTGGAGGCTGAGGTGGGCAGATAACTGAGGTCAGGAGTTCAAGACCAGCCTGGCCAACATAGCGAAACCCTATCCCTACTAAGAATACACAAATTAGCTAGGCGTGGTGGTAGGCGCCTGTAATCCCAGCTATTTGGGAGGCTGAGGTATTAAAATCACCTGAACTTGAGAGGCTGCGGTTGCAGTGACCTGAGATTGCACCACTGCACTCCAGCCTAGGGGATAGAGTGAGAGACTGTCTCAAAAAAAAAAAAAAAAAAAAAAAAAAAAAAAAAAAAAAAAACAAACAAACCTGCCAGTAATGAGTGGATCTGAGGCTGGAGGCCATGTCTGAGGCTGTTGGTGGCAGGGATTCAACAACTGCTGGAGGCTTTTCACTCCCCACCCCGTTCCCCTTTCCAAAATGCTCCTTCCCATTAATCAGATCTCAGTTCAAGTGTCCCCCAACTAAGAGGAGTCTTTCCTTTTTTTTTTTTTTTTTTGAAAGCAATGGTGCTTTTAATGAAACTTCTTTCAAATCTGTGAACATGCTAGCTGTGAAGTAAATGCTTTTATTCTTTCCACAGGAAATATTTCCAAACAATGATTACAGTGTTATAGCTAATAAGATGCTGGACAGATGTAGTCAAAGAATATTATGAAACAACAAAATCTCATCAATGATATATCGAGGAGTCTTTCCTTTTACAGAGTGTAAAAAATGTCCTACCCAAGTCACCTTCTATCACATGACCCTGCTTTTTTTGTGTTCAAATCAACTATTACTCTCTAAAACCATCTACTTTATTTATTTGTTACTTTGTTTACTTTCTCCCTTCTCTCTCTAGAAAGTAAGCTGGATGGAGGCAGGAACACTGCTACACCCGGTGATTAAGACAATGCCTGGCACACAGTCTGGGACTCAGTAAATCCTCGTTGAAGTAATTGATCAATGACTCTAAAGACCACAAAGCATAGTGAAAGAGTGGGCGATGGCTTTAGAATGAAAGTGGCCATTCGAGTCACTTGGAGCCCAGGTTTAAGACATCTTCATTGTCTCAAGAATACACAGATATGGCTTGAGTTTCATTTACAGTTTCTAGCAACTGGGAGAGAAACAGAAATGGCATGCAGCCTCTTCTTAAGGAAGTGATAAAAAATATAACTGATAATATTTTTGAATTCCATAGCATAAAGAAGGAGGTTCGGAAAACAGGTCTCGCTTTTTCTGTCTCCTCCTCCAGTCATCTGAATCCTTCTGCAATTTGGCAGTGTAGGGCTGAAGCCAATTCCATTGAAATCACTGGGATGTCTGAGTGGACAGGAGGCAAAGACCGAATAGGTGCTATTGCTCTTTAGAAGGACCAAACACTCCTGATGGCCAGAGCTCTTTTGTATCTCCCCACCTGCAAGGCACCTGATCAAGCACTGCCGTTCTATAGAGTGACAGACCAAGCCTTCCTGGTTAAATGAAAAGAGCACGGAATCTAGGGTCATAATGGCCCGGGACTAAATCCCTGTTCTATCCCTTCCGGGCAGTATAGTCTTTGGCACGTTTTTTCACTGCCCAGAACATGAGGTTACTCAGCTGTAATAAATGTTTTGCTAGCCCCTTCTGAAGAAATAAAGCAATGCAGGAGAAACAGCCAGTACAGTCCTGGCTGCTATTTATATCATCTGCATCATCATACCTTCGCCGTATCTGGTACCCTGCAGTCTACTGGATCAGCTGCCATTTTTATTTATTTACTCATTTAACAAATATTTATTGAGCAACAACTTTGTGCCAATGGTAAGTGTCAGGGATCATGATAGGTAGCTCATGAAGAAGCTTATGACCCAGTGGCTCATGCTTATAATCCTAGCACTTTGGGAGGCAGAGGTGGGTGGATCACCTGAGGTCAGGGGTTTAAGACCAGCCTGGCCAACATGGTGAAACCCTGTCTGTACTAAAAATACAAAAATTAGCCGGGCACGGTGGCGCATGCCTGTAATCCCAGCTACCCAGGAGGCTGAGGCAGGAGAATCACTTGAACCCAAGAGGTGGAGGCTGCAGTGAGCCAAGATTGTCCCACTGCACTCCAGACTGGCCCACAGAGTGAGACTCCATCTCAAAAAAAAAGAAAATTATGACCCAATAGCAAAGGCATATTAATGCACGCAAGTTCAAAATACGAAGCAGCATAATAACACGAGAATCTATTAACCAGTCAGCACTGACTGAACCCTTGAGGGTATTGTGTCTCACCATCCCTGGATTTTCTTGGCTAAACCAGATCTTCTTATTTTCTGCATCATGTCCCCCTTTAAAGGTCCCAGGATTTTCTCAACCTTTTTTTATCCATAAAGTGGCCCTGAGCGAATATACTCTCTGTATTCATGTCTGGCATGGTGAAAGGTGGCAGGGCATGGTTTGGGCACTTGTAGGACTTACATTGTGATTGGACAATACAATGGACAAAAATAAATGAAGGATAAAAACAGGGAGGGTAGAAAAAGGAGAAAGGGGAGAATAAAGAGGGGGAAGAGGAAGAAGAGGAGAGAAAGCAGCAGGAGTGGTGTTAGAATAAGGAGTAATGTATGGGATTGATGTGAGCAAGTCACATTTCTAATTCATCCTTGCATCTGCAGCATGTGGCTGAAGCTGCACCTAGAGCCGGGTGAAGAAAGCAGTAAGAAAAAATAGAAATAATCTGTGACAACGTATCAGGTTTTTTTGTATTTTTGTTTTCTTAAAGATGATGCTGCTTCCTCATAGGGAATTTAGTGTAGAGGGAAACAAGAGAGCAAGAAAGGAGACCAGTTCAGAGGTTGTTGCTGTGCTCCAGGCAAGAGAGAAAGGAGGCTTGGTCTCCACCAGCAGGAGTGGAGAAGGGGAGGTATTGGCAGACCTGCAGTGTGCTGGGGTGGGAGATCTGATAGGGCTACAGAACGTATGTTATATATGGGCAGTTAGCTAGGCAATGGGAACAAAGCTTGTCTTCAGGGGCCTCAGGGTAGTCTTTACTCTTGGGGACCTATTTCGCTAAGTTAGTCTTTGCTTTCCCTTTATCCTTGAGGGATATTTTTGCTGGATAGAAGATTGTGGGTTGGATGTAGGGTATGAGAGGTGAAGTAGCAAGTGTCTGAGGAATGCTCATCCCAATCCCATAAACTATGGTAAGAGACTTATGGGCATTTAAGGCAAGATTATCAGGATGCAATCCATCCTGAGCTAGCTATTTTTTGGGGAGTGGTGGCGGAGAGTATGAAGGATGGAAATTTGTGATATCTCACTTTCCTTCTTGAATATTTCATTTTCATGTTTGCTAAGATAACCAAAGGGCTGCCAGGGTGTTTCCATTTCTGGAGGAGGCAGAAATTCACAATACTGGGATGGTGCAAGGAGCTTTGTCTTTCTGGGGATCTGTTTTATTACGTACACCCAGATGAAGCAGAGGCTGCAGTTCTGTTCTTTAACTTGATTCCTGTCTGCTGTAGACTGAATGTGTCCCTCTGAAATTCATATATTGAAGTCTAATTCCTAATGTAATGGCATGTGGAGGTGGGGCCTTTTGGAGGGCTTAGGTTATGAGCGCAGAGTCCTAATGGATGGGATTAGTGTTCTTATAAAAGAGGCCTGAGAGATCTCTCACCCCATCTGCCATCTGAGGACACCATGAGAAGAGAGCCCTCTATGAATCAGAAAGCAAGCACTCACCAGACACCCAATCTGTGGGTGCCTTGATCTTGTGCTTCCCAGCCTCCAGAACTGTGGGAAATACATTTCTGTTGTTTAAAAGCCACCCAGTCCATGGCGATTTGTTGCAGCAGCCCAAAAAAGACATGATCTCTAGTTCAGCCGGTTTTTTTTTTCTGTTGTTGTTTTTCAGAATGAAGGAGAATTTTCTTATTCAAAATCAGCTTACTCATCTGTTGAAGCTGTGAATTTGTGTGAAAGGGAAATCATTCATCAATTTCTTCACTGAGTTTTTATTAAACATATGCTCTATGGGCAGTTAGCTAGGCAATGGGAACAAAGCTTGTCTTCGGGGGCCTCAGGATGGCCTTCACTCTTAGGGACCCATTTCACTAAGTTACTTATTATTATTATTATTATTACTTTGAGACAGAGTCTCGCTCTGTCACTAGGCTGCAGTGCAGTGGCATGATCTTGGCTCACTGCAACCTCTGCCTCCTGGGTTTAAGCGATTCTCCTGCCTCAGCCTCCTGAGTAGCTGTGATTACAGGCATGTGCCACCACGCCCAGCTAATGTTTGTATTTTTTTAAGTAGAGACGGGGTTTCACCATGTTGGCCAGGGTGGTCTCGATCTCTTGACCTCGTGAATCGCCTGCCTCAGCCTCCCAAAGTGCTGGGATTACAGGTGTGAGCTACTGTACCTGGCCTAAGCTATTATTTGTGGAAGGGTCTGGCACAGTGCAGGGAGGGTAGTAAGGTAAATAGTAAATGTCTCCTTCCTTCTCCAGGCCTGGATTCATATCTTCTCTCTGTTACACACTGGCCATGTAACCTTCAAAAATGAATGATTTAGGCTCATGAGTCTTCCATTTCCTCATCTATAAAACAGATAGATAATGGAATGATAAGGCTGCCTTACAGTGATTGGCAAGGTTATGGAATGAGGTTACCTATGTAACTCACCTGGGGGACTTTAGGGGCCTGAATGGAATTTTTTTTTTTTTTTTTTTTTTTTTTTTTTTTTGAGGAAGAGTCTCTCTCTGTCACCCAGGCTGGAGTGCAGTGGCACAATCTTGGCTCACTGTAACCTCTGCCTCCCGAGTTCAAGTGATTCTCCTGCCTCAGCCCCGCAAGTAGCTGGGATTACAGGCACTCACCACCACGTTCAGCTAATTTTTGTATTTTTAGCAGAGACGGGGTTTCGTCATGTTAGCCGGGCTGGTCTGGAACTTCTGACCTCAGGTGATCTGCCTGCCTTGGCCTCCCAAAGTGTTGGGATTACAAGCATAAGCCACCGTGTTTGGCCTTGAATGGAATTTTAAACTTTCTCATGCACTTTGCTCTATATTGTGTGCTTCTTTTTAAGGGTTAAGTCTGCCAATGTATTATGTTTTCCTTTTATTCATTTACTTCCTCATTCCTTAGTTTCCCCTTTTGTGCCCTCTTGTGGATTACTTGAACAATTTTTACAACTCCATTTTTATTTATTTATAATGTTTTTGAAAAAATATCTTTATTGAGTATTTTTTAGTGGTTGCTTCTAGGTACTGCAATGCATATAGAGAGCATGAGTCAACTAGTATGGATGTTTTACCACTTTGAGTTTAGTGTAGAAACCTTACTTTCATTTAAGTCCCTTTACCCTTCCCCCTTTAAAATACAAATAACATATTTAGAATTTCCTCTGTACACACTGAACACCGTATCAGGTGATGCTATAACTTTTGCTTAGTCATCAAATTTTTTTTTTTTAAAACTCATGAAAAATAGACTCTATTATATATGCCCTTATTTTTATCCATGTTAAAGTCTCCACCTCTTTCTCTCATTTCCTTTTCTGTTTAGGAAGCTTCCTTTAGCAGTTCTTCAAAGGTAAGCCTGTGAGTGGCAAATTCTCTTAGTTTTCCTTCTTATGAGATTATCTTTGCTTCCTCTTTATCCCTGAGTTTGCTGGATATAAGATTGTGGGTTGACAGTTCTCTTTCAGCGCTTGAAGAGTGTTGTGCCATTTCCCCCTGGTTTCTTGGTTTCAAGTAAGAAATTGGCTGTCATTTGTGTTTCCACTATAGACAATGTGTCACTTCTCCTAGATTCTTTCAATATTTAGTTGTCTCTGTTTGGTTTTCAGAAGTTTGATTATGATATATTTGAGCATAAATTTCTTTGGGTTTATTCTGTTTGGGGATAAATAGGATCTACAGCTTCTAGGATCTCAGCAAGTTTGAGAATTTACCATCCATTATTTCTTTTAAGTTTTTGAGCTCCATACTCTTTCTTCTCTCCCTGGATTGCTGTGATATGAAAGTTATGTATATTGCTATTATTTATAGATTCCTGAGGCTCTGCTCACTTTTTTTTTCCAGTCTGTTTTCTTGCTGTTGCTCAGATTGGGTAAATTCTATTGGTCTGTTGTTTCAGTTTGCTGATTTTTTAGTCAGTTGTCTCATTTCCAGTCTAGTTTTAGGCCTGCTGTATGTTTTCTAAATGTTGTTATTATATTTTTTTTAGTTTTTAAATTACTTTTTGTTTCTGTTTTACATCTCCTATTTTTTGCTGAGAGTTTCTATTTTTTCATTTGTTTCAAGAGTGTTTGTTATGGTTTATTGAAGCATTTCTATGACTTCTGCTTTAAAAATATTTGTGACAAAATTTGGGTTATTTCAGCGTTGGAATCAGTTGATTGAATTTTCTCATTCAAGCTGTAATTGCCCTGGTTCTTGGCGTAATGAGTTACTTTCAGTTGTATCCTTGACACTGGCCATTATTCTGAGAAACTCTAGATTCTATTTAATTTTATTGTTCAGTAAAGAGTCACCTCATTTTGGTATAGTAAGATGGCCTAGGTGAGGATAGATGTTCAGCTCCTGGCTGGGCCTTGCTGATACCACCCCAGAAAAATACAGTTTTTTTTTTCTTTTTTTTTTTTAAGAGAAAGGTTCTTGCTCTGTTGTCCAGGCTGGAGTGCAGTGGTGTGATCATAGCTCACTGCAGCTTCAATTTCCTGGGTTCAAGCAATCCTTTTGCCTCCACCTCCTGAGTAGCTGGGACTACAGGCATGTACCACTACACCAAGCTAACCAGGTTTTTCGTTTGTTTGTTTTTTAAGGTAAAAATACACCATACAATACTCTTTACCATAAAAGTCACAGGAAACTATTGGATCAGGGGAAGAAAACTGAAAATACAGAAATACTGTAGCATGCCCACTTATATTACAAAGTGTAGTAATTGAAAGTGAAGCTGACACTAAGGTCAGAGATGGGACATATGGGGCTTCTCTCCCTCCTCTGACTCTTGCTTAAACACTGATACCACTGAAAGCTCTGTTTTCTATTCTTCTATACTTTTCCAGGAATATCTCCAGCTCCAGTTTCTTTTCTGAGCTGTAGACTCAAGTGTCCATCTGCCTTTGATCCCTCCTTCTGACCGTTTTACAGGTACCTCAAATTTACCTCAATATTTCCAGCCTGCACTCTTCATCTGGTCCCCTCACTGATTGGCTCCCTGATGCTCAAACTGGAAATCTGGGCTTGCTTCCAGATGTTCTTCTCCCTCAATCTCCTGCTCCCTGCCAGTCACCAGTGTCATAGAATCTGCAGCTGGACCACTTTGCCCATGGCTGTGTTACGGAAGGTTGTTGGGATTTCTGTTTGAATTGTTGCACTAGAACTCCTCATTGGTCTCTCTAATCCATCCTTGTCAACAGAGTTTCCTAAATCACATTGGTATATGCCACTCACATGCATGTAAACATCCACTGGCCCCAGGGGCTATCCAAGCATGTCTGAACCTTTTCTCTGGGTCACTGCACAAGTCTCTAGGCTTTCTTGTTAATGTTCTTTTCTTACACTTGAATGCTTTCCTCCCCATGAATTCCTACCTTCTGCTCCAGCCTGAATTTTCATTGTCTTCTGCATCTTTTCCTCCAAACTACTTTGCTCCTTGGCTCATTCTGTGAGTAATAACAAATGGGAGGTGGGCTATTCCTGGTGAAGGCAGCCCTTGTCCTTTTGCCTACTTCCCACTCATCTTTCCAGACTCAGCTCAGGCATCACCTCCTCCAGGAAGCCTTCCCTGACCTCCCAAGCCCAAGTTAGGTGCTTGTCCACTCAGCTCCCATGACACCATGTCCACTGACCATATGGAAATATAAGCATTTACTTCCTTGTCTGTCCATTAGGCTGCAAGCTCCTTGGACAAAGTGTAATGTAAAATGCCTACCATGCATTTAGGGCATGACTGAGTTACAGACTAAAACAATGAAATACACAGTACCCCTATGCAGTCAACATCAACCGAGTTCTCTGAATTGCTCAGATGAACACATCTCCCCTTGATAGCCAATTTTTACAGTAATGGAAATCTTTTACTTTATAAAAATGATTACATCCATTGTCTCATGTAATCTCTTTCACATTTTGCTGAAGTAGGGGATATCGTTCCCATTTTATAGTTGAGGAAACTAAGGATTGGAAAGTAATAAAAGTAGTGTGGCTTAAGCACCATCTGTGTCCAGGTACATTTTAGGCTTTTTATATATAGTAACTCATTTAATTAAACCCAAGAAACCTGTGAGATAAGTGTTTTAATCCCCACTTCATACATCAAAGAGTTGACATCCAGAGTGGTTAAGTGAATTCCCCTAGTTTGCACAGCTAGTAAGCAGCATAATTGGAATTTGAACACAGGGATGCTGATTGAAAAGCTTAGTCATTATGGTAGCTGCCCCAAGAGTAGTCAGACACCTGTGACAGTGTCTGGTCTGGCATGTAGAAAGTACTCAGTCTGTATTTGTTGACTGAAGAGGACTTGCTCCAAGCTCCACAGAGTTGAATTTCGAATCCAGGATGTAGGCAAGCTTGGTTGGGCTCCAAGGCAGCCCTCTTAAGACAGGAGCCACCTGGTTCTATCTTCCCCTCTCTGACCAGCAAGTGCAGTTTGCATCACAGACAGCTCAGCAGGACTGTGCCAGTCGTTCCGAGCTGGGTCTGTGATAGAAGGACGCAGTTCAGTGCTCTGGACACAGACATACTATGCTCTTATGTCCCAACCAGATTCCTGCCCAGAACATTGCCCATCACCCCAGCAACACATCAGCAGTGCCTCATTCCCCCAGCCCCCACCCTCAATGGGCAGAGGCCAGACCCTCTGACTCAGACAGAGCTCGAACTCTGCCCAGGCTGCCCTAGCAATCTGCCGAATCTCATTTTCTCTCTCTAAATTGCTTTCTGCTCAGTGTTCTTCCTCCCCCCTCCTCTGGGTCCCTGAATGGGAATGCTGGTTACTATGGCAATGGGCTGGCTTGTGGAAGGAACTCAGCTCACTAAATTAATTGCTGGACTTTTGGGAGACTAATGGCAGAGCTCTGCCTCCCAGGGACAGGGGTGTGGCCTACATCCTGCCAGCTTGGCAGCTAACCCCTGAAAACAGCTCAGGGCTGGGTGAGAGAGAGAAGATGGAATAATGGTACCCCATGCTTGCTGGGGCTGCAACCTGAGATGGGCTGGGGAGTGTGGAGGTTCCAGAAACCTCATGTTTGGTGAACACCTACTCTGTGCCAGGGCCTGTGCTGCAGGATTTGCAGAAATCATTTCCTGTAACCCTTACCATACCCCCTGATAGAGTAGAGATCATCCCTTTCTAATGGTTGGGGAAACTGAGTATAAGAAATGTTTGTTCGTGCCACCAAGCGGCAAAGCTAGGATTCCATACCAGGGCTTCCTCACTCAGTAAACATTTTGTTATGAACACTCCATTTATTTCTGGGTAGAAAGCCATTCTCTTTTCCACAATCTCTTCCAGAAGATAGAAGCAGAGGGAATACTTCTTAACTCATTCTATGAGACCAGCATGGCCCTAATACCAAAACCAAATGAGGACATTACAAGAAACCACAGACCAGTAACTCTTATGAACACAGATGTCAAGATCCTCAACAAAATATTAGCAAATAAATCAAGCAACATATGAAAATAATTATACATCATAGCCAAGTGGGATATGTCCCAAGTAGGCAAGGCTGGTTCAACATCTGAAAATCAATTAATGTTATTCATCACATCAACAGGATAAAGAAAGCCATGCTCTTCCCTCTCGGGGGTTAACTGAAAGTTTCTTCTGCAGCAAATTTTCCTTCTCTTTCAATGCTCTTGTCCTCTCCTTCTTGTAAACTGGGTGACGCATAGTTTGGTGTTTGACTATATTCTTTGCTTTTTTCTCTCATTGTCTCTGTACTTATGAAATAAGTGTTGCTGCAGCCAGGTTGCAAACATCCTGGGAGAAGCAATGTTGCTGAGTGACTGAGTATGGACCTATGGTTAGATTGTTTGGGATTGAATCCTTCCCATGACTCCTAGATGTGGGAGTCATGGGAGGATTACTTAAGCCCAAGTTCTTCAGTTTCTTACTCTGTACAATGGGGCTAATTAGGCCTACTGTTCAGATTAAATGAATTATTATTTATAAAGCCCTTAAAGTGGCTACTGCACTTATGAGCATGTAATGTACGTTAATGGTTTAGTGCTGGAAAGAGCATGGGCTTTGGCGCCCTTCAGATCTGATGCCAAGACCAGCTGTCATTACTAGGGTGTGTGCTTAGGGAAGTTGTCTACCCTTCCTGAACCCAGGTTCATCACTGGTAAAGGGGGTGATTAGTACTAATTTGCAAGTCTGCTGTGATTACTCTATTTCTAGAACATTTTCATCACCTGAGACAGAAAATCTGTCAACCATTAAGCAATAAGATGAGATATCTTTCTTCTTATTTAGGTCTTTAACTTTTGTCACTAGTGTTTCGTAGTTTTCAGTGTATGTGTCATTGTTGATTACATTTATTCCTAACATTTTATCCTTTTTGATGCTACCATAAATGAATGAAATCATTTTCCTAGTTTTCTTTTTGCATTGTTCATTGCTGGTGTACAGAAACACAACAAACTTTTTTTTTTTTTATACGGAGTCTCACTCTGTCGCCAGGCTGGAATATGGTGGAACGATCTCAGCTCACTGCAGCCTCCGCCTCCTGGGTTCAAGCAATCATCCTGCCTCAGCCTCCTGAGTAGCTGGGACTACAGGCTCATGCTGCCACGCCTGACTAGTTTTTTTTTTTTCTTTGTATTTTTGTAGAGACGAGGTTTCACCGTGTTGCCCATGCTGGTCTCGAACTCCTGAGCTCAGGCAATCTGCCTGCCTTGGCCTCCCAAAGTGTTAGGATTACAGGCGTGAGCCACTGTGCCCAGCCCACAACAAACTTTTGAGTGCTGGTTTTGTTTCTTATACTTCGTTGAATTTGTTTATTGGTTCTACCAGTTTTGGGGGTATTATTTGGGTTTTTCCACATATACGATCATGCCATCCGTAGCTGGACATGGTGATATGTGCCTGTAGTCACAGCTACTTGGGAGGCTGAGGCAGAAGGATTGCTTCAGCCAGGAGTTCGAGGCTGCAGTAGGCTATCATTGTGCAACTGAACTCTAGCATGTGAAACAGAGTGAATCCCCATCCCTAAAAAAAAAAGATAATGCCATCTGCAAATAGAGATAATTTTACCTCTTCCTTTTCAAGTTGAATGCCTTTTATTTCTTTTTCTTGCCTAGTTGCTCTGGCTAGAACTTCCAGTAGCATGTTGAGTAGATACGGCAAAGAAGCATCCTTGTTTTGTTCTTGGAAAAACTTTCAGTCTTTCACCATTGAGGATGACGTTAGCTGTGAATTTTTCATAGATGGCCTTTATTATGTTGAGGAAGTGTTTTTATAGTCTTATTTTTTTTATCATGAAAGGGTGCTGGGTTTTGTCAAATGCTTTTTCTGCATCAGTTGGATTCACTATGTATTTTCTTCTTCCCTTCATTCTGCTTATGTGGTATGTTACATTGATTGATTTTTGTATGTTGAACCACTCCTGCATTCCTGAGATAAACCTCACTTGGTCATGGTGTCTGTTACTTTTAATATGCTGCCCGAATTTGATTTGCATTTCTTTTCGTAAATATTTTTGCATCTATGTTTATAAAGGATATTGGTCTTTAGTTCTGTCTTTTCTTGAGTATTTAGAAAGATATATGACAAAGATTTCTCTAAAAACTTGGAGATTACAACATTGATAAAGCCCAGTTTCTGCAATGAGGGAAATTATCAAATTTCTAGAGCCTGGGAAAATACTGAACAACGATGGATGATCCATTTTATTTCCCGCCCTCACTGGCCACCATCTTTCTTATTTCACAAGACAAAGGTGGCTAAGTAGTTGCAGCTAATATTTGCTTTAACTTTTAGGGTACATGTGCACAATGTGCAGGTTAGTTACATATGTATACATGTGCCATGCTGGTGTGCTGTACCCATTAACTCGTCATTTAGCCTTAGGTATATCTCCTAATGCTATCTCTCCCCCCTCCCCCCACCCCACAACAGTCCTCAGAGTGTGATGTTCCCCTTCCTGTGTCCATGTGTTCTCATTGTTCAATTCTCATCTATGAGCGAGAACATGCGGTGTTTGGTTTTTTGTCCTTGCGATAGTTTACTGAGAATGATGATTTCCAATTTCATCCATGTCCCTACAAAGGACGTGAACTCATCATTTTTTATGGCTGCATAGTATTCCATGGTGTGTATGTGCCACATTTTCTTAATCCAGTCTATCACTGTTGGACATTTGGGTTGGTTCCAAGTCTTTGGTATTGTGAATAGTGCCAGTTGCAGCTAATATTTGGATTTGTTGTATCCATTGAGTTCAGGGAAAGAGTGTGGGTTTAGTGCCCAGAAGAGGCCTAGGTTTCAGCCCCAGTCCCTTCTTTCACCAACTGAGTGACGTGGGGAGAGACACATACCTTCTCTCCCCCTCAGTGTCCTCCTTTACCCAGTGGAAATGATGATGCCTGCCTTGAAGAGTCACATGAGCTCATGCAATAATCAGATACTGCTTGACATATGGTAGATAATAAGTGATAATCAGTTACTTTCATAGTTCCTTGACGATGTCTATGTTCTTCTGATGAATGACTCCTGGCTACCCCAATGTAATATGATACTATAACAGCATCAGATGCTGGCCGTTCATCATTCATTCATCAATCTAATGCTTATTTAGGTGACCACTACATATTAGGAGCTGTTCTAGGTGCTAGGCAACAGAATGGACAAGTCCGACAAGTCCTTGTCTCCATACAGCTGTGAAGCATGAGAGGGCTGGGCGATCAGCTCTGACTTGCGAAGATTCTGTGCCTCTCCCCTGGACCATCTGACTCCTGACCTTGGAACTCTGACTGCCCTTATGTGTTCCATTTTTGGACAGTGCTTTTCTTCCTGTTCCTGTAGCTGCCTCCTGCTGCTCTCTGAGTATTGTCATTCAGACTATTATACCCTGTGCTCTCACAAGTGGCCTTTAGAACCCTGGTAAGACCTGAGTGCACTTTGCCCTGAAGGTGGTAAGAACCAGATTATACCTCTCCTGAGAGCAACCTGCATGCCTGTCGTGCATGGGGAAGTTCCCTAAGTACCACACTCTGTCCCACTCTGGGGCCTGGCAGATGCCATTCCTTCTGCCTGAAATTATCACCTACTTTTTGTCTGGCTGAGTCCTGCTCAGCCTTCCAAACTCACCTTGGAAGGAAGCTGGGAAGCCTGACCTTCCCCTGAAATAGTCAGGTGATGGACATCCCCGCCTCTGTGCCTTCCCCCACAACCCCCTGGGCTTCCTTCTACCAGCACTCACTTGATCCTCCCTCCCCCTGGTGTGTGTCTTACCTGTGTCACAGGGTCATTGAGAACCTGTGCAGGGTAGGCTCAGTGTCATTTATCTACCTATCCTCAGCACCTGGCACAGGAGGGCAACTCGTGAATATTTCCTAAATGAAGAAATCAATAGTGAAATGTATATTGTTTTCCCTGTCCAGGACCTTGGCTTTAACAATGAAAAATATGTTTAGAAATGTACAGCCACATGAAAATAAAATATACAGAAGGGAAAATACACTTAGCTAATAAGCCTCATGGAACAAAGAAATGCATAGGAAACAAGCAACAATGCCTCTTCTGTTGAGTTAACCAAAGATTGAAGGAGTGATAATACTCAATGCTAACAAGTAGGTGGTGAGAGGAGCACCCGCACACTCCTACACTGCTGCAGGCAGTGGACATTGGTACAACCTTTTCAGAAAGCAATTTGGCAATACGAGTCAGGATTCTTGCAAAACTCTTATGACCCCCTAAGTGTTTTTCTACAAATCTACCCTCAGAAAATAATTACACATGGGTAAGACTTAGGTGCAAAGATGTCCTCTGTAGCATGTTAAATAAATAAAATGGCCTACTAAATGTCCCAAAGTAGAAATTGCAATTAAAACAATGGTGCCAGTGCCACAGGTATAGTTCTAGGTAGCCAATAATGGTGACATTTTTAAGGAATTTTTAATAGGCCAGACATTGCTCAAGATATAATGTTAAGAGAGACTGGCCGGGCGTGGTGGCTCATGCCTGTAATCCCAGCCCTTTGGGAGGCCGAGGCGGGTGGATCACGAGGTCAGGACTTCAAGACCAGCCTGGCCAACATGGTGAAGCCCCATCTCTACTAAAAATACAAAAATTAGGTGTGGTGGCAGGCACCTGTAATCCCAGCTACTTGGGAGGCTGAGGCAGAGAATTGCTTGAACCCAGGAGGCAGAGGTTGCAGTGAGCTGAGATGGCACCACTGCACTCCAGCCTGAGCGACAGAGTAAGACTCCATCTAAAAAAAAAAAAAAAAAAAAAAAAGAGAGACCAGAGTCTGGGAAGGATTGTGAGGGGCTGGGGGTGGGGAGAGGTGGGGACAGTTAACAGGTAAAAAAAATAGAATGAATAATATCTACTATGTGACAGCATAATAGGGTGACTATAGTCAATAATAATTGTACATTTTAAAATAAAGAGTGCAGTTGAATTGCTTGTGACTCGAAGGATAAGTGCTTGAGGGGATGGATACCCCATTCCCCATGATGTGGCTATTTCACATTGCATGCCTCTATCAAAACATCTCATGTACCCCATAAATACATACACCCACTATGTACTCACAACAATTTTAAAAAGGAAAAAAATATACGTATATAAAAAAGAGAGAAAACATCCCCAGCATGGAAAGGGGATGGAGAACAGCCTGCGACCTGAGGTCAAATCCCAGCATGACCACTCACAGCTGAGACTTTAATCACTTCATGCTGTACTTCTTTCATGAGATAGTGGTTCCTAGCTCATAGCATGAATGTGAGGATCCAATAAGACAATATGTGGACAAAAACTGCTTAGCCCATTTCTTGAAACAGGCTCTTAATACTCTTTTCTATTAGTAATAGGCACTTAAGTAATCTTTTACTGTTGACAAAATCAAAAAAGGAGATCAAGTTTGGGAGCTAGTAAGTCCTAGGCAGAATAGAGACAGGAGAGGTGCTTGGATGATCCTATGCTGAGAAACTGCCAATAGTCTCGATTCTCTGAGTTCAGTAGTTCCCTGTGGTAGCCGAGCCATCAGCCTCCCCTTCTTTCTTTCCTTTTTTTTCTCTCTCTTCCTCCTTCCCCTCTGCTCTTCCTTTCTCTCTTCCTTCCCCTCAAATATGAACATTAACTGAGCACCAATTCTGTGCTGGGCTTTGTGCCGGCCACCAGTACTACAGAAACCAATAAGACACAGTCACTGCTTTCAAAGACCCTCCTCACTAGGCCACAGGGGAGAGAGGCCCTGGGCAGATGATCGCAGCCTGGCATGACACAGGCTGTGCCTGGGACCCCTGCCAGATCCCATGGGAACAAATACATGTTTAACCCTCAAGTGAGAAATATGACTGGATTCATTCATCCACTCATTCATCAGGGATGTGGCAAAGGATCAGAGGGGAGAAGATGATATGGGGAATAATTTCTCCAGATGTAAGCATCCAGATATCAGCCCCAAAGCCTGCAGAGGGTACCAGGAGGTGTGGGAAAAGAGATGGGAGTCTGTGGGCAAAATTTGGAGGATAGATATAACCTAATGGGTTGTTAGAAAACAAAGGTTCCATACAGAATTTTTGAGGCATTTGATATAAGCCCAGCACAGGGCCATAAATCTGTTTGATGAAATGCATCTGGAAATGCTGTGCTAAAAGCTGTGTGAGGCTGGGCGCAGTGGCTCATGCCTGTAATACTACTACTTTGGGAGGCAGAGGCAGGCGGATCAACTGAGGTCGGGAGTTCGAAGTCAGCCTCACCAACATGGAGTAACCCCGTCTCTATTAAAAAACCAAAACTAGCCAGGTGTGGTGGCGCTTGCCTGTAATCCCAGCTACTCAGGAGGCTGAGGCAGGAGAATTGCTTGAACCCAGGAGGTGGAGGTTGCGGTGAGCCTTCAGTCTGGGCAACAAGAGTGAAACTCCATCAAAAAAAACAAAAAACAAAAACAAAAAAAGCTGTGTGATACGTTGGCATTTGGTGAATATAGTAGGTAGGAGGGATTTGAGGCAGGGGCGTATCTCTAGACTTAACCCTCCAGAGACTAAGGGGTTGCAGGTGCAGCAGAGACACCTAGACTTGATGTAGAATGGGGGTCTGGCTTTCCTTGGAGTAATGAGCCTGCTGGTTATGGGGTGTCCAATGCCTGCTCCACCACTTCCAGGAGTGTGACCTTGGGCAAGTTATGTGACCTGGCTGAGATCAGGTATAACATGCAGAATTGGAATGACAACAGCCACTCCATGGGGAGTTGGAAGAACTGATTGACCATCTGGAGGTCAAGTGGAGTGGGGGCGTTCCAGGATGGAGAAGCAGCCTGGATAGAGTGCAGGGTGAGAGCATGTTTGTGTCCTTGGAGCCACAAATAATTCCTAGGACTGGAGGGTGACCCTGCAATAGGCACAGTGGGCAGGCAGGGCTCCCACAGCAGATGAAGCCTGGTGGCTCATGATTTCAAATGTGCATTCAGCTCGCTTCCCCGGTGTGTGTGTGCGTGTGTGTGTGCGCGTGCACACACATATGCACATGGGTATATTTCAGGGGGATAATCCCAGAAATTGATTTGCCTGTGCTTGTCATCAGGCACAGCCCTGTTGCTATTTTCTTCATGGTTAATCCAGGTTTTTGGAGCTTCTCTTCTGATTCCTTTTAACATTTTAGATTGTCATTGATGAAGAGTGGAAATGTCAACAAAATTCAGAGAAAGATCAGAAACAGAAACATACACACAGACGCCCATGAGCTCACTCCCCTGCCACATGTTTTTTATGGTTGGCTAACCCCTCCTAGCCCTGGTCCAGGGTGCTAGTGGTGGCACGTGACTCCAAGCTGCAGTGGACATGCCAGTTCATAGGATGTCATTTCATGGTTCTCTGCAGTCTTCCCTCTGGTCATTGTAAACACCTGCATCAGATTGGTACTTTACAAAGGGTAAATGAGTTTGCTCCCGACGTACTCCCTTGCCACTATCTTAATATTTTTCTGTTTATTAGAATCTTTTAAAAAGTATTCACCAATTATTTGAAGCAGAATAACCCTTATGAGGATTGTTTGCCCAACTGCCTTTGAGATAACTTCGCTACCATTGCAAACATTGAGGTTCAGGAATCCCTTGAAGAATTCTTCATTAGTTCTTTCCTTCATAGGTACTTACTGACCATGTGTAAATGCCCTAATCTTCCATGCCCAGTGAAGTTGGCCTGGCCTCAGCCTCCAGGTATCAAGCAGTCCACAGGGCTGACAATGAAGCAAATGAAGAATGAGGGTCACAGCCCCCTGCTGAGGAGCTCAGGGTTCACTTGCAGGTAGCTGAGCAGTGGCCCCCTCAACCCATAGGGAAGTGAGTGGTCTGGGAAAAATTTTCCAGAAGGGGAGCATCTGAGCTCAGCATTGCCAGAGGCTCCCAGGGTGGGTGTGGGGATTTTAGGTAGAGGGAAGCCCTCCCAGGGGGCCAAAGGGAGGTGTGGTGCACCTGGAACCTGTGGGAAATGGCTAGAAAGTTCATGGCTACCAAGTGCAGCATGGTGGGGGAGTGAGGCGAGGTGAGAGGCCAAGCTGGACAGGGGTGGGTAGATCATGGCAGGCCCTTGTGCCATATTCAGATGAGGACGGTGATACTGAACGATTTTAGGTGGTGTATTAGTCCATTTTCATGCTGCTAGAAAGAATTGCCCAAGACGGTAATTTATAAATGAAAGAGGTTTCATTGACTCATTGTTCTGCATGGCTGGGGAGGCCCCAGGGAACTTACAGTTATGGAGGAAGGGGAAGCAGGTGCTTCTTACATGGTGGCAGGAGAGCGAATATGTGAGGGAGCAGGAAGAATTGCCATTATAAAAGCAGCAGATCTCCTGAGAACTCACTCAATATCACAAGAACAGCATGGGGGAAACTGCCCCCATGATCCAATCACCTCCTACCAGGTCCCTCCCTCCACACGTGGGGATTTCAGAGAGGGAGATTTGGGTGGTGACACAGAGCCAAGCCATACCAGGCGGGATGTGATGTGGAGTCCTCAGGCACAAGGCCCTCTCCTACTCCCTTCTGCAAGCCCACCTGCTAATTGGATGGCTGGGAGGATCCAGGCGTAAATCCATGAAGGGGAGGTCACACTTGGCTCTGCTCTGGAAGGTCACACATTGGCTGCCTGGAGTTGAATCCGGGAGGGAAGATGGGTTGGAAGGCTGGGTGTAGGGAATCCCCCTGGGCAGGGCCCAGAGTTTGCCTCTTACAGACTTTCAGCTTGAGAGCCTTCTCTAAGGGTGTCTTTCTTCACACAGGCCATGCTGCTGTAGACCCTAACAGCGTCTCTTCCTGGCCAAGAGAAGCCTGTCCCCGAGAACAGGAGAGCCATGGCCGGCCTCCGAGGGAACGCTGTGGCTGGCCTCCTCTGGATGCTGCTGCTGTGGAGTGGGGGCGGTGGCTGCCAGGCTCAGCGGGCAGGTGGGGCCACCATGGGCTGTGCCATGCTGTGCTGGGGACAGAGCAGACAGCATGTGTCCGTGAGCATGGGCTGTGGTGTGTGCATGCAAGTGAGTTCACAACTGTTTGAGAGAGAGGGAGAGTCCAGAATCCAAGTGTGAGGCAGCTGCCTTCCAACCTAGGGACAAAAAATCACCAGCTCCTCAGCAAGGGCCTGTATACGTCTGACAGTATGTGTATGAGTGTGTGAGGAAGTGTGAAAGTGTGAGGGAGAGTGTGTGAGGGAGTGTGAAGGAATGTGGGGGAGTGTGAGTGTGTGGGAGTTTGAAGTGTGTGAGGGAGTGAGAGGGAATGTGTGTGAGTTTGAGGAAGAGTGGGGGAGCGTGAGGGAGTGTGTGTTTGACAAAGTGTGTGGGAGTGTATGGGAGTGTGAGTTTGAGGGAGTGTGTGAGGGAGTGTGAGAGTGTGTGTGAGTTTGAGGAAGTGTGTGGGAGTGTGAGGGAGTGTGAGAGTGTGGGAGTGTGAGTTTGAGGGAGCATGTGGGGGAGTGTGAGGAAGTGTAGGAGTGTGTGACGAAGTGTGTGAGGAGTTCGAGGGAGTGTGTATGAGTGTGAGGTATAGGGGAGTGTGAGGGAGTTTGAGGAAGTGTGTGAGGGAGTGTGAGAGAATATGTGTGAGTTTGAGGTAGTGTGAGGGAGTGTGAGAGTGTGAGTTTGAGGGAGTGTGTGGGGAAGTGTGTGTGCGTTTGAGGGAGTGTGAATATGTGTGGCAATGTCAGTATGCATGTGAGTGTGAATGTGAGGGGATGAGTGTGTGTTCCTGCGAGAGGAGGAGAGAGCGTGACAGAGAGAGGGAATGAGTTGCTTTAACACGTCTTGGTCAGTCACATCCTGGGTTGTGAGCCTGTCTCTACCAAGTGTGTGCAGGTTTGGAGCTCGGGGAGGAGGCAGGGGTGAGGACCTGGCTGTGTTGTCCTGTGAAGGTTTTGGGACACATTCCAGGGGAAATGGACACACTGGAGCCCACTTAGCAAAGGCATCCAGGACAGTGAGAAAAGCGTGTTTATGTAGTAGACCCGGTAGTTGGGAAAGTTGACTGGACATGAGAAGGCCCGGGGCAGGAGGGGAGAGACATGGCAACATGGTTTTGCTAACCTGTATGAGGGCCCCTGCCCTGGGGGAAGGCACTGGTCAGTGCTTAGATGTGAAGGAGGGGTCAGGGTCCACAACCCCGGCAAAGAGCCTGCACACTGGGGTCCCCGATACACAGACAGGTGGGATGTTCATATACTGCCCACTGGGCAGCCAGGGAGACCACCTGTCACTGGATCCAGGAAGCAAAACGCTGAGCCCATCTTATAGGAAGTGATATATATATTTTTTTCTTTTTAGAGACGGAGTCTCGCTCTGTCGCCCAGGCTGGAGTGCAGCGGCGTGATCTCGGCTCACTGCAAGCTCCGCCTCCCGGGTTCACGCCATTCTCCTGCCTCAGCCTCCTGCATAGCTGGGACTACAGGCGCCTGCCACCACGCCTGGCTAATTTTTTGTATTTTTAGTAGAGACGGGGTTTCACCGTGTTAGCCAAGATGGTCTCGATCGCCTGACCTCGTGATCCGCCCGCCTCGGCCTCCCAAAGTGCTGGGATTACAGGCATGAGCCACCACACCCACCCAGAAAGTGACATTCTAAGGCTTTTCTCCCTGGACTTAAAAAAGAAAGGTTGACATTATTTCTTTATTGAATTTACAGAGTTGTCTCTTGCTTTTTTTTTTTTTTTTCCTGAGCCTCTCAAAGCCTGGCTAGCTGGAAAGACAGTAATAACTGTAAACATCCTGTTTTATACGCAGGGAACGTGAGATTTCTGCGCCCATCTAGCCAACCCCAAATGCACAGCTAATGCACAGGATTATCACATTTAAAAGCAAAAAAGCCCTAGGGTGGTCTCCTCTGTGCCCTCATTTCGTAGTAGAAAATGGTGGGCCCCAAAAAAGCACTCACCTGCCAGGAGTGGCATAGCCCCTGCCTTAGCAGAATCAAGGCCAGAAGCCAGGGCACCTGCCCGGGTTCAGATCTCTTCTCTCCATATCGCACTCCAGCCTCACGGGCACACAATCCCGCCTGTTCCCTGGCCTCTGGGAGAAAATGTGCCCTGAGCTCAAAAGGGCCCCCTGGGGAGACCTCCTGAACAAATGAAACTTCTGTAGCCTTCAAACAAATTTGTTCTAGGATTACAGCCTGCAGGCCGGATTCTGCCTGGCCCTCAGCAGCAATTATCCTGAACAGCCTGGAACATTATTGTCCCAAAGACAAAAGAATGATCTTTTGTGTCAAGGAAAAAAACTCCCCAGGAATGATCTCCAAGTCTGCACATCTGGTCAAACACACTCCAGAGTTCTAATCCTGTTAGGGATCAGTCCTGCTAAGGCTGGGATGTAACTCAGTGCCTGACATGCAGTTTGTCCCTTGGATTTTCAAAACTAGAGGGAAAGGTAGGTGTGGAACATTCAAGGGTGGCATTGGCTCAGGTCACATAGGGAAGCATTTTTGGGAGTATATGTATAAATTCGTATAACTTTATTGTTTTTCTGTTTTTTGAACTTTATTGTTTGCAAATATAAGAGCAAAAAAATACAAAAAATAAAATTCACTCATAGCTCTGCTTGCCAGAGGTAAGCAAGTATTTCCCACTCAGTTTCTGTCATGCATACATACATACACAATCGCGTGTGCACACACACATGCACAGGTTTTCTTTCCAGAAATTCTATGTTATGCATATCATTTTATAAAACAGCTTTTCACACCCAATGCTATATTGGAAAAGTGTATCCATGCTGGTAAATAAGGATTCCTCTTCAGCCATCACTGTCATGGCTGCCTAGCAATGAATACATCATGATTTTTCTTTAAGTAATTTATTTAATTCCACATAGGTGATTGTGTAGTTATCTCCAACATTTTTTTTTTGCCATGTTGCTGTGAATTTCTTTATACATATTTTTCTTTTCCATTTATCTGATTGTTTTCTTGGGATAAATCACTAAGTTTGGAATTGGTGGATAAAAAGATACCCTCCTTTATGAGACTTCAAAGCCCCTGAGAAAAGGTGTGACAAATCCATGGCCACTTGCTGAGCAGGCAGGTGCATTCTCCTCCAACTCTCATGCACCCAGCCACTACCAGACCATTTTACCTTTCCAATCTGGTATTTCAACAAAGTGTTTTTTTGTTTTGTTTTGTTTTGTTTTGTTTTGTTTTGTTTTGTTTTATAGCCAAATGTTTGTGCCTGGTGTTCCCAGAGGCCTGGTCCTCTGCTTCTGTTTGGATGGCCAAACCCCACCTTCTGGAAGAGTCAAACTAGGGCTTTTTCTTCCTCTTCTTCTTCTTCTTTTTTTTTTTTTTTTTTTTTTTGAGACAGTGTCTCACTCTGTCACCCAGGCTGGAGGGCAGTGATATTGGCTCACTGCAACCTCCACCTCCCGGCTCAAAGGATTCTTGTGCCTCAGCATCCTGAGTAGCTGGGATTACAGTCATAAGCCACCATGCCTGGCTAATTTTTATATTTTTAGTACAGATGGGGTTTTGCCATATTGGCCAGACTGGTCTCAAACTCCTGTCCTCAAGTGATCTGCCCGCCTTGACCTCCCAAATTGCTAGAATTACAGGCGTGAGCCACTGCACCTGGCCTTAAGACCAGGGCTTCTTGATAGTTCCTTGTATATTTGTGCAGCATTCTAGAGATTGGAAAACACTTCCTCTTGTATTATCTGATTTTAAAGGGCTGAGTAGTTAAATATCTAACAGGAGAGCGCTGGCTAAATCAATTATGTTCATCCGTGCAGAGGACTCTGTGCAGCCATGGAAACCAGCATGATCAAACCAGAAATGGATTTCTAGCTTATAACTAAATGCAGGGAGAACAACATATGTATCAGTGTTTCTAGTGCAGTCCCATTCCTATCAATAATTATATGGAAATAAAAAATAATCGAGTATATATGCCATGCTTTAACAGTGGTTATCTCTGTGTGGGAATATGGGCATTTAAAACATCTAAACACCTGTTTTGTTTTTTGTTTTTTGTTTTTTGTTTCGAGACAGAGTCTCGCTCTGTCGCCCAGGCTGGAGTGCAGTGGTGCAATCTCGGCTCACCACAAGCTCCACCTCCCGGGTTCACGCCATTCTCCTGCCTCAGCCTCCCGAGTAGCTGGGACTATAGGCGCCCACCACCTCTCCCGGCTAATTTTTTGTATTTTTTAGTAGAGATGGGGTTTCACTGCGTTAGCCAGGATGGTCTCGATCTCCTGACCTCGTGATCCACCCGCCTGGGCCTCCCAAAGTGCTGGGATTACAGGCGTGAACCACCGCGCCCAGCCTAAAACATCTAAACATCTTTTGATTGCATTTTCTGACTTCTCGGAAATGGGCATACATTATTTGGGGTAGGTTGAAAAATAATGAAAAATGGAGTCACCTTTTAAACAAAATAAAAGTGAAGAGATTGAGGCATAGTGCTGTGCGGTGGGTGTTAATGATTTTAATGTGATGCTACGTACTGTCAGTTGAGCCTCACAATAGTCTTGGGGAAAAATCATCATTATTGCCATGTGAAGGTTTGGAAACTGAGGGTCAGGCCCTTCTGGCAGCCCAGGGCCCTTGGGTCATGAGGTAGGTATTTGAGCAGGCGTGTGTGACCCCAGTGACCTTTATACCCCAGGACAGTGTCCTTTCCATGTCCATTTGCCCTACGCCACCCCTTCTCTCACCCCTGCAGGTTGCAAAAGTGTCCACTACGATCTGGTCTTCCTCCTGGACACCTCCTCCAGCGTGGGCAAGGAGGACTTTGAGAAGGTCCGGCAGTGGGTGGCCAACCTGGTGGACACCTTCGAGGTGGGCCCCGACCGCACCCGTGTGGGGGTCGTGCGCTACAGCGACCGGCCCACCACGGCCTTCGAGTTGGGACTCTTTGGCTCACAGGAGGAGGTCAAGGCGGCTGCCCGGCGTCTCGCCTACCACGGGGGCAACACCAACACAGGAGACGCGCTCCGCTACATCACGGCCCGCAGCTTCTCCCCACGTGCCGGCGGCCGCCCCAGGGACCGCGCCTACAAGCAGGTGGCCATCCTGCTCACCGACGGCCGCAGCCAGGACCTGGTGCTGGACGCCGCGGCGGCAGCCCACCGCGCTGGCATCCGCATCTTTGCCGTGGGCGTGGGCGAGGCACTCAAGGAGGAGCTGGAGGAGATCGCCTCAGAGCCCAAGTCCGCCCACGTCTTCCACGTGTCCGACTTCAATGCCATCGACAAGATCCGGGGCAAGCTGCGGCGCCGTCTTTGTGAAAGTGAGTGCGCCCGGGCCCCACGCGGCCCCTGCCAAGAGTGACGCCCCCTGCTGAGCCCACGGGAGGGGTCCTCGGGCAGATAGGGATCCTGCGGCCGGCTCCAGGAAGGCAGGGGAAGTAGCAGGTGCAGAGGCTGAGGGGACCCACATTCTTGGGTTTGGCCACACAGGGAACCTAGTAGCATGGGCACCCCCTGGACATTCCTGTTGTCAGAAGGATATCTTCTCCCATCCAGAGGCAGAGGTCGCGGGCAGAGGCAAGAAGGGGTTTGGGATGAAAGAGGGATGGGTTCTAACCACCCTGCCACCTGGGAGATACTGGGTGTCTCATTTTTACCTCTGATATGGGAACATCCTCTACTTACTGCCTAGAGCTGTGAAAGCTAGAAACTGTGCATGCAAAGTCTGGCCTGAAGCATTGGGTATAGCAGGGTCTCCGAAGGGGCAGTGATGAGGGATCACGCAAGAAACATTCAGGCTCCCTCAGCTCTTCCCAGCAGCCCAGAGTCAGTCATTTAGACACAGTCAGGAGCTGCTTATCCCAGAGGCCAAGTGCTGTTGACCCGGTGCCCTCTGAGATAACCCAAGGCCTCTAGCTTATTTGTCTGGAATCTGTTGATTGTGGCTGGGGGTGGGGGAGGGGAGGCAGAGGGCTGATGGCCCCCAGGGCTCTGACCTGGAAGCCTGACCTCCAGGATTTAGTGGGGGTCATTCTGAGGACAGCCCCCTCCCCAGAACAGGAAGGATGAAGTGGGTTTCTCATGTTCCAGACTGTCTCCAGCTTCTGCCTCTGCCTATTGCATTGGGGTGACATTTGTCCTTCTCCGGTCACAGTGGGTGCTGAGTAACCTTCTCCTCCAGGCCCAGCAGGGGTTGGGCTTTGAAGCTGGTCAGGCTGAGCGTGGAGCCTCAGCCTCTGTCTTGCTGATTACTGCAGGAGACTGAACAACCCCTGGCTGGGAAGCCATAGGTTACACCTTGGCCAGGGGCAGGGAAAGCCTTGGGGGCTGGGGCAGCATGGAAGGTTCTCCCGATGAGAGCAGCTGGGTGTGACTCAGAAGGGGAGGCAGGGGCCTGATCCTGGGGATGTGCCTGGCTTGCAGCCCAGTGAGAAAACAGGTAAACCATTTCTGAAACTGGGGTGGCTCTAGGCTGCTTTACCACTGTATGACCCTTTTCTCTGTGTTGGCTCTTTTAATCTCCACTTATTTACTCAACAGATACTTATCAGGGCTCTGCTCTTTTGTGTGGCCTTGTGCTGATTTCTGGGGCTACAGAAAAAGACAAGACACAGCACTCATTCTCAGGGTGCTCACAGTCTAGAAGGCAGGAAAGCCACATAAAAGGGAATGTGATACCGGGCGGGTAAACTTCAGCAGCGTCTCATGTGCCAGGTCCATGTGTGGTCGTGGTATGTGTGGGGATACTGAGAATGAGAGAGGGCTCCCTGGAGGAGGTGGTGCTTAGGTTGTTTAGAGGATGGGCATGAACTGCATGGGATTGAGAAGGATGAGATGGAGTGGGATTAAAGGATGCCATGACATGGTCAATGAACCATGATGGGCCCGTGCAGCTGGGGAAAGGGAGGAGGTTAGGGCTGCTGGGTATTGCCAGATTGTCAGGGTCCCCATAAAGGGGGGCCTTGTGTGCTAAGGTGAGGACATGCTGGAGGGTTTATGCGGGGGTATGACATGGTCAGATCTCTGTGGGGAATGGAATGCCGCAGAACAGCAGGACAAAGGGAGGTCCTTCACAAGACTGCTGGAGAAATTCAGATAATTGTGAGAGATCCAGCACTGATGACTTGGCCTGTGTTACAGAGGTGGAAATCGATGCCCAGAAGGCTAAGTGAAGGTAATCTACCCTAGAGCATGCAAGGCATTGGCTCTTGACTTCCCATACGTGACTTCACTGACCCATATCACAACCTTATAGGATAAGGATTCTCTCTTTTTTATAGATAAGCGCACACAGAATGCTGAGATCATGGAAGGCACAGCTTCAAGGCATGTTGGGCCCTCAGTTGTAGGCCTGAGAGGGGATGGGTCAGGTGGGGAAAGAGGAGTGATAGGAGACATCCCAGGCAGGACTGGAGCTATGGGATTGATCCAGGTGCACACTGGATCAATCAGAAATCTGCACAGATAAGATCTAGGCACAGGGTCACAGCCCCAGCCAAGAAGTAGAAATTCAATGTGGTAGCTAAGGAACAATGAATTCTACCTGTCATTCCAGAATCCAGAACCCCTTGATGCAGAGTGCTGGGAAACAAGGTTACTTCCAGATCCTTCCCACTGGTTTTTTTTGTTTGTTTGTTTTTGCCATCCTGACAGTCTTGGTTCAGAGTGGTTCTGGATCTCAGCAGGAGCTTCATGCCCAGGGATGGCTCTGAGAATGGCAAAGACAACCCCAGAGAGGTCAAGTCCCTGGGATGTGCCACACAGTTAATAGACACCAGGGCTGGGAACAGAACCCAGGCCTTCAGACTCCAGGCCTCTCCCCCATGCCTCCAGAATATGGGCTTCACCATGACTGGTCTTGGTAAAGCAAATGTATTAATATTATCACTTTCAATGGAAAGGCTAGAGGTCAGGCAGCTTCAAATGATGAAACCTGGACCCATTCATTCCACTCTCCATTTCCAGGTTCCTCTGTCTTGGTGTTAACTCTGTTCTTGGCTTGCCTTATGTGTCAGAATTATACTGGTAAATGGGTTTCAGTGAAGAGACTCTGATGAAGGTTTTATTTAGAGGAGGGTGAGATCAACAAGGGATACTGAGGTACGCAGGAACTAGTGATGGGAGAAGCCAGCTGAGAAGGGATGGAGTATGTCACTAGAGTCCATGAGGGCTGAGATTGGGTGGCCCTGTAGGACCCTTAGTCATGAAGGCATACAGTTCTCTTGCCAGACCACAACACACAGGCAAAGAGAAGCAAGAAAGAAGCCCCTGCCCCATATCTGCTCTTGCATGGCTGTTCTTCCACTAGCCTGACCCCGTCTGAAACCAGCCAAGCAAGGCCAAGTGATGCAGTCACAGTGGCTGGCCTCCTGGGCTGGGAGCAGGGCAGAGGCAGAGAATGGACATGGGAGGGCAAGTTGGGGACACCAAGGCAAGACACCTCTCAGTGGATCTCAGAGCCATGTCTGCCTGCAAACCCGGAGGAGAAGAGATTATTACCCAGCAGGCCTGGCACTCAGTCTCATTGGACTACGGTAGGTCATGTGACCATCCCTACACCAATCACCAGTCTAGGAGTGGAAATAGGTTGAATATTTTGGGCCTGTCACAAGACCTTGTCTAACATTTGGGAGTAGAGTTAGTTCCCAGCCCAGCTCCCTCAAGGAAAGGGATCTGATACATGAAGGAAAACCAGGGAGCTGTTACCAAGAGAAAGGGAAACCCTACACAGGCCAGCCCGGAACACACGTCCGCCCTGATCATGTCAAGAAAAGCTCATGGATTCTGTGAAGACAGGGCTTCTCCAAAATCCTAAAATAGATGTAAGATTTAAGTGAATGCTCAGTCATCTAAAGGGAATCAGTTTTTGTAAATACAGCTGTGAGATGAAGAGGGCCTGGTCTATTCTGGCTACAAATGAAATGAAATCCCCTTACAATTGCTTCAATTAGAAACAAAGCAAAACAAAATAAAAGAGCTAATAGTAACATATTGGAAAGCAGCTAGTGAGATTGAATCAGGGAGCATGGCAGAATTTGAACACCAGAAATCTCTTGGTACACAGAGGATGCCTGTGGGGGACTTCACAGCCTGAGGAGGAACTAGTCTCAATAGAGGCCACTTATTGATGACCTGGAAAATGGTAGACTAAAAATATCAGGGTTTTTTTTGATGTAGTAGTCATTGAGTTAGATCCAACTCACTCATTCATTCAATAACCATGCATTAAAACAGCCATTCAATTCAATGTCATTTATCCATTCCTTCATTAACAGTCATGCATTATAGTAAACATTCCCTTCATTCATTCATTCATTCATTCAACAAGCACATTTAGTCATTCCTCTGTGCTGGACACAGGCCAGGTGCCCATGATGCAGTAGTGAATCTGGCATCCTCTTTGTCCTTGAGAGGGAAACTCTTGTCTACTTGGGGCAGCAGGAAAATGGCAGACAATTACACAACAGAGTATGTAATTTTATATATGCATTCGTTTACGTGCCTAGTGTATGTCTTCACGCACAAGGATATAAGCTTCACAAGGGCAAAGTCTGTTCCTTGTGGTACCTCAGTGCTTAGAACAGAGCCTAGTGTGTAGGATGAGCTCCTAAATATTGTTTAAAGGAAATAAGGGCAGTGGCCTGACAGTTAATTCTGTGCTTGCTGTTGTGATGTGCACATTAGAAGTTCATGGGCAATGATCTGTTTCACTCCCCACCCCACCCCCGCCAAAGAAAAGAATAAGAACATGAAGCAAATCTGAAATTATAGCCAACAATAATGGAAATATTTAATGTGTTCACATTTTGATGAACAGAGACAAATGGTTAGAATTTGAAGGCTGGTGCAGATTTAGAAAAGGCAGGCTGGCTGTTTTATGGTTGATGGCACAGAGGCACATAGGGGCTGAGTGGCCTGTCCAGGATTGCAGGGGACAGGTGTGAAAGTCTTTCTTTTGTCAGAACCTACTGCCTAAGAGTGAGTGCTTTCGACCATCCTTCTGCAATCTTACTGCATATGTAATTATCAAACCCTACCCAGTGTCTAGAACAGATGTGGCTCATACCTGGTGGCCAGTGGCTGTTTGTTGAATGAATGACTGAAACGAACTTGGAAAAAAAATCATTATCCCCATTTTACAAATGAAAAAGAGTATCAGCAGACTGAGGAGTGGAATAACAACAGTAACAGCAGTAACGCATGGCCAGTGTTATTACAGACGCATTTCAGGCATCATATCTGACCTCCCTCCCCAGTGGCCTTCCCTAAGGTCTGCCGTGATGCTGGTGGCTATGTGTTTCCTTGGCTTTGGACACATTCAGGGAAGTGCCCCTGTGGCACGACATCAACTCCTGCTTCTCCATTGCCTGACAGAGGCTCCCAGGGGAAGCAATCTCAGCCTCAGCTTCCTGCAGTGTGTGGGGCGGAGGCCGAGGACAAGGCCAGCCCCAGAGCATCAGCTATAATTAAGAGTTTTCTCCACCCCAGGCTTTGTCGTGGCCACAAAATGAGCTTTATATAGCTTATCGGGTCACTGTAAGTGAGCCTGTGGAATGCCAGTTGGCCGCAGCCGACAAGGCCTCCACCTACTTCTATTTTGAGGACACACTATGGTGGTCCTCTCTCTCCTGTCCCCACAGCCAGGGAGTCCCTTGCTGTATCCTGTCTTTTGCACTTGGACTTTTGGGCTGGGATGTTGATGATCTGGATTAGAGCAAAGAAGCAGCCTCTCCCGTGTTCCCGTGGTGTTTTCTCTCTCCGGATGTGTGGTCATCCCCTCCCCCTCTCCCACCCTGTTGTGGATATGTTCATAGTTAGCTCTGTTCTCATTTAATGAGAGTTTTGACTCCTGGGCACTTCCACTTGCCGATACGACTGAGGGTGGGAGTAGAGGGAGGCTTCTTTTGTGTGAGGAGATTCATTTTCCCATTTTATTGTTCACCTGTGGTTCTCGCTGGGAAAATGTCAGCATTTAAACTCCAGCTCTGCATTTTGATGAGTGTGTGATTCTGTGCAATTGACTTAGCCCCCTGCATTTCAGTTACCTGTAATGTGGGGTCAGTTCCTCCTTGCAGACGGGTTTGTGGCCATGATCAGGGAGATTAGTCTGGTAGGTGTACTGATACTTATGGAGGGGCTCTCCTTTGCTTTCTGTTGTAGTTAGCAGGCAGAACACTTAACCTTTCAAATAAATTAATTATGAGGTTCACTTAAAAGTCTGTTTTGCACATTTTTTCTTTCCGTAGTGCAAAACACTTTTAGTAAATAATACAACTTATGTATATAGTTGGGAATGGACTACATAAACATTTATAGGTAATATCTCACAACAGCAGATGCTTTTACCCACTCTTTTCACATATTATTGACTTATTTTTTCAATGCATATTCATTGAGCTATTATCTTTCAGGTACTGTTCTGAAGCATGAGAGTTACAGGGATATGTGACATACATGATCCCACTTTAAGGGTGACACTTTCCAGAAGGGAAAGGAGATGGGCAGTCCTTCAAGTGATGGGCTAGGTCATTTCATGTGATGATAAGTGCTTCAAAGCTGAGAAACCCGGTGAAGTGGGTCTCTTGGAGGAGAGAAAAGTTGCCTTGATCTTGGAATGGTGTGAAACAACTGTGCAAGCCAAGACTGATAGGCTGAGTTCCAGGCCCGGGGAACAGGGACCGCAAAGGGACTGAGTGGGAGTGGACTCCACATGATGGAGGAGCCCAGTGGCTGGGGTGGAGGTGGGGTGGCAGCCAACAGTGCTTAGCAGGAGAGCGGGACTGTTCCCATCTGTAGGAGGCAGGACTGGAGGCTCAGCCATGTGGCTTACCTTTCCCAGTTCACACGGCTCGGAGGGGCATCCGGGGGCAGCCCTGAATCTTCCCTCAGCGGGAAGAGGGCCTACCTCAGAGCCCCTGCAATTATCTTTCCCTTTGAAGACACAGCCACACATGTCCCAAGGGACGGCAGGGAGGCTGGCTGTTGGCAAGTCTGGGTGACGTGTCTGGCCTGGGAAATTCTAGGCACTGTCTCCCTCTAAGCAAGAGTCTTGTACAGGAATCAAAGTGGGCATGGCCCTGCTGGTGGCATCACCCCTCATGACCATGCCTTCCAGGCCACACTCCCACCTCTGTCCCCACATCCCTCTGCCTGGCCTGAGACTCCATGGTAAACTCAGGGTGCACACACCCCACCTACACACACCCACACACACAAACACCGTGCGTACCAGGCACATCACACATCCTAGATAGAAGCACATGCACACAGACACCCCTCACAAACCACACCCTCACATACGCACCCACTCACACACACATCTGCATATGCACACACCACACACACTCTCCACACTACACATACCACACACACCATGTATACTATATGCATACACACATACACAAACACTATGCACACCACACATACTACATACATGCCACATAGATATGCACCACACACCACATGCAAATACACGTTTTGCATACTCCACATGAACACGCTGTATACCACAGACACTCCATAGACGTATCACACACATACATGAACACATGCACAAACACCATTTACAGTGTGCACACCACATGCACCACATACAGTCTATATCTAGGCACGTGTGCACAAACACCACACACACCACACTCCCCACATGCACACCTACCCACATACACACCCACATACACACCCATTCACCTATACACACCACACACTGCACACTGCCTATAGCACACACACCCCACAGAAACACAAACCATGCATACCACACACACTGCACGTAGGCTACACGCACCACACATACACCACATACACACTACACACCACACATATACAACATGCATTCTATATACACACACCATACACCACATACACACACTCTATAGACACATGTGCACAAACACCACACATAGCACACTCCCCACATGCACACACTCCACATACACACCCATTCACCTGTACACACCACACACACTGCACACTACATATAGCACACACACACCCCACAGAAACACAAACCATGCATACCCCACACACTGCACATAGGCTATACACACCACACACACACCACATACACACTACACACCACACATATATAACACACATTCTATATACACACACCATACACCAAATACAAATGCACAATTCACACACACCACATATACAAACAGCACCCACACAGACACCACAGACACACCCACCCACCTACATACATACAATGTACACAGCTCCACACACCATTGGCCATGTACGCAACCCTCCACACCCACACACAGGCACACCATGCACATAAGACCCTCCACACAAACACAGAAACATGCTCCACACACACCACATGCACACACATCACACACACATGCATATTATATCCATGTGCCCACATAACGTAATACTCCCCATATGGCCTCACGTGCCACCCTCCACATACACACACACCAGGCATATAACACCCCACACACATATATACACTACTCATACACACATGCAGCACATATACTACACACACTACACACATCTGGGAACATGTATGTGACCACAAAGTGACCCACCCAGCTGTTCCCTCTGGGTGGACCCGAAGGCTGGGAGGGATGGGCAGCAGTATGGGTTGTGGGTTTGGAGCCGCCACGTAGAGGTCTGTGGCCTGGCACTTGGGACCAAGTCAGCCCGGGCCCTGCCCTCCAGCTGCAGGTCACCAGGAGTTCCTCTTGGGAGGCTTATTAGGACTGAGGTCACCAAATAGAAATCATAATTGAATTACTTAATTATGATTATGTGCTGTGAAATTTTATGTGAAAATTACTGAAAATGATGGAAAACTAAAACCTCTCATCATTTATTTTAAATGTGTGTACTTCAAAGAAGAAAAATAGTCTTCCAACCCTGCCCAGCCAGACCTAAGCCTGGAGATGACCCCTAGAACCATTGGGTCACTGACTCCTGCCTCTGCCTAAAACTGTACGACCCATGTATTAGAAGCAACGAGCTTGTGCGACACAAACACTTCACTGTCAGCGCATTTCAGACCAGGGCATGCAGCCCATCTCATTCTCAATGGTACAGGTCTCCTTTGGCTCCGGGGAGCTTGCACCATCACCTCTTCAATCATTCCCAAATTGATGGCGATTTATCTTGCTTCCAGGGTATGGTTTCTTGCAACAATGCAATATGAGACTTTCTTATACTGAGCTCCTTATGCACCTGTGGATTATTCCTGCAGGTGGATTCCTAGAAGAGGTTTGCATGGTCAAAGTGGCTCCATCAGTGGTTGAAGCTGGTTAAGCCACAGCCTCTGGAGCTGGGTCACCCACCTGGGCCTCCCAGCTCTGTCTCCTTCCTCTCTGTTAACCTTAGGACAGTTATGTAACCTTTCTCTGCCTGTTTTTTTATTTGTAAGAAGAGGATGCTGGGCTGGGCGCGTGGCTCACGCCTGTAATCCCAGCACTTTTGGAGGCTGAGGCAGGTGGATCATCTGAGGTCAGGAGTTCGAGATCAGCCTGACCAATATGGTGAAACCCCCATCTCTACTAAAAATACAAAAATTAGCCGGGTGTGGTGGCAGGTGCCTATAATCCCAGCTACTCAGGAGACTGAGGCAGGAGAATTGCTTGAACCTGGGAGGCGGAGGTTGCAGTGAGCCGAGATTGTGCCATTATACTCCAGCCTGGGTGACAAAGTGAGACTTCTTCTCCAAAAAAAAAAAAAAAAAAAAAGAGGAGGACAATGATGACACTCTCTACCTTGTAGAGTGTTTGAGGATCTATTGAGTCAATACCTGGGGAACTCTTGATGCAGTGATGGCCCTGAGTGTGGGCTCTTACTGTATACATTTACACACATGATGTATTCACTTGTGTGTGAGTGTGTATTTATTATGTACATATACTTTCAGGAAGATGATCGAGTTAAATACCTTTCACTTGGCACAGTGTTTCTTAACTTTTAAATTATTATTATCTACCCCCAAAGGAGCCTCTGTAAATATTTGTTTCCTAACTATCCCCCTTCTCTGAAACTGCAATACCATACATGTATTATATACCCCTGTATGCTGTTGGGTAGGGTAGCACTTTGGAGGGCCTAAGGCTATTATAGTATCTAAGATTCTCTCCCACTCCTACCCAAACTGAATTTTGCCCCCTTGGAAGTGATGTTGCCCCCTTTGAGAACCCCTGACTCGGGATGTATGAGAGGATCACAGGATGAGAAGTCAGGGAAGGCCTGGGGTTGGAATCTGGTCCTCTCTTCCTCGGAGGCCATGACTTCATAACATCATCTTTGGTGGGTGGACTCAGGTCTAAAAGCATCAGTGAAATCCAGGCTTTCTTGTTTATTTTGACAAGTTAGTCTTTCAAACTTTAGTTTTCCCTGTAAAATAAAGACAATAGGCCGGGTGCGGTGGCTCATGCCTGTAATCCCAGCACTTTGGGAGGCTAAGGCAGGCAGATCACGAGGTCAGGAGATCAAGACCACCCTGACCAACATGGTGAAACCCTGTCTGTACTAAAAATACAAAAATTAGCCAGGCATGGTGGCATGTGCCTATAATCCCAGCTACTCAGGAGGCTGAGGCACGAGACTCGCTTGAACCAGGGAGTCAGGTTGCAGTGAGCCAAGATTGTGCCACTGAACTCCAGTCTGGCGACAGAGTAGGACTTCGTCTCAAATAAATAAATAAATAAATAAATAATAAATAAATACAATAATAATACTACCTACTCTCTAGAGCAGAGGGAATGCGCACATAAAATGCTCCCACTGCAACCTGGCACAGTCAGTGCAAATCACAGGTTAACTCTTGTTATCACATGTCATTGCTAAGACCTGTGGTCTCATGTCAGCGGGGCTAGAGTGGAATCCCAGGTCTGCCACTTGCCAGCCAGGGATCTCAGCCAGGGACTTCACCTCTCTGAGCCTCGGTTTCCTTGTCTGTAATCTGAAATGATAGTTTCCAATCTGGCAGATAGTTACCAAGTTGTGGTTCTTACTGTGGTTCTTATTGTTATCATACTTAATATTTTTATGGCAAATCTATATAAAAAAGAACATGCCACAAATCAAAGTGCTTGGCAATAACGTGACTGTATCTGAGCACCACGTCACAGAGAGGGAGTTGAGCAGAGTCGAGAAGTTCATCTGTCTTGAGTTCTGCATGGGGAACTGGTCCATTCCAGCAGGGAAGACCCTCCCTGATCGAATTCAAAGGACAGCAAACTACAGCCCAAAGGCCAGATCACTGGCCAGAAACCAATTTTACAAATTGTGTTACTGGACCACAACCATGTCAACTTGTTAACGTATTGTCGATGGCTGCTCTCACACTGGGATAGCAGGTTGAGTCTTTAAGACAGAGATGCATGGTCCAAAGGCTATTTACTATCTGGCCCTTTACAGGAGTTTGCCAACATCTGATAATATACTCTGAGGTGATGACTGAGAATCTGGAGTTGCTGCCACCAGCTCCCGAGGTGCCCTTGTATAGGACATTTTGTGGGGGCCTCAGTTTCCTCCCTGGAGTGCTGAGTGGTGTGGCTCCTCTTAGAGGGTCTCTCTTCTCTTCCCTTCCATGTATTGGTCAAAATGCATGACCAGCGGCCCACTCTGTGTGACAGCTAATGAAAGATATTCCCCTGCCTCCCATTTTTAGAGGTTAGCCATGTATTCTTAAAAAACCATTACACCCTCCTAGGTTTTGGACATGAATCCATGTCCCAGTGGAACTAGAAGGGGTTTGAGGTTCAATATGAATCAGCGCTGCCTGGCCATGGGGCCTCGTACCAGCCACATCACTCTGTCCCTGGTGCCATCCTGAGTAAAGTGGAGACTGCAGCATATAGGTGTGATGATCTCATCGACTAGGGTCATGCCATGCCCAAGCCTTCAGCTCGTGGAGACTCTGCATTTCACATGGGGGTTTTCGTTTTGAGTTGAGAAAGAGATGAAATATAGAGTGGCGACAATTAAACAGATAGTTGTAAAAGGACATACACCTAAACATAGACAATCTCTGTATAAATATATGTCTCTATGTAAATGTGCATTTATGTAATGAAATTCATGGAGGAACTCTGCACTTCTGAGTGCCTCTCATGTCCTGTAGCTAACCTTATCCTGGCAGAACTTGTTTTACACTTGTCAGAGAATGAGTAGGGATACGGGGTTATGCGATGTCTTGGGGATTTCCAAGAAATGTGGTTGATTAATCGTGATGCTTCTGACACAACCTCGCAGTTACTGGAAGACTGAAGGAAAACAAGTGTCAAAGCTGTATGTTTTATGTGACTTGTTTTGCTGTAAGTTATGTGTCCTGTCTTTGTCCTTTTGATTATGTTTACCCTGGTTTCTTTGAATTTACCCCCACACAAACACATGCACAAACACACACACACACAGAGTCATACAAACATACATAGACACAGGCATACAAACACACACACATATACTCACACATAGGCATACAGACATACACACACAGGCATACAAACATATACATACACTCACACACAGGCATACAAACATACACAAACATACACATATACACTCACATGCAGGCATACAAATATGCACACACATACACATACACAGGCATACAAACGTACAAGTACACTCACAGGCATACATATACACACACACAGGCATACAAACATACACGTACACTCACACACAAGCATGCAAACATACACGCACACACACAGGCATACAAACATACACTCATAGGCATACAAACATACACACATATACTCACACACAGGCCTACAAACACACACACACATACACTCATACACAGGTATACAAACATATACACACATACACTCACAGGCATACCTATACACACACTCACACACCAGCATACAAACATACACATACACTCACACACAGGCATAGAAACATACACACACATACACTCACACACAGGCATACAAACACACACACATACACTCACACACAGGCATACAAACACACCACACACACGCATACAAACATACACAAACAAGACACACACATACACTCACACACAGGCATACAAACATACTCACACATAGACACACATGTGCTCACATACATACTCACTACACAGCCCCACTTATATACACATACTCAGATGCACACACATAGACAACCAAACCTAGAAAGGGATGTTCAGGACAATAAAGACTGCTTCCTTTTGCCCCTTACCCTGGAACAATCTACATGTACTTGCCCAGAAAAAAAAAGCTCTGTTAAAACTCTCTCTGCATTTTGAGTGTCTGTCTACTCTTGGGAAGTATCTGCTTCCATATTCTGGAAATCCAACCAGTCAATTTTGCTTGATATGTAGTAGACACATGGGATGTTTATTTGTTTATAATAGGTTCTTATTTACATCAATCTAACAACAGATGTAAACATAAATGGCTGAAGGGGTAGAAGGTAATAAGAGGAGCTCATTGGCACTGCCCTGGGGTGCCACAACCCCCTGCAGGTGAGTTCTGGCTCCCCTGAGCACCCAATGCCAAGTGTGTTTTCTACTGAAGACATTTTCTGTCTTGGACCCCCAAATCTGGGGAATAGAAAGACATCTTCCTGCCTGTGCTCAGGTTGGGCTGAGAGTGAAACCCCCTAGCTGAGAAGGACTGTGCTGGCTGAGATGAGGTTGGAATGTGGAGCCGAGCACCTCCATACATTGCCTCTGCTTATCTGGGCTGAGAGTTCTGGGCCAGACCTGGCTCTGCACTCCGATCAGCCCTAACCAGAGCAGCCTAGGGCAAGACAACAAAAGGAAGCTTACGTACTATGTGCGCTCCTATTTATATCTTGTAGATCAAATTTTAAAAGTGTCCTGGAAAATAACTTCTTTCCTTCTAACTTGACAAATATGCCTGCACAAAAACCTGGGAGGCAGGTTTGAATACAGCATCCTTGGACTCCTTAAAGTCACACGCAAAATCATGGTAGCCCAAGGAGAGTCACACCCAGGCTCCCAGCCCCAGTCCGCGGCCTGGCCTCCTTCTCTTCGTAACTCCTGCTTGGTCTTGAGCCAAGGAGGGCCTCATCTGCATGTGTGAGAACCCCCTGATACATAAGATCAAGCTCTGTCCACAAACCTGACAGACAGCTGCCCGTTAAAGCCCCCTGGGCCCAGGAGACCCCAGGAATGGTCCAGTCCACCCTCAGGAGTACAGATGGGCAATGAGGCTGTACTTTAGAAGGAGAATGGGCCAGGTTCAGACCGTTTGGGCAGGGAGGTCCAAGGTCCAGATCCTGAAGTGTGGTCTAGAAGATGAGCGTGGGGTCCAAATGGGAATGGTCCCTTGGTCCCTCGTCTTCCTCTGTGGGATGAAGTAAGACTGGAGGAGGTCCAGAGGAAGGCCCTAAGCTCTTCTGTGCCCAAGAGCACCATTGCTGTTTTTCTTTTTTTCTGGGGAGGGGGAACAAAATGGGATTGAAAGAATACAGTTTGTGAAATCCCATAGGCATGTATCCGATAAATCCGATAGCGGAAACCCTTTTCCACTGTTTATCTGTTGTGTGGATTCGGGCAGAAATCTGGAAAACAGCAAGCAAAAATCTCCTGCATAGACACATTGCAAAGATTCAGTGAGAGAGTATTTGTAGATTATCTATTATAAGTGAAGTTAGACCCCACCTCACTGCCTCCTACATTGTCCACTTCAGAGAGGGGTTAACCAGAGCCCAGAGAAGGCAGGAGAGCAGTCAAGTAAAACTGCAGGAGGCAGAGCACAGCCACGGAGCCCTGCAGGCTCCCCGCACCCACTTCTGTGTTGCGTTCTCACCCCTCCTTCCTGGCAGCCCTTGATGCACAAATGTACCCTTAAGGAGTGAAGATGACTTGCTCAGTGCTATTGCTTTGTAGATTGGGACTCAGGTAAAATGGACCCCAGAGACTATGATCCATGTACCCCTAGGCCCCCAACACCATCCCTGAGCAGAGGTGGGGCTGGGATGGTTTCCCAGGCTGGAAGTCAGCTCATCGCCCTCCTCACTGCATCATGTACGGTTGACAGCGGAGTCCACAACCAGGGAGGGAAGAGTAGAATTGTCTCATTGGGAACTCTGACCGAGCAACAGATTATTTCAATGTCAAAAAACAACTGCCCTGTGCAACGTGCTATGCTGTCCCTAGATGGGCAACAGGGCCTGGGCTGAGGCATGTCCAAGGCTCCATGGTCCACGAGGTTTTGTTGCTTGGAAGCCACAAGTGGCCTTAGGCATCTGCAAGGAAAGAAACGGGGAGCCGGTAAGCCTGCACTGAGAAATATTAAAAATCTGGGCTAGCAGAGGACTTTATTTTCTCTTTTAAACATCTTAACTCCCGAGACCCAGCAATTTATATCCTGGTTAAACACTTGGAAGTTTAGACTGACAGACCTGGGCTTGAATTCTTGTGTTTGCCCTCTGTCCCCTCTTTACTTATGGCTGGTCCTTTGTGTGTTTAATTTCAGCATCTGTGAAATGCGTAGAACAAGCCCACCTATGACTGTGAAGATTCAATGCATTAAGACAGGAAAAGTGTACCAGGGGACACTGGGCACCAGTCTCCTCCTCTCTGATTGATGCCCTTGTGTCCTTGAGGACATTACAAGTGCTCTGACTCAGTTTCTTCACCTGAAAACATGAAAAAAAAAAAACCTTGTATCTTTGCTGCAAACATTTTGTTCATTGATTCAGGAAATACTGATTAAAGGCTTACTGTGAACTGGAAACAGTATCTGCATTTCAGGGTAGTATAATAGTTAATATGAGGGAAAAAAACAAGAGGAAAGATAGCCCTTAAAATTATAGCTGACTATTATAGCTGGAAGTTATAATAAGTGCTCTGTAGGACATAAACAACAGTGGGAGGGTAAGAAAAAAGGAAGAAGGGTTCTGCTCAGGTCAGGGAATTAAGGGACCCTTCTGAGGACACAGCCAGGGAAAGGGCACTCCGGGTGGAGGAAACTATATAAAGGGACAGCAGTGGCCTCAGCTCCAGCCTCCAGAAGCCAGTGCCCCACAGCTTCTGGAGTAAACACAAAAGCGGTAAAGGACTGGAGTGGGGCATGGACAGAGGCCGACTTCCCTAGGGTGTTGCGGCCACGGGAAGAATTTGGAGTTTTATTGTTAGTTGAGTGGCAACCCATTGAAGACTTTGTTTTACTTTAAACTTTATTTATGTATTTCTTCATTTTGAGACAGAGTCTCGCTCTGTCTCCCAGGCTGGAGTGCGGTGGTGCTATCTCGGCTCACTGCAACCTTCACCTCCTGGGTTCAAGCAATTCTCCTGCCTCAGCCTCCCGAGTGGCTGGGACTACAGGTGTGTGCCACCACACCCAACTAATTTTCTTTCTTTCTTTTTTTTCTTTTTTTTTTTTTAGTACAGACAGGGTTTCACCATGTTGGCCAGGCTGGTCTTGAACTCCTGACCTCAAGTGATCTGCCCGCCTCGGCCTTCCAAAGTGCTGGGATTCCAGGCGTGAACCACTGCGCCCCGCCTACTTTAAGCTTTACAGTGAAGGATAGAAAACATCCAGATAGCTGAACACATCTTAACTGTACGGCTTGATGAATTTTTCGTAAACTGTACATCCCCTTCCACCCACTGGAGCAGTTTGACCAAGAGAGGAGTACTGCTTTACTGTGCTTTAAGTTCACTTTGCTTTGGGTGGAAAGCAGGTTGTGGTCAGGAGACACAGAGGCAAGGGGAGAAGCTGGGAAGAGTCTTAGGCCAAGTGAGAGGTGCCTGTGGCAGGGTTTCTGTTCTGCTGCTTATTGTGAGGTCCAACCCCAAAGCAGCAAGAGTGAGGGGAAGGAGGCGAGACCCAGGAGCATGTACAGAGAGGGTGTTACAGAGATGGCAGCAGCTGCCCCAGAAAGCGGCGCTGCGCGTTGAGTCCTGCAGGATGTCAGCATTGCAGAGAGGCCAGCCTGCAATCAGTGCCCTTGGAATAGTCTATCTAGATAGGGGAGGGGGTGGATAACTGGTGGATAACTGACTTGCCAGCTCTTTTGTGTTTCTGACTGGTTAAATTCCAGCCTGAGGAGTGTTAAGCCCTCTGTAAGTTCAAGGCTGTGTACCTGGTCCCTCTGTGCAGCTATGGGGCAAGCCAGATCCCATGAGCTTCATGTGAGCCCGGAAGCGGTGAGTGGAGATCTAACCTCCTTGGTCCAGTTGGTCTGCTCAGGACCCAAGACCCCTCAGGCCCCTGTCCCAGCAGGAGTGATGGATGCCCTGTGGAATTGCAGCCTCCTGGGTCAGGGCTGAGGATGCTGGTAGTGTGAGGAGTTGGCAAACCAGCAGAAGTGGTTGGGGTCGCTGCTGAACAGCTGAGGACCTGGGGGTGGAGTGGGGTGATGGCAGCAGGAGCTGAGCAAATCTGGGGAGGTGCACGAGAGATGACAGTGCAGAGCCAAAGGGGAGGCAGTGGAGACGGAGGGAAGTTCCCAGAAGGAGTGGTATCTGGAGAAAGAACATACGGATGGAAAACAAACTCCTGGGTGCAGAGCCACCCTCATGGCACTTAAAGTTTGGGGGCAATAGAGGGAGAGAGGTACAGTGGTGCAGGAGAAAGTGAGTTCTCTTTTTGTTTTTTGGAGACAGGGTCTTGCTCTGTTGCCCAGACTGGAGTGTAGTGGTGCCATCATAGCTTACTGCAGCTTTGACCTCCTGGGCTCAGGTAATCCTCCCACCTCAGCCTCCTGAATAGCTGGGACTACAGGTGTGCACCACCATGCCATACTAATGTTTGCATTTTTGGTAGAGATGGGGTTTCACTATATTGCCCAGGCTGGTCTTGAACTTCTGGGCTCAAGCAATTTGCTCGTCTTGGCCTCCCAAAGTGCTGGGATTACATGAGTCACCACACCCGGAAAGTTGTTTTCTTGAACTCATTGTATTGTTGGTGGCTTTGAGGTCACACATATAGAAAATTTAAATAAAGCTTGAGATCCAGAGAAGCAGAGCAAGATGAGAGGACAAGATGCACAATTTGAGGAGGTGCTGGCTCGCTCAGTCTGGGTGCAACGTCAGGGTGACCACCTGGAGTGAGGTCTCTATGCTGTGCCTCTGGACCCTCCCTGGCTTAGCCCAGTCCTGACTCTGCCACAGAGGGGATATACATGTGGACACCTCTTACGCAGAACTGAATGAGAAATCGATTAGATCAAGGTTAAAGAAGTGAAAAGAGAGCTAGGGTGAGCTGAGAGCTTTTGTGATGTGTAGAAGTCTGATGGAGGAATGTGAGCCAGCAGGAAGCTGGCAGAAACCTAGAGGGACAGGGTGGAGAAGAGAGGGGAAGGGAAAGGGGTTTTAAGGTCAGAGGTGGGGTGGGTGAAGGGTTGGCTGGTTAGTTAGGAAATGTGAGCAGATAACTGATCAGACAGCCCAGCACATAGTAATGGTCTGATGAGGAAATGGAGGATGGAAAGACTGAGCAGCTTGTTCTCGGCTGTCCAGGAGGAAATGGAAGGGATGCTGCTTGGAGGAGCTGAAGGTGAAAGCCTACAGCCACCATTGCTTTACTCTCAAGGTGCGGGGATGGGCATGGCTGGTGTAGCAGAGCCCAGGATGCAGCAGCGGCTCACAGCCATGCAGGGATGCAAAGGTGGGAGGCCACACTGATGCCCACCCCTTAGCACGCCCCTTTGCCTGCAGATCCTCAGAGGTGACCTCAGTCTACAATGGGAGGTGCAGCGCCTCAGTGGGTGCCCTGGAAGGAGGAGAGTAAGTGTGTGGGGGGGTGGCGCCACCCCTAGATTGTGTGCTACACCCCCTCACTTGCCCTCTCTAGGTCTCAGCCCTGTGCCCAGTGACAGCTCTGTTTTGTGGCTGGTTTTGTCCTTGGGAAGGCCACACCAGATGCCAGATGTTCCTCACAGACATCTGGCTGTCATTCCCCACAGCCTCACCAAAGCTGCCTCAGGGATGCACCAGTGCCCATTCTAGGAGCCCACTTCCACCAGCCTTCCAGGGAGGGCCATGGGCAGCCATATCCAGTTCTGTCCGCTGACCTGAGGCCCAGTGAAGGGGTCCTGGCCTTGCCATCTGCCCCGACATGGTGTTCGGGGGGCCTGACAAGGTGGAGGGCTGAGCCCAGCCCCTTGCCCTTTCCTGGGGGCTCCATGCTCCTGTTCCTGTGGCCTGCCTTTGTCACCGGCACTGATTTTGGGGTCACGACTGTGTGAGTTTGGACACAGACCACATGCCCAGGCTGTGTGCTAATGGGAGAACGTGGCTGGGAGTGGCACAAATAAATCACACCTTGTCTTGTTTGCATGTCTTCTCTGAGAACCACAGACTAAAAGAGGCAGGATATGTGGATGAGGAGGCATTCTGGGCTCATTCAGCTGGTCCTTTGCTTTCTGGGGACCGAGAAGGGAGATGGTTTATCCGCAGACATGGAGTGACTTAGGGTCAACGCTGGGACCAGGCCTGGCCTCCTGGGGCTTCGTCATACCATGTTTCTGACCTTCTGTCCTCCAACCTCTCCTAGGGAAGGCCTATCTCCTCTCCAGGGGCTGCATGAAACATCTCTTCAGCCCGCCTCTGGATTCACGTGATACACTTGCGATGTGCCACTCCTTTGATTTTATGCAGCTCCTTCTACTCACAATCCATGTAGGGAAGCAAGGAGGTGTTTTGCTTTGTTTTTGTTTGGTTTTTCCTGCCTGCCTGCCTGCTCAGCAACCCTCTCACCCGGGGTCGGGCACTGAGCGATAAAGACCCTGGGGATCTTCAACTCCTCCTCTCTGAGCCTGTAGAAGCTCAGGGTTTGGAGGGTAATGGACTGACTAGGTTTGGGGAAATGTTTTGCTTGGCACCCTCAGGTTCCATGGTCAGAATCTCCAGGGGAAAGCTGGATGTGGTGGGCATGTGCCTGTAGTTCCAGCTACTCAGGAAGCTGGGGTGGGGGGATCACTTGAGCCCAGGAGTTGGAGGTTGCAGTGAGCTGTGATTGCACCACTGCACTCCAGCCTGGGTGATAAAGCAAGACCCAGCCTCTAAACAAAACAAATCAAAACAAAACAAAAAAAGAAAAAGAAAAAAAGAAAAAAAATTCCAGTAGGACCATACTCTGTGTGACTTGGAAGTCCTCCATATTGAACTTGGTGCTCTGTGTACTTTCTCTCTCCCAGTTCCCATTAGAACCCTGAAGAGCAGATACTGAGAGTTTCCTTTGGTTCTAGAATTGAGCAGAGTGAGCCTTGGAGGGTCTGAAAAGGCTGGAGGTGCCACACACATAAAGCACAAGGCTTTTTCTCTGTTAAGAAACAAACAGAACAGAGGCAGCAAGGATGAAGCCTAAAGAGATGTTAGTTCACACTGAACTGATGACGTCACCACCCAGGGCCATGACCTTGGGTCAAAGGTTTGATCAAAGACAGAGGGCAAAGCCATGTGCTGTCATTCCAGGGCCAGTTTTCCTGTAAAAGCCAATTATAACTGGAGGAGCAGTTCACAAAGCTATACCCCTCAGCAGGCGACCTCTATGGGTTTGGGTTTATGGGAAGGAGGCACCGGGCCAAGTGCCCGGGGAGGAGGCCCAGTCCTGGCTCGGTCTGGTGGGCATTGCACCTTGAGGCAGCTCCTCTTTATTGACATCTGATTCCTTATCTGTAAAACAAGGGGGTTGGACCACAGGGTCACTCAGACCTTCTCCTGATGCTGAAGCTGAGTCCCTGTTGTCAGAACATTGATTCCAGAGGGAACCGCTGTTCCCAGTTGACCCCTTGCAGCTCAGCTCAGCTTTTGCCCTTTTCTTGGTTGTTCCTCTCCAGCCCCTCCTAAGATTTTCGGGATGGGGTGGCAGATTCGAGGAGCAGGAGGGGCCTGGACATGGTGGGCAGAGTCAGGAGCAGCTCCATGCCCCAGGGTCAGCCGATTCCCTCCGAGCCTCAGGTGCCTTGCTGTGAAATAGGGAGACCATAGGTGCCTGGGCATGGATCGGCCTCGGGGGCCAGGTCAGCCGTGAACGTCCAGGCGAAGCTGTGTTTGGCCAGGACATGGAAGGGTGTGGTCATGTGAGGGGCCACACTGCAGTCCTGCTTGGCACTGACCCATCCTCATGTCCATCTTCTGAAGCTTCTCCCCAGATCTAGGGCCTGTGGGGGCAGAGCTGTGGTGAGGGTGGGCTCTGAGTGTGAGCAGTGGTACTGGACCTGGGCCCAATGTCTCCGGGGCAGGAGGTACGCAGGACAGGAGTGGGGAGGTGGCAAGCTGGAGGTGGGCATGGGGTCAGCAGATGGAGGTAGGGGCAGGCGTGGGCAGAGGCAGGAGTGCAGGCGGATCCAGCCTGGAGGAGAGGGGAGGAAATGGGGATGCGGACAGCAAGGCCAGGAGGGGACAGGCAGGGAGAATCAGAGGGACAAAGGCGGCCTTTCCTCAAAGAAAGAGGGGCAGGCACAGGGTGGGGGAGAGTGGGATGGGGACATGCAGGAAAGGTGGACACCCATTTGTCCCAGGCACACCAAAAGGGCAGGGGAGCAGCCAGAGAGGTCACTGGGAGCCCAGGGCAGGCCTGTCCATGCCTGCCAGGCTGGGGCCCTCTTCCTTGTCAGGAATGTGTCACTGGCAGTATGCCCTAGAAGGCGCTGGCAGGAAGGGACCCACTGGGCCATCCTGGGAGTGTGTCCCACAGGCCGCCCACACAAAAGCTCCTCTCTCTGTCTCTCTTACTGCCTCTGTCTCTCTCTCTGTCCCTCTCTCTTGCTGTCTCTCCTGTCTCTCTCTCTTGCTGTGTCTCTGTCTCTGTCTCTCTTTCTCTTGCTTTCTCTGCTCCTCTCTCTGTCTCTCTCACTGCCTCTGTCTCTCTCTCTGTCCCTCTGTCTTGCTGTCTCTCTGTCTCTGTCTCTCTTTCTCTTGCTGTCTCTGCTTCTCTCTCTCTCTGTCTCTCTCACTCTCTCTGTCTCCCTCTTTCTCTTTCTCTTGCTGTCACTGCTTCTCCCTCTCTGTCTCTCTTTCTCTCTCTCTTTCTCCTGCTGTCATTGCTTCTCTCTCTCTCTCTCTCTTGCTGTCACTGCTTTTCTCTCTCTCTCTCTCTTGCTGTCACTGCTTCTCTCTCTCTCTCTCTGTTCCTCCAAGGCCAGCACCTCCATTGCAGAAACGCCCAAATGCATTCACACACAAATGCACACAGGGGCACATGTACCTAATGGTTTCATACAGTGAACAGTGCAGCCCTGCACACACATGCAGAGACATACAGTCTGTTGGGAGTGCTCACACAGGTGCAGCAATGCGGCCACGCCTTGACTGCTCTAGGGGAGCCTCGGGGTGAGAGGCACAGCTGGCGGGTGCAGAATTGCCATGCCCTCCTCATTCCTTTGCCATTTGTAGTAATTTCTGGAGCTGCTAATGAGCAGGCCCCCCTCCGAAGCTCTAGGCACGGCCCCTTTTTCTGCAAGTCCCCAACCCCAGCCCCACTGTCCAGCTCTGAGCTCCTTCCATCCTGCCCCTGTTTTGTTTAAAGTCTCCCTCTAAGAAGAATCAAAGTCAGCCTGAGCTGTGCATGGCTCCAAAGGCCTCCTCTTCCACAGCAGGGAGGGCCAGGGCAGATTGAAGGACCCACTGTCCCACACCCTTGACAGTGGGTGGCTTGGGAACAGATCAGAAGCTACGTCGGTGGGGACAGGTGAAGTTGCTGAAGCAGCTCTGCCTGGGTGTGGGGTGGAGGCTCCTCCAGAAAAGGAATTGGTGTTGCTCATGGAGCCCTAATCTAATGAGTAAAGCTGGGCTGATTCATAAAATCCTTTCCGGGCACAATCATTGCTCAGAGAACTCAAGGGCATGGCCTGCTCAGAAGGTGGGAAGCTCCTTGTTCCTGGGGGGATTCAAAAAGAGCTACTGCACAGGGGTTGTGAGTAGAAGGAAGGATTGCTTTGGACAGGGAGTCTCCCGGCTGGCTTTGAGAGCTGTGGTGCTCCTGCTCCGATGCACGAGAGGCCCCACTGCACTCAAACGGGGAGGAGATGTTCAAATGAGGAGCCGAGCCTGCTCTCCCCCGGCCTAGCAGGCAGCAGCGAGGAGAATGCAGGGCCCCTGGAGCCACACTGCTACCACTTGGGATCAAATGCTGGCTCTGTCACCTACCTGTCCTGTGACTTTGGATGAGGGGCTTTACCTCTCTGTGCCTTACTTCCCTCATTTATTCCAAACAAACAATAGCCATGAGAATTGCCACTTTATGGGGTTGTTAGAAGGATTCAGTTAATTGATATGTATGCAAAGTGAATTGCAAGATGGTTGTCACATAATAAGCACCATGTGGGCATCAGCTTCTGTGTGCCAGGCACTGTACTGGACATTTTTTATTTTCTTTTATCCCATCCTTATCAAAATTCTGAGAGGTAGTTCATTATTTTATAATTGAGGAAGCTGAGACTCAGAAGGATGCTGGAGGCCATGCAAGGTCACACAGCAAGTGAATAGGAGAGCCAGTCTCTTGACTGCTGGCTATCTGAGTAGACCCATCCTCCCCTCCCACCATCACCATCACCTCCTCCATCATCACCATCATCACCACTGCCATCACCATCAGCATCACCATCACCACCACCATCACCACCATTGCTACCACTGTCGCCATCAGCACCACCTCCTCCACATCACCATCACCACCATCATCGTCACCATCACCACCATCACAATCACCACCACCTCTATCAAGCTGTCTCTATGAGAAGACAAAGACATTAGAATCTGATGGGGTCTCGGAGGCCAAAGCTGGGGCAGAAGGCCTCTTATTGTAACTGGAATAGAAATAGGCAAGTGTGAGAGCCAAAGGGATTGTTGTCCCTCTCGGGGCTCTAAAGGTGACATTTCTCATTGGTGATCATCAGTCACAGCAGCGAGCAGAGACCCAAACAGTGTGCTGAGCAGGCCAAAGGGGAGGGCAATGGGAAGGGCTCCATCACCTTAGACCTGGCCTTGAGCCCTGCCTCTGCCACCTCCCAGGAGAGTAACCAGGAGAAGGTTACTCACCCTCTTTGAGCCTCAGTGTGTTTGTGTCACTGGGAATGTCAAAATCCTTCAGGAAGGCTGTTGAGAGAATTAAATGGAATCCACTGAAATTCTGGGCTTCAGGAGGGCAGAGGCTCTTGTCCTCTTGTCCTTTCTGTTGCCTGTGGCCTACCTAGGATCCAGGTGTAGTGGTCATGTCCCAGCAGATGGTGGACACCCAGGATGTGTTCATGCCCTCACTCCTCTGCTCTTTAGTGAGGCCATCAGCCTAATGATCATGACCTCCCAACAGAACACAAGCATCCCACAGTCATGATGACATATTCCCTCTGTCCTGGCACACACTGTCCTGTGGCCAGACACCCTTGCACCATCATCCCTGTCCCTCATCTGCCATGTGACAGTCACAGCCACCATCTCTACCAAGCTACCACATCCTGCTCATTTAAGGGGTTCTTAAGGGTGTCCACACCCTTGCTCAACAGATGGATCATTCTACCCCACACTGGTCTTGTGGTTTACCCTTTCCCTTGACCATCTCTGCAGGGCACACTGTTGTGCAAAGATGGGAGACTGGATGTCAGCCAAACTTGGGCTGGAATTCTGGGTATTAATGAGTTCTGTTACTTTGGAGCAGTCTCTTACTCTTGTAAGTGTTCGTCTTCCCTTCTGAGAAAATCAGAAGGGCTGCTGGAGGTCATGGTGTGTGAATGTGCTTGCCAAATCTAGGGATTTGGTAACTGACATGTCTTTCCTTTTTCTTTTCCTTCTTACACTAGCACCGCCTTAATCCCAAATGTTTGGAGGTATTTTTCAACACTGTTGAGCTCCTTGGAATAATGAGCTTGTTGTTTTTGAGGTGAACCAGGTAACAATCAGTCCACATGCTCTCTCATGGCACCCCAACTTTGAAGTAGAGTAATTAGCATCTTGCTAATTTTCTTGGTGAAAGTAATTTATAAATCATTAAAGAGGGAGTCTCTTCTTAAAAGTTTTTAAAAAGAGAGAGACCTGTTGTGGAGGCATTGGGAGTATGTGTGTTTTCCTGAAACTTCCCAAGACAGCTCCCTCATGAGTCATTATTAGAGGATAGTATTAGAGGTTCAGACCATCTCTGAAACAAGGAGTTAGGGGAAGAAGAGTATGGGTTTGACATAGTTGCTGTCCCTGTTGTCTCCATTTGCTGCTCAGCCATTCTCCCTGAACCTGCTCCAATGGGGCCCTCGCCCCATCATTCAGGGCACCAATGACCTGTAGGATGCCAAACCTCACTATAAATGCTGCCCCTTCTTTTTTGAGACCAAGTCTTGCTCTGTCACCCAGGCTGGAGTGCAGTGGTGTGATCTCCGCTCACTGTAGCCTCTCCCTTCTGGGTTCAAGTGATTCTCTGCCTCAGGCTCCCGGGTAGTTGGGACTACAGGCACACATCACCACGTGCTGCTAATTTTTGTATGTGTATATATATATATATATACTTTTTTTTTTTTTTGTAGTAGATATGGGGTTTCACCATGTTGGCCAGGCTGATCTCAAACTCCTGGCCTCAAGTGATCCACCCACCTTGGCCTCCCAAAGTGCTGGGATTATAGGCCTGAGCCACTGGGCCCAGCCTGTTTCCCTTCTCATTTGACATTTAAGAATTGGTGCCTTGGACTGCTCCCTGCTGCGTGAAACACTCCCTCCACTTACACTGCGGACCTCCCTCTCCCTGGTTCTCCTCCCACCTCACTGGCCACCCCTTCTCAGTCTCCTTTGCCGGCCACTCCTCATCCCCCGCATTTCAAAATTGGAGGCTGTGAGGGCCTAATTTGCAGACCTCTCTCCTCTCTCTCATTCATCACCGAATGATCTCACTCGCTCCTGATGCTTTAAACACTATCCCTGCTCCAGCAACTTCCAAATGGAAAGCCCCAACCGGGCCCCAAGCCTTGAAATCTGAAAGCTGAGCTTACAGATCCAGATGCTTGCTGAGCACCCATAGGACATCTCACATGGAAAGTGTCCACCATCGGACTCATGTTCTGTGGCTCCAACATTCCAGCTGCACAGGGCAGAGCATTCACTTTCTAGACACTCCACATCTAATCTACCTTCAGATCCTGCCCAGTCTTTCAGGATAGATCCAGGGACTGGCTACCTCTCCTCTCCTCTGCCCCCACCACAAGGAACAAGCCACCATCATCCCTTCCCCCCGACCACTGTGGTGGCCTCCTGGCTGGCCTTTGCCTCCACCCTTTCCCTGTCACAGCCGGGCCCTCCCCCTGCTGCAGGGTGACACATCTTACCAGGGTCCATCAGCCCCAACCTGGGCCGCTTCTACCTCATCTCACCATTGCTCTTCCCTTTGCTGAACCGTTCCAGCCATGTGTCCCCACTCTTCCTCACCTCCAGGTCCTTTCCCAGACCTCCCATGCATCACTCCCCCAATTCCTGCCTTCATGTAGTTGCCTCCAATCCCCCCTTCCCCAAGTAGAGACATCCAACACCTCCAACCACCTGCTATGCTGCCCTCTCTTCCATCCCTGCCTTAGAGCTTCCCCACTACTGCCCCCCCCTGCTGTCATCACACACATTTTGGAGACCCCAGTGCCTTATTTGATCAATTTCCATCTTTCTCACTGGATGGCAGATCCCTGAGGACAGAGAGCTTGTCACTTTGCCATTATTTTATGCCCAGGATCAGTTCAGTGCCAGGTGCATACTGGGTGTTCATTAAACGTGGGATGAAGGAAGGTTTGGTCTCAGAAGGTCTGCTGGCTGTCACACAAAAAGGCTGCAAGGGCTCTGCTGCCCCTGAGCTCCCCTTGCGCCTCCATCTCCTCCCCATCCTCTCCTAGAGAAAGCTCCACACAGTCTCTGGTGACACCTACTGGTGCTTGGTTCTTGAGCCATTCCCTGGGAGGGAAAGGAGGTCTGAGGAACCCTTGGGCCATTTGAAGTCATGGGTGATGGCTGGCACCCAAAGTCCTTGTTGGACAGGTAGCACTCATACGTAGTAACAACCATGAGCAGCGCCTGCTGCTACCTGGCAGAGTGAGCTCTCCATTGCTCTGAATTCCAAACTTGGCCTTGGGCCACGAGGCTCTCCATGGCATGCATGGCATTTTCCCATTCCTCTCCTGTCCCTCTCGTCCTGCCACTCTAGCTGTGGGGCTTGGACCCTCCTCACCCTCATGATAAGCGAAGCCTCTCCAGGCTTAGGCTTTTCCCTGCTCTTCCCATGGGTGGACTGGTCTCTTTCTTAGCTCTCAGCTCAGATGTCACTCACCTTAGAGCTCTTCCCAGACCAGCTTATCCAGCATCTGTCCAGTGTCCCCACTCCCAAAGCCCCATCACATTGCAGGCATATTTCCTCCATGGCACAGCCTGCACACCATGGCTGACTTGCCTCTCTGTGTTGGCTTCTCTGCTGTTCTGTGTTGCTCTCTGCCTCCTCCACTAGCACGGGAGCACCAAGAGGGCAGGAGCCACTCACCTGTGTGTTCATGTGTTTGCACTTGTTCCTTGCACTGAGACATGTGCCAGGCACTTGGCAAATACGTGTTGGGTAAATGAAGGGATAAATAAATGAGCACTTACTAGATGCCAGGTTTCATGCTGAGAACTTCCCATCCACTGTCCATCCTATTTAACCTTTAGGACAACTGTGGATGGAAAGGGGAGGGACTTTCGCCTCTGTTTTTGGGTTTGGAAACAGACACACAGGGGTCAACTGACATGGAAGAGGTGAGGTCTGTCTGACCCCAGAGCTTCCTCCCGTCAACCTTGGAGCTCGAGGTTCTTTCCCCTGGTCTTGTCCTTTTTTGGCTTCTCTGTACTCTGGTGCACAGCTCACACTTGGCTGGGAGAGGACAGATGGCCCTGGCAGACCCTTGCCTTGTTACTGTTTCTTGTGCCTCATCAGTCTCCAAACAAAGACAACTGCATCCCCGGCTCCCATCAGGAAGGGCCCAGCTGTGCCGGAGCCCCACCCCTCATTCTTCGTGCCACATCTTTCTGAGTTAGGGACAAGGAAGGGAAGGAGGGAGGTGGCCCTGATCTCCTGGGCCAGTGTTCGCAGCTGTCAGCAGGTCCAGGGGGATTTTCCTTTCTGGCGATATTTTGTCTACTGCATATGTCACACAGGCTTCCTGTGAAACACTTGCATAAACATTTTCACAAAACACCTGGCACCCTGACCATGCCCTCTCTCCTGCCTAAAGGATCTGGGAGATGTGGATTGAACAGCCAGAGGATCTGGGCCTTCTGGGGAGGCAGCTGGTGCTGATACACTCTGGAATAGAGGAGAAATGCAAGCCAGGAATCTCCAGAAAGTTCTGGAACAGGTGGTGGAGGTGGCATAAGAACCCAATGTCTGAACCCTGAGTTGTCTTCATCTTCTCACAGGGTGCACACCATGGCCCTGAGATGTGGTTAATAACAATTTCCTCCCCCTTTCAATTACTAGGAAAGTTCCTTGTTCACCTGTAAAATATGGATAATAGTATCTGCCCTGCAAACCATGAGGAGGATTAAATGAGAGCCTGTGTGTAATGCTGATATTACACACAGCTATTTGCTGGTTATTATTCTATCACAACCAATGTGGCTTCCAGTGCAGAGATTGTGGATAGTGGTTAAGAGCTCAGATGCCTACATCTGACTCCCTGGGCTCAGTTCTGTGCCACTTGTCAGCTGTGTGATGTTGGGTAACTTACTTAACCTCTCTGAGCCTTGGCTTCCCGTTGCATAAGTCAATGAATCCTATAGGTACAGGGTGAGGAAGACCCTTCTACAAGTCAAGACTCTTAAAAGGCAAAATGGGCTGCTGTAGATAGTAGCAAACTGGCCATCTGCTGGTCCAGGCTTTGGAGACACACAGACCTGAATCCCTATTGGCTGGGTGACCTGAGGCAGTTGACCTGGCCCTTGGAGAGGCTGCATCATGCAGTGGCCAAGAACTGGGTGCTGAAGCCATCATGCTGACATTGCCACCTGCAAGCTGTGTGGCCTTGGGCAGTTGACTAACTTCTTTATGCCTTTCTTTCTACAGGAAGAAGTTAGTCCCCCTTTCTTTCTTTCTCTAAATAATAGCACCTACCTCGTAAAGCCGTGGTAAGGATTCAATTAAATGTGTTAATGTATTCAACATGCTTGGAACAGTGTCTGGTGCACAGCAAGGCACCTACATGTGTCTGCTGCTTATGGAGATAACTACATCGTTCCAGCAGAGCAGCCAAGAGGCTCAGAAACAATCCACATGGCATTCCCAGTGCAGGACCTAGCCATGCGGGCACTCAGTCCTTGGGAGCCATGACAGTGTAATCCTTATTAACATGATCCTTGAGCCCTTGTGCCTGGCATGTGTCTGTTGCCTGTCTGAAATGGAGATGCGTGGAAAATTCCTTGGCTGGCCTCGGAGCAGCGGAGGAACTAGACCTTGTGTCTGCTGGGCGTCTGCTTCAGCTCTTCCCTCCTCCGCCTCTTCCACTTGGATGTCATACATCTTGTCTGTGGTTAGCTGCACTCAGCAGCGGCTGCTGCGAGGTGATGGATGAGCCATGATTGCTTCCTGTCTGGTATCCGGCAGGGCTGCCCTGGCATCCTTCCCTTGTTTCTACTGCTCCTGCTGATCTAACATGGGACCACCGTATCTCTTCCTAGATGCTAGATTTAGGTAGGCATTTATTCAAATACAGAGACATTTCTCCTGTCTGATGAGTTTCTCATCTTGGACTCAGTTTTTATGTCTGTGTAATGGGAAGAAAATCTACCTTGTAGGATGGTTGTTGTGAGTTAAATCCAAAGCCAGATGATTGACACACACACTGGGTACTCAATAATTGCATGTACCCTCCGTTCCCAACTGGAAAAACTCTTGGCCGAGAGCCAGGGGATGACAAGGCTGTGTGTTCTGCAGACAGAACCATGGTTGCGTCAACATAGAGCACGAGGACATCAGACGCCATATTGTGCAAGCCCTTTTCCTCCCCTAATGGACAAACAGGTGCCCCCCTTTTCCCATTTGGTAAACTGAGGCCAAAAAAAAGGACGTGTTTTTCCAGGAAGACCACAGTAAATTCGTGGTGTTTTCCCTTAGAGCAGCAGCTCTGATCAATCAATAGGCTTTCGGTGAGAAGGAACGCATGCTGTGTGAAGAGATACCTTTTTTCTCTTCAGAAGTCTAGAATGTTCCACTTACCTAGAGAGTGAAGGAAAATGATGATCAGGGGGTAGACAATAAATGGACTTCAAGGAAGCAGTGTCTTTGTCATTAGACGTTTTTGTTTTTGTGTTCTCATGTATTCAAAAAGGAAAATCAACCAGTGAACCAGCCAAGAACAAATTCAATCCACATTTTTAACTCCTATGAACTTATCCTTGCCCTTAATTTAGAACTACTTCTTATGCTGCTCCTGAAGGATTACCTGAGAATTCCGTATTTATTGGGATAGAGAAGGTAACTCGGTCTGTATTTCCTTTACCAAGGAAATAATGCACCACTTCTCACCACCCTCATTAATTGTCCTTAGACATCCAGAAAGAGAATCTGACCTTCCAGCTGGTTACACTGGCATATCAGTGAGGCCCATAGGAAGGAAATGCATGCAAATTTGGAATGCACTCAACTGCAAGTGAAGAAAACCCATATATGGTGGCTTAAACAAATAGAAGTTTTTTTTTTAATCTTATGCCTCCCACCTAGGATTGGAATTGCTTGTTTGATATTTCCTCCATTCTCCTAGACAGTCCCCCAAACATTATGTTTCATATGCAAAGGAAGAAGAAAGGAAAGTAAACTCACCACCCCATCCACTTATCTATTCCCTTACATCAAGGAAACCAAAAGCTTTTTAAGCAATCCTTTCCTTTATCCACAGCAAGCTTTGGTTATTTGTTTCCTTGGACAGCCCTGAATCACACATCCATCCCTAGCTGCAAGTGAGACTGGAAAGGTGGGGAATAGAATAATCATAATTGACTTAGACCAAACAGCTACAGTGTTTCTCCATGGGCTGAAAACTCTGTCTTTCTGAACTAAGGTGGCATTATTTAGCAACAAAGAAGTGGGAAATGGATATGGGGCTGATAACAAATGATGCCTGCTACACCTCCAGGGCAGGAGCTCAAGGGCCCATGAAATACTCTCAGTGGCTCATCAAAATCATAACGAACCCCATGCCTGGGAGGCTCCCCATTCCACCAGTCAGTGTTTACTTCTCAGCTCAGTTGTCAGAAGTCATTTCTGCTCAAAAACTGAAGGCCTGTTATGGGTTTGGAGCTAGAAAGACAGTGGCCATACAGAGGTGAGCTGAGGTCCAACCAGGTCTGAAGACTCCCACTCCCTGGGGAGACAGACATGCCCATTAGTGACTTCAGTATGGTGCCCTCAGCTCTTGGACACTGGGACCTGACGAACGGCTCCCTACCCAGGCTGGGATAAATGGAAAAAGCCCCTGGGGTTGTTGAAGGCTGAGCAGTCTCTAAGATCCAGGAGGAGGAGCCCTGGGAAGCATGGAGACAAAATGACTCCCAGTAGCACTGATCCTTTCTTTCACTCACATGTTTGGAGTCTGTTCCTGTTAGTCAGCCCTGCAATGCCCTGAAGGCAGGGAATAGGATGTCTCTCTCATCCACTTCTGCGACCCTAGAGCTAGCTCAATGCTTGGAACATATCTGGAGCTCAGTAAAGAATTGAGTTTGAATAGATGAGTGAATACAGAAATAAACAGATCATTCTCCAAGATATGGGGATATCTTGGCCAAAAGGAAATGCAGAATGGCTTCCAATTATAGGCTAAGAGGAGCCATGGATGCTAACCCTACCTGCTTGCCAAGCAGGTGAACCCCGAGGACCCCACCATCCCCAGGAAGGCTGGCTGGAGGGCTATTTTGGAAGCCATTTGTTCTGACTTAACCAACTCAACTATAAACTGCCCCTTGAGCCTGGTGAATGTGTGAGGCTTAGTGATGGCCCCAGAGGGAATTTGCAGGTTGTTTTGAGAAAGATTTCTTAAAGCAATTTGAGCAAGTTCTGTCTTTGAGTAGAATCTCCATCATTTCTGTGTTCGTGGTCCTCCCCTTGGGAAATTTGCAGAGATGTGACTCAATGGAGCAGCCTACTCTGAGCTCCAGCCGCCAGCCTCCAGAGATTTGCTCATCATCAAAGATAGATAGAACCTTCTGAGTCAACTCGTCTTAAATTTTAAACTCATTAAAATGACACGCAATTCCCAGCCTGTCTCTCTGGCAGGCTGCCAAACTTAAAGCAATTGATCGTCACCCCACAGCTGCTGCTGTCCTGGGTAGAGCTGTCTAAATATTGTGCTGTGCCTGTACCCATTCCTGTATGTAGTGCTAGACAGACAGCTTGGTACTGTTTCCAAAATAACCCCTTCCATGATGCTTGTCAGACCTGGTGGTGCCTTTGAGGATAAACATTAAAAATACCTCCTTCCAAATCAGGAAAGATCTCATTTGTTCCCTGCACTGAGACACTTATACCCTCAAATATGAGAAGAGGCCATTGTATATGGAACTAATGGGGTGGTGGAGCTGCCTAATAATGTGTGATTATAATAATAATGTGTGATAACCAAATTGCTGCACGGGCAGGGCTGGGTCTTCAGGGAGATAAGTGAGGTGCTTTGGGTGCTAAATTTATGAGAATACAGAACCTCCTTACAGCCTTTCAGTGCTGTCGTGGGCATAATCTTGCCCAATCCTCAAAGCAGCCCTGTGACAAATGTGTGCATATTAATATCTCCCATGCCACAGGTGCCCACGCTAAGACACACAGATTAAGAGACTTCTCTAAGCCACAGAGGGTAGGCGGGAGTGTAGTCAGCATGGACTCAGCACATTAAAATTCAAAGTTAATGCTCTTTCTGAAATTGTTAGAGGGACTGAAAGAGTTCATTTTTCTTCCAACTTTTTATTATTTATTTATTTATTTATTTTTGAGGTGGAGTCTCATTCTGTCACCCAGGCTGTCATGCAGTGGCGTGATCTCAGCTCACTGTAGCCTCCGCCTCCGCTTCCCAGGTTCAAGCGATTCTCCTGCCTCAGCCTCCTGAGTAGCTGGGGTTACTAGTGTGCGCCACCATGCCCGGCTCATTTTTGTATTATTAGTAGAGCCAGGGTTTCACCATGTTGGCCAGGCTGGTCTCAAACTCCTAACCTCAGGTGATCCCCCCCCGTCTTGGCCTCCCAAAGTACAGGCATGAGCCACCACACCTGCCCTTCTTCCAACTTTTTAAAAGTGAGGATTCATGAAGACTTTAACATATTTATGTAATATTGTATAATAATTTTTTATTGTATGACTTACTCAATTGCTTTTGTACAACTGAGTTTTACTTATTTGGAATTTGCCTGTTTATGTAATTGCACCTGAAGCTCCATCAGATGACTTATGGAACATCTTTCTGGTCTGTCCCTGCACACAATTTCCATTTCGTTGATATCCTACTGACTTGGAGGTTTCATGTATATGTGCATGCTTTCCTTTTTTTTTTTTTTTTTGAGATGGAGTCTCGCCCTGTCACCCTGGCTGGAGTGCAGCCACGTGATCTCGGCTCACTGCAAGCTCCGCCTCCCGGATTCACACCATTCTCCTGCCTCAGCCTCCCGAGTAGCTGGGACTACAGGCGCCTGCCACCACGCCCGGCTAATTTTTTGTATTTTTAGTAGAAACGGGGTTTCACCGTGTTAGCCAGGATGGTCTCTATCTCCTGACCTTGTGATCCTCCCGCCTCAGCCTCCCAAAGTGCTGGGATTACAGGCGTGAGCCACCGCGCCCGGACATGTGCATGCTTTCCTAAATGAGGTTCCCTCTGCCTGTATCACCTTTTGGTCTTTTGTCTGTCAGGCTAAATCTTACAGTTCTTTCAAAAAGAATCTTTCCAGGAAAGCTTCTCTGTCCTCCTGCGTTAGATTAGGTATTGTGTCTGTGTCCTGAACCCCCCAGCAGCGGGCACATGTATCTACAACTTATTCGGCTATGTTGATAATATTGATGTCCGTGTCTGGCTCCCTTGGACAAGGCTGTGAATTCATCATAGACAGGGAGAAAGCCTTGTTCGTATTTCACCCCAGTACAGAACACAGTATTTGCAGAGTTGATGCTTAACAAATACACAGGAAAATGAAAACATGAGTGAGTGCGGAGATGCCAGCTGCCTCTGCATCTTCTCCAGGCATTGAACACCTCACATGCTGCAAGGCAGGGTGGGGTCTCGTGTGCTGTCATATTTCACAGGGTGACGATGGGTCACATTTTCTCATCAGTCTCTGTTTCCTCTTGCTTTCCTCAGATGTGCTCTGTCCTAGCGTTCGTGTAGAAGGAGATCGCTTTAAACACACCAATGGAGGAACCAAGGAAATCACAGGTAAGGGAAAAACAATAACCACGTGTGCTTGCTTTGGTGTATGATTTGCTGAGCCTGAGCATGACCCTAGTCAATTCAGGGGTGGCCTCACTGACCCTGTTCTTGTTCCCATATTTCACCAGAGTCCTGATAAAGTGGTTTGAATCGTGCAGGTGGCAGCTCTCATCAAAGAACCATCCAACAGGAAAGAACATACATTCACATTTTCCATTTGGCAGGCTGTGGATATTCTATAGGAGTCACTCAATAATGCATGAGAATGAATGAGTTTGTAAAGAAGCTGGTGAATGAGTAAGCAAATGATTGGCAAAGTGAGCAAACGACTGAATAAATAAATGTGTTTTGGAGTGAAAGCGAGAGTGAATCAGAGTTATAAATATATGAGTGAATCAATGGGTGAGAGAACAAAGAGACACGTGACTGCAGACCCAGCAGCAGAAAGAAATACCGCAGAGTCTCACCAAAGGCTGTCAGGCATATGACAGAATAGAAGGCTGCGAGGGTGCGGGGTATGGCCGAGGTGGCTCCCCACCATCCCAATTACCCGAACATGGATCCAGTCCTCCCTGTGGCCGGGCACCCTGCTCAGCACTTTAAATACATATGGCAAAGAAGTTTTCTTCTCTCCCAACTCCCAACCAGGAAGCCACCGCAGAACAGCAGCCCTGCTCTTCTTGCCAATGCCCCTGGGTTTGGTGTCTCTCCTCTCCCTCCTGCATCATCTTGGGTCCAATTCTAAGCACTTATGTGTCCCCATCCTAGCAGGGAGCCATGTGAGGTCAGGACGAAGTGTTTGGAAGGTACTGCTGGGACCCTGCTTGCATCCCAGGGACCTTGCCATGTCACCGTGCTCTGCTGTCTTAAAGATGCCAGCATCTGCATCTTGTGCCTGGGGGATTTTTCTGGAATGGTGGAAGGCTGCTCTGCCTACGTGCACAGTGGGAGAAAGGTGCCAGGGAGTGAACACCCCCCAGGAGCAGCTCTTAACCAGTGGCCCTTGGTATAGAAGCACCCGGCTCTACTGCTCCTTAGGTGGGATTATTCTGAAGTCCACGTTTGACCCCGTTTCCCAGAGTTTCCTAGGGGCAGTCATCCACCAGGGTAACCGGCCTCATGCCGTACTCTATCAGCTGCTTTCTTTCCCTGAATCCTGCCTCTACTCCCTGCTCAAGCACCTCTCCAATAAACTATCGGCACTTTCAGAGGAAACCAAACAAAGTGATATTCTCGAGGTGGGGCACCTGCTGCATAGCTGGTGCCCAGTGGGGTGCTATCACTGTCAGGGTTTATTTGTCTAATACATGAGATAAAGGTGACTTTCATCTTCTTCACTTTGTTAACCTAATTTCCTTGAAATAAGTGTATTTATATCTGAGCTATTGGGCTGCTGCAAAAATAATTGTGCAAAACTTTAATGGCAAAACCATAATTACTTTTGCACCAATGCAATACTTTGCCAAGGTGTAAACCTTCTGGTCAGTTTCACTTCCACATTCCCACTTTTTGCCTTGGTAATCCCCAGCGAGGCTCTGGCTCTCGGATAATCTATTTTCTATCCACTGGAGTGTGAATGTGTCTGCGCAACTTTTCCCTGAGACCCCTCCCATTGATATTCGTCTTCAAAGCAAATTCTTACCTTATCGCATTATATACCTGTGGCTTTGGGAGCCGTGAGTCCTTCATAGCAGTATCACCCAAGTAATTCATTATCTAACACACATATCCATAGAAGGGAATCATTATGACAATAGTGTGGTTAATAAAAGTCGTAGTAATAATGAATGCCTCCTGAGCATTTACTGTGTGCCAAAGGGTTTGCACGCATTTCCTCATTTACCCTCACAGCATATGAGATGCACTCCTCTATATGTTATATGGGACACACTGTTGCACATTTTACAGTTGGAAAAACTGAGGCACAGAGAGATTGAGCCACTTGCCTGAGTTTGTGGCAGAATCAGGATTTGCATTCAGACCATCATTCAGCAAAGCCCACATTTGCCACTGTTTTGCCACATCAAGTGGCCAGTCTTGGAGCTTGGACTGTACGATATATATTTCTAGGTAACTGATTCAACAGGGTGAAGAACTGAAAGCCGTATTTGTCTTAAAAATCAGGCAAACTTGCCCAAACCATCAAAAGTTAGTCTCTTTTCCTGCCATAGGAAGGAAAAATAGGCTGCGTTGCAATATTCAGAGCTCTTCCCCATGGACTGGCCACTCCCAGACATAGCACTTTTGCTGTCATTGCATCTACTTGGTGGCTGGAAGAGTTGAAAGAAAATTGCACTTCCTTTGCTGCCCCCAGGTCCATCCAGACCACTATTGTCTTTCCTTTGGAGTTTTGTAGCATCTCTAATCAGCATGTCAACCTCCAGCACTGCCCTCTTCCCTCCTCTTCATCAAGGGCTGTCTTTCTAAAACCTGGATTCCTTGGCTCCTAGAATCTAGTCCATGCTTCCTACTCTGCAGGAGAGGTTCTGACTCTTCTGTCCTAGCTTACTCATGAATCTATTGGAATGCTTACTAGCCCCCAAAGATGCAGTACTCCCCTTAGCTGATGGTATTACCTCTGTGTGGTGTGTCCATCCCCAACTTATTCTCACAGTGAACTCCTATTCATCCCCCAAAGCCCAACTCAACAGTCACCTCCAGGAAACTGCTTGAAGCCCCACAGGGCAATTAGTTCCTCTTTTAGCATTTTATTCTATTCTGAGAACTCCAATCTGAAGGCATTATAATTATCTGCATCCCTGTCTACCTCCCCAGCAAGCATATGAGCTGTTTGAGAGCAGGACTTGTTTATACTTGGGCTTTATTCTTTGTGTCTTAAGAGTAGAGGACAGTACCTGGCACTTAGAAGGAATGTGACAAATGTTTGTGGAATGAATGGATGGATATATGAATGAGTTAGTGAAAGTAAGAAACATTAATCAAAGGATGAAAACATGAATGGTTGGATGGGAGGCTGGATGGAGGGATGGACAAAATGATGGATGGAAGAAGGAAGAAAGGAAAGGAGGGAGAAAGAAGGGTGGAAGGAAGGAAGGCAGACAGACAAATGAACAAACAAATCTGCCTGCATCATCTGTAACTCAGAATGAATTTAAAGCTTTTTTTGTCATTCTGTAGGCTGAAGAATAGCAATTATTTTCTACTTAAGACTAATTCTGGCTGGGCGCAGTGGCTCACGCCTGTAATACTAGAGCTTTGGGAAGCCAAGGCAGGTGAATTGCTTAAGCTCAGGAGTTCAAGACCAGCCTGGGCAACATAGTGAAACCCCATCTCTACAAAAAATACACACACAAAAATCAGCCAACTATGGTGGTGCGTGCCCTATCTCTACAAAAAAATACCCATGAAAAGATTAGCCAAAGCTGAGGTGGGTGGTTCACTTAAGCCCAGGAGGAAGAGGTTGCAGTGAGCTGAGATCACGCCACTGCACTCCAGCCTGGGTGACAGAGCAAGACCTTTTCTTAATAATAATAATAATAACTGATTCTTGCTGGGAAGATTCAGGAGCATGTGTGTGTGTGTGTGTGTGTGTACTCACACATGAAAATGCAGGACTTTGAACAGATTTCTTAGTCTACGACATATGTGGAGGATCCTTTCAAAGAGTCTGTTTGGTGACCGGGACCCTCTATTATGGGCCCTCCTGTGTCAGTCCACAGCCAGAGGAGTCCTGAAGCCTCCCCTCCCTCTTTGGAGTCTCCCTGGAAAAGAAATCACAATGTCAGCTGGGCATCCTTCAGTCTGAAGAGCAAATACTGTTTGTGCAGTTCTGAATGCACAGAGAACCTGCTTTATCTACCGTCTCCTCTAATTATAACCAGCCCCGAAAAACTGCTCCAGCCATGTTCAGGCTGAAGAGGGAGTTGTGGAGAGATGGAGCCTCAAATTTGCCAATTTAAATGCCATTGGGTAATAGGGACAGCTTCTGTATTCTGGAAAAAATGCAGTCCCCAAAAGCCTCACCTCCAGGCTTTCCCATAAATGACTCTGGCTATTTTTAGAGCATATCTGGGCTGGGTCTGTGAGCACGAGGATGATAATAGACACAGGAGATTGGAGGCATAGGTCTTAGATGGCCCTGCTGCTCACCAGCCAGCCAACCTTGGGTCAATGTTTTGACTTCTCTGAGCCTCAGTTTCCTCACCTATATAACAGTGGATCCTACAGAATGTCTTCAAGAGTCCCCCTCAGCTCTAAAAACCAAATGTTCTACAAATTCTAGCCAATAAAAGTGTTAGGCAACTTTTCTAGAAGTTTAGCTACTTAATGCTTAAAGCATATGTTAGGCATGTGCAGGCCTCAAATTTGGCCACAGACATCCTGGATGTCTCTCTCTTCCCACTTGGGCCCCCCATCCAGATAATCACCAAGTCCTGCCCATGGTACCTTCTAAACAGCCCTCCAATTCAACTGCTTCTTCCATCCCTCCCTCTTCACCTGCCCTCATCTCACTCACTCACCTCATCTCTGCCCTCCAGTTCCCAGCTGGAACTCTGTGTGGGAGCAGAGTGCCTTGGGCTGCGTTAAACATTGCAAATGCCCAGTGTGCATTGTACCTTTACCTACTCCTGGCTGGTCTTGCCCCTCCATGCCCTGCTGCCAGAATGACCTTGGAAAATAGAAACCAGACGGTATTTCTCCCTCACTTTAAAGCCCTCTGTGGCTCCTCATTGCCTGAAGAAAGAAACCCAAACTCCCCGATGGAGCCGACAAAAGCCCAGCCTGACCGGCACCAGCCCACCCTATTCCCAGCCAGTGTACCCTCGCCGTGGGTCCTGACATCCCACAGTAGCCCAGATGCTTGTTCATGTTGGCAACCTGAGCAGCCCACGCAGCATCTAACACATAGGAGGACCTTTATAGTGGGTCATGAATTCCTTCATTCTCTTCTTCTCTCCTTCCACAAACGACCCTCAAATGCTTGAATAGGAACAGCAAAAGCAGCAGGCATTTTAAGGATGGAGAAACAGATCAAATCATCCCTTTCCTCAAAGAGCTCTCCATCTACTGGAGGAGGCAGCCCCATAAACATAAGCTGCCTGCATCCTGCCCAGACCCATGGAAACTCCAAGAGGAACTAAGGCAGCTAAGCGGGTGGGGGAGGGCAGCAGCAAAGTTCCATCCAGGTCGACCTTTGCTGGATGAGGTGAGGAGCACACAGTAGGTACCTGGCACAGCAGGTGCAGCCAGTGACCTGGGCCATCACTAAGGTCTTCTGACACCACGTGGTCCAGCGGCTTCCCTGGCTTCAGCGAGGTGCTCCCTCTATTTTTTGCATGAAACAATTGCTTTTTTTATCTCACAGTGCCTTGCATCACAGCCTGCTTTCCTCGGGAACATTTTTTATTCTCCTTCCCAGCCCTTATTTATTTTGGGCAATTTATCTTTTTTTTTTTTTTTGGTGCCCTTTGCTGCCACCTAGTTCATTCCTTGTTGTTCCAAGTTTTGTGGTATTCAACTCTTTGTTTTTGTTCACTGAAACCAATAAAAGTGGAACCAGAAAGTAGAGCATAGGCTAGCTTTTTGAAAACAAGTCTATTTCATATATTCTCTCCAATATGACTGCTGAGGGGAAAAGCAGATGAAGGTGTCCATTTTTAGTGGTGTTTGATGGTGCTGGGAAGTAGAGGATCGGCCCACTTTGCAGTTCCCGGCCCTGACTTTTTCCAGGGTAGGCACGTGTCCGCCCAGATTCTGGACCAGCTCTTAGGCTCTCCTCACTCCCCCTCATCCCTCAGTGAGTGTGTGAGGGGCTGCTGAGGCCACCTGTGAGCCTCCTGTGAGTAAGAGCCCTCACTCCCCATGAGCCTCCAGGGACCCCACCTCTGTGAGATTCCTCAGGTGGCCCTGAGAAGCGGCTGCCTATCCCCTTTGCACAGATGACAAATGGGGGCTTAAGGGGCTGAGAAATTGCCCCAAAGCTGTGGAACTGCTGAGTCTGAGAACAGGGACGGGAACCCAGGTGTGGCCAGCTGCGGTGCTCTCTTTCCCTCCACGCCACTGCTTCTGCTGCCTCAATTACACTGGCTGCTGCTTTTCTTCAGCAGCTACCCCCTCCCCCAGCTCCCACCTCAAGAACTCCCAGGTGCTGTCTGTGCCCCTCCTCAAGGTGACAACTCTGCAAGGCACGTCCTCACCCCTGCATCACTGAGGAGGAGGCCACCAGGACACGTCCCACCTCTGGCCAGGGCTGGGCCAGGTTTTGAACCTAGAATGGTCTGGTCTCAAAACCTGTTCTCACCTATTCTGCCTTTCTCTGGGACAACATCTAATCCTAAGTAGACTGTACACTTTAGGCACCAGTTTCATGGAACCCTGGAACCACAGGGCCCTCCAGGTCTTCATGGCCAAGCTCCCCCATTCAGAGGCACCAGCCCCTCCCACTGCTGGGGCTCCTCAGGCCCCAGGACACTTCCAGACACAGGGGCCCCAATACAGGGGCAGCCCGGTGGGTTGTCAAAGGCCCCTTGTTGTATATGGGGCCCAGTCAGTTCCAACAGCTGCTCCTCACTGGGCCTGCCTGGGAGCCCAGAGCTGTGGGGACTCTCCATGCTTCTGTCCCCAGGCGATGCTGAGACTGCAGCCTCTGGGGCATTGAGGTCCTGTTCAGGTGGGCTGGGGGCTTTGTCAACAGCAGTGCAGGGGAGAGATGAGGGAGAGGGAGTGCTCGCAGCATGCATTTGGTGAATGTCTCCCAATGTCTGGGTGACTGGCCTCGTCCAACTTGGGATCTCTCGGGACTCCCCAGGACTCCCTCTCTGGTGGGTGTGGCGGCTGCTCCCAGTCATGCACTCTGGAGGCCTGGTCCTTATAACCAGAGTGAAAGAGGCGGGGCTCTGGGGTGGTGGCAGAGCTATTGCCAGGGGGCCAAGCTTCACTTGGGTCAACAGGTTCCCATTGTGGTCCCCAGGCGGGGACAGTGGGGTTGACCGAGTAACTCCGGGGTGCTGGCTTCCCCCCAGGTATTTAATCCCATCATCACACTTAGGTCTCATGACACCCCTGCAATAAATTATTCTCTCCATTTTTCCAGTTACGGAAACAGGCTCAACAAAACCGGATAACTTCCTCACTGTCCCAGCTGGAACTCTGTGTGGGAGCAGAGTGCCTTGGGCTGCGTTAAACATCATAAATGCTCAGTGTGCATCGTACCTTTACTTGGGATTAACCCCATGGCTTTGAGTAGGAACGGCGGCTGTTCTGTTAACTCCCATCTCCTGGCATACTGAACAGAGGGATTCTTCACTGCATACAATTGCACATTCAAATTAACTGTTATGTAAAAAATGCAGTTTGACTGGGACTCTTCCCAGCCATGGCAAGAATTGGGGGAAATATGATCAACAGTTTTTGGTGCTAAAAACACAAAAGATGATCAAATTTCACCCATTCTCCCAGTTTACAGATGAGACTGATAGAAAGAAAATGACTCAGCCAGGATCACAGGATGTTGGTGTCAGGGAGACCCACCCACCTGTCCATGCCGCATGTTTATCTAGAGTTTGTGAGGGTTTAGAGGAGTGATCATGTTCTCATTCAGGGTGAGGGACCCATTAGAGCATCCAGCATTTAGTGAGCAACTGTTGTGTTTCAGGCATGTTCCTACATTTTCTCATTTAAAACTCAAAGTGATTTTCCAAGACGTGAATGTCTAATAGTAGAGTCAGAATGTATTGCCACTGGCAGACAGGCAGACACTGTGCAGGGCCATTGTCCTGTCCAGGTCTGATGACTGGTCTTTTCCTTTTCCTTTTCCTTTTCCCTTTCCCTTCCCTTTCCTTTTCTTTTCTTCTTTTTCTTTGCAACAGAGTCTCTCTCTGTCGCCCAGGCTGGAGTGCTATGGTGCGATCTAGGCTCACTGCAACCTCCGCCTTCTGAGTCCAAGCAATTCTCCTGCCTCAGCCTCCCAAGTAGCTGAGATTATAGGAACCCACCACCACCCCTGGCTAATTTTTATATTTTTAGTAAAGACAGGGTCTCACCATGATGGCCAGGCTGGTCTTGACCTCCTGACCTCAAGTAATCCCCCTACCTTGGCCTTCCAAAGTGCTGGGATTACAGGCGTGAGCCACTGTGCTCGGGTGACTGGTTATTCTTAATGTCCCATTTGGTGGATGAAGACATGAGATCCAGAGAGGTTGAGTAAATTACCTGAGAGCTGGCAGGGAGAGAAAGTGTGGGAACAGGGATTTGCATGTAAATTGTTATCATAGCCCTTACTTGTCTACTGCACTCTGTTATTATTATCCCAATTTTACAAAACTGCAGAGGAAACAAGCCCAGAGAGGTTGAGACTCGTGCTCAAGGCCACACAGCTCATTTGTAGGACTTCACTCAGGAGCATCTGCATATCTGGTCCACGTGCTGGGTGTTCTCTCCTCCACACAGTCTCTCCCAGGGACCAAGGCTGCGTTACAGCTCAGAGTGAGGCCCTATGTTCAGTTTGACAAATCTGCACTGTGGGCCAGCCCTGCAGGTCCCAAGGGGGATAGGGTGGTGAACTCAGCAAGCTGGGCCCTGTCTTCAAGCAGCTGGCGGGTCAGGAAAGCTGGCCTCACTCAGCCTGTGCCTAGTGGCAGCCTCTCAGCTGGATCAACCCATGCACCACAGGGGACCTCAGTTGCGGGACTGTGGGTGCCTGTTCCCTCCCACAAACCAGCCGTCTCCAGAGATGCTGAATCACTCACACCAGTGTGTGTAAACAAGCACAGTTTGGAGGGGTGCTTTTTCCATCTATAATGAAGCTTCTGAATACTGTTCCCATCTTCAGGACCCAATATCATTTAACAATTATATCATGAATTCCATTAAATAGCCGGTGTGTGAAATGCTATTTAAAAATGACATAATGGCAGCTCTTAGTCATTTTCCGAGAACTTGACAACCTCAGGATGGCAAAGGGCAGGGAACGGTCCAATCCAAAAAGTGCAGGGTTTCAATCTCAGAGCAACCTTGCCCTGCTCAGAACCCCCTTCCCAGACCATCGCAGGCCAAAGCAGGCCTCTACCTGGTAGCTTCCTCCCGGAGCACCTTCCCTGTCGCCCCAGCTCTGTTCCTCTCCAGTGCTGCCTCTGCTCACTGACTCTTCATGCCTGGAATTGTATTGCACACTTGCACTGTGCATTTCCTTATTTCTGGGGTCCCCACCAGTTCCAGTTCTCCTGGAGCCAGGATTTTGTGTTGGTGCCTGCTCCAACCCTGGAGCTCACAGGGCTTGGCATATTGCAAGCTCTCAAAAACATCTACTGAATAAATACATGACATCTATGGACAGAATTTAGCATTAGAGGATGCTGTAATTGTGATGAGAAAACAGTAAATATAAAAAGTGCTTTGTTGGTGATTTACTGTATGTCAGGTACTGTATGAAGAACTTTGTATCATTTAAGTCTCATAGCAACGAGGTACATTCGAAAATAATGCCCTTTTTACAGATGAAAAAAGCCAGTGCTCAGAGATGTCAGGCAATCTGCCTAAGGTCACCCAGCAAAGACATAGTGATTAGGATCACCACCCAGATCTGTCCGGTTCTAATACTCAAACTTTACGTCAGGACTACCTGCTTCCCTCCCTGACATTTCTTACACAATGCTTGGCGTGGCCCTGGCTCTCAAAAGCATGAATGAATAAATAATCTCTTTGGGCAGAATTTAGTGGTAAAAGAGGCTAAGAGGCTTTAATCATTATGTTAGTCCTACAAGTCCATTTCCTGTTTTTCTTTTCTTTTTCTCTTTTTTCAGTAGTGCCTTAGAGTATTGGAAACAGTGAGGAACTCTTCCTAAAATCTCATGGGTTAGGTGTGAATACCGAGAAGTATATTATCCCTGGGGGGGCACGGGTGAGTTCAGCCTGGTGCCTGCCTTCAGCCGGCTTCCCTGTAACCTGCTGAGAGCTTTCCCCAGTGTCTGAGAGAGACAGTTTCAGGCGGGTGTTGAGTCACACTGTTAGCCTCCAGAACGAGTGTTGTCCTCAGGCCCCTCTGAGAACCTGGTCTGCAGAAAGCATCCCATTGTGGGGGAATGTGGACAGTGTGTGCTGGTGGTTGTGGGGAATAACTTGTAAAAAGAAACCCACTCTGTGAATTTCTCAGCATATGCTGAGTGACGCATATTTAGGGTCTTACACAATTATCGCAGAGCCCTACCCAGTAGGCTTCATTGCTGTCCTTCCACAGTGAAGTACTCCTGTGGGTCATGTAACTTGCCCAGTGTCACATACACATGGCCACTCAGGATCAAACCCCCGTCCTTACCCTTGACCCTCACCCAAGTCCAAAGCCCCTGATTTTTCTGTTACTTTACATTGACAATGCGTATAAGGTCCTCTCTTAGAGGGAAATTAAACTGAACTAAGGAAAAACAAAGCAAAACAAAACAAAATCATTTCAAATAATGCAGTATCATGAAGACAGTTTATTCCTCTCTGATGTTTCTCTCTTTAAAAATCATGAAACTTAAAAGCTGCCAAACTGTTACCCATGTAAAGTCCAGATGCAAGGCAAAAATACGGCTGCAGGAAGGAAAGCCGTGAGTGGCCGTTTGCCTGCAGAGCCAGCCTGCAAGAGTGAAGAGCACACATCTGGGTTTCATGAACACCAAGACCCTGCGGCCCTCACACAACCAGGACACCCTCCATTTGTCTCACGCTTAACCACATGCACGCACATTTTCTTGAGAAAGCCAGTGTCTCTGTTCTCCTGCACCTTTTTCCTGGAGTTAAAGCCGAAGCTGTACATCTCATTACTCGGGTGCTTGTGTTTTCTCCCTGAATATGTATTTGAACAATTCCCTCCCGATCTGTTCTCCTGGGGCAGGATTGGGAGGCTGCCTTTGCAGACAGCGGATGTGATTTTCCTTTGTCTCTTATACTCTTCCTTCTCCAAACTCACTCCCAGCTCTTCTCTTTGTACAGGTTTTGACCTGATGGATTTGTTCAGTGTGAAGGAAATCTTGGGGAAGAGAGAGAATGGAGCTCAGAGTTCCTATGTACGGATGGGATCCTTCCCTGTGGTGCAAAGTACTGAGTGAGTGGCCACTTCTCTTTCCAGACCTGCCGAGGGTGTCATGGGAAAGGGCAAGAAAGGGGCCCAGCAGCCTCAGTTTCATACTTGGCACCGAGCCGGGCTTTAACCTACTCAGTGCCTTGTAAGGCTGCCCCGCGATGAAGCAGCTGAACCACTGGACCAGGGAATTCGACCTGTTTTTTAGTCAGTCTATCATCATTGACTTCGTTGGTTCTCTGATCCTTCTACACCTATCTCTCCATACACATTTGGCATTAATCATTCATTCATACATGTGTTTTTCTGTCCATTCATGAAATAACAAACGGGTATGGTTTAGTAGTGCATAGCACCTACTAAGGACCTGACACTGCATTCATGGCAGGCGTGGCTTCACCAGAATCTCGTAGTGGCTTTGGTCAGTTGAGACTGAGTATCAGTGTTGACTGGGTACTTGGCTTTACACATTACTGAATGCCCTTGTGCCTCAATTTTCTCATGTTTTCAATCCAAAGTGAATGTTCCTGCCTTGCAACGTTATTGATAGGATATAATGTAAAGATTTGTCCAGTTCCTGACACTTATTGGGCCTCCAGTCAGGGGCTAAAGATGATACCAAAATGAATGCTCTATTCTTCTTATTACAGGCAGACAAATCTTTTGAAAACAAAAATGACATTGTTACCTAATCCAGACCCCAAGAGAGGGTTCTTGGATCTCGTGTAAGAAAGCATTCAGGGCGAGTCCACGGTGCAAAGTGAAAGCAAGTTTATTAAGAAAGTAAAAAAATGAAAGAATGGCCACTCCAGAGACAGAGCAGCCCCAAGAGCTGCTGACTGCCCATTTTTACGGTTATTTTTTGATGATATGCTAAACAAGGGGTGGATTATTCATGCCTCCCCTTTTTAGACTATATAGGGTAACTTCCTGACGTTGCCATGGCATTTATAAACTGTCATGGCGCTGATGGGAGTGTAGCAGTGAGGACGACCAGAGATCACTCTCATGGCCATTTTGGTTTAGGTGGGTTTTGGCCGGCTCCTTTACTGCAAGCTGTTTTATCAGCAAGGTCTTTATGACCTGTATTTTGTGCTGACCTCCTACCTCATCCTGTGACTTAGAATGCCTTAACCATCTGGGAATGCAGCCCAGTAAGTTTCAGCCTCATTTTACCCAGCTCCTGTTTAAGATGGAGTTGCTCTGGTTCACATGCCTCTGACAATATTGTGTTATGCGACCTCTCTTCCATCTTTAAACTATTAATATTTAATTGCCTCCAGTGTTCTTAGTAAACTAAAAGGCCAGGAAGAGGAAGGTCCCTGTGTGACCCAGCCCTGTCCTGCCTTTGTGGCCTCCTGGCTCATCCTCCAGGCCTCCCTGTCTGCCTCCTGTCTCTGTTCTAGGTCCTCCCAGGCATCCTCCTCCCACTGGGAGGCCTTAGTTCATGTTCTTCCTCTACCTGGGACACCTGCCCTGCTCATCCTGCAAAGCATGCTCACCCATTATGCTCTCTAGATGCCTTCCTTGAATCCCCAAAGTCAGGCCTTCCCCTTACCTACCCTCCTCCCAGTTTGTACTTCTGTACAGAATGTGTTAAATTTGAAGTTAGCTGATCAATTGTGCAATAGTCTTATCTCCCCTGCTCAATGAGAAGTCCTAGAAAGGAACTGAGTCTTGGTTTCTGCTACAGTCTCGGCACCCAACTAAGCCCTGCCCAGAGTAGGGAATGAGGAAATATTTGCTGAATGAATGAGTCAACAGCCCGTAAGGAGTGAAAATGTTCTTTCAGATGCTAGTCTGGCAAAGACTGGCTTTGAACGCCAGCTCATAGAGTATGGGTTTCTGCATGTGTGTGATCCTTTTTGTTTTTTTAATTCAATGAACATTCTCTGAGTGCCAGCCACACACCAGGCACTGTGTCAGACCCTAATGTCATTTCATCCGTGGCTCACAGTGTCTGCATTCCAAGAGCGATTTTACAGAAGAAGAAATGAGACAAGTCACTTCCTCTCTGAGTCTCGTTTTCATGAAACAAAGACAATAATCGCTGTCAGCCAACTCTTGAGAGAGTCATTTTCCCAGACAATGAGGTTGTTCTCTCTCCACACACAGCCAGGTGCTGGAGGATGTTATTATGAATCACCTGGCCCCATGCTCATGTGGGGGGTGCACAGGGATGAGCAGAGTCTACACCCTGTTTCCTCCTTCACTCCCCCTCACTTCTTTGCCTAATATGTCCAATTCACCACCTATTCCACTTGTAAGCAGAAAAAAATCACATGGAACTTTAAGAAAAAAATGCAAAAGAGAAGGAACAAAATAAAGAAAGCACAAGTTACACAAATCTAGTGGAAGGGTCTAACCAAGGACCACTCTGTTTGCTAACCTTCTAAGGAGGCACTTGCAGCAAAGAGCAAAGCGGCCGAATTCAGGCAATGCTCTGTGGAACACAGCATGGGACCCCGATTCTGGGTCATGGATTTGGGCTCCTTCCTGTTCTCTGAGAGTTGCTCTGAGGAGGAATTTCCACATTTGTTTTAATGGCAAAGCACCCAAAACAAAATCAAATTGGCAAAGCTCTTTCATTTCAAGAAAGGATATTATACTTTTAATTTCTAAAGCTTTGAAGTTTAAACACATATACATAAAACTTTAGTTTGCAAGTTAATTTTGTTCATAAAGAAAAGAGTTGTCACTTTTAATATTTATATTTTTTCTCACCTTTTTAATATATAAAGGGCATTGACACACCTTATCTAATTTATTTCTCGTGACAATAACAGAAATGAGCAAGGCAGGTATTACACTTTTCACTTGGCTGGTACAACATTTGAGACTCAAAATGGGACAGTGATTTGTTCAACACCTCACAGGTCAGAAGAAGCAGAGGCTGGCCTCAAACTCAGGTCCTCTAATTACGCACCATTTACCCTTCCACTGCCATCTCATATCTGCTATATTATTTGTGGAAAAGATTGGATTCAGCTATTTCCTTTCTTTAGATGTTTTCTGTTAATGATCTTTTTTCTCCCTGATTAAAATGACTGATACACATATGTATGTATATATAGGTACATATGGGTACATATATAAACACACGTGTAGGTATATACATATATATACACACACATGCACATATACCCACATATGTGTGTGTATAACCTAAGCAAAAGTTATTATAATCAGGGGAATAAAAAGTCATTAACAGATAAATCTGTACTTTTTCTTAGGATATACTTGTCTGTGTGTATTTCAAAGGTATAAGAAGAAAGTGTGTTCAGGGAAAAAAAATAGCATAATTGGATTCATTAAGAAAATAAGGAGAAAATGGCCAGGTGCTGTGGCTCATGTCTGTAATCCTAGCACTTTGGGAGGCCAAGGCAGGCAGATTACTTGAGGTCCAGTGTTCGAGACCAGCCTGGCCAATGTGGTGAAACCATGTCTCTACTAAAAATACAAAAAATTAGCTGAAACCCTGTCTACTAAAAACACAAAACATTAGCCAGGTGTGGTGGCGGGCGCCTGTAATCCCAGCTACCTGGGAGGCTGAGGCAGGAGAATTGGTTGAGCCCGGGAGGTGGCAGTTGCAGTGAGCTGAGATCATGCCATTGCACTCTAGCCTGGAAGACAAAGTGAGACTCTGTCTGAAAAAAAAAAAAAAAAAAAATAAGAAAGAAAGAAAAGAAGGAGAAAATGAAAAACAAAGCAGCGTACTGATCTGTAGCTACAAAGCGTGTGTCTGTGGATGCAGGTGGGGAGGCCCCATCTTCCTCCTGCATGGGCAGTGACTGAGGGTGTCTCTGAATGCTGAGGGAGGCCCAGGTGCTATGAGTGATGGGCCCTGTTCCTGCTACCTGGATGTGATCCTGGGTAAAATCCCAACTCAGAGAATGATTTTGAACAACTGGGCCATCATCTCCCAGACTGGAGATGTAAACTGAGAATCAGAATCTTGCTCGCAGGTCCTACAGCCAAACAAAGTCCCTGCGGATCTGCAAGTCTGAGAACCAGGAACTCAGACGCCTCCCCACTTCCCTTCCTGTCTGTCTGGCCAGGCAGGGTCCACCTCCTCCAGCAGGGAAGTCAATATCATGTACATTCCTGAGGCAGCCCCCAGCCCCCAGGGCAGGATTGGGCTCCCCCACGGCTGGCTCTGCAGTTAAGGTGCAGTCAGCTGGTGATTAAGAGAAGAGCCCAGGAGAGCAGGTCCCAGGTGTGTCTCCCTCTGCCACTTAGTAGCCAGATGGCATGGAGTTAAGCCCTCAGAGCCTGGGTGCCCTCAGCTATAGCACGAGGATCAAAATACCTTTTTTTTTTTTTTTTGAGATGGAGTCTCGCTCTGTCGCCTAGGCTGGAGTGCAGTGGCATGATCTTGGCTCACTGCAAGCTCTGCCTCCCGGGTTCACGCCTGTAATACCTTCTTTATAGATTCTCGTGAGGAAGAAATCAGGCAATATGTGAAAAGAGTTGTGGTGAGCTTGTGTTAAGCTCTCAAAAGATATGTATTTTTATTAAATCTTAGACTCTTATGTCAAATGAGATCCTAAGTGTAAGTGCTTTATTGAATCTGAGAAACACTATGAAAAAGTAAGCTAAACTTTATTTTGATAGGATGTAAGTCTAGGATAGATCAGTGGTTCTCAACTAAGAGAAATTTCACCCCCACCCCCCAGGGGACCTTGGGCAGTATCTGGAGGCAATTTTGTTGTCACAACTGAGTGAGGGGTTGCTACTGCCATCAAGTGGGTGGGGGCCAGGGAGGCTGCTCAGACTCCTACAAGGCATGGGACAGCTCCCACATATGTGTTGTCTAGGATGCGTCCTCCAGGAAAATCAACCAGGTCCTGTACTAGCACTGGCGAAAGAGAGGTTTCTCCATGGAAATGGCTGTTGACAGTTTTCAAAGTTCTGCATTCCTTCAACTTTTATGAAGTGCCTGCCGTGCTGCAGGGACCCGAGTGGGTGCTGAGGGACAGGGATTTGTCAGTGTTTCCTCACCAGGGACCTCACGAGGAAAACATGGGGAGGCTGGAGAGCTGGAAGACAGGTGGCTGTGAGTCAAGCAGATGGGGAGAGATGAGGAAGGAGGGGGTGATGTCAATGATGTTTCCCAGAACCCTGTTGTGGAGGGAAGGAGAGGAAGAAAGAGGGGAAGTGGGAGATGGCTCAGGTCCCGGCTGGGGATGTGTAGTCAGGAGAGGCTGCATGTTGGTGGGGGTGGCGGGGTTCTGTGCTGACATGCAAGAGGCAGGAGGGAGCTCAGGTGCCCTGTACATGATACAGAGGAAGATGGAAGAGCAGTTGGCCTGAGAGTGCTCCGAGGACAGAGGGACTGAGGGATGGCATCTTGGTTCTCGGTGGGGGGGATTGAGCCTCCGCAGAAGGGAATTAACAATTTTCATTTCTGAATTTGGAAGAGGAAAAGCAGCCCCAGGACTTGGTGGGGGTGGAGCAACAGGGAGCTGAGGCCTCCCTGAGGTGAGGGGCTGGCTCCACAGGCCAGGCAGGAACCTGGGCCTTGTGGGAGAGAAGAGGATGTGCTACATCCCAGTCTATTCTGGCTGCTATGACAAAGCACCGTAAGCTAAGCTGGGTGGCTTATACACAGCGTTTACTCCTCACAGTTCTGCAGGCTGGGAAGTCTAAGGTCAGGGTCCTCATAGACACCATCCTTCCCTGTACTCTCACATGGTGGGAGGGGTAAACAAGCTCTCTGGGGTCTCTCTTATAAGGGCACAAATCCCATTCATGAGCTTTCTGCCCTCAAGACCTAATCACCCGCCACCAAAACCCCATCTTCTGTTACCATCACCTTGGTGTGAAGATTTCAACATACGGATTTAGGAAGACAGAAACATTCAGACCATGGCATCCTGGCATCTGGGACAGGGCACCAAGCAGGATAAGGTATATCCATTTGTCCTGGCTGAGGAGGATGCAGCAGGAAGCAGCGAAGCTGGGTGTCTCTCCATATTTGATCCCGGGGGCGTGACCATTTAGCGTTTACTGTGGATGTTATCAGTCATGGTCATGGTGGACAGATGGAAGCAGACGCACCATAGGGATGGATTTGAAGGTGCTGATGTTGGAGCCTCAGGGGTCATGACGATGGTCTAGGCCACATTGAGGCCCTGACCTAAGGAGAAGGCAGTGAAGGCAGGCCAAGAAGGTGGATGGTGGAAATATTTAGGAAGTCAAATTGGCGGGGCTTGATCACTGCTGGGTTGTGTGGGCTCACTTTGCTGGCTCCCTGCTCTCATTGCCAAGCCTGGTGTGTTTGTCTCCATTTTTCTCCAGGGATGTGTTCCCCCAAGGTTTACCTGATGAGTACGCCTTTGTCACAACCTTCCGGTTCAGGAAAACCTCTCGGAAGGAAGACTGGTATATCTGGCAGGTCATCGACCAGTACGGCATCCCACAGGTAAGGGCAGCAGGTGCCTTATCTCAGTGGTCCTGAGCTTTCTGTTCCCCTCTTACAGTGGATGGCACCACCCACCATGTTTTCTCCAGGGCTCTTATCCCTGGTCCTAGAGAGATAGAGAGCCTGGCGTATGGAGGCTCAGAGGACCTGCAGGGGGGATGTCATGAGACCCAAGAGGTCCAGCTTCTTGTCCTAATGATAATGTAGTACCAGGCCTTCTGATGGGGGTAAAGAAGACTGAGTTCCTGTCCTCCAAGACACTTGGTCTAGCCAAGGACATGGACGCCAACTCTGCTGTCCTGTGACACCTATATTGGCAGCATGAGTGACCCAGCTTCGTGATGCAGTGGAGGGCACTGGCTCAGGGTCACATAGACCTGGGTTCAGGTCTCGTGTCTACTCCTTCATCCGTGTGGGTCCTGGGATGGGTTACTTTATCTTTCTGAGTCTTGGTTTTCTCAGCTGTAAAATGGAAAATAGAGTACCTACCATGAACCGTTGGTGGGAGAATCAGATGGAATAATGGTCTGTAAAGCATCTAGAACAGTGTCTGATATGTAATAAAATCTCATCATGAGAAGTTCCCTTCAGTGTTCTTCTGAATGAAGCTCTGGGTCCTGTCTTTACTCACCTCTGATGTGTTTCAGCTTTCAGTTCCCATGAAGGTAGGACAGCTCTCCACCAGCACACAGTCCGGTGAGGAAAGAGAAATCTGAAATTCAAAGCCATCAACACCATCTGTTGGTTTGAGATAAAAGCAACACTACTATTTGTTCTCTGCCAAATCCAAATCCCCTTGTTCTCAAGTCATAGACAAACCGTTTCTTTCTCCTCTCCTAGTAAAATGAACTGGATGAAGATATTACTCACTTTTCAGCTGGGAGATACTGACTAAACTTTCCCTGGGGCTAAAATAAAATAAAAGCATGCTCAAGCAATTGGACTCCAGCAGTCACATTCATGGCCTGCCATCTGAGAGGGCAAGATACTCTTAAACAGTGAGCTCGCCCTCCCAGGTTGAGGCTGGGCCCTGACTTCAGATGCGTTTGCTTATCAACACGTACATGCTCTTAGTAGGAGCTGGGGATTGTTTGGAGGGCTTTACAAATACTAATTCATTTAGTCTTCATAATAACTCTGTGAATATTTTCTACTGTTAGCATCACAGTTATGAGGAAACTGAGCCACAGAGAGGCTAAGAAATTTGCTTACCTTTTGACAGGTAATAAGAGCAGGGGTTGAGATTTGAACCCCGTCATTCAGGTTCCCACATCTGTGCTTTTAACCATGTGCTCAGCTGGCTTCTGTTCCGAGCCTGTCCTGATCAATTAGTCCTTTTGAATGATTTTTCCACAACATCCCTGGTCATACTGAGATGCAGAGACATTTTCAAACTAACTGCTGAGAGGCTTGACTTTGTAAGTGTGGAAGGCTGAATGGAGGAGTCGGAATTCTTCTCCAGAGGCCACTTTTCTGGAGAAGTCCATTGCATTCCCATCCAACTCCATCTCCAATTGCACACGTCTTGCTTCTCCATTTTCTCAGGGTCTGGTGCAGTGGGACTGGGCACCTGACATTACATTCTTGTGGGTGAGCCTGCACCGCCCCCTCAGTCTGGGATCTCTTCCTTCATGGCATTTGCAGAGCTGTCTGTGTCCTGTCTGCCATGTGTGCATCTTCCCCTCCTTCTGTCAAAATGAGTAATGGGATGAAATACCACAGAACCATGCAGAGATGAAGTCTGTCTTGAGATTTGAGATTCCTGTGTGAAGAGGCAAACAGAAATTTACCCTTGTTAATCAAGGCTTGGTTGAGTGCCCGTCACCAGAAATGCCAATGATGCGCACTTCCACGCCCTGGGGAAATACTGGCTAGACACATGAAAGTTGGATAAAGACCTATAAAGAAGATGAACTGTGAGCAGAGTGGTGTTGGTTGCATGCCCATGCACTCTGTCAGTCATGGCAGATCTACAGATAGAGAAGTTCATCTGCAGATATATATGTGCATGCTTTCATTTGCCATTTGCAACCACCCTTAAAAGCTGACATTTTCCCCATTTGTCATTTGGGTAAACTGATGCTGGGTTTCAACAAGTCTTGCAGGCCAGTGTAGGGACTTTTTGTTTGAGAAGAGACTCTGTGGAGTTGCACAGGCCCAGAAATAGGAGGACAAATTAGGAGAACATAGTAGTGATCCAGGCAAGTGTGGATGCCGGCAGTAATAGTGAGATTAGAAGAAACAATCAGGTTATAGATTAATTTTGAAAATAGAACCAGTAGGATTTGCTGATGGAGCTGACATAGAAAGTGCCTTCCCCAGGGCCACCCAGCTAGTATTGGTAAACACAAGACATCGGACTGCTGGATGCCCTCCCTTGCTCTATATCATGCTAGAGGCAGAAACATGGGAAAGTCATGTCCCCAGGAAGCTCTGAAGGTTCAGGGACACAGTGCTCGAACATATGAAATAGAAGACCATGTTTAATCATGCAATTATTAGCTTTATATGTATTAGAAGTATTAGATCATTCGACAGGGTTTCATAGTTTTCTATTTTATGCCCTACTCATAGCATAAAATAGGTGATGCAATTAAAATAAATCCCAGTCTTCCTTGGTTGTACTGAAGCCATGTGGAGCACAGAAAAAGAGACCAGAAGACCCAGGTTGTGTTGAATATGTAGCTGATCCCCCTGCACTACGTGAGCACCTTCCTTTAACTACAGAGACTCTTATTCATTTGTTCATTCCTTCATGCATTCAGTACCTTGTTATTGAGTGCCACTGTGTACCATGTGTTTTCCTAGCCACTGGGATTACAGAGATGAAGAGAGAAAGTGCCTGTTTAAAAGCATGGATGGGAAAGACAAAAAAGGTGAACAAAAGATATGCATAAGATAATTTCATATACTGATGCTGTGCTATGAAAAAAGTCAATAAATGGTTGGGCACAGTGGCTCATGCCTGTAATCCCAGCACTGTGAGAGGCCAAGGCAGGCAAATCACCTGAGGTCAGGAGTTCGAGACCAACCTGGCCAACATGGTGAAACCCCATCTCTACTAAAAATACAAAGATTAGCTGGGCATGGTGGTGCGCACCTGTAGTCCCAGCTACTCGGGAGGCTGAAGCAGGAGAATTGCTTGAACCTGGGAGGTTGAGGTTGCAGTGAGCTGAATCACTCCTCTGCACTCCAGCTGGGATGACAGAAAGAAAAAGAAAAAAGAAAAAAGTCAATAAATCACATCTTGGGATGTGAGAACAGATGGCCAGGTTAAAATCCAAGAGTACATGTTTATCAGAGAAGGTTTCACTGCTGTGATGCCTGTGAACTTACTTGCTTAATTCATTATTGCAAATATTTAGAACAGTGCCTGGCAAATAATAAATACTATATAAATGTTTTATATATATTATAATTCTCATAATCCTCGTGACAATTCATTAATTAAATTATCATGGATCAGTTTATATAATCCTCTTCACAAATAGGCACTACTATTGGTCCCATTTTACAAATGAGGGAGCTGTAGAAAGGTTAAATAACTTACCCAAGGTCACACAGCTAAAAAGTGATTCATTGGTTTAGATGTAGGCTGGCAAGAGACAACCCCCACTGGGCCCACATTTTTGACGAGTGCTGTAGAAAAGTAACTGGGGTTAAGGGAGCTGATGTGGTTAAGGGATAAGGGTTAAGGAAACCAACAAGAAATGCCAAGGCATCCCAGGATCAGCCACAGGAGGAAGCTACCACCTGGGCCTGGATAGGCAGGGGAACGGGGAGGAGACGGTGAGTTCTAGAGTCACAGAGGAGGATATATGTCCAAAGAACTGGGGCACATGGAGGGACAAAGCCACTCAGGAGCCACAGGGAAGCCAGGAGGGGTGGGAGGAATAAATACTCCAACTCTCTCTCTTCCTGCTCATTGGTCTCCATTCCAATGGACTTCCCATGGGCCAAGCTCAACTAGAAGCCAAAGGGCCCAGGAGCCGAGATGAAGTCCTAAAAGGTCAGATCCTGGGAGCAGGGACCCCCAGGGAAGGGCAGCACGTGAATATTAGAGCAGATGAAGACTAACCTTGCAGAGATGGAACAAGGAAATACTATTTCATTCACTCAATGGATACTCATGTTCTGTGCCTTCTATTCTGTTCATACTTTTGTGCACTGATTGTGTTGTGTTCCTGACACCTGGCATGTTGCCTGCTGGGTACACAGGATGTTTGGTGAATATTCTGGAGGGATGACAAAATAAGTACATGGATGAGAACATACTCATTTATTCATTATTAAAAAGCAATCAGGCTGAGCACGGTGGCTCACATCAGTAATCCCAGCACTTTGAGAGGGCAAGGTGGGCAGATCATTTGAGGTCAGGAGTTTAAGACCAGCCTGGCCAAAATGGTGAAACCTTGTCTCTACTAAAATCACAAAAATTAGCTGAGTGTGGTGGTGCACACCTGTAATCCCAGCTACTCGGGAGACTAAGGCGGGAGAAGAGAATTGCTTGAATCTGGGAGGCAGAGGCTGCAGTGAGCTGAGATCACACAACTGCACTCCAGCCTGGGCAACAGAGTGAGACTCCATCTCAAAAAACAAAACAAAACAAAACAAAACAAAAAATCAGAAGTAAAACAGTAAAATCTTCTCCAGAATTTGCCCATTACAAAATGCCTGTGCATTTTGCAAAGGCTACCCTAATGACCCAGACAGATCAGACCCCTGCTATCAAGAAACATTTTATGGGAGCCCCAGCTTTATCCTCAAATAAAAGACAGTGTAGGGTAATAGATCAGGCCTGAAGATATTTTTGGTTTAACCAGCCCACGATTTTAAAAAACACTGAAAACTAGTTAGGATTTCTGGCTGGTGTCACAACTCAAGCCCCTCTGTGCATGAATTGTCTTGGAGTCTCACCAAAGCTCTCTTACCCGCATAGCCCTTCCAGGCAGTTGAGGCTGTGACCCCTGCATTAATGTATGAGTGCAGTTATTCCTTTTAATACTGGGTTTAGAACAGCCTGCAAGGTAGACATCATTAACACCATTGTGTGAGGAGGAACCCGAGGCTCTCAGAGGTGTGAAGGAATTTGTCCAAGCTCAGGTGGCAGGTGACCAGCTGGTAAGAGTCACAGCCAGGGTTGACTCAGGATTGCCAGGTCTGACTCTGAACTCCCATTTCGCATTCTCTCCTTTTCCCTTGGCCCCAAGAAGCTCAAGGAGTCTCTGGTCCTTTCCTCCCCAGGTCTCCATCCGGCTGGATGGTGAAAACAAGGCAGTCGAGTACAACGCTGTGGGTGCCATGAAAGATGCTGTCAGGGTGGTCTTCCGAGGTTCCCGGGTCAATGACCTCTTTGACCGGGACTGGCACAAGATTGCCCTGAGCATCCAGGCCCGGAACGTCTCCCTGCACATTGACTGTGCGCTGGTGCAGACACTACCCATCGAGGAACGGGAGAACATTGACATCCAGGGCAAGACTGTGATTGGCAAGCGCCTCTACGACAGTGTGCCCATTGACGTGAGTACCAGGGGGCCTTCTGCAGCCCAGGTTCCAGGCCACCGGGGAGAAGCCTTGGGAGCTAAGTGCCCTCAGTGTTCTCCACACCTGCATGAACCAGGTACCAAATCATCACCTTGGACTGTCTTAGAAGGAAAGACCCTGACTCAGAAAACTGCCATATTGGAACCCCAATTCACCATCACCCATGTATTAACTCATTCAGTTATTCGACCATTCCATCAATCATTCATCACATATACATTGAGCACCTACTATGTGCCAGGCACTGTACTCCACACTGGGGACACCAGTACCCGCAAAAGAGAGCAAGACTGACATGTATCTGGCTGCATAAATAATTTTAGAGAAAGGTAGCTCCTAGGTCTGCAAAGGTCACACACACACATACATACATATATAGATACATATGTATATGAATATATATATGCAGGTAGGTGGATAGATATATAATAGTTTCTGATACATTTAAATACAGATTTTTTCCTTCTTCCTTGATTGTAAAAAAAATTGGAAAATATGTGGAAAATAAACAATAATCATCCTCATTGCACCAACTAGGGATAACAACTGGTAATAACTGAACATCCTGAATCAATGTTCTTTCCTTCTTTTATTTTTTCTCTTCCCTCCTTACTTCATTTCTCTTCTGTTTTTTTCATTTCTTTAATTTTTCTTTCTTCCCTCTGGAAATACATACCCACATCTGTAGCCACAGTGACGCATACACCGTAAGTATGTATGTAATACAATACACGCAGAGACCTTGCACAGTGATCCACATGTTCCGTCTTCAAGCTGAAGTCAACCTTAGCTCCCATGCCCAAGAGCATCCCGCACTGCCTGAGAAATAACAGGAAACATGATGTGGGGAAAGCTCTTCCAAAACCATTTTATGTATCCATGTATACATAAGCGTAAGCAAATATAGTACCATTACACATAGGATAGATTCTTGGAAGTTTATGTAAATAATGGACTACATCTGGCTTTTTTGTTTCCTTTACTCAAAATTATGTGTCTAAGCTTTTATTTTTTTTTTAGTTAAAGCATGCTTTGTTATATATTCATTCATATGTCATTCATTCTCCTGTTAGTGGTATTTAGATAGTTTCTAATGTATCACTACATAATTAGCAAGCCTTGGACTTTGAAAAGGGGGATACATCTCCATGCACTTTACTTATGAGGAAAATGTAAGCAACAGCTGCCCTTTAAGCTTGAGATATAGATTAATTGAGAGCATTTCTTGGAGGTATGTACCCTCAAGTTTAATGATTTGGCTGTGGGATACACAATTTTTAACTTTCCCATGTATTTCAAATTGCTCTAGAAAGTGACCTTTATATGTGTGTATGTATGTGTGTGTGTGAATATATATATATATGTTGTGTGTAAATATATAAATTATATATAATATATAAACATTATATAAACATATACATACATTATAGACATAAATTATATAGATAATGTTTATTTAATTTATATCTATATAATTATATATACCATTATATATAACTATATATAATATATAAATATATAAACATATGTAAACATTATATATAGATACATATAATTTATATCTATATAATGGTACATTATATAGATATAAAATATATGTGTATAATGTTTTGTTGTTTTGCCAGTCTGCTGGGCATAGAGGGTAATATTGCGGTTTTCATCTGCATTTGCCTGATTACCATTGAGACTGGAAATCCTTCCCTATGTTTACTGATGGTTCCCACGTCCCGCTTTGGTGATGCTAGGCCATATCCTTTGCCTGTTTTACTACTATGCTAGTTTTATTTACTGAATGATTTCTAGATAATCTTTACATATTTTGTATACTAATACTTATTTGTTATACATGCTGCAAAATTGTTTCCTGGTCTGTCAAACATAAACCATAAGAAAAAATGAGTAAGTTGGGAAACATAAAATTTTAGGAAGTGGCATTCTGGCAAAAGACATCATAAACAGGTTTATAGACTTTGTCATAACTTGCTTTGTTAACAGAATGATAAATCATCAAAAACCCTGTGCATACCAATTTTTAAAAATTAAGCTGAGAGTGAGTTGGTCAGGGGTAGTGGGGAGAGGAGAGATTGGGGCTTGCAGAGGTGGGAGGACAGACACGTGCAAACTGCAGCTCGCATGCCAGCCACTGCCAGCCAGCTGTAACACCATCGCCCACGTCACACACTGTTCATGTTTTCCAGGCTTTGTTTATCTGTTAGATTGTTTAATCTCTGAAATGGGAATCACACCCTGTTTGTTTTTATATGCAGTTGCTGAGGGGATGAAATAATAGATGTGGAACCAAGTTAAGCAAAAAATAGTAAAATAAAAATAAAGCTATAAAATCATTATTCAGCCTGCTGCTAATTCTAGCTACTTGTGCAGAGGCTCTGTGCCACGCATTGCACTAAAGTGCTCCTTTACCCCATTTCTGACCAAAATCTTTACAACTTCAGAAAGTAGATAGAGTGGACATCCTCATTTCACAGATGGAGAGAGATGCTCCTGGAGAATTGGAGGACTCTTCTGAGATCACAGAGCCAACAAATGGCAGTTGGGGTTTCCACTCACACAGCCCGTCTTCCAGGTCCATTTGCAAACCTCTCCCTGCCTAAGATAACAGACATCAAAGGGCTGGACAAGATGGAGCTATGGGATATTCATGACACAATAAGGATCACTGTTATCTCCCTCAGAGTGTGCATCACAGTCACAAACACAACCCCTCTTAATCCTAAATTCAGGCCAGGTGGGTGGATGCTGCTCGCATTTTATAGGTGGGGAGATTCCAACTGAAAAGTTATCAGGTGACTTGTTTAAGTTCCCTGTCTTGGGCAGCCAGGCTAGGACTCTGGCTCTGTGAGCTCCACGGTTCTACTGTCAGCCCCCGAATAACAGTACCTGAAGCAGATACCCTCTGAGCTGTAAGGAACCCAGAGAGCATCTTATCTAGCCTCTCATTTACTCTAGAGACAAGGATACGGAGGCTCAGAGGGAATAACGAACAATGTCCAAAGATATAGAGCAAGATTAGATCCTTCTAACCCTGGTTCCAAACATCCAACAATGAGATTTCCACTATATTTCTATTTGAGGTAGTGGGAGACTATATTTGAGTTAAAAGTCTCCTAAAATAAGTGCCAACTTTAGCAAATAGCCCCACATCCCTAAAAATGCCTGTCCTAGCCTTCGAGTTAAACAAAATTGTTCTGGAGTCCAAACTCCCCTATAGCCTCTCTGGCGCTGTTTCCTCAGCTGTAACAAGAGAGAAATGAGCCCTCCCTCCACAGGGTTGTTGTGTGATTAAATGCTGTATCATATGTGAAGTGCTTATAAAACTTCCTGGAATACCGCCAGCTTTCAATAAATGCGTCATCATGAACGTCATCACCACCATCTTCACATTATCATGGTGGTGGTGTCAGGTTTTGAAAACAGGAAGAGGATTCGCTTCCTGGTACTCTCCAAGGTACCCATTTGTATTGTATGGTCGACCCCTAAACAGGGGATTGGAAATCAGACCTGAGTTTCCTTCTGGACACATCCCCACCACATATAACACCCTAGTATAGTAGAAGTGGTTGGTTCCCCACCTATATCCCCCTGGGTCCTCATCATTTCAGTGCATACCAGCTGTGCTGCCAACTGCCTGCACCTGTCTTGCCTGAGGGCTTTCCCTCTCTACCAGAGACAGTGCTATCCATTCTCAAGCAGGCATCAACACCCATGGGAGCAGCCCTCCGCCAAGGACTGGTGGCAGTTGGAGTATCAATACCCCAGCTCCCTCACCACTTGGCATCCTAACTCTGAGTCACATATTCTTGATGGGCTCCAGAGTTCCCCAACACATGTAAACTGCAGATGCTCACAGTGGTAACACCCTTGATAACAGCCCTTTACAGTCTGGCTTCCTTTCCCTAACTCACTTTCCAGCTCTGCTACCAGTGCTCCCAAATTAAATAAAGATGCTACTTCTTGAAAAGACGTTTCTAGGTCTACTAAACTAGACTAAAACACCCAGGCCAGTGGCCTCACCTGTCTGCACCTTCACTTCCTCATCTACAGAAAGCAGACAGTGGAAACTCACACCTGTCATAGCTATTGTGAGGATTAAGTGAGATCACTAGTATGTAAACACAGCACCTAACAGTGCCTGGCACACGGGGAGTTCTCAGCTGGGTTAGAGGCAATAGAGAATAATGAAGAGTGTCCATGGGGTTATTACACCCATTGACTGTTCCATGTTGCATTTTTATGTTAAAACCAAGTATCAAGAAAATATATAGGAGAATCAATACATCTCTACCTCTTAGTAAATCTTCCAGAAGCATCAGCTGTGGTACTCGTAGCCACATGGTTTGGGGCATTCTACACATTCTACACTGAAGCTTCATCTGTGGCTGACACTGTGCTGTCATGGGCTCTGTTTCCCTTGGTCCCCACCACAGCCCTGTGAGTCCATCTCACAGAAAGAAAAACTGAAGTTCAGTTTTCCTAACTTGACCAGCTGATATGAGCGAAAAGTAGAGCTGAGGCTCAGACTGGGCCGTGCTGAATGCAGCCTTCCAGCTGTCTGTGCTCCCTAATTGGTTTCCACACTGCAGCCAGCAAAGGGTCTCTAAGCTGCTGATGGGTGGGACATGGAGGGAAGCTGGGATCCAGGGAGCCAAGCAGACCCATGCAGCAGTTCAACCTATAATTGCTGAGGGCAGAAATCTGAGCAGGACTTCCAGACAGGAGTGGGGGAGCACAGTGATGTCAGGAGGTGAAATCCCAGGGTGTGGGGCAGGGAGGAAAGGAAGAGAAGGATTGAGTGGCTGGGGCAATGCTGAGATTTCAGGCAATCGGAAAGGGCCCCTCTTGGCTCAGAGGACCTCTCACCCCACCTGAGAATGCCTCTGTCCAGATCCCAATACAGTGTGCTCTGTGCCTGGCCTACCTCCTGTCTCCTTCTTCTCCTTCCCTGTCCCTGTGGCCTTGCCAGGCAGTCCCAGCTGCTGCGAGTATGTTTGATAATGAAGAAAGCAGGGCTGTCTCTGAAAGTCAGCTTTGTTCAAAACCACAATTTTTCATTTTGTCATTTTCTCCTGTTTCTGGGCTGGTGTCTCTACAGGAAATAAAACAGACAGATGAATGGTATTGTTATTGTTTCTGCTGAACAAAGTCAGTGGGGTGAGGGGCTACACTTCAAGGGGCACTTCAGTGTGCAGAGGGACTCCCGAGTCCAACATGGGCCTGAGAAGGGAGCGGGGGAGTGGTAAGTCCAGGGCCCTTTGCATCAGTGTTCAATGCAATAAGCGTTCCCCCCTCCACTGACTGAACTTAAGCTCCATTTGATAAATGCCCATCCATTCATCCACTTGTCCACCCAGCCATCGATTCTACGGTACTTTTATGAGTCAGGGACTGCTCCAGCGAAGGACAAGAGAGAGGAGACCTTGCCCTCGTGGTCTATGTTCTATTAGGGACGTTTAAAAAACTGAGCTAAGAAACAGACAGAATTATTCATTGTGAGAAGTGCTGTTAGGACCACATTCAGGATGTTGTGCTAGAGTGACAGGGAGGGCCTGTGTGTGGACAGGCGGCTGAGGAGCCAGCGCAGGAACAGGAGGGGTGGCAGGAGGAAACCAATGTGGCTGAAGGAAAGGGAGCAATGAGCATGGCAGACTAGGGGTGAGCTTGAACCATGTCCTGTAGGGCCTGGGGAGAGCGAGAGATTGTCGACAGCTCTGATACATTAGCAAGAGTTCAGCTTTCGTGCTTGAGAAGGCAGCACTGCCTGGGATTCGGTCCTTGCTCTTGGAAGTCCTGGAGCCTGGAAGGAAGATGGACATACAGACGTCTAATTATCCTTCAGTCTGCTGTGTCTGATGTTAGCTGTCTGTGCAATGTATTAGTCTGTTCTTATGCTGCTAATAAAGACATACCCAAGACTGGGTAATTTATAAAGGCAAGAGGTTTAATTGACTCAGTTCCAAATGGCTGGGGAGGCTTCACAATCATGGTGGAAGGTGAATGAGGAGCAAAGTCACATCTTACATGGCAGCAGGCAAGAGAAAGCGTGTTCAAGGGAGCTCCCATTTATAGAACCATCAGATCTCATGACACTTATTCACTATCACGAGAACAGTATGGGGATTCAATTATCTCCACCTGGCCCCACCCTTGACACATGGGGATTATTACAATTCCAGGTGAGATTTGGGTGGGGACACAGCCAAACCATATCATGCAAGATGCACATGTGGCAGAGAAGAGGGCCTGATGAATTCTTGGCTGTAGAGGGAGGTGTATCAGTTACACCTGTGGCTGTGTAACAAGTTATCCCATCTCCCCCAGCAAAAGCAGCTTAAAACAACAAACATGTACTGTCTCATAGATTCCATGGATGAGGAATCTGAGAGTGGCTTAGCTGAGTGGTTCACTCAGGGTCTTTCACTGGGCTGCCCTCAAGCTGCTGGCCAATGCTACAGTCATCTCAAAGCTCAAATAAGGCTGAAAAGCCACCTCCAATCTCACTAGGAGCTGTTGGAAGCTTCTTGTGAGCTGTGGAATGGAGGATCTCAGTTCCTTGCTAGTGTTTGCAGCCACCCTAATTCCTTTCCACCTGTGCCTGTCCACTGAGTAGCTGACGACATGCTAGCTTCTGTGCCCCATGGTGAGTGATGAGAGAGAGAGGGACACACAGAGAGACAGAGAGAGAAGAACACACTCAAGACAGCAGCCAGTCTTCTTATGACCTGATCTCAGAAGTGACATGCCATCACTTCACACCAGGGGAGGGGAATTAAGTTCCCAATCTGTGGATGTATTTGAAAAACAGCCCCAAAAGGGGATACCTGGATATGGCTCTGGGTGGTGACTGGGAGATTGCTTATTGCTCAAGGGCTTTCCTAGAAGAGGTACCACGTGCTAAAGCGTGAATGTGCAGGTGTGGTTTGCCGTGTGGTTAGATGCTGCAGAGTGCAAGTGCAGAGTGAAGAGAGGGACACCTGGGGAGCCAGGCAGGGCCAGGCCCTGGGAGGTGGGGTGTCCCACGAAAGGGCCTGGGCTTTGTCTGTAGACTCTGTGTGTGTGAATGTGTTCATGCATGTGGATGTTTTGACACCACAACCCCTTTAAATTTTAGGTTTTTTACGTGTTACGTCTTGTTTAAGGGGCTGTCATATTAAAGGTGGTGATAGAAGTAAGTTTTTATTTTAAAAGTTCACTGAAACAACTGTGGAAATGCCTGGAGAGGTTGAAAATAGGGATATGTGGAACTTGGAGGCCTTTGCAATAGCATCATTAAGGATCTTGTTCAATGCAGTGCTGGTGACATGGAGAGAGGATGGTGGTGTCCCCCTGTGTGCGGAGCGGAGGGCAGAGGCCTTAGCACCTTCAGTGTAGAACAAAACGCTGGACTTTAACGTGTTCTGAATCCCCTTCAGCGTAGAACAAAACGCTGGACTTTAACGTGTTCTGAAGCCCCTTCAGCATAGAACAAAACGCTGGACTTTAACGTGTTCTGAAGCCCCTTCAGTGTAGAATGAAACGCTGGACTTTAACGTGTCCTGAAGCCCCTTCAGCGTAGAACAAAATGCTGGACTTTAACATGTGTCCTGAAGCCCCTTGCACGGGGGCTCTCCCTTATGGAAGGAAGGGGTTGTATTAGTCTGTTCTCACACTGATAATAAAGACATACACAAGACTGAGTAATTTATAAAGGAAAGAGATTTAATTGACTCACGGTTCCATATGGCTGGGGAGGCCTCACAGTCATGGCAGAAGAACAAGAGACATCTTACTTGGTGGCAGTCAAGAGAGAATGAGAGCCAAGCAAAAGGGGAAACCCCTTATAAAACCATCAGATCTCGTGACACTTATTCACTACCATGAGAACAGTATGGGGGAAACCCTCTCCATGATTCAATTATCTCCCACCCGGTCCCCCCCGAAATACATGGGAATTATGGGAGCTACAATTCAAGATGAGATTTGGGTGGGGACACAGCCAAGCCAGATCAGGGGTGTGAGCAGATGATGCTTAGCTCCTTGTGAAAATCCAGAGTGGAGCCCAGGATAGGAGTGTCCCGGGGTGGACTCAGGAAGACCCCAAAGAGGAAGTGGAACCAGATACCAGGACGGGGCCTGTGTGAAACCATGGAGGTTTCTGGGTTCCAAAGTCCTTAAAACTTACCCTCTCCCCTTGCTTTCCTTTCCAGTTTGACCTACAGCGGATTGTGATCTATTGTGACTCGAGACACGCAGAATTGGAGACTTGTTGTGATATCCCCTCGGGTCCGGTGAGCAGACTCTCGCACAGAGAGGATGGGAGGAAATGGGTGTGTGGCCTCCAGAGGGAAGGGGAATCCAGAGCTTAGGGTTGGGTGGTTGGGGGTCAGGGAGACATCCACCGTCAGAATATGGGCTGAGAGGGAGCTTAGGGTATGGGTTGGGGGAGCCAAGCCATGCAGGTTCCTCCAGGGCTACTGTGGTCTGTACCTTAGTCAGTGTAACCCCAGTGCTGCTAGCTGAGTGATGAAGGCTTGCTCTAGGGGATGTAGGAGGCAGGGGCTGGGAGGGTGTTTCTAAGGAGGGGATGACTGTCCGTGCCACCAGCGCCCAGAGGAGGGAGAGGCCACAGTGCCCTGGGCTGGTCAGCAAGACAGGGAGATCAGGACATGGATGGCCCAAGAGACCAGGGTTTGCCTCTTCAATCCCTCTGTGCAGGCTCTGCTCTGTTCTCGGACCTCAGCCTCTGCCCGGTTTCAGGCCTCTCCCTTTCCAACCCTCTTTGCCAAGTCCTGGTCACAAGGCTTGCTTGAAAGACTCAAATAATAATGGAGCCTGCGTCCCGGGCTGCAGGGTGAGATCCACGCAATGCCTGGTTAGCCTCATCCCCAGGACCCAGTTCCAACTCAGCCAGCGTACCCGGCTCAGGGCTTCTGTGGCATGCAGATAGACAGCAGGTGCTGGGAATGTGCAGCCAGACGGACCTGGTTGTGGAGTCGGAGGGTGAGGGAAGAACAGAATGGGATGAAGAAGGAAAAGGAGGAGGTGAGAATAAGGACAGCGGGAACTGTTGAGCACTTGCAAGGTGCGAGACTGTGGGCGGTTCACCCAGATTGCTGAGCCAGCCGGTGAAATGGTTGAGCCTGGGCTGGCCAGGCTTTCTGCCCCAAGGCCTCAGGAGAGACATCCTCAGCGTTTTCTCAACCTTTGGCTGCCTGGTTCTGAGGAAGCACCGGACACTGTGCTTCTGCCAGGGAGTGCCTGCTGAGTGAAGAGCCAGGTTCTGACCTCCTGGGCTTTCCTTCCAGTGCCAGGTGACCGTGGTGACAGAGCCTCCACCTCCACCCCCACCCCAGCGGCCTCCCACCCCAGGCAGTGAACAGATTGGGTTTTTGAAGACCATCAATTGCTCCTGCCCAGCTGGAGAGAAGGTATTGTCTGCAGTCCAACTTCAGCCCCAGCAGAACCCTGGGTGGTGCAGTGGGAGTTTCCCATCATGCATGTGGCCTTTCAGGGCAGGGGGGCACCAGGAGGCCCATGGCTGTCAGCTCACAGCACCCTGCGTTGTGCCTTGGACCTCTTGCTTCTTGTGCACACTGGAAGGGGAGAGCTGCATACCAGGTCCTGATGAAAGCTTTCTAGAAGCAGAATGTGCATTCCCCAGGCTTCCCAGGTTACTCCTTTGTGATCTCCACTCAGGGGTGACTGAGTCAAATGAGATGCTGTTTGAGAATAAGACTCAGAAGAAGACAGTGAGTGAGGATTTCTATGTGCTTTGCAAGAACACACCCTCATTCCTTTCTTCTCAATGTTTTCTTTGATTAACCATTCACTATCATTCATATATATATACACGTGTATATATATATATGTATGTATATATGTGTGTGTATATATGTGTATGTACGTGTGTATATATGTGTGTGTATGTATGTGTATATATATGTGTGTGTGTATATATATATATATATGTAGAGTTTTGTCTATGTGTTTCTATTTTTAAAAAGTGGTGCAGTTCTGTGAACACCACCACGACCGTCCTAGAATGGACTGAGACTAGAATAAATATCTCACTGTGTGCCCAGGGCTGTGATTTGTTTTCTTTTTCTATAGACAGTGACCCTTGATAAGGGGTAAAAAAGTTCTTCTCCATTTGAGTAGAAGGAACAGAAAGATTTACAAAAGGCAGACGCCAAGTAGAACTGTGCTGGGGAAAGCGTCTGCGAAGTTCTGCTGAGCCAATGGCCCCGGGGCCCTTCATCTCCTGTACCGGGCTGTATTGTCCCTCTCTATCTGTTCCTCTCAGCTCCGTCCCTGCATGTGAGAGGTGCTTGGTGACTCTGCTGGGGACAATGGATGCATAGACAAACAGACGAGATGACGGTGGGAGTTAACTGGAGTGGGCCTGCTCTGGGTATTGTAGCAGCAGTCTTCTTTTCAGAAGCCTATCCTGGTAGACAGACTGGCTTCCTTCCCCTCTCCTCTCCTCCATTCTCCTTCACACTCTGCCTTCCTTCTTTTTGTGCTACCCAGAAAGCCAGACTGTGAGGTACAGGGAACCGTCGGGGAGTTCTCAGTTAATTCGGACATCGAACTCTGGCCTCCCTTGCTGGAGGCCCAAGCTGGAAGCCTGCTGTGAGCTTAGGCTATTTCTGGTTAGTGGGTGACCTTAAGAGCCCTTCAGCCTGGGGCCTGTGTAAGGGATGAGATGGGGCGGAGGCAGGAGCCAGGGCTGGTGCACACAGTGCCAAGCAGCAGCTCCTCCACCCACTGTGGTGGACCTTAGTCAGGCTGTGGATATGGTTTTTACATGTCAATGAAATAACAGAAGCAGCTGTTGAAACCCAAATCCGCTGGAATCCTTGTTTAAAGCAATGAGCAGGATGAGTGATGGCATGGTAAGGTTTTGGTCACAAGCCAGTGTGCACACAGATGGACTGTGCCAGGAGCGATGCCAGACCCAATGCCTGCTCTTCTTTCAAGACATCCCAAGGAATTCTTTTCTGCACACATTATTATCTGTGTCATTTCCCTCTTCCCTCCTTCATGTCCTCTCCTTCCTTCCTCCTTCCCTCCCTCTCTTTCCTCCTCCTTTCCTTATTCTCCATCCATCCATTCGATAGTTATTCATTTAGCACCGCTATTTCCATGACAGCATATTCCTTTTTCTCCCTGTACTTCCATTTATTATAACAATTATCACATTAGATTGAAAATGTCTCCTTATCGTTACTTCCATAAAATCATAAGTTCTGGACAGCAGGGATTGGATCTTTCCATGTCTGTATTTTCAGCTACTAATATATAGCCTGGCACAGAGAAACCAATAAATAAGAGCTGAGTTGATATATAAGTCAATCAGGGTATGAAGATATGGATGGACAGATAGGTGGATGGATAGATGAGAGGGAGAGATAAAGAAATACACCCTCTCACTTTGGGAAGCCGAGGCAGGCAGATCACGAGATCAGGAGTTCGAGACCAGCCTGGCCAACATGGTGAAACCCTGTCTCTACTAAAATACAAAAATTAGCCAGGCGTGGTGGTATGTGCCTATAATCCCGGCTACTCAGGAGGCAGAGGCAGGAGAATCTCTTGAACCCGGGAGGCGGAGGTTGCAGTGAGCCGAGATCGTGCTATTGCACTCCAGCCTGGGCAATAGAGTGAGACTCTGTCTCAGAAAAAAAAAAAGAAAAAGAAAGAAAAAAAGAGAAAAAGAAAAAGAAATACACCCTCTCCTCCTTTAGGCAGGACAAGGTCTGGCTGTTCCAGCTCCATGCCTAGGGTGGCATGATTCAATAATGACTTAATCACTCCTTCATTCCTTCTTCTAATGTCTAACCATAGACATTAAGCATCTGCTATGTGCTGTGTACTATGCTGTACACTGAGGTTTTAAGACAAATAGAATTTGGCCCTCAAAAATTCTGTAGTCTACACTCTGGTTAGGAAACCAGGAGCTCTGAGGCCTGGCTGAGCCCCAAGGATCTCACAGCAGGCCTGCTAGAGAACTTCCCAAGCACAGGGGGGTGAGAAAGGAGCCTGCTGCTTCCCTCCCCACAAAATAGCCCTGTGGAGTGGAAGAACTTCACAGTGACCTCATTAAGCAGGTATCATTTCTGTCTCTTTCATCTTCGTTTCAATAAAAAAAAATACAACACAGGGGGCCTAGGAAGTCTGAATGTTTTCTCCTAGGAGGCAGAGCTCTGGCCACAGACAGACATTGTCTCCAGTGGTTTAAAACTTCAATTGAGTTTGCAAAACATTTTCATTATTCAGCTAGGTCAACGTGATGCCTGGTGTTGCATCTCTATAAGCAAACATCATGGGGAGAGTGAACTGTGTACCAGGCGCTCTTGTGGGCGCTAGGTGAGGAGAAACACACAAAACATTATTTATCTTCATTTGCCTGAGCAAATGACATCTGTGAATGCATTTAAAAATGTGTGTTCCTGAGTTGGCCAAGTGTGCAACTGTGACCAGAGTGTAGATTGCTGTTAGCACTAAGTGCACACATAAATGGATGTACTGCTGCTTTTTTTTAATGTGGTGATATTTACATCTATAAAATTATATGAATCGTGTTGCATTTGTTTTCAGCTTGGCGACATTTACATGTATCGAACACATACAGATTACATTTGTAAATCCAGTAACCTGATCTTTACACATTGTTGAATTGAAACAAAGTTTTCATTTAGAAATAGCTTACATATATGTCCTCTTTTGTATTTTAGTGAACAATAACTACATGAACCGCTAGCAGTCAACATAATTTTCTTTTTAATTGAAGTGATGATATATTCAGGTAAAAATAGCTAGTGAATACCACTTTGGGTTTTTTAATTTATTTACGTATATAGTTTGGGTATTGACAAACTATATAATTGCATATATTTATGGGGTACAAAGTGATGTCATAATACATGTATACAATGTGGAATGATTGAAATCAGCTAATTGTCATATCCATCCTCTCAAATACTTACCATTCATTATTCCTCCTGTCTGAGACATGTAGTCTTTGACAACATGTGTGTATTCCTCCCGCTCCATAGCCCCTGGTAGCCACCACTCTGCCTTCTGCTTCTTGGTGTTTCATGCTTTTACTTACACAAGTAAGCAGAAATGTGGTATTTGTCTTTCTGTGCCTCAGTTTGCTTGTTTCTATCTTGTGTCCACCGGTAGCTGCACCTGGAGGCTGTGTCAAAGCTTCCTGTATAGGTTTGCAGTTCAAGAGCAGAGACTTTCAGCACAGTCAACCAATTTCCTTGCCCAACTCATTGGTCGGCGCTGGGCCTACTAAGCCATTGGCTTCTAAGCATGTGGGGGTGGGTTACCATCCAGTGTTGAGAGAAGGGGAAAATTAAAATAGAAACTTACTTTTTTGTTGTCTTTCTTCTTTTAGGGTGAAATGGGAGTTGCTGGCCCCATGGGGCTCCCTGGTCCAAAGGTCAGTACAGGCATGGCAGAGGTGTAGTTTAGAACCTCACTTGTCCTCTCCTTTGCTCTCTATATAAGACAAAAGATGGTGTGTGGGGATGCTGCCTTGCTAATATTTTGCCTCAGAGCTTGTTAAATTAGATGGATAAGAGCAAATGTCATAAAGTCTGAAATCCTGGGAGCCTCTTAACTGCCCAGAACCTCCAGTTCTCAGTCTGCAAATATGAGCAAGAAAGGGTTAGATTCCCAGAGCCCTGGCTCAGGTCTCATTTGCTCCAACACGCTCAACTCTCCATGGTCAATTAACTTTGCAGCAATTGGTTGAAGCTGCTATATTCCAGAAACTTTTAGGGGTTGGGCTTTTAAGATTCATTAAACTGCATGACCCTTTAAACACTTGATTTCCAAATTCACTAATTGCACCAAGCCAGGTAGGGCCCCTCTGCCCTCAGTCACAGAGTGGTCTCATTCCTCTCTGTCACTTCCCAGGGTTATACTGTTTATCAAGGCACAGTGGAGAGTTCACCATCATCCCGTGTTTGAAAGAGGAACTGAGTGTGTGGGTGAAAATCACTGGAGACAGCTGGGCCTCTCCCTCCCCTCCCTTTCTTTCCCTTCTCTCCCTAGCCTTTGCCTCTCTTTATGTGTCACTGTCTCTCTCTGTCTTTATCTCTCACTCTCTGTATCTCTTTTCATCTCTCTCTTTCCTTCCACTCTGTTCTCCCCCCTATTTCTCCTCCTGCATTTCTTAGTTTGAATAATGTATTCAGTACATCATTAGTGAAACCTACTAAAGGCCAGGCCCTGAGGTCAATGCTGGGGTAAGAGGATGGTTTAGACAGGACCTGACCATCACATGCCTGAGTCTCGTGGCACAGACAGACCAGGGAGTACATGGAATCTCTTTCTTTTTGCCCACTTCTTTCCCATCTTCCATCCTGTTCCACTGAATTGCAGTGACAATGACTGCATCTGCTGTGTGTCAGGCTTGAGTGGGAGCCTACCTATGCCTCAGACAGCAGGCGCTGTGGGGTAAGGATTACCGTTCCAGTGCCCACTGCTGTGAGCTCAGGGCTCTGCACATTGCAGGTGGTCCCTTCTTGTTGAATGAGTGATATCAAACCCTAAATCAACCCTGCGTGACAAGCAGCATCGGTCCCATTCTCCAGATGAGAAATCAAAAGCCGAAATGGTGAAATGACTCGCCTGAGCGATGCTTTCTTCCTGTCCACCTTTGCTGGGCACTCTTCCCTTCCTATGTGTCCCTCCTTGCTTCCTCTCTTGCCTTGTCTGTTTCTCCTCTCCTCTGCCTTTTCTCTTTCTCTTTTCTCTCTCTCCTGACTGTAGATATTTCCTTGGCCTCCTTCTCTCCCTCATCTCACACCCTTCTCTGCTTTGCCCCCACTCTGCTAGGATATGATACTACGGACACACACACAAACCATCACACACACACACACACCCCATAATACAACATCACACACACACCATCAAACACACCATCTCACACACACCATCACACATATATACACACGTACCATCACACACATACCCCATCACACATACACATGACATCACACACAGACCATCACACACCATTACTTACACCATCAGACACACACCATCACACACACACCACCACACACCATTACCTACACCATCACACACACACCATCACACACCATTACACACACCATCACACACACCATCACACACACTCCACCACACACCATTACCTACACCATCACACACACACATCACACACCATTACACACACCATCACACACACCCTCACACACAAACATACACCACCACACACCATTACCTACACCATCACACACACACATCATCACACACACGCCATCACACACCATCACACGCACACATACCATCACACACCATTACCTACACCATCACACACACAACCACACACCATTACCTACCCTGTCACACACACACACCATCACACACAATCACACACACTATCACACATACACACCATAATATACCATCACACACACAGTCACACACCGTCACCTACACCATCACACATACACCATAATACACCATCACACACAAACACACCATCTCACACACACCATCACACATACACACACACCATCAAAAACACACACACCATCAAAAACACACACACCATCATACAGACACACACCATCACGCACCATCACCTACACTATCACATACCATCACACACACACACCATCACGTATACACACAACATCACTACACCATCACACACACACCATCACACACCGTCCCACACCATCACAAACACATACCATCACACACAGACACACACCATAACACACCATCACACATACCATCACACACACACACCCTCACACACCGTCCCACACCATCACAAACACATACCATCACACATAGACACACACCATAACACACCATCACACATACCATCACACACATGCCGTCACACATATACACACACACCATCACACACACACACCATCACACACACCATCACATGCCATCCCATATCATTACACACACACCATCACACACACCACACACCATCCCACACCACCATACACAACCTTTACACACTATCACACATACCATCACATGCCCACACCATCACACCCACACACACCATCACACATCCACACCATCACACACACCACACACCATCCCACACCACCACACACACACCATCACACACACACACGCATGCTCACATCATCAGACACCATCACACACCATCTCACACACGTGCACACACACCCCATCACACACCCGATCACACACACACACCACACACACACACCCTCATGCACATACCCATATGCACACACACCCCATCACACATACATATACCATCACACACACACCACCACACACCATTACCTACACCATCACACACACACCACCACATACCATTACCTACACCATCACACACACGCACCATCACACACACGCCATCACACACACGCCATCACACACCTACCACACAGCCACCACACACATCACATATACACACACACCATCACATATACATACATATGCACACACACACCCCACATCACACACACGTCCTATCACACACACACACACACATCACACGCACCTCATCTCACACACACCCATCACACACACACCCCTCATCACACACACACCCCTCATCACACACACCATCACACTCTCACACACACCCGCTGCCCCCTCAGCTCCTCCCTCTCCCCTGGTGAGTCCTCTCTTTGTGCTGATGGAGAGCGGCTCAGCCCAGGTGCCAGCTGGTCGCTGTGAGGAGGATGGCAGGGGTTTCTGCATCACCGAGCTCCTCTGAGAAGTCACCTCGATTCTCGGCTGTGACGGGAGGAAAGCGCAAACTACCTGGGGTTTCATAGGCCTCTCAGTAGAAGACGTTTGTGTGAAGCAAGGGCTGTTTAGTAATGGCTGCCTCTGCTGTGCTTGAGCAGAGCAGGCCCTGGGCCCCACAAGGAGAGCAGAAACGGTGGGAGAAGAGCACTGAAAAGGGGAACTGATGCAGCCACCTGGAGACGTGCCCAGCTCCCGCAGAGCTCACTTGCAATCGTGGTCCTATAGTGTCATCCGTCACATTGTCCCAAACCATGGTTAGGACCCTGAGTCAAAGGCTGGGGTTCCTGGTGGCTGCGTGTCCCTACACAGAGCTCGGGCTCTGTCCACATGCATAGGCTGAGTCTGCCAGGTGCAAGGCCCAGTTGTGATGTGGGAATATAAAAGTGACTGACTGAGAGCCTGGTCCCCAGGACTCATAGGCCAGGGGAAAGGGAGGCAGGAAAGAGAGGATTGGGATAGTATGAAGAGAGTCAGGATAGAGGGGCCCAGGAGCTGAGGGGCTGAGAGGAGAGGCCCCGTTGCTACCTGGTAGGACCTCAGGACACCTTTCTGCTGACAGCCCTGACCAGCTGGGTCCAGTAGAATAGACAGGAACTGCCCAGGACAAAGGAGGCAGGGAAAGGCATCATAGCCAAAGGGAATAGCATAAGCAAAGTAGCCATATGTTCTTAGAATATAAAAGATGAGATGGGAACAAGAGAGATAAAGTTTCAGACCAAGAAAAAAGACAAAAGAATAGAATTGAAGGCTCTGTTTCCTGTGCCTACACCTATCTCGGATTGGCTCATGAGATGGCAGGAGATTTAGGTTCCAGTTCAACACTTGGCTTGTGATGAGTTTTTCCTCCCTTGCAGACACAGTTTTTTCCTCTACCTGCTCTCTTTCTCCTCCTGGACAGTTACGAGGGCCCCAGGTACACAGGGATGGACTTGTCATACAAATTGAGTGCCCAGGGGACTCTGGTTGACACTTGGAAGTTTTCAAAGCACTTTGTGCTCTTAATCTTGTGTGCCTGCGTGATGATGTGCCTGTCTATGGAAGAGAAGCCTGAGGCCCAAAGACAGTAATGGTGTGCTCACGGGAAGTGGCAGAGCTGCTATTCAAACCTGGAGCTTCCACTTCCCCTTCCGAGGCCCTGGTGGTGGGATCAGTGGCAGGCCATTCCCAAGGATGAACGTGCAATGCTTTCATGCACTTGCTTTCCTCAAGAAGTCCGTGGTTCCTGGAATTGTGATGTTGGGAGATGACTTAGATGCTTCCTGAGGAAGCATGTCCAGGGGTGGGACATGTGGCCTCGTTGCAGAAATGGCAAAGATGAAATCAGCTGCTTCTAGGGAATTGGAGCAAGGTTGGCCGTGAGGGTCCTGTGTGTGCAAGAGCCCTGTCAGGAAACCTAATCTGATGCTTGTCTCTGGTCTCAACCCCTCAGGGAGACATAGGAGCCACTGGGCCGGTTGGCGCTCCTGGACCTAAGGGAGCGAAAGGTGATGTGGTGAGTAGATGGCTGCTCCTCTACATGGCTGAACCTCAGGGCTGGCTTGGGGGACCCAGGGCCCTCTGATCATGCAAATCAGCAAGTGTGGGCTGAATACCTGGCAGGGGCCAGGCACTACTCCCACACCACCCTCAGGATGAAGCCCTAGCTCCTCTCCATGGGCGTGGAGGCCTGCTGAATATGGTCTTGGCGGACTCTCTAGCCTTGTCTCTTGCTACCCCATAACCAGAATTCTGTGCTTTGAATCATCACAGTTACTAACCCTCTAATTTGTCATTTTGTTGTGCCCTTCCTGACTCTGGCCATTACACAGGCTCTTTCCTCTGCCAAGAATAATGCTTCCTTCTCCCCACCCGTTTTCCCTTCACCATGCCTTCCTGCTTGGCTCATGCGTTCTCATCATTCCTACTCAACTGTGTCTAATTCTCCAAGACATCACTCTAAAACCCAGCTCTGTGTTCCCACAGACCCTCCTCCATCCCAGCATCAGAGGACTCCCAGGTGTCCTGATCTGTGATTTATAGTCACAGCGTTTCCAGCACCTGGCCTAGCGTGAACTGTATTCATGAATCTTTCAGCTGATGAGTGAATGCAATTAATGATGGGTCAGGAAAGAATTGCAGAGATGAAGAAGTCACAGTTCAGGGTGGCCCTCAGGAGCTGAATGGCTGAGAAGTGAATTCCGGCTTCACCAAGATACTTAACCTTTCTATCCTTAGTTTTCTCATCTGTAAAATGGGGATAATAAAATAACGTATTCAGTAGCATTATGAAGATTAAATAAATTGATGCATGTAAATGGTTTAGAACAGTAGTGAGTGCAGTCAGTCCCTGTCCTGGTGGAAGCACTAACCTCTGCCCTCCTGCATGGAATCATGTAGCATCAACAGCACAAGTTTGGTGTCAAATGGGCCTCAGTTATTGTCCTTGGCTGCAGCCTTTATTAGCTGTGTGACCTTGGGCAGGTTTCTTTCTTTCCTTTTTTTTTTGAGATAAAGTCTTGCTCTTGTCGCCCAGGCTGGAGTACAGTGGCATGATCTTTGCTCACTGCAACCTCTGCCTCCCAAGTTCAAGCGCTTCTCCTGCCTCAGTCTCCTGAATAGCTGGAATTACTATGTGTGTGCCACCATGCTCGGCTAATTTTTGTATTTTTATTAGAGACAGAGTTTCACCGTGTTGGCCAAGCTGGTCTCAAACTCCTGACCTCAGGTACGCCTCAGCCTCCCAAATTGCTGGGGTAAAGCCTCATTTACATATTAGCAAAATGAGGAGTATAACAACTACTTGGTTTACAAAATGCCTGGCCCATAGCGGGTGATCAGTGAATGACCATTGTCTTTTTTGATGTGTGTGATTATAATTAGTTCCTTCTGTGTTCTCAGTGCTCAGGAGGAAACCCAGGAAACAAGCCTCTTCCCTAGATGAATTAGCATGGCAAATGCAATTCCCTCAGCACCCCACATTGTCACCCCCTCATGTGTAGTGATGCCATCTACTCTTCTTGGCACGTGCATCCTGTGGAGTCTAACGTTTGCTCCATGCAACAGCTTTTGACATGGTCTCTTCACATCTCTAATGGGAATGACACTGGTTTCTCAGGCTTTAATGACTTGCTCTCAGTCATAGAGTCTGGATGTGGCAGAGACAGAATTTGCACCTGCATCTGTTTTAATCTGGGTCTTGTGCTCACTTGGCTGTGCTTCACCTTCACCTACGCATGCATATCTACCTCCTTTGTGTAGGTAGGAAGCACCTGTTGTGTGCTGAAAGACATGGAAATAGGGAGAGCTGGTCACATTTACCAGCACTCACTGCACTGCTGGCTCCGCATTACATGCTTCACAGACTTGGGGCTCACTTAACTCTCACATCAGCTTGGTGAGGTGAGGCCTAATGAAAGGCCCACCTTACAGATGAGCAAACTAAAGCTCAGAGAAGAGTGGTAACTCATACACATGTGGTTTTTTAGGAACTCACTTGTCAGGCAGTAGGTGTAGGAAATGCCAGGTCCATTCCTCTCTCCTCCATGTCTGGGACAAGACCCACTTTAGGACACGTGCTATCACTTGTAGCTGGGTTCAAAGGAAGGGAGATTGGGAGGACATTCTGAATTCAGAGAAACCACCAGAATCAGCCAGAGAACAAACATGGATGTACTCTGGAGCCCTGAACTCTGGGAAGCGGTCCATCGCATAATTATGATCATTATTTCCTGCCTGATATCATCAGCAGCTCTATTGAGGCCAAATAGCACTGTGATTGAGGAAGCAGCACTAGCATCAGGCAGCCTACATTCAAATTTTGGTTCCACAACCTACTAGCTTCATGAACTGAAGAAGTCGCTAGAACTTTCTGAGCTTCACTTTTCACATTTGTGAGACAGATATAAAAATAATATCTGTAGTGGTTCTACTTCTGAAATGGCAACATGAGGAACTCTGTGAATCTACTCCCCCCAAAAAGATAATACCTGGTGAAATCCCAACATTTTTCACCTCCTGCATCTGGAGTTCCAGAGCCTAAATTCTTGGGAGATGCAGCCAAGGGACAGGGCTCGCTTCCTCTCCCCAACCCCCATTCACAGGGTGGAGGTGCAACCTCAGGCATGACAAGCCAAGAATGTTGGGATTCTGATCAACCCTTTCCAAGCTCAATCATAAAGTGGAGGCTCCCCAGTGAAGGATGCAAGCTGAGAAAAGCAGAGGCTACTGCTCCTTCCCAGCCGGGGCACCGTTCCAAGAGAAGAGGGCCATGGTCCCAGCTCCTAGCTCCCAGTTCCAGAGCAGGGATGCAGATATTTAGCCCAGGATACAATCCTTAGGAACGAAGAACTCTGAAGCTCTCCCCAAAGGCACTGACTTTGAAACAGAATGTGGAGAAGTGTAAGTGTAAGAGTTCTCTAGAAACAAAGGAGATGATGGTGGTAAGAAATTAAGAGGAGCGTGGTACTCTCTAGTAAACCATAACTTTACCAAAGCTAGTTTACCAGAAAGAACCAGGGGGAAAACACCACTAAGAAGACTGCTCCTGGCATCAGAAAGAAACCTCAATGACTGCCCACAACAGCTACCCATGCAAAGGGGACCTGATTCAGTTTGATCAGACTGTAGAGCAATGAATGCCATATATAGCATTGTAGAAAATAGTAAAGGGATCATTTGGAAAGTAATGGAACCTAAGAGCTGGATTGAATGTCAGCAGAGGCAGACAGTTTGACCGAGAAATCAAGAAAGAGACTTTCAAAACGAGTCTTGTTAAAACCATCGTCATCCTGGGGTGACTATGTACAGGTCCAAGGCCATGCCCTCTGAAAATTGGCCTCAGAGATGAACACTGAGGAAGGGGAATAGACTTAATTAAAATAATCTAGCTAAGTCAGTGAGCAAATAAACAAGAAAAGAACAAAAACAATTTTTGGTAAGGGAAGTGTCAATATCCAGGATTGCTATATTGTCTAAAATGTCCAATTTTCAACAAAAATTATGAGATATGCTAAGAAACAGAAAAATGTGACACATACACCGAAAAAAGCAGCAGACAAGAGAAACTGCCTGAGAGAGGATACAAATATCGGATTTAACAGACAAAGCCTTCCAAGCAATCATTATAATTATGATCAAAGAACTAAAGGAAATTATTCTGATGTAAGCAAAAGAAGGCATAATGACATATTTCATCAAATACAGAATATCAATAAAGAGTTAGAAATTATAAAGAACCAAATGTAAGTTCTGGAGTTTAAAATTATAATAAATGAAATAGAAAAAACTAGAGGGGCTCAAAAGAAAGATCAGAATTCTTGAAGATAGATCAGTAGAGATGATGTAATCTGAAGAACAGAGAAAAAATAATGAAAAATAGACAGATTATTGGAGAAATATAGGGGTTCATAAAGTACATGAATCTGCACCTACTGGGAATTAAAGCAGAAGAGGAGAGAAAGGAGCAGAAAAGTATTCAAACAAATAATGGCTGAAGGCATCTCAGATTTTATGAAAAGCAGTAGTCTACATATTCAAGATGCTCAGTGAACCCCAATTAAGATAAACACAAAAGAGATACACACTTAACAAACATTATAGTAAAAATGCCAAAAACCAAAGAAAATTGAAAGTAGCAAGAGAAAAAAATGACTCATTATTTACAAGGAAACTCCAATAAAATTAACAACTGACTTGTCATCAGAAATGATTGAGGCTAGAAGGCACAGGGATGGCAAGTTATGTATAACAATACATTACAACCGTGTATGGTTGGTGTTAACAAACAAGCATGTAATATGCATAAAAATAATAGCACAAAAAGAGGGAAGAAGGGATAGAGCTAAGGAGTATGTTTCTATGTCTAACTGGAAGTAAGTTTTTATAAATCTAGAGTAGACCCTATTAAGTTATTATGCATATAATAAACTCTAGAGCACCCTCTAAGAAAATAACTCCAAAATATACAGTTAAAAATATCATAAAAGTAGTGTAAATGTTACACTAGAAAGTACTCAATTCAAAAAAGATCAGTAAAGGAGCAATAAAGGAACAAAAGTGGGACAGGAGACCTGTAGAAAACAAAAACTAATATGTCATATATAAATCTAATTATATAATAATATATGTGAATATACTACATGAACCAACTAAAAAGCAGAAATTTTAAGAAAGTTTATAATAACAAGATCAAACTATATCCTGTCTATAGAAGACATACTTTAGATGCAAAGATACAACCTATTTGTACAACAACAAATTTGTTGTACAAATATGTTGTATCTTTTGTATGCAAAGAGACAAACAGGTTTCACAAGACACAAATAGGTTGTATCTTTTGTATTCAAAGAGACAAATAGGTTTCAATTGGTTGAAAATAAAAGGATGGGAAATAAACATCTTGAAAATAAAAAACAAAACTGGGGTGACTGTACTAATATTAGACAAAATAGACTTTAAACCAAAAAAATCAATAAACGGAGACATTTTATAATAAAAAATTATTTCTTAAAAATATAGCAATTATAAACATATATGCACCTAACAAAACCCCAGAATACATGAAGCAAAAACTGACAGAATTTAAAGGAGGAATGAAAAACTAATTAACAATAGTTAGAGACTTCAATACCTCCTTTTCAGTAATGGGTAGAACAACTAGGAATGTGGAGAAATTGGAATCTTCATGGATTGCTTGCATGATATGGTGCAGTTGCTTTGGAAAACAGCCTTGCAGCCCTTAGGTTAAAGACAGAGTTACCATATGACCCAGCAATTCAATTCTACTTTTAGGAATATACCCCTCAAAAATGCAAAGATATGTTTACACAAAAACTTTCACAAAAATGTTTATAGCAGTGTTATTTACAATAGCCAAAAGTAGAAAACCCAAATGTCTGTCACCTGAAGAAAATGTATGTCATATGCGTACAATGTCATATCATTTTGCAATAAAATGAAGTACTTATACATGGTCTGACATGGATTAACCTTGGAAAGACTTTGCTGAGTGAAATAAGCCAATCATAAAAGGCCACATATTATATGATTCCATTTATATAAAAAATGTACAGAAGAGACAAATCTATAGAAACAGAAAACATATTAATGTTTTCCTAGAGCTGGAGTAGAGGAAGTGTGGAGTCATTGCTAATAGATACGGGTTGTTTCTGAGGTGATAAAAATATTCTAAAATTGTTTGTGGGGATTTTGTTGCACAACTTTATACTAAAAATCATTGAATTGTACATTTTAAGTAGATGAATTATATGGTATGCAACTTATATTTCAATGAAACTGTTATGGAAACAAAGAATAGTAACTATAATATTGAGTTATTGGAAAGATTAAGTGAGATGATACTCATGAGAATGCACACTCAGTTAACAATAGTCAGGATTTCTTTTAGTGGCTACTGGGCAGAGCTGATGAGAAAATATCTAATCCTTTCAAATCTCGGGATGATGTTGCCATTTGCAATGTCATGCCATGGAGATGCTCTGTAGTGAATCTTTGCCTTCTTCTTTCATTTTTCTAGGGCATAGGACCTTTTGGCCAAGGGGAAAAGGGTGAAAAGGTAAGCATCTTCCTTTTATCACACTCCTCCAAGGGAATGGGATAGAGGACTTAGGTTTGGGGGAGGTGTGTGCTACTATTATGTTGCCTGGAAAGAATTCGAGTGGGGGAAAAGAGGTGTCCTGGGCTGTGTAACTGGCCTCAATGTGTGTCCTCCATGACTTGGGTGGTTGAAGCATGTACTGTACTCAGCAGAAAGAGAGAAGGTGGAGACAGAAAATGGTAAAATGGCGGTTGAGAATTGAGTAGGACACATATATCTTGGGGAATTCCAGGCATATTCTGTTGGAAATGTTGATGTTTGAACTACACCCGAGAAGTGGAAATCTGGGGGCAGGTTCTCAGTGAACCCCAATTAAGATAAACACAAAGAGATACACTTACAAACATCATAGTAAAAATGCCAAAAACCAAAAAAAAAAAAAAAAGGAAAGTAGCAAGAGAAAAAGATTACTCATCATTTACAAGGAAACCCCAATAAGATTGGAGGTAAAATAAAGGACATCAGAAGAATTTGTGGGAAAAATAAAGATGTTCTCCCCAGCTATGCATGTTGCACCTTCTTTTACCTGCAGTAAAACATGCACAGGCTTGACCAATCCTGGGAAATATGGGATTCCTCCTAAAGAAGAAATTATTCTTAAGATGTTAGCCTATAAGGATAAATAGAAAGCAGAGAGCCACTAAAAATGCCATTTTCTACTCATACCAGCTATTTAAAAAACGAAAGAAAAAAGAAACAAAAAATTGTCGTTTTCTTGGAGAGGCAGTCACAAGACTTTACAGTGCAAATGCCTGTTGATACTTTCACTGGAGTACAGGCACTCGTGGACTCAAAACATAGTGCTGTTGGATCCTGAGAGGTCATTCATTGCTCACAGGGGGTCACATTAGTCCCTTGCATAGGGCTGGTTATGTAACACATGTAACACTCCATTAAGTTACAGTAGAAACAGCTCTCATGTGGCCAGCTCATTCTCTCCGTGTAGGCACTCTTACACGTCTAGCTCTCCTCTAAGGAGATAAATCAAGGATATGCACAAGTACATATCCATGTGTCATTTATAAGTGAGACTAGAAATGACACAATGCTGTGTGGTGGGCAAAATACATTATTGTATACCTCAATAATGCAACAGTATTTGATGATGCAAAATGACATTTAGGAGAAGAACTAATGACCTAGAAAATGCAGTCAATATTCTGTTCATTTTTAAAGCATCTTGCAAAATGTGTATACAATATGACACCAGCTCTGTGTGTGTGTGTGTGTGTGTGTCTGAAAGAGAGAGAGGAGAGACAGAGAAATTAATGATGGAGACAAATCCCTATTATTAACCACTGGCTGTCTGTGGGTGAAAAAGTTATGAGGATATTTATTTTCTCCCTCACATTTCTTTGTGTCATTCTTTATTTCACAATGAGCTCCTCCATTAAAAGCATAGGCACACGTGTAAATTGACTACCTCACAAGAATGAAAAGCAGTTTGGGTGTAGCACAACACACAGCATAACTTAAGTGGTACGACCAGGCAGATGTAGTTCATGTCTCCATTCCGCCACTCTCTGGCTCTGCCATCAGTTTTGAGCCTCCATCTCCCGACCTAAAAATCTCCTGCCGCTTTCCATGACTTCTCTGTGATTTAAAAGCACAGCACCGGGAACCAAATGCTCAAATTCAGCAGCTACTTTCTTGTTTTATGTTTTTTTTTTAAAATGAGTTTCATTTAATTGTGGTAAGGACACAACATGAGATCTACCCTCCTAACAAACTTTTAAGTGTGCAGTACAGTACTGTTGACCATAGGCACGGTGTGGTGCAGCAGATCCCTAGAATGCATTCGTTTTGCTTAACTGAGATTTTTTGCCCATTAATTGGCATCTCCCCATTTCCTCTCCCCCAACCCCTGGAAGCTACGTTTCTACTCTTTAATTCTAGGAATTTGACTATTTTAGGTACTTCATATGTGGAATTATGTAGTATTTGTCTTCCTGCATCTGGCTTATTTCAGTTAGCATAATGTCCTCCAGATTCATTCATGTTGTCAAAAATGACAGTTTCCTTCTTTTTAAAGGCTGAATAGCATTCTGTTGGGTATTAAAAATAGAGCTACTGTATGATCTAGCAATTCAGTATACCATGTTTTCTTTTTCCATCCATCCACTGAGGGACATCTAAGTTGTTTCCATATCGTGGCTATCATGAATTATGTTGCTGTGAACATGGGAACGTGAGTATCTCTGTGAGATCCTGATTCTAACTCTTTTGAATAAATATTCAGAAGCAGAATTGCTAGATCATAAGTAGTTCTATTTTTAATCTTTCTTTTGAGGAGCCACCATACTGTTTTCCACAGTGGTGAGACCATCTGCGTTCCCAGCAACATGTTCAGCAGCTCCTTTTTTTTTTTTTTTTTTTTTGGAGATGGAGTCTCACTCTGTCGCCAGGCTAGAGTGCAATGGCACGATCTTGGTTCACTGCAACCTCTGTCTCCTGGGTTCAAGTGATTCTCCTGCCTCAGCCTCCTGAGTAGCTGGGACTACAGGCATGCATCACCATGCTCAGCTAATTTTTGTATTTTTAGTAGAGACAGGGTTTCACCTTGTTGGCCAGGATGGTCTCGAGCTCTTGATCTCAGGTGATCCGCCTGCCTCAGCCTCCCAAAGTGTTGAGATTACAGGCGTGAGACACCGTGCCCAGCCTAGCAGCTACTTTCGTTGTTGCTTGCATGCTCGGTTCCAGTGGGCAGAGGCCAAGCACAGGGTATGAAGAGGGCACCTGGGTATTCCTCCAAATCAGGATCCGGGACTTCTGGGGTCTGGAGGTCAGAACACTCGATCTGGGTGGTACCTGCCAGGCAATACCGTGCAGCTCTGTGACCTCCTTCCCATGTTCCTCTGAGACCAGCCTTTCCTCTCAACTAACGTGTCCTTCACGTGTGTTCCTGTCACCAGGCAGGGACCGGAAGCCTCCTTCCTCTCTGTGGGCTGCAGGACATCTCTGCTTCATTGGCTCTGGGGTGAGCTCACAGCGGACAGCCTTGGATGCCTGTTCTCCTCACACCTGAAGGCACCTTCTGGTGCCAGGAGTCCTACATGCAGCATCACATTCAAGGGTCTGGTGCTGCGAGGGCATAGTTGTGGCCATGGATACCTCCTCACATCTTCGATGTTGGCAGGAGAGACAGGCAGCTGAATGGACGCTGGCACTTCTGGCTGCGTCCTTGGTTGACATTTTCCTGCAGTTGATATTTTTAGCAAAGTCTGAGTCTAGATTCCACCACATATTAGCTGTGTGATTTGGAGTGAGTCATTTCCCTCTCTGGGACTCTGCTTCCTCCTCTGTACAATGGAGGAGGTGGGATGAGATGATGCATAAAGTCCTTTTCAGGCAGCAGCTCTGAGATTAGGGAATCAGCCCACCCCCAGCCTTTGCCCCCTAGGGCTCTTTTCTGTAACTTGAAGTCTCTACTTCTCCTCCAGAAATGAGGAGACCAGAGTGGGCCGAGGGGATTGATAGCATCTAGAGAGGGTAGAAGGCCACTCGTGACTCATGCACTGAGACTAGGCTTAACAAACTGGCTTCTTAGCTGACCGTTGTCTCCAAAGTAATTGATGCATAGGTTGGATTGAGTTTGGGGGTATTGGGTAGACCACAGCTCGATGAATCCAGGGATGGTAATACTCTTATTCTGGCTGTTTCTTTTTATATATTTGGAAATGTAATTAACCACTGCAGCAATGTGCATTGGCTTCTGCATGTACCAGGCATCCTGCTAAGGGTATTTCATACTTACTCTCCCATCATTAAGACAATATTTCAGGGAAGGCAATGCTGTGCCCATTTCAAGGATGAGGAGAACACGGCACTGAGGTCAAGTGACCTGCACAAGGTCACACAGTTAGTATGTGCCCAGGAAACAATCACTGATTGTTACTAAAATGAAGGGAAGCTGCAGAGCTGATTGAATCACTGTTCTTTGGCAGCTAAGGAAACTGAGGCTTAGACAAGGGGAGTGACCTTGGCCCATACACTGAATATAACAGTAACAACAACAGCACACTCTCATTAGCTGATGTGAGGGGTTGGCGAGTTTATCCACGGGAAGAGATAGCCAGGGACCTGGTAAATGAAGCAACTTCAGAAAGACTGAGCAAGAATCAGGTCTGAGTCGTTCTCCAAGCATGAGGATCAGTTCAGGCACATTCTCCTGGTTAGTCCCATTAGAACGGACTCAGTACTTTCACTGAGAAGGACAAGGACAGATGCTCTTTTCTCCCTGGGCCCAAGGGTATAAGCATGAGAGCCTTGAAATTCCCATAGCCATGTTGCTACCATGAAAGGAGCCAGTTCAAAGAAGATGAAGGTGACCCTGAGACAGATCGGTTGCTGAGTAGAGAGCAGGCTCACCTGAGGCAGATCTCCAGTGTCTCAGAGCCGGGAGCCTATGCATTTCCTGCCAGTGGTCTTAGCTTTCTTTATGAACAGTAGCTATTATTAATATTGCAGGTAGAGTTAGGTTGGGATATTGGTGGTGGTGGCCTTTCAGGCAGGGATTTGCCTAGACAGGGACCTAGAGGTGGGACAGTGTTGGGTCCTGAAGAGACCCAACTTTCCTGGAGTGGACAGGATGGCCCTGATGGAGCCTGGACCACATCTTACAATAGTCAGGGGTCCTGACACCCACCAGGAATGAAATGGGGGCAAAACGTCCCACAAAGCCATGCTTGGGTCAGCAACTAGGGACTCAACATTTGGTAGAGGGGGAAAATACAATAACAAGCACCATCAAAAAGTCATGTCTTCAGCATTTTCACAGAAATCCATATGGCAATAAATAAAACTTCATATGGATTTTCTGCTCAGATTTCACAGTATGGTGCACCAGAAAAAAAAAAAAAAACCAGCAAGCAAATATAAGAAACTCAGCTAAATTTTACTGGGCTCGTTGACTCAGCAGTAGATAGAATTTTGGGTCACAGAAACACAGTTCATTGTCTTTTATGGTTTTCTTCAATTTTACTGGCACCATAAACCTGACAGGGATGAATGTGGTGAAAGGTGAGTCTCTGAGCCAGACAGGTAGTCCAGGTTCTTCCAGCTTCCTGGGATGCAGCCTTCTCAGAGCCTTGGCTCCACATTCTGAAGAGGATGCCAAGTGTGCAGGAAATCCACCTGAGAGTTCTGAAGTCACGGCATTGGAGGGTCTTTGTGGGGTGGTTTGCTAAACAAATAAGATGCTAATTACCAAATGGAGGAAAGGTCAAGGTCCCTGGAATTCCTCTGCTCCAGATGTCTTTATTTGGTTTACATACACTGTCCCGTTTGAAAATGCAAGCGCTCTTAAGTTTGCAATTGACCTTAAGTTGGCACTGGAGTTACGCTGTTCTGTGTTACTTGGCAGATGGAGTCCGGTGTGCTTGGTGTGCACATCCTGCTGGACATGATGGGGCCCACAGGACCCTTCCCCAGTATTTGTCTCCCGCTGATTCTAGGTTTATCTTTCCATGGTAATGCTCAGGATATCTCTGCCTCCCTGTTATTGATTCTTCCTCCTTGCACGCCCAGAATCCCGCTTTGCCTGCTGAAATCTTAGGGGTGCTTCTAATCCAGTCACCATCAAGGTGCCCAGCATCAAGCAAGGCATTTCTATGGGCATTGTCCTATTTGTCCCTCCCATAGATTGCAGGTGAAAGACATCATTATTGTTATGCCCATTTCATGGAAAAGGGCACTGAGGCTTAGAAAAACATGCCCACACATTCATGGGATTGATTTCACTGTAAAAGGATATAGGAGGACAAAGTAGTTTATAATGAGCTCTGGCTTGCTTGAAATCATAGCAAGTACTAGCTGAGGACCCAGCATGGTGCTGGGGGGCTAGGCAGGGACAGCAAATGGGGGTGCGAGCTTTGAAGAATGATTAACTCTTAAGAGTAAATAGGAGGGTAGGGACGTAGGGTGTTTTAAAAAAAAATCACTCTGACCACTGTATAACTGATAGGGCACAGCCATTGGAAAGAAGGTATGTTCCTTCTCAGTCCTGCTTCTCAATGGGTGGGGGCCCTTTGGGTGACAGTCAGGTCTGCAGTCACAGAGAAGTCAGGTCTTCCCTTATCCCGACACGACAGACACACCTTGTGCTGTCCACAGTGTTAAATAATGGGTTCTTCTCACCAGAACCAGGTTATTTCTTCAATGTTTTTCAAAGGCAGGCTTTAACTGAAGTTATAAGAAGATTGCTTGGAGGTAGAATTGGACTGCAGAGCGGGAGGAGGAATGAAGAGGGAGTTCCACGACATGTGGATTTTCTTCCCGGAGCCTCTCTCCCAGAGTGTTGACCAAGAAAGGTCTCTGGAAACCACAAGACACTTCTACATATCAGGGGAACCATGGTCTGAAAGTGCGTGCTCCCCAAATTCATATGTTGAAATCCTAACCCCCAAGGTGATGGTATTGGGAGGTGGGGCTCTTGGGAGGTGATTGGGTCATGAGGGGTGGAGCCTTTATGAATGGCTGGATTGGCCTTTATGAAAGAGATCCCAGAGAGCCCATTTGTCCTTTTCACCATGTGAGGTTACCGTGAAAAGACAGCCATCTATGAACCAAAAAGCAGGCCTTCACCTGACACCAAATCTGACGGCACCTTGATCTTGGACTTTTCCAGCCTCTGGAACAGTGAGAAATAAATTTCTGTAGTTTACAAGCTACCCAGTTTATGGTAGCCCCAAAAGACAAGGGGTTTCTGCTACTATGAGATATTTGGCACAATGAGGGATGGCACACACACTTTTGATTTTTTTAAGTTCTCCCTGAAGGTGTAAGATGAGCATGTTTTAGCAATAGCAGCCATGCAGAATTTATTGACCAGCACTGGTGATTTTATCTGGAATGGTATAGTGACTTTGAAAAGGAAGTGCCATGTACTGGGAAGAATCATGACATCAGTCTTTTATTGACCTCTTAATGTTCCAGGCTATTCAGTTTATGAGCTTCAGCCTCTGAGACTCCCTTTAAGAAGGGCAGGCCATGGCCAAGGTCACAGAGCTGGTTAGTAAGTGGGGCCAAGCCTGCATCCGCCTGACACAAGACACAAGAGTGGGGATCCCCCACTTTTGACCACGGCATTGGTCAATGTCAGTTCCCTGCCCCTCCTTCAATGTGATGCTGATTTCTGGGAATTATTGACCCTCAAAAACCTTATAGGAATCAGCTTACTTTATATAAAGACTGCATTATAGAGCCTCTGAACCAGAAAATATAAATTATACATTTGTCTTTATATTTGTGAAACTTCTAAGATATAGATATATTGACGCCATTTGCCTCTAGCTCTGGGTCCTTTTCTCTTTGTTCATGGCTGGCTTAATCAGCACCCCCATCTCCTATTCTTAGCCTGTGCATTAATGTGCATTATTCATGGTTATCGAGTTGGATAACTGTGGTTGAGTGCCTTCTATTTTTACAATAATTAAAGGGTTTAAGGGGAAATTAGTTTAGCTGCTTATGTGCCCTCAAATAGCCTTGTAGGTTAGGGGCAAAATGCCCAGTTAGAATAAATAGAGGTGCTGCAGGCCCTGTCCATGGTGCTGAAGGACACATTGGGGAAGTTCTGAAGTTCACAGCACTGCAGGGCCTCAGGCAGAGCTGGGATAGGAATCTGCATTTCTCCTCTAGCTCCATCTGACACTCAGGTGCTTGCCAAGTCTAATGGACCAGTCACAAAACCAAGGGCTTCGTACAAGAGGGTGAGAGCACTTATGGGAAGGGTAAATGCTGGACTCCTGAACTGGGAGGGCAGGGGAAGCTCAGGGTGCAGACCCCGGTCACAGACTGGCTGGATCTAGAACTTGGCTGGGTCACTTAGCAGCTGTGTAACAGTGGGTCAGTTACTTAGCCCTGTAACCTTTGCTTTCCTCATGCATAAATTAACAACTATAATAGTACTTGCCTCGGAGGGTTTCTGCAAGGATTAAATGAGCTAATGAAAATAGATGACTTATGTTTGTAAAAAGTGCTCATAAACGTTAAACATAATTACCATTACACCAGCATAGTGTTCCATTTTTTTATAAACCAAATGACGTCTTCTGCGCTCTCAGCATTAATGAGGTCTTATTCCCAGAGGCGACCAGCAGCAAAATGTCAGAGCTCTTCAGCCTCCCCACTGAGGAGGACTTCTGTAACTCCTAAAACCTTAGGAAGCCTAGAGAGTGTTATTAGAAAGCATGTTCCAGGAGGCCAACATAAAGAACCTTCCCTCTCTTCAAATTCACCTAAAATAATTCATAGATCATCTGAGAATCATGATAGTACCTTGTATTTACAAGAACTTGCTATCTGCTAGGATTCATGCATGTGCTATTTAGTTTAACTTTCATGGTAAATATTGCTGTCCTTGTTTTACAGGCTATTCACTATAAAATGAAAATTCACCTGGGACCAAGCACAGGTGACTTTACCTCTTCATGGGGATGAGCCAGGATTTGAATTCATGTTTTCGGGCTTCACAGCCTGCATTTGTCATGCTGGCAAATGATTGTCAAACTTGAGACAACATCCAAATCATCTGGAGGACTTGTTAAGCCAACAGGCTGGACCCCACTCACAGAATGTCTGATTTAGTATGTCTGGGGTGGGGCCCCAGAAGTTGCCCTTCTAACGCAACCCCAGGTGAGGTTGATGCAGCTGGCCTGTGACCGTGCTTTCAGAACCACTGCCCAGCATATTCCCAAGACACCACTAAAGGGACTACCAAATGGATGAAGAATATTAGTAACAGCACCTCTAGCAATGCAACGATCTTTTTGTTAACATTTAGAAATAGGGCCTGATATTTAATTAGCCAAAAGAGCAGCAGAAATATTTGCTCTCTCCTTTCTCTGTGTCTTACTTGATGAGGTAAAAGGATGATCCCTGGGGCTCTGGATGCTGACAAGTGGGCGAGGGGAGATGGATAATTTCCTGCTAGATGGTTTCCCCCCTCCCCATATGCCTCCAAATGAGATCATGGAGGAAGTGAGTTTGTATGTGGTGGAGGGAGAGGCAGGGGTGGAAGACAGGTCAGAGCCTGGACTTGGAGCCAAGCCCTGATTCTGAGTCACAACAGCCGTTGTGAACACAGGGAAACCCTTCTTCTCTGAGCCTTGGTTGTCTTCTGCAGTGGATCTCATCCATTGTCATTCTCTTATATCCTGAGTGTTGATTTTCTTTTTATAGGTGGAAAATAGAGGCTTGGGTAGTTTACCCAAAATAATAGTATCTGATGCTTGTTTTGAATTTCTCTGTATACGAAGCATTTCCCAAGTATTTTCTCAAGGCCTCTTACCAGCCATCTTGAGCCAGAGGTACTCCTCCTCCTTGTGTCATCTCCCTTCCAGGTGAAGGAGCTGAGACACAGGAGGGGAATGAGTCTGTTCTGCTCTGTTAACATGAGACAGAGGCTGCATGCAGATCAGACCCTCTCCTCCCAGCCTAGGCTTTTTTCCCTTCTCTTTCTCTCTCTTCTTTGCTTACTTCCTGCCCTTTCCTTTCTTTTCCTTTTTTTCTTCTGTGCTTTATTGTGGATACTTAGCTTTACATATTCTTTTAAAGATCTTTCTATGCCTGACATTATCAATCTGGGGGCAACCTCTAGTCTTTTCCCCACTCTTCTCCCTGACCCGTCCCATGCACTTGGATGAGTGTTCTTAGTTATCAAGAGATACAATGGAAGAGCTCACATTTCAATAATACTTCATAGTCTGCAAATTATGTCCACATTTAATTCTCATCTGAAAGCCTGTAAACCTCTACTTTAGAAATGATGAGAGGCTCATAGAAGTTAAATGACTTTCCTGGTGGAAAATGAATAGGAAGCTCAGGGCTATAACTTTCTCTTTTCCTTCTTTTTCTTTTTTCTTTTTTTTTGGGCGGGGGGGTGATGGTGTCTAGCTCTGTCGCCCAGGCTGCCAGGCTGGAGTGCAGTGGCATGATCTCGGCTCACTGCAACCTTCGTCTCCTGGGTTCAAGCAATTCTCCTGTCTCAGCCTTCCAAGTAGCTGGGATTACAGGTGCCTGCCACCACTTCCAGCTAATTTTTGTATCTTTAGTAGAGACGGGGTTTCACTGTGTTGGCCGAGATTGTCTCGAACTCCTGACCTCATGATCCACCCGCCTTGGCCTCCCAAAGTGCTGGGATTACAAGCGTGAGCCACTGTGCCCGGCCTAACTTTCTCTTTTCAAAGATGCTATGGGCAGCTGATGGTGAGTCCAGCTGGGGAATTTTGGAAGGTCTATCACAAGGGAATGGTGAAGATGTTTTGTAATGTTAAGAATTAGTGATACTAATATTAATACTAATGAAATATTTGAGTTAGGTTGACTTTCTCTTGGGGCAAAGTTTTCATAGGGCAGGAATCATTCTAGTAAAATGCTTGGATCTCAGGATGACTTGCAGGTGGATGTTTCTTAAAATCTATGTATTTGCAGTGCTGACTTGGTTATCTTAACCATGTAAAAAAAGATTCAAAAAGAGATGTTACCGTCTCTGACTCAGAAGATATTCACTTCTACAGAGACCTCTAGTTCTCTTCTTAGAATACACAGTAAGGGTGGCCACATCGCTGAACAAAGCTGAAGGGACTTTCTTCTACTACCTCAGCCATCTAAAACCAACATGCCTAATTTTCCATGTCCTTGGGAAGACCAATTCTGAAGCTAGGTTGACGATCCCTATTTAGAAATGAAGACCAAGACTCAGAGCACTTTGACAATTTGGCCAAAGTCATCAGTACTTAGTGATGGGGAGGCAGGGAGGGTGGGAGGTGGACAGTGTGAAGCTGTGGCTCATTGGCTCTAAGGACCATTACCTCTCTACCACACCTGCTGTTCACTTTGTCTCTGGGGCTTCCACAAGACTAATTTTACAGTAGGAGAGTCTTCCATTCCCTTACAAGCCCACAGGGCTCTAGAAAGAATTGAAGCACACAGGGCAGTGTGGACACTATGTCAAGCCAGACACTGGAAGTGCAGAGGTGCTTAAGTCCTGCTCCACATCTCACAGAGCTCCCATCTTGTGGATGAGAGAAATTCACACAGACATCTACTGGGCATCTATTTGAAAGAACCAACAAGGCTAGAAAACTGGCAGCTGGGAGGAGAGGCCAAGGTGTCCTGCTGCCCCCTCCTTTATTCCTGAGGCAGGAGCCCATCCCATCAAGACGTCCCTGCCTCTGCGTTCAGCTGCAGGGTTTCCCAACCCACCAGAGCCAGAAGACAGAATGGTCATTCGAGGACCTGCCATCCTAAGTGGGTGACCAACATCTCAGGCGAGTCACCCCCAGCGGCCTGATTCTGGAGGGAGGCACTATCTAGCACATGCCCTCAGAGGAAGTCCTCATCCTTTTGTGATGCTCCCTGCTATAGGAAAATCTATCATTGATTCCTAGGGTTGTAGGGATGTGTCTCATGGACTGGTGTCCCTGGAAATGGACATCACCATTTGCCCAGGTTAGTGCAAGAGGCAGGTAGGGGTTGGAGCATGGACCTTGGAGACAGGCTGTGTTGGGAGCTGAGCCCACTTTATTGCTCACCACCATCTCCTGGCTCCACGCAGAGCTTCTCTGCCTCTGAGGCAGCCAAATGAGTGTTCCTTTCAGTATTCCCAGGGGAGCAGGGCTGGTGGAGGCTGAAGAGAATGGGCAGAATCCCTGGAGAGGGAGAGCTAAGGCTGGATGCTAAAGTGTGAACTACCCCAACCTGCCTCACTCTGCCATGTAGACTCCCCGGTAGCCATGAGAAAGTCATGCACCTGCCCTGTGCCCCAGTGTGCCTGAAGGTAGGGTGAGGATAGCAACACTTAGCTTATAGGGCTGCCCCACAACCAGGGAACTGATGTGAGTTCGGACACCATTAAGTGTTGTGAAGATGTTCGGAAGCACACTCTAGGGCCTGGAGTCTGGCTCTTCTATAAGCACTGTAACTTTGGGCAGATTAAATCTAATCTAATCAGCTGATTAGATTAGAGCTAATCAGCTGTCTGTGCCTTTGTTTCATAAACACTGAAATGGAGATGATGATTCTGTCTCTTTCATAGAACTGTTGTGGGGAGGCGTTGAATGCAGTGATGGATGTAAAGTGCTCAGTGCCTGGCGCCTTGTAATAATAGATAAACTATCCTCAGCAACATCTGTACTATCACATTAATACACTATGATTAATATTACTTTACTCTGACTGTTGGTTCTGCCATTATTAAACATGCATGTGTGTTTAATTGGGTAGAAATCACCTCCTCCCGTACTGGTTACCTCTTTCAATCTCAGATTTTAAAATTTAAATCCCAGAACTGCCAAATGGGGAAGTGGCTCAAGGGGAGGGGAGGTGGCTCCTCATTTTGCTGATGTGTAACTGGAGGCTGAGAAAGCACCTGCCATGACAGCATGCTCCAAGGAAGATGCTTGTGATAGTTTAACCCACAAAAGTAAACCACTGGCCCCCACTTTTCCCAAGAAACAACTGATGACAGAAATCCCCTGTCCTTCCCATTGAACAATCCTTTCTCTCATGAAATATTCCCAAACCACTTGTCTGCCCCTTTGTATCCAGCCAAGGATGGACAGGTATCCTGGAATTAGCATGTCTCCCACCTTCCAAAAATCACCGCTAAATACAACACTTGCCAGTCCGAGACTGTCTCAGTATTTCCTCTTTTAACCCTAGAAATAAGGTTGATTCTCCAACTAACATCTTCGAACCCTCTGCTGAAATGAAAGTGATGGCAGCCTGGTCTCCATCACAAGTTTAAGAATGAACAGCCCTTGTTCATTTTGTCTTGGACCCAGTTTTACCCTAGATGAGGCTCTGAGAAGCAGCAGTCCCTCTCCCTGCATGGGCTCTGGGCTCTGGGCTCTGAGCCACAGCAGGTCCTTCCATGCCCTTGAAAAGGGTCTGGTAGGCCAGGGCCTCATGGAGAATCATCAACAAGGGCATGAGTAAGCCTGCAAGAAAACCCACTGGAAAGGAACTTGCTTCACTTGGTTTAACTCTGCACTTTTTTCCACAGAGTTCTTTGACCAAAGAATCCCCATTTCCTTTGGAAATGCTCTGGGAAGCACCTGGGAGGATTTTAATACTTAAAACAACTTTTCACAGTGGCCGCGTGTGATGGTTAATACCATCAACTTGATTGGACTGAAGGATACAAAGTATTGATCCTGGGTGTGTCTGTGAGGGTGTTGCCAAAGGAGATTAACTTTTGAGTCAGTGGGCTGGGAAAGGCAGACCCACCCTTAATCTAGGTGGGCACCATCTAATCAGCTGCCAGCGCAGCTAGAATATAAGCAGGCAGAAAAATGTGGAAAGAGAGACCGGCCCAGCCTCTTAGCCTCCATCTTTCTCCCATGCTGGATGCTCCCTGCCCTGGAACATTGAACTCCAGGTTCCTCAGTTTTGGAACCTGGACTGGCTCTCCTTGCTTCTCAGCCTGCAGATGGCCTATTGTGGGACCTTGTGATCTTGTTGTTAGTTAATAAACTCCCCCTTTGAAAAAAAAATATATATATTTGTTCTGTCCCTCTAGAAAACCTTAATACACCGTGATTGTCCCCATTTTATAGAAAATTAAACTGAGATTCAGAGAGTAAGGAATTTGCCCCAAAGTACCCACCCTCCTCTAAGCAAGGGTCAGAGGGGTGGTATTTAGCCTGCCCTTTCCGTGAATGACTGCTTGCTAGGCTTCCTTGCTGGAGACATCCCCTCTGCCAGTCCCCACCCACATGAAGTTACTACCCCTCAGGGCCCAGGATTAGACCCTCCTGGTCCCAAGCCTGAGAACCACAAGCAACTTACAAGTGAGTCAGTGTTGTGTCTTTGCACAGTCCCTTTGTCTCTGCTGTTGAATTGTCAGGTAAGGGCAGCAGAGCAAATCTGTGTGGCCATCCCCAGAGGCTTATGGTGCACACAGCAGCTGGCAAAGGTGTTCTTTCCCAGGCCACAGGTGCGCTGGTGGGGTGCTTCCATTGATCCCTCTGTCATCGTGGGCCTGGGTCACTGGGAGAACAGACAGTACCAGGAAGCCCAATTCTGTTCCCACAGCAGAGTGTGCACACTTTCATTTACCAAACCTTGCCTCACCTTGCAGCCATCCTGCTGCTGGTAACAATATCCACACTTCACACCTGAGGCCAGTGGGACTCTGAGACTTCCAGGGTGTGTTTAAGGTCTCACAGCCAGGGCTGGGCACCTGCAACCTTCACCTCCCCGGTTCAAGCGATTCTCCTGCCTCAGCCTCCCAAGTAGCTGGGATTATAGGTGCCTGCCACCACCATATCCCCCATGCCTAGACTTGGAATTACTCCTGTAATTCCAGCACTTTGGGAGGCCAAGGAGGTGGATTGCCTGAGCTCAGGAGTTCGAGGCCTGCCTGGGCAACATTGTGAAACCCTGTCTGTACAAAAAATACAAAAATTCGCCAGATGTGGTGATGTGTGCATGTAGTCCGAGCTACACAGGAGGCTGAGGTGGGAGGATTGCTTGAGCCGAGGAGGTCAAGGCTGCATGAGCCATGTTCATGTCACTGTACTCCAGTTCGAGTGAAAGAACAAGACCATGTCTCAAAGAAAAGGTCTCACAGCCAGGAAGGTCTAGAGCTGAGATGGACTCATGTCTGTCTCATGCCATGGCCAGAGACATTTGTCTGTCAGTCTTTCTCTTCAATATCCAACTGACTTATGTTAGACAGAATGTTGAGGCCATGGAAGGCACTTCATAGAAATTTTAAAAGCATGTGTATGCATGCATGTTTGTAGATAAAATCTAGAAATATATCTGATATGCTTTGAGAAAATAATACATATCTCATAGGATTATGATGAGTAAATCAGATGATGTATGTAGAAATATACTTTGGCACATAGTGTTTTATAAACTTTACATAGAGATTCATCTGTTCATTTGTTCATTGAATACCCAGCACCCGCACTGTATAGAGGGAAACAGCCCAGAGAGAGGCGCAGCCTTGCTCAGTGCCACACAGACACTGACGGAGAGCTGGGAGTGGGGCGGGGAGGTCTCAGGCAGGATCCTTTGATTGGCACCAAGTGGTGTTGGAGCTGGGCGGGAGCTTAGAGGTGCTGGAGTTACCTGTTTCTAAATTCCCTGCCCCAGCCTTCTCCGGGATTTGTGTGGAATAGAAAGTGGGGTGAGGAGCTGGTCTAGCCCCCGACTTCCCACAGCTGCACCGTGTTTATTCATGTCATGTGTGTCTGCATGAGATTCCTTAGAAAGAAGTTTGTCCCAGCTAAAATTAAAACAAGTTGAATACCTTTTCTAGCCCAGTGGTTCCCAAGCAGGAGGCTTTTGGCAATATCTGAAGACATTTTTGGTTGTCACCCCTGGAGGGTGCTGCTGGCATCTAGGGATGCAGCGGAGCATCCTACAGTGCACAGCTCAGCCCCATAGCAAAAGCTTATCCAGTCAGATGTCTATGATGCCAAGGTTGAGAGCCCCGCTGCAGCCCAATCCTCTACTTTACACATATGACACCAAGCCCAGGGCGAGGAAGGGCCGCACCTCCAGCTAGTGAAGGACTATGGACCAGAGCTGCTTCCTCCCACATCAGGTGCATGCAGATCTTCTGGGTATGTGGCTATGACATGGACCCTGACGTAGATCTGATGTGAAACCTGGGAATCTGCATTTTATACTCTCCCAAGTGATGCCTATGCTGCAGGCTTGTGGATCAATTTTTGAGCAGCAGTCTTGGTCACAATTTCCTTCCCTTCCTGGCACGTTCTCCACTGCACTAGCATTCTGAGAGCCTGTCTTAGTTATTCTTTACTAATTGCTATTCTCTTTTTTTGCCTTTAGGGTTCCCTGGGCCTGCCCGGCCCCCCTGGGAGAGACGGCAGCAAAGGCATGAGAGTAAGTTCTGTCCCGTCTGCCCTGGCTCACAAGGCAGTACTAGGCTGGTGATCTCCTGGTCAGAACCCCGTGTCCTTAAGTGGGGTGGCATTGCCAGGGCCAGACTTGAGTGGGGACTTATTTATATTAGGATTCTCACAGATACCAGGAGCTCAGCCTAATAGCTGTGACAAGACCAGCAGCAGCTTTGCCCCCCGGGTATCGCCTGCCTGTCCTTGGAAATGATTTTTCATTTAGTTAACAAGTAGTTCTGCAAGGCAACCTTGTTATCCCCCGTGCCTAGATTTGGAACTAGCCCCAGCGAGGCAATGGATTTGCTTAAGACCCCAGTTTGTAGCTGGAGGAGTCAGATTGAGACCCAAGCAACACCCCACACCCTATGTAGCAAGCCAGCTTTCCTCCGATCATTACCCCAAACCCCACCTCTTCATCTCACCTGCCTCTGAGCTGCAACATCCTCCAGCAACCCAAGCTCAAAGTGATCTCAGCTCCGGTGGGTCAGTCTCCTCCCCACCAAGCATCCAAGTAGACATTAGTTCTGCGTTCTTCACCTCTCCGATCCCTTCGCCATGTTCAGCCACACATAATCAGGTCTCAGAGAGGGAACCTGGCTTGTGAGCAACGCTGAGGTCCACAGCTGGCAGCACTTTGGGACAGGTGGTCTAAGATCCTGGAGACAAGGGAGAAAGGGGAGTTACTTGGACCCTAGACTCTCTTCTCACTCCACTCTAGGTGGCCAACATCCTTTCCATGAAGACAACCGTCAGGGTGGCGCCAGTTTTTACACTTTCCCCCTGCTCTCTCCAAAGTTAATTTTGTTGACTTCCAGCCAGAGAAGTGAGTAGGAGTGGAGCTAATACTGTGTTGCCAGGCATGGTGGCTCACACCTATAATCCCAGCTGTTTGGGAGGCCGAGGCAGGAGAATCACTTGAGGTTAGGAGTTCAAGGCCAGCATAGGCAACAAAGTGAGACTCTGTCTCTACAAAAAATAAAACAACCTGCTGCAGTGGTGCGTGCCTGTAGTCCAGGCTACTTGGGAAGCTGAGGCAGAAGGATCACTTGAGCCAAGTATTTTGAGGTTATAATGAGTGAGCTATGATCGTGCCACTGCACTCCAGTCTGGGAGACAGAATCAGACCCTGTTTCTAAAGAAAAAAAAATACTGTGTGCAGCAAAGGTCTGCTTCTTTGCTTATAGAAATAGCATCTGAGGGGAGCCCGGGCCCTGCTCACTGGTGGCTACCTTGTTTCTGTGATGTGTTCTGAGCTGCAGGAAGCAGAGGCCCTGGGAGACTGTGGAATTCTCTGGTGTACCTGGGCCTGTGTCCCACTGCCTATGACTTTGGGCTGTTTTGTTTGTTCAGGGGGAGCCAGGAGAGCTGGGAGAGCCGGGGCTGCCGGGTGAGGTCGGCATGCGGGTGAGTGTTGCTGTGAGCTGGGCCCTTCTGATGCTCCCAGGGCACAAGGCCCAGTGCAAAGCCAGTTGCTTTAGGTGCAGAAGAGATGCTCAGATAGGTTCCCTGCCTCCTCTTCTCATATAACTGCTTGCACATTTGTGTGTGTATATCCACACACAATTTTTACAAAAATGTATTTATATCATACTTGGTCATTTATCTTTGTTATTTAACAAGAGATGAGAGACATCTTTCTATGTAAATACAGATGGGCCCCACACATTCTCTTAATCAATGCATAGAATTAGATGTATTGGATGTATCCAATCATACATGGATATATTGTAATATATAACATTCATATGGATGTATTGTAATATATAACATTCCCCTATTTATGGTCCTAAGGACTATACTAATGTCATTTGTTTTCCACTAAAATTAATGAGGCACTGAATATGCGTGCATGTGTGCATTTGTGTGTTTCTCCTTATCTACTATATTTTTATTGCAGTAGGATAGATTAAAAATTGGGATACCCTTGGCTGAATGAATACATGTTGTTATTTTAGCAGACTTTAATAGATATTTCCAAACTAGTTGTTCAGAGGCAATAGCACTTCATGGTCTGGTTAGCTGAGGCACCTCCAGGTCTGCAGACTTCTGAGCTCTTTGTCAGGACTTGTCCAGGCTGTACTGAGCCCATGGCAAAGTGTGAATGATGAGCCACAGGAATCAGTTGTAATGTTTCAGAAGCTGTGAACATATCCAGACCCAGGTCATGGGGACGCCGAGGGGCACAGGGAGAGTGAAATGGAATAGTAGCATCTGGCCTCCTGGTGGTTCATAGGCACACACCTTTAGCTGTTTCTTGAAGTCAAGAGACTCTGGGTGTGAATCAGGGCTCCACCAGGCAGCAGATGGCATGACTTCTAAATAGGGAAGGGAAGCAGAGATTGAGGGAGTGTCTGCTGGCGAGACCTGTGCCAGCAGCATGGGCAGCACTTGGTGGGAGGTGAGCTAGCAGCTCTTGTCACCAAACATGGGACTGGCTGAGCTGTACGGCTGCACTTGCCTTTCTTTTCCATCCCTGAAACTTTTCTCTGTAAATGCTCTTCTGCAGGGGCCCCAAGGACCACCTGGACTCCCCGGACCTCCTGGACATGTCGGAGCTCCTGTAAGTGAAGGCACTTGTCTGGGCAGGGGTTCTACCCCTTCTCCAGGAATCAAAAACCAGGTTCTAGCAAGTTCCTCTACCTGCATCTAGACAATAATGCTGTTTTGCCTTACTGATGCCAATGAAGTGTTGGTATCTCCTTTCTTAGACCAGAAATTATTAGATGTTACAGTCCATAAGAATCACCCAGAGAACAAGTTTAAATGCATATTCCTGGGACCCCTTTCTCACATCAAGAAGCAGGGTAGATCCCAGGAATCTGCATTTTTAACCAGCACCACAGGATTTTTGACACTTGATCTAAAGAATTCATTTTCCCTAGCCTGTCCTGTACTGTACTCTTGTAAGAAGGGTGGAGTCTACTGAATTCTTAGCCCCTGGAACAGTGCCAGACTGTTCAGTATGGTGTTCAGTATGTCCAGTGAATAAAGAGATGAACAAACAGATATGGTGTACAAGGAACAAAGTAGCTTCTTGAACATTTAACACTATTCTCGATTCTCTATAAAGACACATGCACACGTATGTTTATTGCAAGACTATTTACAATAGCTAAGACTTGGAACCAACCCAAATGTGCATCAATGATAGATTGGATAAAGAAAATGCAGCACATATGCACCATGGAATACTATGCAGCCATAAAAAAGGATAAGTCCATGTCCTTTGTAGGGATATGGATGAAGCTGGAAACCATCATCCTCAGCAAAGTAACACAGGAACAGAAAACCAAACACTGTATGTTCTCACTCATAAGTGGGAGTTGAACAATGAGAACACATGGACACAGGGAGAGGAATATCACACACCAGGGCCTGTTGGGGGGTGGTTGGCAAGGGGAGGGAGAGCATTAGGACAAATATCTAATGCATGCAGGGCTTAAAACATAGATAAATGAAAGAAGCAGTGTAAAATGTCATTTTCAAGCAAAGCAGCTTGAGTTGCCAGGGAGACATTGAAGACCTCTGATCTCTGTGTGTGACCAAAATATTTAGATGAAATTAAAACAGGAAGGATGCCCACTCACCCTTTAGGTCTGGATGGCCCTGCAGATGCTCTGCTCTTTAGGACGGCATCTTGTGGCCTTGGCCCTGTACTCTCTCTAGGTCAAAGATGTGTGTATCATTCCAGAAATCAACAAGGAGGCCTGGGTGGCACCCGCTATCTCTACCATCTTTTCCATAGAATGCCCCAGGGTCTCTTCTCCAAGAAAGGAGAGAAAAGGGAGTGGAGCCCACAGGGAGCTCACATAGATACACAGGACACGTTCCTGTTCATCCTGCAGGTCCCTACCCTGCGCCATTGCCTGGCCTGCTGGTTGCTGCCTGGGGAGGAGCTGTGCTTTTGTCAGCTCATGTGGGTGGCCCCAGTGCCTCACCGTGTAATCTGTGCACCTGCGAAGAGCAGGCACATGCACTGCCAGGCCTTCTGCTTCTCAGAGTAGGGCTGTAGCCTTCAGACACAACCCCTAGAAGATTCCTGTGCCAAACGAGGGATCGACACAGTCCCTCACTGGGTCAGTTAGTCATTCGACAAATGTGTATTAGTGCCTACCAAGTGACAGGCTCTGTTGTAGACTCTGGGGATACCATATTGAAGGAACTGCCCTAGTGGGGCTTACATTCTACCTGGGGGAGGCAGAAAATGCAGCGTTCAGGGCTGAGTATTATCAACAAAGTGACGCGTGGTAAGAGGATCCAGTGACCCTGGATGATGGGGTGGGGGGAAGCAGGGGGATCATGTTTTGGATCCTGCACTCAGAGAAACCCATATCCTGGCTGACATTCCCACCTAGTCTATACACAGAGGGCAGGGAGTCCACAGCACAAGGTCTGGGTGCTGCTCTAGATGAAGGCAGGATGAGCAATGGGGACAGACAGTGACCCTATCCCCGAGGGAGGAGGGGCGATTGCCTTAAAGGAGCCATTCTCTGATTCAACGTTGGGACCCCTTGCTGGGCACCATGGTCATGGGGTATCACAGATGTAGTGTCGTGAGGGGAACTGACTTTGAAGCCACATTTCTGTCCTTGGCCACTTGAGTTCAGGAGCCGGGCTATGTCCCAATCTATGGCCGTGAGGACCTGGATCGCCTAAGCTAAGGGACAAGCCCAGGAACTCACGTCTCACTCTGGAAGTGGCCTGCCTCTGCTGCCCAGGCCCAGACCACACAGCAGCTGCTTTGTGGCCTTAGACTACACAGGGAGACAGGGTCCTCACTATCACCATCCCTGCCACCCTGGGCTGGAAGCTGCCAGGCAGTTTCTCCATGGACACCCCCATGGTGAGCACAGAGAAGCCAGATTAAGATGTCGGGTCACTGCTCTTTCTTTTCCCCCAGGGTCTCCAAGGAGAACGAGGTGAAAAGGGAACTCGAGGAGAAAAGGTATTTATAGTCTGCACTCATTCATCAATACGGCTTTCCATAGAAAAGGGAGAGGGTGCGTGGAACCATCTGCTCTGTGTATACTCGTGTGTGTGTGTACACATTTGTGTGTGCATGTGTGCACATGTGTGTACATGTATATTTGCATGTGTGTGTGTGCATGTGGCAGGCGAGGGCTGGTGCAGACAGTGTTAATTTCCCACCCTAAATATAAGTTGTGCTGGGAAGGCTGTGGTCTCAGTACCTGCAGGTATTGTCATCCTCTGCACCAAGGCGGAGTTTAGGGTTTCCAGACCAGACAGGTTTAAGCATTGGACTCCAAAGTCCCAGCTGCTGCCTCAGAGGACTCGTATCTTACTTGGCAAGTTACATAACTTCTCTGGTCCTCAGTTACCCTGGCTCTCAAACAAATGGGAGAATGAGTGGTGACAAGAGTGGCATTGGTGACCTGCATTTGAGCCACAGTCACCAAACGTTGTGAATTGGCCCACACTCGGGCTCTTAAATGTAGATTGCCATGCAACCGACATGTCTGAGGAGGCCTAGGTGGAGGCTCCTTCATGACTGCTGCCAGGTAACAGTGGAAGAGTCCTCCGATTGGATTCCGCCACATGTGCTGACATTGTTGCCGGTTCAAGGTTTCCCTGGGGAGTGGTGGGGGTGGCTGCCCAAGCACTGCAACTCCCACCAAGCTCCACCTTCCCAAACGGCAGCTGCTGCTGAATTTTCAGTGTACTCCTCCCAGGCCCGTTCATTGAGTTCCTTACGATCTGGAGCAATGTGTCCCAAGAGCTGGGGCTAGGCCCTCTCGCCTAACCCATGTCTGAGATGCTTTGTTGGTTTCTGCTGCATGCTGTCTTCCTGCAGGATGTGACTCTCTAGTTCCATAGGAACTTGTTTTTCAACCTTAATTTGCATTTATTTTAAGATATTTGAAAAATAGTGAAACATAGCCTGTAATCCTGCCATCCTGATACAACTATAGTGGGCACGTAGGCAAATTTCCCTTGGGAATTCTTACACATGGGGAGTGTCCCTCCACAGCCACATCATCCTGTATTCCATGCTGCGTCCTGTTTGCTGTTCCGACATGCAGTGTTTTCTCCGTGCTGCTCTAGAGTTTTTAGAGCTTGTTTTAAATGACCGCACAGCGTTCCACTGAGTGAATAAACCATAATTCAGGTACTCATTCCCCTGGCATTGATCATTTACAATTATTTCCAGTTTTTCACTTTTAAAAAGAATGCTGCTGGGCGCAGTGGCTCACGCCTGTAATCCCAGCACTTTGGGAGGCCGAGGCAGGCGGATCATGAGGTCAGGAGATTGAGACCATCCTGGCTTAACACAGTGAAACCCTGTCTCTACTAAAAATAACAAAAATTAGCCAGGCTTGGTGGCGGGCACCTGTAGTCCCAGCTACTCGGGAGGCTGAGGCAGGAGAATCACTTGAACCTGGGAGGCGGAGGTTGCAGTGAGCCCATATTGTGCGTCTGCACTCCAGCCTGGGCGACAGAGCAAGACTCCATCTCAGAAAAAAAAAAAAAAAAAAAAAAAAGAATGCTTTTGGTGAGCATTTTAAAACTTATAGCTTTATTTATTTATTTTCAAATTTATGATTATTTCCTTAGGCTGCTTTCCCAGAAGTGAAATTACTGGTCAAAGCGAATGAAACCTGTCTGTGGCTCGCTCACGTTGCTTTCTGAAAGGTCCCTTTTCATTCAGGGAGTCAGGGACTGGCCTCGTTCCCCAAAGCAGGCTCCCAAACATGATTTTTGTTTGTTTGTATATTAAATTTTAATCATTTTAACTTTAATAAGCAAAACCCTTACCGTTACCTCTTCCGAGAGCTTCCACATGTTTCTGTAGATTTGTTTGCTGGTCAGCTCTCTCTGTGGGCCCTCTGCTCCTTCCCTCACATGGTGAGGACATAAAAGTGGCATTTGGAGTAACTGAGGCTCTGGGCACACAGGAGCGTGGGTTGCTGTGCAGCTCTGGTGCTGGAGGGAGCAGGGGTCTTATTTCAATCCCTGTGTAGCGGAAAGTGGGGTTTGAGGAACTGCCCCGCAGCAGGGCTGGGCTGTAGAAGCCAGAGGAAGCTTGAGACTCACATCCAAAGCTTGTGGCTCAGCAGTGATTCAGACAGAAGGCCCAGGCATGTGGGGGTCACACGCTGGCTGTCACCTGAGGGTGCAGTCAGAGGTGGAGCCTGTCCCTGGCCTGGAGTCTGAAACAGGCTTCCAGGCATCCCGTCTTCCCTCAGCACCCACAGAGTGCCTGGTGCAGGCCCTCCATCAAGGTCCCAAGAGTTTAGTGGGCAACACCTGCCAACACATGGCGGATATTTACATAGTCAGCTCAACACACGGCTGCAGGTGTGCCGTGCTTTACTGTCGAGCTGGGGCAGAGGTGGCCTTTGATACACGTTTGCTAAATCAATAAATGAATAAGAGATGACTCCTTCAAATCACATGTCCTACGGCCAGATCCCCTGTAAGGACAATGGATGAATCCAAGGTGTGGGACCCCCCCCTCCAAAGGACAGGAGCACAGAGCCAGGTTGTGTGAAGACAAGAGACAGCCATATTTGAAGGGGATATGGAGGCCAAAGACCCCTAGCGCCTTGGTCATCAGAACCAGATCCAGTACCAATGTGGTCCCTCAGGGGGCAGCCAGAAGCTGGGATCAGCCTGGGAAGGCGGTGGCTTCTCCACTTGTCTGAATCCTGGGCTGGGTTGAGCCTGTCAGGGGAAGGCCACTCAGGGGCCTGTGGTGGTTCCGCTCCTGGGGCTTGTTTGCCTCATCTGGGTTCACTGTTCCATGAGCCAGCAGTCCAGGAAAGTAGGTGTAAGTCACAGCACTAATCTGAAGTGCAAAAAGAATGTTTTTTGTTTGTTTGTTTGTTTTGCTTTGTTTTTTAAAGAATATATATTTTTTAACTGGGGGGCCTGTCCCCAGCCTCAGTGTCTGCAGCTAGGCCACACACGGTGCTGGGGCTTTGCAGAGGCGCCTCTCAGCACTCAGCACCCTCTGCCTCATGGAGAAACATTGAAGACATTCTGAAGAAATCCAAAACTATGGGTTTTTTGTTGTTGTTTTTTGTTTTATTTTTTCTAAGACGGAGTCTCACTCTGTTGCCCAGGCTGGAGTCAGTGGTGCGATCTCGGCTCACTGCAACCTCCACCTCCCGGGTCCAAGCAATTCTCCTGCCTCAGCCTCTCCTGAGTAGCTGGGACTACAGGCATGCGCCACCATGCCTGGCTAATAAAAGTATGTTTTAAGTATTTATTTTGTTTAATGTGCCAGAAAGAATCCAAAACTACAAGCATAATCTCTGACCTAAGAAACCTACAGTGTGATTAGAAATGTGTGAAAAGGTGAATGGACGCATCCGTTCCTGTATTCTATTCATTGCCTCAGTCACGTGCTCGCCCACCCAGCCATCCAGCCACGAAGATTGGTATAAAAATCTTTTCTTTAAAAACGTTTTGCTCAAGCATCTCTCCCTCAGAAGTCTTGCTGGGTTTCCCTGGACCTGTCCCAGAGCCTCTCCTTCTGTGCTGCTAGAACCCCTGTCCTCTTCACCCTGATGACCTTGGTCACCCACAAGGCATTTGTTTGCCTTTCAGCCACCCACCCCCACACACATATGTAGACTCTTGGATTTTTAACATAACGCACCTTACTCACCTCTGGGTCTTCCCTGCCTGAGCTGGTACCTGCAGCATGGTCCGTGGCCAGTCCTCTGTTGACACATGGGTGAGCACCGGGCCCAGGTGAGAGACGATGCAGGAACCAAGATCGAACTCAGCGCGCAGACGCCTTCCCTCACAGGTGTGGACTGGGACTTTTTGGCGATGTGCGGATGGGTTTAAAGGAGGTACTCCACGCTCAGGGTTAGACGAAACCCTGGGAGTGGATGAGACGGCCAACAGGAAGCTGCCTGGACCACCTCACGTTAGCCAGGAAACATCACAGGGAGAAAACGCTCACTGAGGGTCCACAGCAGGAACTGTCTCCATCGGAACAATGATCTCCACGCTTCCTGGAGGCTGCGGGGGCTTCGGGTGAGCTCCTGAGGCGCAGCGCAGTCGGCTTTCCCAGAGAAGCAAAGAGCTCTCCGCAGGCCCCGGGGGGCCAGGTCTGCCACTGGGACAGCTGCCGCAGCTACTGGAGCCTCCGTTTTCTCACTTGCAGGATGGAAATATTAATGTCTTCTCTGAAGCTGTTGGAAGGTGGATAACAGGAACAGTGTCCGGTCCATAACTAACACATTCACAAACATGTATTTCTTTTTCCCACTTGGCTTCAAGAGAAATCCAGTCTGTACACACTCAGTGTTTTATTCTTGCCAAAACACCGTTTGGAAGCAACAGGCTTTTTTCCATGTAGCGTTGGACCTTTTTCCAGCAAGCTTTTGGAGTCTTGCTTTAAGACTTTTGTTCAGTCAAGGAACACTGCGGTTCTATCAAAATCCTAAATTATCAGACTTGGAAAGGGCTGTAGAGAAGCCAGGGGAGAACTCCTGATTGTGAAGCGGGGGAAACTGAGCGCAGAGGCTATGTGTTTCCTGATGCCGTGTGGCCTGTTAGAAAGCCAGCAGGATCCAGAAACTCCTCATTTCTGGTTTGGGCCTTCCCATCTGTGGGTTACCAGGCCCGAAGGTCAGAAATGCAGGATGCTGGCGTATTTCCCCTAGATTGTCTCCATAGCTCTCCCTGCTGTAGGAGCTTCCTTTGGGGTAAGCTCAGGAAGGGAAGATCATCCCCTGGTGAGGTGCAGGGAGTAACCTCAGCCACGCCCTCATCAGCCTCTGAGTCCCTGCAGCCTGCACCAGGTGATACGGCCGTGGCTACAGCAGCCCTGCACTGTGATCCTGGGGCCTGCCCTTGAATCCCAGCTCGGGGCTCTGTGAGCAGTGTGGCCTGTGCAGAATTATTTAACCTGCGAGTCCCAGGTTTCTTCACTGCAGAGAGTAATTTTATCTACTTCATAAGGATATGATGAGGATTCCATGAGTTAATATTTACAAAAGGCTTAGAAAGGTTCTGGCCAGCATGTGCTTTATATATGGGGTTTGAGGACAGAGAGAAAGAGAAAACAGACACGGAGAAGGGGTGAGGATGAGCCCGCACCTCTGAAGGTCAGCTTTGCACTGCCTCCAACTCCCTTGCTGATGTGCTGGTGACTCACAAAAGAGCTGGCTCCTCTCTGTGCCTCTGTTTACCGACCTGTCCAAGGAAGAGCCTGGGTTGCGTGATGCCGAACGCCCCTTTTCAGCTCTCGTATTGGTGGGTGTTTACAGTTTATTTTCTCAGGAACCTCTCTGATTTCTTACATCAGCAAGAAGGTTTCCATCTTCTCTTGGAAAAAGCCCTTCCAGCTGCCTGGCCTTGCCCGACATGGGGTGGGACAGTGCCCCAGCCCTGCCTTAGCAGAGACAGCCACCATCGTCGGGCACTGAGGCCACCTCTAACAGCCCCAGGGCAGGGCGTTCCCTGTAAAGCGGGGAGACAGCCCTTCATCTGGGGGTTTTCCAGATCATGTCTCTGCAGGCACAGTGAGGTGACTGAAGGCTCTGGAGGCATGAGGAGGTCCAGGTGGCGGAGCCCGAGTGGGCTGTCCAGGGGCTGCTGGGCAAATCGTAAGGTGAATCCAGCCAGGCACAGAGAGGAGTCTACACACGAAAAGGGCCAAGCACTGGGCGTTGAGGGCCCTGTTTCCACCTAGAAAACCATGTCCCCCAGACAACGTTGGGTGGCTGTAAACATTCCAGTCCTGAGGTTCCCCAGGTGTCCTGCCCTGGCTCAGAGCAAGGAGGGGCCTCAAAATGGGAAGAGCACCAGCCTTGGAATCGGAGGAACTAGGCTGTCACCCTGGCTGGCCTCCACCAGTGCAGGTACCTTAGACAAGTTCTGGACCCCTCTGGCCTCCATGTCCATATTTAACATTTAGGGGTGGATGGTGATGCCTCTCCCAGTTAGTGGCTCTAAGGATCCAATGAGTTATGAGAGCAAGTGCAGGGCTTGGCACTTGGTAGAAGCTCCCTAAGCAATTAACAAAAGAGAGTTGGTGTTTTGAAGGGACTGAAGCCACAATCCACCCTGCAGACATGGGCACCTCTGTCTTTTCCATTTTGGCTCCCAAGTCAGCCTTATAAAAAGTCATCAATAAGTCTCACCCCCAATATGTGTTGCTTTTGAGGGGTTGGCAGTGTCATGCACTAGGAGTGACTGTGATAAGTATTTACTGGGTACCCGCTGTGTGCTGGGTGCCTACAGATGCCCGCATTCATCTTCACTCGGTTGCCTTTATGGAGCAGCCACTTGGCAGCTCGAGATCTCAGGTACCAAGTCCCTGGGTAGCTCCAGGGCTCATTCCGAGGCAGCTTAGGATGTGCTGCTCCTAGAACAGGGTGGTGGTGGAGTCCCCACCGGGAGGACAAGGCAGCACTTTGGGTGGAAGTCCCTGGGAATGGGCATCATTAGCTTGGAGGTGTCTGGGTGGGGGCAGCCAGGGTGGCTCTCAGCTCCTAAGATGCCATCTTCCCCCTTCCCAAGGAGACCACAGGGTGAGGGCATGGATTCCTTTGTTGGGTGAGCACAGTAACATAATTGGGTGGGTGGGAGCTGCCTGAAGACTTCTGTGTTTGATTTATCTTCCTCTCCTGAGGCCACGTTATGTGGTCCGAGTACAGCAGGGAGCTCACTGTTGAACTGTTGAGTTCACGTCGGTCAGTACAGTGCCTGCATCCATTCATGTCATGAGCATCACTGCACGCCAGGCCCTGCAGGGGGTAGAAGACAAATCACATCCAGGCCTTGACTCTTAAACTCACAGCTTAGAGGGGAGGGTAAGATTTGCAAAGTATAGGACAAGGAGAGCCTACGTGTCAGGAGAGAGGAAGGGATGAGATGGAAACTGAATTCCAGAAGAAAGAGAAGCCACTTCTGGAGGGGGCTAGAGAGACAGGAGATGGGAGAGTCTTCATGGGGGAGGTAGCATTTGAGTTGGGTTGTAATGGCATCCTCTTTTTTTTTTCTTGAGATGGTGTCTCACTCTATTGCCCAGGCTGGAGTGCAATGGCACTATCTCGGCTCACTGAAACCTCTGCCTCCCGGGTTCAAGCAATTCTGCTGCCTCACCCTCCCAAATAGTTGGGATTATAGGCACCCACCGGCACACCCAGCTAATTTTTTGTAATTTTAGTAGAGACAGGGTTTCACTATGTTGGCCAGGCTGGTCTCAAACTCCTGACCTCTTGATCTGCCTGCCTCGACCTCCCAAAGTGCTGGGATTACAGGCATGAGCCACCATACCTGGCCATAATGGCATTCTTTACCGTGGGTGGTGGTGTTAAGTACCCAGAATTTCACCTGTTATCTCAGAAATTCGAACCAAAAAACAACAAATGAAGGGTACTTTACATATTCCTATTTAATAAACGAGTCCATTGTGATTGCTAGGGGTTTGAGGTCTTGTCAAAGCACAGGAAAGAAGAGCACCTGCATGTCTCTGCCACAGTGCACGCCCTTCCACTGCCTTCTGCTGCCTCCGGATGTTGGTTGGCGGAGAGGAGAATGGAAGGTGGGCTTTCTAGAAAGAGGCGATCCTGTGGCCAAGCCAGGGGCAGGCTCAGGCAAGAGTGTGCTTCAGTGACAGTGAACAGTGCCGTGCAACTGCTGCTGTGGCCGAGAGTGAGCAAGACAGATGGGGAGGGTCCCCTGCTGCCAGGCTGAGGAGGTGGCTGCATCCTGCAGGCTATGGGAACCATGGGGGGCTGGGAAAGGAAGGATGTCCAGAAATGGATTTTGGGGAGACCACTTTGGCAATGGGAGAGGCAATGGATCGGATCGAGGGCGGAGGCGGAGGGCCAGGAGGCTGTGGGGAGGATTTATGCAGGGTGTGCTGAGGCCCTCTCTGCATGAAGTACCACAGGGACACCTGGGCCATCCTGCTCATCAAAGGCACGAAGGGGCTGCAGCCGATTTCTGGGGAAAACACTCAATACGTTAATTCAGTTCTAGCACCCATGTTATATGAATGGTTTATTGTATGTGAGGGAGAAGGAGAAGAAAGACACCACGTGTCTCCCTCCCACACTGAATGTGCTGATCAGCAGCGAGGTTTCAGAGCGAGCGGTCAGGCACGGGCAGCCGGCGGTTTTCTGCTTTCAGTGGAGTGGGAGCGCCCTCTGCTGTCAGCAACTCAGAACCGCAGCAAGTGGCCTTGGCCTGGAAGGGGCTCTGTGGGCTTTGCAGCCAGGATGGAGACAGGGCGGTGCACTGTCTGGAGACTGGGTTTTCTGCCGTGAAAATGGGAACAATATCCCATACGATTGCTCGAAATGTCAAGTGAGGTAGTGCCTGTTTCAGCACTTGGTTCTCAGAGCAGAGGTCCAGTCCTCTTTCGTTTGCATAAGCTTACACTTCCCTATTGATTCCGGATATGAGAATCAGAGTAGAGTTCTCCTAATACAGCTGGCTTTTTCCTTTTTTGTGTGTTTTGTTATCCTGGTGGGGAACTGGAGCCCCAGAGAGGAGCAGCCTCTCTCCAGGTGGCAGCCGGCCGTCAACAGAGTCAGGATTAGAATCCAGGTCTGGCTACTCCTTACTCAGTGCTCTCCGGGCCCTTATGTCCCCAGCACCTGTCCCTTCCCTCCTCTGCTGTTCCCCTGTTGCTGGTCCCTTCCAAGTGATTTCTTTGTCTTTCTTTCCCCTACCCCAAGCCCATTCCACACAGTCATCCTTCGTTTGGCCTAACTGACTGTTAATGCACACCTTCCACGTGCCAGGCAGTATTGTCAGCATCTCACGTAGATTAGCTCACGTGGTCCTCACAGCAGCTTTACTGGGTAAGTATTAATATTATGCTCCTTATTTGTAGAAACCGAGTGACAGAGCTGCTAAGGAACTGGTCCAAGGTCACACAGCTGGAGCGTGGGAGAGCCAGGGTTTGGATCTGAGTCGTGCGGTTAACCACCACCCATGCCCCCTCTACTCGGGAGCCCGGGGTCTCACTCTCAGTCTGCAGGAGCCGAAGCCTGCACTCAGCTGCATTTGTGTAGCCAGTGCAGTGCTAGCAAAGCTGGCAAACCCATGTAACAGCAGCGAGTCTGAGTGGAGGGCCTGTAGGGGGGCATGGGTGCCCTAGTGTGGCCTCAGGATGGGGCCACACTATGGCATGGTTCCACTGCCTGTCCCAGATGCTGTGGTGGGCATTTCAGCTTGAGACCACACTCTGAATGACACATCTTCTGTCTCTCTCTCTGTCCCTGACTGTGTGTGTCTCTCAAACTCTCTCTTCTGTCCTGTCTTTCTCGGTCTCTCTGCGTCTGTCTCTGTCTGCGCCTGTCTTAACTGTCCCTCTGCTTCTCTGTGCCTCTTTACCTCTCTCCTGTCTGTCTGTCTTCTGTCTTTTTCTGTCTCTCTCTCCGTCTCTCACATCTCTTTGTCTTTGTTTTTCTGTTACTGAGTCTCTCTCTCTGTGTCTCTGTATCTGTCTCTGTCTCTCTCTGTCTCCATCTGTCTCTCCCCTGCCCCCACTCTTCTCTTTCTCACTTATTTCCTTCCTTCGTGTATCCTCTCTCCTTCCTCTCGCCCCTGCTAATGACCACCCATCCATCAGGCCTGCAGCCACATCCACCTTGCTTCTCTGTCACATGCCGGCCAGCAGTGCAGACTGCTGCCCCCAGGTCCAGCCAGGCCCTCTCTGTGCACCTGCAGCTGTCCTAAGCTGCAGTCAGAGGAACTCTTGGCTCCAGACTCCACTCATCTTGGTGTGCAAGTGCAGGGAAGTAAGAAACAGGGACTTGGGCAACAGGCACACTTGGCCTTGCTCTGAGGTCTCTGGGAGAGTCAGGTTCCAGGGTGATTGTCCGGTCCACGTCTATGCCAAATGTCACACTCGGGTTTAGGGTCCAGCCCTTGCTGAGGTCTGAGGGGAGTGGGTGGATGAGCAGATGGCTGAAAGAACACTCGGGGCCACAGGGCAGGTGAAATGTGGTTCTACTCAGCAGCTGTCTCATCAGCAGCTCACTCACACTAGCTCTCTTACACTGTTCTCCCATCAGCAGCTTACTCTCACACTGTCTGCTCGGTCTCGGCTGCTTAGCCTGGTAGCTCCTCTCTGCTGAGAGGACACACAGCTGCGCAGCCGGCGCTCCCTGCCTTCAGGGTCAGCAGCTTCACTCTTTCTCTCTTAGGGTACAAGGAAGCTGAGCTGTGTCCTGCCTCCCCCGCCGTCTGCAAGACACACAGCTTCGGCTCTCTCTCTTTCTCTGGGCATGACCACACCTGCACAGTGTCAACAGGGCAATTATACCTTTTACAGACAATAGTGGCCTAGGGCCAAGGGATGGCCTTCCCATGTTGTGGCTCCATAGCTGTGTTTCCATTGTACATGGAATTGTGCGCCTGCGTTCCAAACTCACTGAGTCACTCAGGCCCGGATGTCCACCTCAGCCTATTCCTTGACCAAAGCACAGCCATGTTCCTTACGGTGATCTTTAGTAGGGTGGCCTGTCACAGGGAAGTGCACTCAGGACTGGAAATCAGGAGACCTCGATTTGAGTCCTGGTACCACCGCTAAGTTTCTATGTGCCTTTGGACAAGGTGCACCCTAGGGCTCCCAGTTTCCTCATCTAGAGGTAGAGGGTGAGAGTCCATGAGCTCAAAGACCCTTGTCCACTCACCAGCCCAGGCCCCGCAGTCCCTCCAGGGACTCTGCTCCGACCCTCCTCCTCCAAGGCAGTAGAAAGAGACCAAGGATGAAAGGACAGGAGGGCCCGTTCTGGCGCCAGTGCCAGCACACCCAGCTGGGGTGAAGTGGCTTCACCTCCTCCGGCCTCAGTTTCCTCATTTCTTGTTGGTGCTTGGGCCTGCCAACCTTGCCAAGTTTGGAGGAGAGGATATAGTGATAGATGTGGAATCACTTGGCAGAGACGAAACCCAGGCAGCTCCACTCACCATTCGCCCAAAGTGTCACGTGATGCAAAGACTTTTTATTTTTATTACTTTTATTTTGTTTTGAGACAGAGTCTCACTCTGTCGCACAGGCTGGAGTGCAGCGGCGCGATCTCGGCTCACTGCAACCTCCGCCTCCCAGGTTCACGCCATTCTTCTGCCTCCTGAGTAGCAGGGACTACAGGTGCCCACCACCATGCCTGGCTAATTTTTTTGTATTTTTCAGTAGAGATGGGGTTTCACCATGTTGGCCAGGGTGGTCTTGAACTCCTGACCTCAGGTGATTTGCCTGCCTCAGCCTCCCGAAGTGCTGGGATTACAGGCATGAGCCACTGGGAAAGCCTTTTTAAAAGATTAGTGTATAATTGTGATTGAAAATACAAGTGTACATCAATGTTCTGGAATTTTAAAATAATTTCTGAAAGACAGAAAACATGTAGGATTAAGTTTATGTAGATGCAAGGCCAGGGGCCTGCAAACTGAACTGCAGAGCCCAGAGAGGGTTGGGACACCCCTACGTTCACATCAGTGGGTATGGGGAATGGGGGGACCCTGGGGCAGGCGTCAGTGGTTCACTGGTTTCCTGCACTTGGAGACGCAGAGTCAGGCAGCCCCTGCCCCATTCCCTGCCCATCCTGGGCAGTAGGAAGCCTCAGTATTTGTTTCCAGATGAAAGGAGAGACCCACTCCGCAGGTAGCCAGCAAGCCCGGGGAGGGATAGGAGCAGCCACACAAGGAAGAAAACCTTCCTCTGCATCCCACCCGCGGGAGGTTCCCCCTGCCCTGCCATCCCCAGAGGGAGCGGCAGTGAATAGAATCAGTGTCCACCGGTGGGCGGGCACCCACAGCGAGCACAGCAGCCATGAGCTGAAAACCAAGAACCTGCAACCCCTGGAAGAAAAACAACATCCTGAAAGAGAGGAACCAACCTCAAACGGAAAAAGCAGCAAAGAAATCACGACTTGGGAAATGAGGTTATAAAGAAATAGAAGGAGAGTTCAACATAATTTGTATATATAATCTTCCAGTCATTCAGTAAATGTCAGTGGGGCCCACACTGAGGCTCCGGGAACGCAAGAACGAAAAGAGCGAACGCACCTCCTGTCCTTGTGTGACTGGGGAGGTGCCTGTACAGGGATAATAGATGAAAATTGAATTAAGGGAGATGAGGGAGAAGAAAATGAGACCATGCTGCAGCCGAAGAGAGCCTCTCATTTAGATGAAAAGGTCAGGAGGGGACACTGAATCTGAGCCCGAAGGGTGCAGGGGAGGCAGCGGAGGGAATAGGAGGCAGGGAAGGCAGAAGCCGGAACAAAGTGGCTGTGTCTGAGGAGCCTGATGAAGGAAGCCGCAGCTGCTGGGGTGCAGGTGGGAGACTGTTCAGATGAGCCTGAACCCACAATTTGGAGTGTCTGCCCCACGGAGTTCTTGCAGCCCACCTGGAAGAAGGACCCCCACTGGGAACACCAGGCCTGAGTTAGCCCAGGACTTGAACACACCAGCAGCTGGGAGTTGGCTCAAGAAAACCAGGGCACAGCTAGGGGAAGACGATGGCACTGACTCACTACCTATCCTCAGCAGGAAGGTTTTCAGTGGACTTGCTCATAGGGATCTTTTTCTTTTTCTTTTTTTTTTTTTTTTGGAGACAGAGTCTCACTCTGTCGCCCGGGCTGGAGAGCAGTGGCATTATCTCAACTTGCTGCAGCCACTGTCTCCTGGGTAGAAGCCATTCTCGTGCCTCAGCCTCCCAAGTAGTTGGGACTACAGGCACACGCCACCACACCCAGCTAATTTTTGTATTTTTGGTAGAGATGGGGTTTCACCATGTTGGCCAGGCTGGTCTATAACTCTTGACCTCAGATGATTCACCCGCCTCAGCCCCCCAAAGTGCTGGGATGACAGGTGTGAGCCACTGCGCCAGCCTTTTGTTTTCTTTTTTGTGAGAGTCATAGCTGTCTTTTGAGGAAGGGGTTATTATCATCCCCAGGGTAATCAAAACACTCTCAGAGAGGTGAAGTGACTGCCCAAGATCCCACAGCTAGTAAGACAGTCAGTCAGCTCCGTCTGAATGTAAACAGATGAATGCGCAGATGGTGGCTTACCGCTAGCCAGCAGTTCACTCTGACGTCTATGTTGAGTGCTGGGGATGTGGTGCATGTTCACACGTGTTTACGGGACAAATGAATGATGCATAAAATACACCTGCAATTTTATGAACTGCATTACAGACCCCACTCTCCCATGGCTTTGTTTGACCCCCATGAAGAACCGTGAGGTGAAGAGACTGTGTGGCTCACGGAAGGCACATGGCCATCTCTTGGCCACAGATTTGAAAAGTGAAAAGCAGAGAGACGACTCTAGTTGTTCTGACCCTAGACCTATGTTCCTTGTCCTCCAAGACACATCCTGTCTAGGGCTGGTGTGTGTGTGTGTGTGTGTGTGTGTGCGCACGTGCGTTTGGCACCTTTTCCCCACCCTCCTTGTCCATGACGGTCACTGTGGGGATGTGTGCTGGGCTGCTGCCTGTGGTCACTAACCTCTTTATTTCTCCATTTACCTTCTTTTGCCAGGGAGAGCGAGGCCTGGATGGATTCCCCGGGAAGCCTGGGGACACAGGACAGGAGGTAGGTGGGTGCTGGCGCTGCTGGGCTAGGTTTCATCAGCGGTCAGAGGATGGGAATGACCAGACCCCACATAAAGCTCCACAGAGCCTCAGCACCTGGGCCTCCTCCTTGCTCAGCTGGAGGCTGCAGGAGGCTTAGGACCAGACCCCGGCTGTGTGGCTGTAGGTCGACTCTGCGAACCCCAGAGCTGGAGGGATCCCACTTGAAATCCATTTTACATCAGGTAAGGTGGTGCGTTATCATAATGTAAAGGCCTCTGACCACGCGCACGTTTTCAAGGTGATGTGTGTAAGCAGCGCTCATTGCCATCTTGTCCCCAGAGGGAAAGATTCAAGACAGCCCCAGTGCTCCTCAGTACAAAGCTAGTTAAATAAATCAGGAGGCATCGACACAGAGAGTGCTATGAGGCTGAGGACATTCATGAAGAAACTCTGGATGCACTGATGTGAGGGGTCTGCAAGACATGTGGTTCAGTGGAAAATAAAGAAAAGTGTTGGGGATGGTGTAGGGAAAATGCATCTGGTGACTTACAAAGACCGTCGCTAGAAGAATAAATAAGACAATGATAACCTTGCTGCTTGGTTGCCCCCGGAAGGGGACTTTACATGTTTATGCACTTCAGTTTTGAACCATGTGAACGTATCATCTATTCCAAAAGAAACTACATTTACATATTTAAATTTAAAAATTAAAATGAAATAAAACCTAAAATCATACATTCATATTAAAGCCAATTAGTAAAATGCTATGTTGCATAGCATAATTTAACATATACGTCAATTAATATATTTATTTATATAAAAATGAAATCATAGATAAAATATATATGTTAATTATATTAAAAGTCAATGAATTACAATAAATATTCTAATATACTATATTAATATAAATTAAACTTATAATTCATTCCATCTCCCACAAATATCTGGATTTGTATTTATTGTCAGGTAACACATTGGAATCATACTTTTTATATCTTGCTTTTCTTCCCTCAACATTGTATCATAAACATGGAACCATTTAAAAAAATATTCACCAAAGGCCTGACTCAAATGACCAGTTAATGGTCTATGGTATGAATGTACCACGATTTATTGGCTTGCTTAAAAATATCCATCGTGCGCTGCCTGGTTGCCAGGCCTGGCTCTCGTCACTGGAAATAGCCGCTTGGTGATGGCAAAGAGGGAAAGGAATCCTTCCCATGGATGAGTGTGCAAAAAACAATAACCCAGCACACAGACCTAGTGCCGGTGGTGTGGGCCGGCCGGCGAGGGTCTCAGCGTGCAGGGGAAGCCAGGCAGTGGGGTTACAGATCTTTGCTGTTCAGAGTACAGAGGAAGTGAGGGTGCTTCGCATGCATCCTTGAATGCATGTCTATGTCCTTAGGATCTTTTCCTATACAAAGCCCTCTGTCCATGGATGGAGATTGATTGTGCAGCTGCCCTCCAGGCCCTCCCTGGGGTCTGTGAGGATGCTGGCTGAGGACTACCCTGTGCTCTGTGCTGTGGCTCTTGGGCTGCTCCCACGCCCTGCTCCTGCAGGAGCTGGGGAAGCTCAGGCGTTCTCTTGGCTGCTGGTGGAAAGCTTCCCAGCAGGGACATTGAAGAGCAGGAGGGACAAGTCTTCAGCATCCCCTGCACCAGCCTTCTGGGACTTTGATTTCCCTGTGGCCCTAACTAATCCTGGCCAGAGTCTGGGCGGCTCTTCCCTCTTCCCTGGTGCCTCACCAGTCCTCAGCTCTAAGGATTTCCTTCAACTCCACCAGACTCCACCTTCTATGCTCCCTGGGCCGGGGCAGGTCCTGGTTATGTGCTTCTTCTTCCTCTTGCCCAGGCCGTCATATCCCTAAGGAAGGGGTCCTTTGTTTTCTCAGAATGGGTTATCCATGCTGCAGAACCAGCGCAACTGCAGATGAGAAAGCATGGAGATAGGGAGCTTAGGTTAGTTGAGGAAGAACTTTCTAGCAATAAGCACAGTCCAGAAAGTCAGGTCTAAAGGGACTTTGGCTTCTGAAGAAAAGTCTAGCCACAGTGGCAGCTGTCTTTCAACCTCTTTCTCCCCAACACCCCACCACTGTATCCCTAGTGCCCATCATAATCTGCCTTTTCTTTCTTTCCTCCAGGGCAGGCCTGGCCCTTCTGGTGTGGCAGGACCCCAGGGAGAAAAGGTGAGCAAGCCTGGGGCTGTCAAGGGCTCCGTGCCCTGGGCAGGCAGGTGAGGGGACTGCCCGCCTTGGCAAACCAGGCTCAGGGAAGGGGCCTGGGTGGCAACTCTGGGAACAAAGCACACACAAAGGGTGGTGGCTGGGGCATCAGGAACTCACATAAGACATTTCTGGCTATCATATTGAATTTTTTTTCTACTTTTAGGAATAAACATACATTTGAAAAGCAAAGAAAGTTCTGTTATATAATATTTATATAATAAGTTCTGTTATATAATATTTAGATGTATTAAAATGTAAAAAAGCATTACAATGCTTTTTGGAATAAGGAAGGCTATAAATAAATATTAAAAAATCTTACAAAAACTTTTTCCTTTTCTGTTCCTTTTCTTTTCTCCTTCTCTACTACATTTTGCAATTTTTAAAAATCAGAATCAGAATCCTGAAAATGCCCTAGGTATTTAAAAAACAAAATAAGGGTTGTATCTTACTATATTGGTCATCTATTTTAGAATCTTTTCCAGGTTTAATGAAGTAAATTTGCTGCTAAGAATTTCTGCATCTCAGATGCAAGAGTGGCAGGTAGACATTCTTTGCAAAATGTGAAGGGCCTACAAAAATGTCCATGAAAATAGCCTTCCTAAGCATTGTGGGTCACAAAGAAGGAAAAAGAGAAGGTGTGATGTTGTATTCTGGATTGGCATAGGAGGGGTGACGAGACATAGCCTGAGCTCAAGTACAAGAGGATGACATTCTTCCAGGTTCCTAGACAGGCCCTTAGGAAGGCATCAGACATTGGCTTGGAGAATAACTGGGGAGAGAGAAGGGGCTGAGACGGGAGACATCCAGCTCAGCTCAGACGGCTGAGACCCGATCAGCATCGCTTCTTCTCAGAGCGGCTCACTGCAGAGTTCAGGTGAAGGTCGTTGTCTGACTCAGACTGGTTCCCAGCGTATGCTCTAAATACGGGAGAAGGCTGCTCCAACTCCTTATGGAAGCAGACAAGGTATCTGTTATAAATAAATAAGTAGTACGGGCTGACACAGACCTCAGCTTAGGATGGGGGCTGGAGAAAGTTAATGTCTTCCAAACTCGCTCACTCGGGCTTCAGTGCTAGCCGAGTTCATTATTCTCTCTCCTTCTAAGTATTTTTAGAGTTGAGATGTATATTGTTATATTATCCAGGTGTCAGGATTTTAATATATTCTTGCAGTTCCTTGACAGGGGATGCTAAGTCCTAAAATAAGCAGTTTATTTCAAGTCACAAAGAGGGAATGAGCCTTGAAGTCGGATCTAGGTGATGACTCTATTTCTTGCTGCCGCCTGTGTGTGTGTGTGTGTGTGTGTGTGTGTGTGTGTGTGTTATAAGTTTCAATAAGTTTCAACCTTCCACCTTATTTAGAGATTGGGTTTTGCCCTTCATATTTGGGAAACTGCTGAGTAATTATTTCTTATTATGACAAATGCAGCAGAAATGGGAGGAGGTCAAGGACCATGGCATGATTTTGGGGTTTTCATTAAAATAATTAAGAAACCAGTGAAGCTCAGGTGATATGATGCCTCTCATCTCATTCTGAGATCACATCCTTGAGACAAATCTTAGATGCTACACAATTTGGGAGAGTCACTGGAACTACAGAGACGGTCTTTTTAAACTGCTTCATTTTACAGATAATAGACCGAAGTCTAGACAATTACAGTTTCTTGCCCAAGCCCCAAAGTGAATCTGATTATTGACCAAGGCCTATCATATTATCTGCCTGTCCATTCGATGATTTACTGCAGATCTAAATATCAGGGGATGCATTTTTATGCCCTTTTAATGATTTTACTGGATTGGGTTTATGGTTGCACTAGTTACCTACCGCCGTGTAATAAATCTTCCTGAAACTTAGTAGTTGGAAACAATCATGTATGATCTCACACGATTCTGAGGGCAGGAATCTGGGAATGGCATGGCTGGATTGTTCTGCTTCACGATCTCTCCTGAGAGGCAGACAAGCTGTCAGTGGGGACACATTAATAGTTATCTCAAGGGTCCACTGGTGCTGGAGAATCTACTTCCAGGCTCACTCATGTCGTCACCGGTAGGCCCGAGTTTCTTGACAGCTGTTGGCCAGAGATGTTTACTTCCCTTTTACGTGGGCTTCTCCACAGTACTGTGCACAGAAAGGGAAATTGCTCCCCAAAAGTGAGCAGTGACTGGTTCAAGGTTGGGGGAAAGGAGGGAGTCTGAGATGGAAGCCACAGTCATTTTTATTACCGAATCTTGGAAGTCACCTCCCAGCACGTCTGCTGTTGCTGTTAGTCACATAGAGGAATGGGGATGGTGTGGGAAGTCCCCACACAGGGTTGCATGCAGGAAGCAGGGACTACGGGGGACCGTCGTGGAGACAGGCCACCACAGTGGCCACAACTGATCTTTACAAAAATGTGTCACCCATATTGTGGGAAGAAATTGATTCTAGGAAAGACTTTTGGTCCTATTATGTACTAGACTTCTGACCTTGGACAAGTTACTCAGTGTATCTGTGCCCCAGTTTCCTCATCTTTAAGACAGGAAAGATAGTATCATAGAGAACGAGAGTGAATCCATGTCCAGTCCCTGAAGAAAAGCCTGGAAGGCAGAGTCTCTCCAATAACTGTTAGCTGTATACACACAGTTGTTAGGGATGGATATGAGGGTCGTAGTTTTCCTACCAAATTTGTTGGAACATTGGCCCTTATATGGTGAGTTGAGAGTAATTAAAACATGTGTTGATTAATTGATTTCATAACTGTTATTGGAAACTCACTTTTTGTGGTGTAATATAATAATAATATTATGAGAAATACAACAATGAAACCAACAGAAGGGAATGTGACAGTGACACAAAGTAGTCATAAAAAAGACACGATTTTGAACCTCAAAAGATTCATTATTCAGCCGTTCTCTCTCTCCCTCCACACACACATACGCACACACATAGTATAGCTCAGAATGTCTTCTAACAATCCTGTATTACCAAGATATGAATAAGGTTTGTGGGAGTCTAGGGGAAATCTGACTCTGTTTGGAGGAGTTGAAGGATGTTCGTGAAGAAGTGACTTGATATCCACGCTGGGATCTGAGTGTATGGAGATCTTCACGCGCTCATGTCCTGGAAGTGCCTGCAGGGGCTATAGAGTGGTGAATGCAGTGTGTGTGCAAGCACATGTGTGTGAGAATATGTGCTCGTGTGTGTGCACGTGTGTGCAGGGGTACTGGCAGCATGGAGAGAATAAAACAGAATAGAGAAGCGTTTCTGAGGCAGGACTCAATTTCTCTGTGTGAAAAACAGGAAGGTACAATGAAGAAAACTGGCACTCAAGGTTTTTGACATAAAACATGATGGATCGGGATTTTTAGAAAAACACTTGATGCTGTGAAAAGCCAGGTGATTTTTCCAGGTCTCGGGCAGGGATGGGAGACAGGGCATTGGAAGATACATTGTGAATGTATCCATTTTGGTCTCAGAGGAAACATTTCCTGTCCATAGAACAGAATCCCGAAGGCAGTGAGCATGTGTCTTGAGCCATTTAGTCTTCCCCCTTAGCCTTAAGACCTAATAGATGCTTTCAGCTTTAATTGGTGATTCATTTATTCATTTACTAGCTTCATTAACAACAGGTTTTGAATGTTTCCCATGCTCCCTGAGCTAAGCTCCAGGTAAAAGGAAAAGTTATGTCCCTACGTCATGTGTGGAAACATTGACTATATGTATTTTCCTTGCTTTAGCCATAAGGCAACATAGAAATAATACTAAAGATTTTTCTGTGATCAAAATTGATAAATATGCTTCATTTAGGACCAAGTTGTAGCACACACCCTGGAACATCTGGTCAGGCCACAGCTGTCATAGCCCAGGGGACCTGGAGGCCAAGGAGGAGGAGGCAGGAGACAAGCCTTGTGTATAAAGTGACTTAATGAAAATGGATGAGAAGCAGTGCCACATTTTTAGTTACTTATTTGATAAATACTTATTGAATGCTGACAGTGTGCGGAGCTATGAACCTGGCATAAGAGACCTGCCAAAATATATCATCACAGCTCTCACGGTGCAAAGACAGTGGCTGGCGCAGGCAGGGGCTCAGTGAGGCTGCTCTCAAGCCGCAGAGGCTGGTGAGGGCCATGAGGTGTTCATGGAACATGACCCAAATCTAGGCACTAGATTGGATGTGCACAAAATAGAAAATAAGACTCCTGCCTGCAAGAAGCCTATGATCTGAGGCAGAGATGAGGATCAGACCCCGAACTTTGAGAATATCACAAGACAGCAGGCTCGGGCAAGACGAAGATATGTGTGGTGGTGCACAGGGAGGGGTGTGGTCCCCTGGGCCCGCAAGAATGAGCCTCAGAGGGATGGGGCTGCCGCAGAAGGTGGCACCAGTAACTATGCTGAAATGTTTGTTGTTTCTGTGCAGGGTGACGTGGGACCTGCAGGGCCGCCTGGTATACCGGGCTCGGTGGTGAGTCAGCAGTGGTTTGAATCATGGATGCAGGCGCTGGTGGGATTGGGTGGTTGGATGAGTCTTCACCTCTAAGAATAAGGCAACGCTCTTCCAAGGACATCGGTTGGATAGAAGGCTTTCAACACTAAAAATGGGGCAGAATCAGAGAAAAGTCAGGAGGCACGGCATGACATCACGGCCTGTGAATGAATGGCGTTAGTGCAGCTGAGAGAGGTTGACTGTGGTTACAGAAATGCCAGCACCTTTGCTAACGCTTGCTTTGTCTCTCAGGTGCAGCAGGAGGGCTTGAAAGGGGAACAGGTAAGAGGCACACGCGTCCTCTTCTCATGGGGATTTAGGTCACAGCAGAAACAGAAAAGCCACAACCATGATCTCAGGCTGAACTCAGATGGAGCCTTTCAGACTCCAGTTGCCTTTCTGCCAGAAATGCAAATACCCACTCCCATACCTCTGCTCCCTATCGAGAACTTGGAAAGGAAACTTTGAGTCAGGAAAGGGCCATGGGTGGTGGTGGGCCTGATCATATGGGGGAAAAGTCATGACTAAACACCTGTTTGGCTTGTGTTACCAGGGAGCTCCAGGACCCAGAGGTCACCAAGGCCCCCCCGGTCCTCCAGGAGCTCCAGTAAGTTGTCCCTCTCCTGCACAGGGTTTGCTCTGCACACTTCTCTTACCAATGGGTTTGGAGATCATAGTCATTCCCAGCCTGAGCATGGCATTATCTCAAGCGCCTTCACATCACCTGAGTGGGTTGTGCTGTTGCGGTCACGTCTCACGTAGGAAAAACTGAGCCTGGAATAGGTGGGATAACTCTCTCCACATCAGGCAGTTGCCATGTGTGGAACGGGATTGAAGTGTGGGCACCCTGCCTTCAGAGCCCCCAGTCCCCAACGGGCCACGATGGGGGTTTCTGGGGATTCAGTTTGATGTTTTATTTTCCTTTCAGATAAAGTAGAATAAAAACACTGGACACTTGCATGCCGATTGAATCACTTCCAACACACTCACTTTTCCCATGTTTCTGGTCAGTTCTGACTTTGCAGTGGCCTGGGACATTTCAGCCTCTGGTTTCTCCCTCTGCTAAGAATTTAATGATATGTAAATCACCAGTTGGGAAGCGGCCATCCAAAGGGCCCTTGTGATCATCTTATGATGCGAGTTCAGATATCGAGAATAATTAGTAAGAATACAGTACCCTCCACAGGGTCCCTGCTTTAAAGTTGCTTCTTCTGGCAATGTGCTGCTGTTGCTTTCAAGTTACTGTATTTTATTGAAAGGAATAAAATAACTGACTTATAAATGAACATAGATCAGATTTATTTTAAGCTATTGAGGCCCACTCTTTATGAGGATATATTTATATGTTTTTGCTGGGGTAAAGCTAGAAGAAACTTAAGGGATGTTTAGTTCTAGGAAAATTAGAACAATTTTATGTCAAAGATTTTGGATCAGAAAATCTAACTTATGTCTCTGTGACCTCCCCAGGTTCGGTTTCCAGAGCTGCCCACAATTGTAACTGTTGAGAGATTTAAACTAGATAATGCAGAGAACGCAGTGTGTTCCAATATTTACCTTTCTATGCATACATACATGTATATTTCAGATCTATTATTGGCAAGTATTGAAGGTCTATACTATATATGTTTTCTTGTGCAAATATATGCATATTAAGTCTGCAAGGGTGAAGATGTTATTTTTCATCTTTTACCAATGAAAACATTAGTGCAGAGACATTGAGTGGTTTGCACAAAGTCACATAGCTCTTGAGAAGCAGAACTGAACTTGAACCTAGATCTGACTGTGCAGCCTCTGCTGTTTTCACCATGGAGTATACAATCCTTCCTCTGAGCTCCGTAAGGGGGAATTACTTTACTTCATGGTCCCCATTACAGAAGAAGAAGCTAAAGATAGCTAGCTCTGCTTAATCATGAGGCAAACTTCTTGGCCTCTTCCTGAGATGAAAATATATGGGTAGTCCTCACCCTTTACCTAGATTTTGTTACAGTAAATGAGGGAGGGAGAGAAGGAAGAAACCTCAAACGTTTGTGACCACCTACCTTATATCAAGCAAAATACTAAGGCTGAAGATATAGGGATGAAATAACACATGAGGCACCCTCAGAGTCTGAAGAAGCAGCTATGTGAAAAAAGAAATAACTGCAAGTAAACATTTGCAATTTCTAGATGATGAATTGGAATCCCCTGCACGTACCATTTCTAGGGTCCATTAGACAGGACATGCGGATGGTCTTGAATCTACCTACTTTCAAAATTCAGGATATCTTAGCCTGATGCCCCACGGGGTTCCCCGTGGTTCTGAAGATGTCTTCTAGCCTAGACAGAATGGGATTTAGTACAATACATGATGTTAGTGATAAGATTCCCTTTGGAGTGTTCAAAAAGCAAACAGCCCAACTAAAGGCCTTATTAAGAGAAGAACAGTAACGAGAGGCCCAAGACTGTAAGATTCTTCAGTCGAGGACCAACATCTCTCCCGTCTCTCAGTCCACAGGGTTTATCACATGGTGGGAACTTAACACACGCTTGTAGAGCTAGCCCTGCGGCAGGTGTTCAAGAGGGCCACTAAAGTGAACCTGACTGCAGCATGAGCTACAGAAATAGGGTCATGGAAGGTACTTGGGATTAGGAACCAGAGCACCTGATTTCATGGCCCAATTTGTCCACCAAGTAATTTTGTGGCTTTGGTGACAGTGACATTGCTTAATCTCCCATCCTCATTCGATTCACCCCTAACTTGGAAATCTACCGCAGCAGCATCTTCTCCTATGTAAACACACTATGAGGTTAAATGAGCTGCTCTCTGAGGCAGAGCGCCATGGAGCCTGACTGAGCCCAGTGCTGATATCAACTGTCACTTCTCTCTGCTTTTGAATCTGCAGCAGCACCTAGCTCGGGGCCTTCTGCAGAGCAGTTACTTTCTAAATATTCATTGGGTTGAATTGAATTGAGAAGCTGGCTTCAGTGACTTCTGTCGAGAATGGAAAATTTTGAGTTTGTGTTCAGCAATCCCAGAGAGAGGAAAATATATCCCATTCTTGAAATGGAAACAGTGTTCAGCATTCTGCATCCAAATGCTGGCATCTTTCATCCTTTCCCCAAGATGAAACAGGCTTTGATAGTTTTACCAATGTCTCGTGGAGTCACTAAATGGCCAGAGATGTAGATCAATGCCAGACATTTCTTGACGCTTAAAAAACTCATGCCTTTAGGGCCTTCTCTTTCTGTGTGTCCTGAGCTCAACAGAATCTCCTTGTTAGGAAGAGAGATCCACACCTTTAATTACTGCAGTTTGTCCATTGATTTATTCATTTACATGGCGTTATTAAGAGAAAGGACCTTTGATGTAAATGCAGCTTGGTCACGTACAGTTACACAAAATTTAGCAGCAGTAGCTATTAGTATGATAATTATGAAAATAATATTTACTGAAGATGGGGAAATTGAAGTGCAGAGAGGGCATTTCTGGCCAAATTCACCCAGAAGTGGTGATAGAGTCACAGCTTAAGCTTAGGGTTTCAGTTTCCCACTCACATGGTATGCCTCATTCTGTGGTATAAATCAGGGTGCTGTCAGGGGGCCTGGATGCTGTGCCCCAGCTTTAGAACCCATTCATAACTGCTCAGTAGGTGGTTGTATCATCCCCACTTCAGAGATGAGATAACCGAGGTTTAACGGCACCAAGTGACTTGCCTGAGCTCATGAGGCAGAATCGAGGCAGGACGAGGGGGCAGGATTCGAATGAGGTCAGTATGACCCCTCCCTGTGCCAGTGTTCCTTGGTTAATTGATATTGATCTTTCCTAGGCAGTTTCATTCATTTGTCCAGACTATCATGTTTTGCATATCACTGTTGCCTGAGAGTCAGATAGTCTATGCCAGTTCTTTCTGAGCCAGCAGGCTGCAGGGAAAGGGCACTGGGCTTAGAATCAAAGACACTTAGGTTCCAGACAATTCGCTTCTGTGTGCTTTGTGCAAACCACTAAAGCAAGCTGTTGGATGCTTACAGTACTCAGTATAAAGTACGAACTAGGTTTCTTACATCCTGACTGCTCAACATACTTAATCAGATCTGATAGACGTACATGTTTTAAAGTGTTATAGGTTTGAGAGAATGGGACCTCCGAATTTCCCCATCAGAATGGGATGGTATTACACTATTCAATGAGGGTGAGATTCTAAAGCCTAAGCTATGCCATTGAGCCCTGCATTTACCATTATGTTTCTCTCTCTTTTTCCTTTTTCTCCCTCCTAAAGGGTCCAATAGGCCCAGAAGGCAGGGATGGACCTCCTGGTTTGCAAGGTCTCCGAGTAAGTAAACTCTCTTTTCTTTGTGATTCCTCAGCTCACCCACACTGGTCCCCATTTTATAATGCCATGCAGAGAAGATAGACAGTGTCAGTTTCAGGGACTTGAAATGAATATTGGAAGTAGAATGAAGGGTTGGATTCAGTTCATCAAACATGGTTGAGGCTCTACTATGTGTTCTGCCTTGAGTTGGGCTTCAGGGACATGGAGATCAGTCTGTTGTCTGCCAGGAGTCATATATAGAGAGACATGAATCCATTGGGTGATCACAGCCCCAAAGCGGGGAAGCCCAGTGCTGAGGGTATACAGAGAAGAGGCAACTGAGTGCATCTAATATATCCATGCCATTATTGAATATGATATCTCATGGTATTTAATTAATTTAATTAAGCACCTGTTTTCCTATCTAGATTGTGCACATTATTGGATATGATATCTCATGGTATTTAATTAATTTAATTAAGCACCTGTTTTCCTATCTAGATTGTACACACCATAAGGGTATAATTCATCAGTAAGTTCAGCTCTTGAAACAATGCCGTACTTTCTGAGGAGGGCTGCAGAAGCCTGCTTGGGTTGTACCCCTATCCCCTCCGATGCTCCCACAGCAAACTGGACTGAAAGCCAGACTCAACTCTGTGTCCCCAGTTCCCACCAAGGTACCTGGCACAGGACAGGAAGTCAGCTCACATTTGTTGAACTGTAACCCTTAAGCTTGTACCACCTTTTACTAGTTCACATGGTTAACAATCTGAGGGCCACAGGCATCCACAGACGGGGCAGGTAGCTCCAGGGACCAGTGAGCTTCCTGCCTCTGGAGGTTTACACCACTGATGGGTGGGTAGGAATGGAGTCCTGGCATCTGGGAGAGGCAGCCCTCATTCCACGTATGGCCTCTCTTAGCCTGCACAGTCTGTAGCTCAGTGACGTGGATAGTGCCATATATTTTGCTGTGGATTGACTTCGTCTAAGGGGGTTGCCTCCCCATCACACTTCACATCCTCAGTCCTGAAAGGGGGTGGCCTGCTCTTCTCATTCAGCGCCGACTCTGACCTGTGCTTACCCACTGGTTAACTTCGATCTTTGGTTTTCAAAGAACTGTGCCTCCTATAACCCTTTTGAATTCTCAAAATTCTACAAATAATTTATTTTAAGGCTAGGTGAGATGGGGAAAGGCATCAGGAAGATGCACTGGGTGAGAGAGATTGTATTAGTCTGTTCTCACACTGCTGATAAACACATACCCGAGACTGGGCAATTTACAAAAGGAAGAGGTTTAATGGACTTACAGTTCCACATGGCTGGGGAGGTCCCACAATCATGGCAGAAGGCAAGGAGGAGCAAGTTACGTCTTACATGGGTGGCAGCAGGCAAAGAGGGAGCTTGTGTAGGGAAACTCCCGTTTTTAAAACCATCAGCTCTTCTGAGGCTCATTTACTATCATGAGAACAGCATGGGAAAGACCTTCCCTCATAATTCAATCACCTCCCACCGGGTTCCTCCCATAGTGTGTGGGAACTGTGGGAGTTACAATTCAAGATGAGATTTGGGTGGGGACACAGCCAAACTGTATCAGAGATTCACTCGCTCCCACTTCCCATTCAGCATCCCCACCCCTGGCTCAGTTTCCCTGTCAGTCAAGTGAGGCAGTCAGGTGGGTCAAAGCCAGGTGTCTCTCTCCTCCGTAGAGTGGAAGGATCCTGGGCTTCAGAACAAGATGCACCTGGGATTGAAGCGCTGATCCACGTCTCAGCAGCTGTGTGACCCTTGCAAGTTACCTGGTCTCTCCAGGCCGGTTTACTTCTTGCTACAGTGGGGAAGATGTCACCATCAGCTGTGTTGTTAGGAGAAAAAGTGCTCAGTAAGGGACTTGGCCCTGGTTGGGCAGCATGATGTGACCGCTGACATGGCTGTCATTCTCTCAACATGCTCCTGCACATGCTTCTGCACAGTCTTAAGAGAAAACAACAATCTCTGTACATTTATGTAATTAATGTGTACGTGAAGCTTTTTTCATTTTGCATTGAACTTGGGCAATTGTTATTTTTCCAAAGTAGAGTTAGATGGTGGGTGGAACTGTTTATATAAAGATGACTGTGAAGGTTTTTAAAATCTACATCTTTATCTAATTTACTCTTGTTAAGGCAAGGAGGGAACATCTTGCCCAGAGCTCACTCATCAGGCTCATACCTTCTGTATTAGTTCATTTTCATGCTGTGATAAAGACATACCCAAGACTGTGTAATTTATAAAGGAAAAGAGGTTTAATGGACTCCCAGTTCCATGGGGCTGGGGAGGCCTCACAATCATGGCCAAAGGTGAATGGACTCAGAGTTTTATGTGTCTGGGGAGGTCTCACAATCATGGTAGAAGGTGAAAGACATGCCTTACATGGCAGCAGGCAAGGAGAGAATGAGAACCAAGTGAAAGGGGTTTCCCTTGTAAAACCATGAAATCTTGTGAGACTTATTCACTACCACAAGAATAGTATGGGGGAAACTGCCCCCATGATTAAATGATCTCCCACCTGGTCCCTCTCACAACACGTGGGAATTATGGGAGTCAAGATGAGATTTGGGTGGGGACACAGCCAAACCATATCACTTTCTTAGATACAACTTCTTTAAACCTGCTGGATGTGCTTCCCAGGGTGACTGCTGTCATCTTCCGAAACACTTTTTACCCTTCTGAGCAATACCAGCCACCCATGCAATGGTGCTTGGCCTGATCTGAGCTTAACACAACCCACAGGCCTTGGAAATTGGGCAATGCACTGGGTCTGGAGATTTGAGGAATAAAACAAGGAGATCCAGAGAAGCAAACAGGGTGAGGGGTTGGGGTGCAGTGATGACGGGCAGGGGTAGGATATGGTGTTTATTGAGCTCCAATTACATGGCAGCTCCCATAACAGCCCTGCCATCCCCATTTCTGCAGATGAAGGACAGGCTCTGATACAGCACAGCCACCAGTGACCCCTCAGGGATTCGCATGTGGGGCTGTGAGTCCCCAAAGTCTGACTTCTCATTTTCTCCCTTCTTTCTTTCCATGTGTCAGTCTGTCAGAAAGCTCATGTTGACTTCTTGTGATGCACAGACACTCTGCTGAATGCTTTGGGATTTTCTGAAAACATTAAGGTCTCAGCTACCAGGAGCTCACAGGTCAGCTAAGGAGCTCAGTGCATATAAACAGATGACCTCAATGGAGACTGAGGAAGACTACAGATGTTCAGAGGACAGAGGGAGATCTCAGCTTGAGGGAGGCCACTGAGAGGAGCAGGGGGGCTGGAAACAGGCACATCCAAGGGAAAAGGTGATGTTTGAGGTAGCCTTGCAGGAGTGAGTGAGTTTTCCATGGGAGTCAATGGGAGCATTGAAATCAGTGTTTTGGATATGGGAAGTGCCCCCTTGAGAAGGCATCCTGCCTCTGCACACTTGCTTGTGCCCCTCAGCTTCAACCTGGACTTCTTCCTCTTCAGTTTGGAAACTCATTGGTGTAATTAAAATAGCTGCAGACATGGCTTCTAGTTCAGGCTCTGCTGGCATCTTACCGGGGACTCTCAACCAGTCTCTCTTTTCTTCCTCTTGTGTTCCCTTTTCCAATTTTTTTCCTATTTTTCTTTTACTTGCTTTTATTCCCTCCTGCCCCTTTTCTTCTCACCTTTCCTTCCACAAATTCATCCATTCAACAAACATTTCTTCTTCTGTATCACGGGGTACCAGGCATTGTTGTAGGCAAGTGAGTAGTTCAGGAAGAAGGAAGCTCATGCCCTCATGCTGTTTATATTCTGGCAGGCCGGGGGAAAGAGATGAAATAGCATGTAAGCAGGTGATTCAGGAAGGCCCCATGAAGACAATTTTCTCCAGAGGTGAGGACATTGGCCAAACTGATAGCTGGGGAAGAGCCTGACAGGCAGAGGTCCTGGGGCAGGCGCAGGTGTGGAGTGGTGGAGCCCAGAGGTCCATGTGGCTGGACCCAGCAAGGGGCCTGGCAGGAGACAAGCTTCCTTTCAGGCCTTGTGGGTCATTATAAGGACTTTGGCTTTTACTGCGAGTAACCAGTGGAGCTTTTCCATGTTTTCAAAAAATGTTTTATGATGAAAAACAAGTTTATGATAAAACAGTTTTATGATTAAATGTTTTATGATGAATGATCATACACAAAAGTAGAAAGGACAGTAAAATGAACCTTCATATACCCTAAACGCACTCAACATTTATAAGTTATTGAAAAACTTCTTTTCTATATACCAACACTCCTACCCACCACTGAATTCACTGAAAGCAAGTCCTAAAATCATCACATCATGTTGTTTCTAAATATTTCAGTATGTTGTCTCCAAAAGAGAAGGAATTTTAAGAGACACAGAACCATAATACCATTATTTTACCTAAATCTATGAACACTGCTTCTTGAAGCTGCATCAAATAATGTCAGGTTCCAGATGGGCCTATCTCATACATTTCTGGTCGTGGTTGCTCATTCTGGGGTTTTGAGGGTCGCAGTGGCAGGGCCCGGGTTGCACCCTAAACACATTCATGTGTCTTATTGCGTTGAGAACAGACTGCAGGAAGGAGGCCAGTTAGAAGGCTCCCACGGTGATCCACTGAGAAAGGGCAGGGGCTGGGCAGAGCACAGGGCTTCTGAGCACCCATCCTGGTTCAGGTCAGATGCCAGGTGGAGGACATGCTGAGGAAAGGGCAGAAGTCATGCTCTGAAAGGCCCAGCGTCTAGCAGAGGAGAGTCAACTAAGAGTGACAAGGCAGGATGGTGGGAGCATTAGCACAGGGTGCAGAGCAACACAGAGGACGGCTCCCCGCTTGTCTTGCTTCCTCTAGTGAATCAAGGACGATGAGCAAGTGGGTTTTGGGGGGCCCATGGCCTTTCAGTCATCAAAGGTGATTCCCTGATTCAGGTTGTGTTCTGTCCTATGGATATTGCTAGCTCAGTGCCTGCATCTATGGAGAAAAAGGGAGTAGAAACAAATTGTAATGTTGTGGGCTTGGAAGCAGCTTCCTGTTTAGTCGCTCTCTAGCTGAGTCAGGAAAATGCAAGACAAAATGACTTATTCAAAAAATTATCTCTCTCCTTCCCTTGCCATGACCTGTCATTTCCTCCTCATCAACTTCAATTGAAACATCACTCAGAAGAGCTCCTGGGCATCACTGCACATGCTCAGGCTGTGCAAGGGAAGAGACGAGGCTGACGGCTGACAGCAGGCTGGAACCTGGGCATGGAGAGACAGACACTAAACACGGGTTGGGGGGCAACAGAACCCAGGCCCTTTATTTTAGAGATTAGCAACAGGCAGACAGGATAATCCTCGGCAAAGTAAATGCATTCATTTTGGACAAAGCTGGTATTTTTCCACATTGACATGGTAAAAGGGAGAATTGAGAGCGAGGCACGCTCCACGCCATCCCCAGAGCTGCAGGAGATGCTCGCCCACCTGCCCGCCTGCCTGCCTGCCTGCTGGAGGGCGGTAGCAGTCACCAGGCAGAGAGATAGAGAAGGACTGCATTTCTCTTTCCAAGGCTTTAATTTCCTGCCTGTTGTCTGAGCTGGGCATTAAGGAGGTTGATCAGGGAGCACTGTCACCTAGTTGAAATGAGAGATGCTGCAGTTGCGTCTGAATCCTGAATGTTTTGGCGGAAGAACCAGCCTGGCTCAAGGCCACTGCAGCAGTGGGACCTTTCAGAGCTTCCAGAAGGCTCACTTTTCCAATAAAAAAAATTGTCATGCCCGAATCATCCACCTCAAAATGGCTGTCACTGTTATTCTCACACCATACCATTTTAATTTTCTGCAGATTTATCTGATATTTTTCTCATTTGAGAATTTGTTTTTGTTTTCTTTAACAGAATGTAAGACTATGAGAGGAGGGACTTTTTCTTATTTATTTTTATAACCACAGTAATGAGAAGAGTCCCTCACACCTGTAAAACATACATATTTTATGGACACATAACATAGTTATAAATACAATAGGAATATGCCTATAAAATATGCATAAATAGATAATGGCATTAATTAAATAGGTAATGACATTAATATAATCTCATACAGTTAAGGAACATAAGTGAATGATTAGAAGAGGACAAGATTCAGAACTGGGTGCCTGGTCACCTGGGTTCTCACCTTCCACAGGGGATGCCTCATTTTGGAGAAGAGAATGTGGTCCCTTCTTACGCCCTGCCTTGCTCTGTAGCACTGAGTCTCAGCTGAAATCGCCTAGACATCATCTTTCATCTTCTCTGGAACATTTAAAAAAAAAAAAAAGAAAAGTTGGTAAAAAAAAAATTGTATATTGTGACATATTTCAACAAAATGTAAAATTTGGGATGTCTATAGAAGCATGGTGGCAGCAGGGATCTTTGAGACTCACAGTGAGAAATGTATCCAGAAACGTGAATGACCTTCTCAAGGTCACTTAGATCTTGGTCATTGCTCTTCCCACAGCGGGTGACAACCTCTTTGGTTCATCTGATCATTTTCTCAGTATCTTCTGGTTTCTCTTCCCTGTCATCAATAGATGAGGACTGGAGAGGTGATCCTATCCAACAAGATGTCCCCTCTTACAAAGACGGCAGTGCTCCCCACCCATCTCACTGTGTTCTTGACTGTCATTTACTTTAAGAACGCATTTTAAAAATGGAATCTCTCTTTATAGATGTATAGCTAAGAGAAGGGAGAAAGGAAATAACATTGATTGAATAGTCACTGCATAGCAGGCACTTCCCTAGGGAACTGTTTGCACCAATGATTCTCATTTAATTCCCACAAGGACTCTCTGAGGTATGGCGGTTTTAATCCCATTCTACTAATTAGGATTCTAAGACTTAAAGGTATACATCAAATTACTGAGTGTCACCCAGGCTGTAGGTAGTGAGGGTACTTATACCTGGGGCATGAGATCTGCCTGGCTCCAAATTCTCCACCCTCTTTGCTTCAATATTGTGAGTGTGAGTGTGTGTGTGTGTGTTGTGTGTGTGTGTATCCATGTGCATATCAGAATTCTAACATGGAAGTTAACTGTCCTTGCTGTGCATGCTTTGAATAGATCTAGGACCCTCAATACCTGACCATGCCTGTCCGATAGGATGCACTGGGCACACATCAGCTTAATACCTGGCTTTCGCTTGGAACCAAGAGTCTCATTATTGTTGAAGGTTATCTGGCCCACCAGCTCTGATTTCTAGTAGATTTGAGGAAGGAAACATGGCCAGTCTTTTTTTGCAGTGGCAGCCTAGGTTGAATTCGTTTTCCTTTTTCATTCTAAAATCTTTTTCCTGCCTTTTCCTGCTCTACCAGGTGGTAACAGTGTTGTTTGGATCCTAGGCTACTGTTTGATTCATTTCATGGCATGAAGCCAGGGTTTATATCAGGACACCCTGGGTTTTCCCTGCACACCTGGTTTCAGCTCTAACCAGTAGAAAATAATCATGTTTGACATTCTGAGGCCTGGAGAACAGGAACTGAGCAGAAGACCATACGGCACATATTAGAATCAGTTGCACAAGCAATCCTTTTATCTGTTAATGGCCCCTCAGATGACTGTGTTAACTCATCCTGGCCGGGACAGAGTTGCTGTTCTGAATTTATAGGCTTCCTTCCTCTCCGTGGGCAGACAGGCAACCTTGGAAATACCAGTTCCGCTCAGCATCTTGGCATTCAGAATGGCTTGAAAAATCTGCCCTCTTGATAAATTACAAACACTTAATCCAGATATTGTGCTGGGTAGCAATTTAAAAGAGAAGAAAAGAAAAATGACAAGAAACAGGCCTATCATTAGTAAAACAGCTCTTTATTGCTACAAAATTTATTTTTTCTAGCACTTCTCAAATCTCTGAAACCAGGTATGGGACAAAAATGCAGAGATTACATAGCCACTGCTACATCTACCTTTACTAGAGTTGCCACTATCACCACTGCCACCAATAATGTTAGCATCATCACCATCACCATCACCACAATCACCACCATCACCATCACCATCATTACCACCAAAACCATCAACTCCATCATCACCATCATGATCACTACCACCATCACCATCAACTCCACCATCACAATCACTACTACTGTCATCATCAACTCTACCATCACCATCACCATCAACTCCACCATCATCATCACAATCACTACCACCATCACCATCAACTCCACCATCACAATCACTACTACTATCGTCATCAACTCTACCATCATCATCACCATCAACTCCACCATCACCATCGTGATCACTATGACCATCACCATCAACTCCACCATCACCATCACAATCACTACCACCATCACCCTCATCAACTCCACCATCACCATCACCATCAACTCCACCATCATCATCACAATCACTACCACCATCACCCTCATCAACTCTACCATCACAATCACTACTACCATCATCATCAATTCCACCATCACCATCACCATCAACTCCACCATCATCATCACAATCACTACCACCATCACCATCAACTCCACCATCACAATCACTACTACCATCATCATCACCATCAACTCCACCATCATCATCACAATCACTACCACCATCACCATCAACTCCACCATCACAATCACTACTACCATCATCATCAACTCTACCATCATCATCACCATCAACTCCACCATCACCATTGTGATCACTACGACCATCACCATCAACTCCACCATCACCATCACAATCACTACCACCATCACCCTCATCAACTCCACCATCACCATCACCATCAACTCCACCATCATCATCACTATCACTACCACCATCACCCTCATCAACTCCACCATCACAATCACTACTACCATCATCATCAACTCTACCATCGCCATCACCATCAACTCCACCATCACCATCACAATCACTACTACCATAATCATCAACTCTACCATCATCATCACCATCAACTCCACCATCACCATCACAATCACTACGACCATCACCATCAGCTCCACCATCACCATCACAATCACTACCACCATCACCATCAACTCCACCATCACCATCACTACTATCATCACCATCACCACCATCACCATCACCATCAACTCCACCATCACCATCACGATCACTACTACCATCATCAACTTTACCATCACCATCACCATCAACTCCACCATCATCACAATCACTACCACCATCACCATCAACTCCACCATCACCATCACCATGGCTACTATCATCACCATCACCACCATCATCACCATCAACTCTACCATCACCATCAACTCTACCATCACCATCACCATCAACTCCACCATCACCATCACCATCAACTCTACCATCACCATCACCATCAACTCTACTATCACCATCAACTCCACCATCACCATCACCATCACTACTATCATCACCATCATCACCATCATCACCATCACCATCACTACTATCATCACCATCACCACCATCATCACCATCACCATCACCAGCAACTCCATCACTACCATAACCATTAATGCCATCATCATCAATGCCACCACAAGACCCCATCACCGCCACCACCACCATTATTATCATCAAAATCACCAACTGCTACCATTGTCATCACCATAACCACTATTACTAAGTACTTTGTGGGCATCATCCAATTTAAACTCTGTGGCACTGCTAGGAGGTTGAATTTTGAAACCAGATCTGTTTGACACACAGTCTATCACCCACTACAAGAACACAAAGGAGCCAGAATATGACTCTCACTATTTCTTCTTCCTCATAGTCATTATCATCTTCCTCCTCATTCTCATCACTCTCTGTTACAGTTGAGGGATGCTTTATTGTGTTTTATAAATAACTTCCTCAAATATTAAATCATTTCTTCTCCTATTATCTTTTGAAATAATTATCATGATTATAATCTTCCATGTGGGAAAACAAAGACTCAGAGTTAAATGGCTTATCCTTCCAATGTACCTTAGATTTAAACTTCTTTTCCTTACAATATCATAGAGGAAAGGCGTTGGAGAAAGAACACAGAGAATTCCTTTGATTATACTCACTTGGAGCTTTGTACCCCACCCCGGCAATTCTAACTTGTTAGCTCTTGGGTGGCCCCAGGAAATCCATGACTCAAGTATTTATTTCTCATCATTTGAGCTGTTGTCATTTCTGCTCAAGCTTCATGGAAGAGGTGGCACTGAACTGGGATGTGATTTTGATGGGCTGAGATGTGAAGGGAGGATTACAGACAGACGGAGCAGCATGGCAACGTCTCAGGCATCAGAAGTCCTAAGTGGGTATTTGGGGCTGAGCTAAGCAGTCCATTTGGGCTCTTGCTTAGGAGATGATGGTGTGAACCCTGGACACCAAACTGAAAAGGTAGGTTAGAACCCCAGGAATCTCCAAATCAAACAGCTCAGATGCCTGCAGAGGTTGGCCCAGGAGGGCCTGAAGGAAGAGACTGGGCCTGGGAACAGGGTGGGTTCCTGTGGCTGTGGCTACAGGAAGGAAGGCCACCTTTGAGAGGCACTGGAATGGCCCATGATGCTGGGGGTGCGGAAGGTACAGATGCCAGAGAGATGTTACCCTGAGGCTTCTCTGGATGATGCCCCTTCATGGATGACCCATGAAAGACCTGCTCTGACACTTTTCTTTCTCTGGCCTCTTGCCACCTTTTTGGTTTCTTTCTCCTTGCTGAAAACCTAATGCTTATGGTGTCTGCTTCCATAGATGTGTTTCTTTGCATTTCTCTCTTGTCTACCACGCGCCTCCTACTTGCCCATACATCTGCTCTTCCAGATCAATTGATTCAACTTTCCTGGCACAGGAACACCTCCTGAATTCATGCCTTTTACAAATCCTGTTGTCAACTTAGGTGTTCACCTTCCTGAGCATGAGTAAAGTTGTTACATAAGATCCTGGGTCAGCTCAGGAAGCGGATCGCTGCTGAGACCTTGCTGCATCCCCAAATGGTGATTGTGTCACCCTGGAGAGGGAACTGATGCTTCATCCCCCGACCACGACGGCATCTTAATGAGTCATTCTGCTCAGTCATGGCCCAGGCCTCTGCATCTCTTCTCTCTCATCCTTTCTTACCAACCATTAGATATTCCAATCTCTCCTTTCAGTCTTTCCTCTCAACACAGTTACATTGCTGGCTTGGATTCTAACTTCCGATGATTATTCACCAGGTCCTCCCACTGACCTTGAGGGAAAATGGTTTATTCATCTTGTAAATAACCGGTGACTCTCTATAGAATCCCCTGGAAGCAATTGGAGGGGGTGTCTGTCTAGATAGAAAATGGAAGGTGTCTGGTTTCCTTTCCCTGAGGAAGGGGAGCTGGCAACTCTTAGCTGTCTTATGATCAGCTTCCCGATGTCTGCATTAATCAGAGCTGGATCAGATGGATGGAGAAACCCAGTGCCTCCAAGGCTTGGCTGTCTTCTGAAGGTATCTGTGACCACATCTTGAATTCTACCTGGCAAGTATCGAGAAACTCGTTGTGACCCAGACATTATCGCACCCTCCAGCCTGATGGGTTCACGGCGCAAAGGTGTGGATCCAGGGGCTTCTAAACCAGGCTCACTCACTCTGCTAGTCAACAAATCTCCAAGTTGTATCTTCCCTTCCTCCCTGATATCACTTTTCTCTAACTTTTCACTGCTATCCTCAGTGCCACCGTCATGGCTTGGGACTGCATAATTCTCAAAGGGATGATTTATTCAGCCTACAAATGTCTATTGAATGTCCACTGTGTGGCAGGCACTGTCCTGAGCCTACAGTATATAGCATCAAACAAAACCAGAGCCCGACTCCACTTTCAGGTGGCTTGTGTCCTAGTAGGGGTAGACATGCAATAAATAAGCACAAACGCCAATGGTGCATCTGGTGAGGATCCACACTAAGGAAATTACGGCAGCGTGAGAAGACACAATGGGACAGAGGGAGTGCTATTCTGGTGAGGCTGGCCGAAGAAGACATTCAGTTAAAGGAGCATTTCAGCAGAAACCAAATTGAATTGAAAAATTGATCTATGTGGATACCTGGGGAACAAACCCAGGCAGAAGGAAATGCCAGTGGACAGACCTTCAGTTTGGAATGCATTTGGCAGATTCAAGGTGGAGGTGGGAGGCCAGTGTGGCTGGAGGTGGGAAAAAAGTACGTGGAAATGAGAAGAGGGTTGGAGGAAATGAGGTCATGGAGGGCAGGCTGGAGGTCATTAAAGTTCTGCTCTATGTGAGCTGAGAGGCACTGTAGTGTTTTGAGCAGAGGAGATGTGACATGATTTATGTTTTAATGATATCATCCTGGCTGCTTTGAGGGGAAAAGTGCAATGGCCAAGTGTGTTAAGGGAGGCACTGTTTAGAAGGCTACTGCAGTGGTTCTGGGGAGAGAGAATGGTGGGCTGGTCCAAGGCAATGTTATGGGTTATGCTGGGCAGTGAGAGAAGCAACTTGAACAGCCTTAATCCATCCTCCCTGTTGCTCCCAGGGTGTGCTTGAGTTGGGGATTCCGGGACAGTGGAGATAAGCAAGAGTCACCAAGGGGCAGAGAGAAGAGGGCCAGAGTTGCTGAATGAAAGGAGAGGACGATATCAAGTTTTACAATCTCACAGATACACTTAGAGTTATTTTGTAGAAAGCATCCCTTTTGATTCTTCAGAGCCCTGAGAGGCCAGCAATATTGGCACAGGCTTCAAGTCTGCATAGAACTGGGTGTGATCTGAACTCTGCCCCTTACTAGCTGTGCAACAAGAGAGACATGAGCTCTGAGCCTCGATCTGCACACTCATCAATGGCATGAGAACATGGGCATTCCAGGGTCCTCTTGCAGAGTAAATTAGGAAAGGATCATGTGGGAAGAACTAGAAAGAGAGTTTGCCGTGAAATAGACACTCAAAAAATGTAGATCTTATCAAGGTCTTATTTTACTTTCAATTCTTGATTGCAGTGCTTTTATTTAATCAAGAAAACCACCAGGACAATGCCAAAAAGGGCATATTCTGTTCTTCAGATAACCTCTGTTATACAATATATGCCATTACCACATTATGTAAATTAAACTAACCAACACACACCTTACCCCTATTTAAGGAGATGGCCTCAGGTCATCCCACAACATCACCCTGCTGGATACTGAACATGTATGCACTGAAGCGTGGATTCCCACAGCAGAAGAGCAGAAACGCCCTAAGTAACCTACCTAGCCACGAGGAGGGGGTTGTTTCAATGCATCATGCCTCATTTGCACAGGGAAAACCATGCACCTGTATAAAGGATACCAGCAACTCTCCATGTGATATGGGATGTGGCTTAGATAAATTAAATGGAAACAAAGAAGCAAAGTTTAACAGATTGAATGGCATGCTGAAGTCTGTGAAGAAACGGGGTACAGGGGGAGTGTGTGTGTTTGTGTGTGTGCGTGTGTAAGGCTCACCAATGCATAAAATCTCTCTGGGAAAATTAACCAGCATCTAGTAAGATTAGTTGTTTCCAAGGAAAGGAACTCAGTGGCTGAGACTGGGATTAAAAGGAGACTTTTCTTGGGTATACCTTTCTGTATCTTTTGAATATGGGGCCATGAGTTACCGAACACATTTACGTTACAGAGCTGGGATCCCAAGCCTTACTCCTGACCTCAGAAAAAGCCTGAGTCCTTTTTCTGATCCCACATTGTTCCTCTGTGGGGCACTCCTGAGGGACGATTGTTAATCTGGGAGGTTGAGAGTAATAAAGACCCAAATGTCCACCGAGACTCATTATTAAACCAGCTCTGGTTGACAATTGCCTGCTTGTTAATTTTAGCTTCTTCTTTTACACTCAGGGGAAGAAAGGTGACATGGGACCACCTGGAATCCCTGGATTGCTGGGGCTGCAGGTAACTACCTTTTACATTCTCTTCCATAGTAACACTGCTTTTCTCTGATTAAATAAATGACCAGGCAGCAGCTCTCATGTGGGCAGCCAGAATCCTGCTGGTCACCTCATCAAACTATTAAAAAGAACGGCCAGTGGGTCACGTGTCCTCCCTCCCTCCTCCTCTGCTGTCCTGTGTGGGAGCTGAATGGCCATTGTTGGCTATCCTGAAGGAATTTCCATCTGGAGGCAGATGGGGGTGATAAAAGTGATGAGCAGTCCTAGGAGAAAGGGAAGTGCTGGGAGGCGAAGGGGGACCCCAGGACGAGGTGGTGGGGAAATCAGTCATGAAGAGGCTTGTCTCGCCTTGGCAGACAAGGCACTGCCAGCCAGGCTGGAATGAGCAGAGGGAGGGCCTTCCCTGGGGCACAGCTCTGCAGGGACCTGGTGCACCGCAGCGCAGTGCTGGGCAGGAATGGAGCAGCATGTGGTGCCGCTGGAGCACAGGGCATGGAGCAGCAGGGGTAGGAAGATGAACCCAGTGAGAGTTGTAAGGGGATCAGCCACAGAGGCCAGAAAACCAAAAGGGCGGCCACTGTCATAGGAGCTAAGAGGCCTGGGTTTGGGTCTCAGTCTGTCCTCCAAAACACTGGGACATTGGCCAAGTCCTTCCCCTGCTTGGGCCTCAGTTTCCCCATCTGTAAAATGATGGGGTTAGGGCCCCAGTCTCAGAGGCCTCTGTTCCTAGGCAGGTGCTGTTCTCGCTCCCTGGATTCTCTGCCTCCTCCTCCTCCTTCCAGCTTCTCTGGGTCTCTTAGGACTCAGTTCTGGTGTAGCTTCCTCTGTCCTCATACTTGGCCCAACTCCCACAGGCCATACTTGGCTCTGCTTCCACAGGTCCAGCTGTGCCATCCTAGTGCCGGCCATGTGGATCCTGACACCCACCCATCTAGATAGGCACCCTCAGGGTCCTCGTCCCCATGTCGTAGATGAGGGGTGAGGCTCCAGGCGCAGAGGGCTTCACTCAGGGCCACCCTCTGCTAGGCAGACGCCTGGCTTCAAATCCCTTCCTCCCTACATGACCAAGGCCCTAAACTGTCTTAGTCTTCCTTATTTTCAAATGCAGCATCACCATGAGTCCCCCACAGGGTACCACAGTGTGGACAAAACATGGCAAGCCCCTGAAGCTCTATGCCTGGCCTTTGCAGTGTACAGAATTCCCTTCATCCTTTCTTTGACCCCCCCACCCACCAAAGCTTCACCCCTGTCCCCTGATCTGGGCCTCCCCTGGCATCAGTAAGTTCATGCTGAAGCAGGATCAGCAAGCAGAAGTCACAGAGGGAACCCAGTGCTCAGCTCTCGCCATAAAAAAGGAGGGCACACCTGAAGGTTGAGGAGAAGAGCAGTGACTATGAGAGGTGATAATGAGGTCCTGAGGCATAGCGCACACGGGGTAGACAGATGTGGCTGTCCCTGTTCTCCTGGCCTCTTTGGCACCAAGCAGGTGGGCACAAGTCACTGCTGGGCTCTTCCGTTTGGTTCTCCTGGAGCTGTGGTAAAGCACCTGGCTTCAGCACCACCTGGGACTGGACAGCCCCACCTCCACACCAGATTCCCTGGGGTGGCGGTCACACTGTCCATCCCTCATTGGCAGGGAGGCACTCGTCCCGAAAACAGTGCTCACTGCACTTCAGAAGCCAGTTTTTCCTACTGGCAGACATGAAAGCACTCTAGTGAAAGATGGTACCTTGGATGCAATCTGAGACTTCATTTCTGCACCCTTCATTCAGGTCAGGATGCAGCAGGGAATAAGAATATACGATCATCATAATTCACAGTGTTCTAAAGATTTCACATTCACTGTGGCATTTTGCTATTAATAATGAAAAATAGCGTGGGTTTTGCCTTATGTTTTATTACCTTGCTTCATAGTGAGTCAACCTTGTGTATTTTAAAATTCACCATCAATGCAGCTCGATCAAATTATTTTAAGCTATAATTTTTCCCCCTACAACTCTTTGTTTGTTATCTGGGAAAAGAGATTTCATTCTTTCATTTTTAACTTTGAAGTCATTTTCATTCAGTGAATCTTTACTGAAGGCCAGACATTGAGCTATGTGCTATAGATATAAATATTACCAGGCTTTCATGGCAGGGAGTAGCACCCTGTAATTGTGCACCCTGATGTGTTCAGGGATCTCAGTGGTTCAGAACCAGGCAATATAGCATTTGCAGTATGTACCACCTGGTGGCCTGGATGGGGCCACTGCCTGATGGAATCGAAGCTGTGTTCAGGTCAGCCACTCTTACGCTAAGAGGCCAGGTTTCTTTTTCTTTAAAGTTTAATTTTATTTTACTGTAAGTTCTGGGATACATGTGCAGAACGTGCAGGTTTGTTACGTAGGTATGCATGTACCATGGTGGTTTGTTGCACCTATCAACCTGTCATCTAGGTTTTAAGTCCCACATGCATTAGGTATTTGTCCTAATGCTCTCCCTCCCCTTTCCCCCAACCCACTGACAGGCCCCAGTGTGTGATGTTCCCCTCCCTGTGTCCATGTGTTCTCATAGTTCAACTCCCACTTATGAGTGAGAACATGTGGTATTTGTTTTTCCGTTCCGGTGTTAGTTTGCTGAGAATGATGATTTCCAGCTTCATCCATGTCCCTACAAAGGACATGAACTCATCCTTTTTTATGGCTGCATAGTATTCCATGGTGTATATGTGCTACCTTTTCTTTATCCAGTCTATCATTGATGGGCATTTGGGTTGGTTCCAAGTCTTTGCTATTGTAAATAGTGCTGCAATAAACATGTGTGTGCATGTGTCTTTACAGTAGAATGATTTATAATCCTTTGGGTATATACCCAGTAATGGGATTGCTGGGTCAAATGGTATTTCTGGTTCTAGATCCTTGAGGAATTGCCACACTGTCTTCCACAGTGGTTGAACTAATTTACACTCCCACCAACAGTGTAAAAGCATTCCTGTTTCTCCACCGCAAGAGCCTGGGTTTCTATGCATCTCAGCCATTTCCTTTGATTCACTCTTCCTGACATATCCATGTGTCTACCTTGCCTGGGCCTGGCCTCTGTTTTCTCCTGCTTACTATCATGCATTTGCTTATTCATTCATGGATTTATTCATTCAACAGTTTTTTATTAAGTACGCACTGGGTACCAAATTCAGCCCTGGGGATGTAAAATCTAAGTAGCTGCAGTCTATGCCATGAGAATTCGTACATTAATGGGCCAGAAAGAGACACAGATAGAGAAGGTGTTTTCATCTGAACCCTAAATCTCGTATTTATTCAGGCAAGGTGAGGCCAACAGATCAGGAGACGACTGTCATTGGAGATAGTTTTGCTCCTCACAGTTTCCATGGATGGGAGCGTCTATTTCCTGCAGAGCTGTCAGGGGAGCAACAGAGGCAGTTTGGAGGCAGAAAGGGTGAAAGGCAAACTTGGGCAGGAGCCACTACTGGGCAAGGGCGAGGCAGGGTCAGTTGCTGAGCAGGCTTAGGATTGGACAGTTTGAATAATTTCCGCAGGCTCCAAGCTGTACGGGTGGTTTCTCACGGTCTAGTACCTGGTCCAGGGGTGATTTAGGGCAGAGAGGTAGTGTCCTGTCCCACACCACAGGGGCCTGATTGAAGAAGGTGGACCAGGGATGGGCTAATTTGCAGATCAGAGTCCTACTCTCAAGCAAGTCCTTTGCGATCTCTAGGAATTAGCTAACCCTGGAAGGGGAAGGCCCTCCCTGCATCCACAAGGCCTCAAGATGTGAAAGCATCATCAAACAAAAGCACAGGATTAATCTGGAAGGAGAATCCACTGAGCTGAGCTTTGGAGAGGAAGTCAGGGCTCTGTGGAGGCCCAGAGCAGGATCTTGACACTGACCTGGGAAACCGAGGTTGATCCCATGGCAGCCTATCCCTGAAAGAGCAGTGGGGAGAAGTAAAGGGAAACGTGTGTGTTTAGTTTCTGCTGTTGCCAAGCATTCTCTTTAGCTTTCATATATAATCGTGTCTATTCTTTATAACTGCCTGTGAGCAAAATTGCTTACCCTCATTTAAAATCTAGAGAAACCAAGCTCAGAGAGTTTAATTAGCTTTGCATTATGGGAAGAGCCAGCACTGCCATCTTGGAGCGTGCAAAGCCCCAGGGTGGCTGGGATCCTATAAGATGCTTTTTATGCCTGTCTTTCAAAATGAAATATTCCACCTGCTAGAAAATTTTACAATAAATCTATACATCCATGATGTCCTATGTGGTGACTCCTGTATCCTGGCAGCCTTTTAGGAAAATTGGAAGTCTGGTGTCTGGGCTGGCCAAGTGTTTATGCGCAGGCAGTGCGGCTTGGTGCTGTGCTCAGGACAAAGTCCCTTGAATTGGTGGAAATGCAGGCAGGGGAGGGCTTGGCCCGAGAAGAGGCTGGGTGGACTGTGGGCTGGGCCTCTGTGCAGAAACCCCTTGAAGTGGGAAGTCATAGGGTTAGTGCCACAGGGATCTACCATCTCAGAGGAGGACTCCCAAATTATGAACTGCTTCCCCCCAAAATAAACATGTCCAAGTCACGAAGGAATTTGATTGTCATGCTAATTTATGCAAGTAATTTTCATGCATCTTCAAATTCCATCTAACTTTATAAATCCAATTGGAACTAGGTGGTTATTAGGAATAATTATTCTTTACTGATGATAATTAGGTTAATTAGTCATTCATGCATCATCATTGTAACTACTAATCATATTAAATAGTCACTGTAGTATTAGAGGGACCAAGTATTTTTTCATTAGTAATTGGACTGGTTAATTAATAAGTGGTTAATTACTTGTTTTCATTACTAATAATGAGAACAGTCATATTTTGTTGTTAATATTTATGTCTATTGACTAATTTGTTACTCATTAATAATTAGATGATTTGGTTGTTTAGATATTTTGTTAACAATTAAATGAGAAGAAAGAAAAGTAAGATTTGTGAAGTCCTCTGAGTTCTGGCCTAGTTCACACTTCTTTAATTCACACATAGTGATTTGAAGAAGGGGCCTCCAACCATTTTATGGCAGCTGGAATGAGGCTCTGAGAGAAGTCCATTGTCCAAGTCCATTGACATAGTATGAGGCCACCTGGGATTTGACCCAGGTCATCGTCAACCAAAGTCTCAGATTTTTCTTACGTAAATTTCTACCTATCTGTTCCCTGGCCCACAGGGGAAGAGTGACTTGCCCGCAGCACCTGTGAGTGCTCCTGACAGTGTCGCTTCTTGCGTTTTATTCTCGGCCTTCCTGTAGTCCCATTCTTTCTTGAAAGACTGGAAACTCTAATATTCTCATCTATAAAAGGACAATCATGTGTAGAATCTTTGGCTTTCTAGACTTTTTTTGGTGGGAGAAAGTGGAGGAGAGGAAGGGAAAGGGGATTTCTAGTCCTAGAAAACCCAAATGCCATTCAAGTATTTGCAGAAAAAGATAGAAAATGAGTTCAATATTGCTCTCCTATGATTTGGCAATTAGTCTTCTGGTTTCATTGGGAAACTTACCGGTGAGGTAACTCAAATGGCTGTTCTGTTTGAGGTATTGTTCAACTTGATTTCCAGAAGAAAAAAGGACATAAAATGAGGGTACTGATTAATCAGAAGGCCAAAGAAGATTGGTCCAAACCCAACAGTAGCTATTGAGCCTCACGGTAAGGTCCCCCAAGGCCATGGAAGATGCTGAAGTGCCATTATGTCATCCAAGAAAGCTGAGATGATGTGGAGCCTCTGTTACAGAGTGTTCTCTTATCTGGAAAATGCAAGAGCTTTCTGGGATCCCTCAGCCAACAGCAGCACGGGTAGACCAGCACTCTGTTTACATTCACAGTTACCCCCAGAACTCTCTCTCTCTCTCTCTCAGGCCCTGCAGACTTTTTAACTAAACACATCAAATAGATCAAAACTGAATCCATCATGCCCCACAGCAACCCCACACACCTGCCCATTCCCCTGCAAGGCCCTCCCCTTTTGAGTATCAGGTTGTGTCCCAGTCCCAATCCAGCTGGTCACCGCATCACCACTGAGCTCTGGCTCAGACCTGCCCCTGGTCTGTCTGCATCCCTCCCCCCATCACCTTCTTCCAGTGCTGGCGCTGGCTGCCTTCTGTCTGCTCTCATGTTTGTCTCATGGTCTCTCATCTTGCAAGATTTCCTCCTACCATTGGCTGCTAAGGACACTAGAAATGTGTCTTTATTTATTTATTTTTTTTTTGAGACGGAGTTTTGCTCTTGTTGCCCAGGCTGGAGTGCAATGGTGCAATCTTGGATCACCGCAACCTCTGCCTCCCAGGTTCAAGCGATTCTCCTGCCTCAGCCTCCCTAGTAGCTGTGATTACAGGCATGCATCACCACGCCTGGCTCATTTTGTATTTTTAGTAGAGATGGGGTTTCTCCATGTTGGCCAGGCTGGTCTTGAACTCCCGACCTCAGGTGATCTGCCCGCCTCGGCCTCCCAAAGTGCTGGGATTACAGGTGTGAGCCAATGCGCCCAGCCTAGAAATTGTGTCTTTCTAAGCATAAGTCTTTTTGTGTCACTCTTTGATGCCACCTCTATTATTTTTGTGCTCCCTCGAAGACAAAGCCTTGTCTTTCTTGCCCCATGTGTGTGTGTCTCTTCCTCCCCTCCCCCTCCCATCTAGCCATGGCTCAGCAGCTCCATCCTCCTGTGGCTTCCTTCCTCTCCTAGTCCACTCCCCTCTGTTCAGGCCCTACTAAGCCCTTCCACAGCAAGCTCACCCCACTTTTCGAGATGCTCCTGATTTCTCTACCATGCCTTCCTCTGAGCTCCGTGGCCTTCGAGCACCTCTTTTGTCTCTGTTTTCATTCTTTTCAACAGGTATCTCATGAATTCTGCTACATGCCGGAAGCCATGGTTTTTATACAAAACAATTCTGCACAGAAAGTATTTTTGTACCTACTATATATTTTTAGAAACCCTTGCCGTAAGTCACACAGCTGCTCAAAATATAACCCTGCCTTCGATCCTAAGCCCTCTGATGCTTTTCCCGGGACACCAGAGGCCTGTGTTTTATGTGTCTTACTAGGCTGTAATTTTCTGGAGTGGAGGGCGGAGTTGTCTTAAGACCCCAGAGAGAACACAGTGGTACGTAGTAGGCGTTGGCTGGGGGAAGGAGCCCTGCCCACCGCCATACTGGGTCTCCAGGGATAACTTCTTCCAGGTGCTCCAGGATAGTGCAGGTCCTTGGCTTTAAGGATCAAAGCTGTGCCTGCCCACTGCCCCTCTCCCTTTAAAGGCATCACCCACACCCTGTCACCTGTTGACACCCTCTTCCATCCAAGGTGTGAATCTTCCCGGACCCTGAGTGCAGGGACCTGCACATGGGCAGGGAGACAGATACTGTCCAGGGGCCTTGTGGTAATATGGACAAAGTCCTTGTAGGATGCCAGGCATATAGTCAGTGCTTTAGGAAATTCAGTTTTCTCCCTTCCTTTTGGGGGAGTGCCAAAGTAGAAATAGCTATCGTAGCCGTGGGCTGAAAGGCCCTCACGTCCAGGTCCTCCCAGGATGCTCCTGGCCTCCCACCCCTCCCTCACCAGCCCTCCCCACAGCTGGCCTGAGGCTGTGTCAGAAACAAAGCGAGTTATGCCAGAGCTGAAGTCCCAGCTTCAGGACCTGTGTGGTAATCAGGACAAGGCTGAATGTAACCCCCAAGGCGAGGCGGCTGCTCTGTTTAGAGTTTCTGCCCCCACTATGTGGCTCTCTGTGGCCATCTGAAGGCAGAGCATGGCCAAGAGACCAGGGTCCGGGGCAGGTTGGCTGCAGCTGGATCCTGAGGGCTGTTCCCTCCTGCCACCGCACCTGGCGTTTCCCACTTGGACTTGTGAGCACGTCCCCTGTAAACTGGAAAAGAGGCTGGAAGCAAATCACCTCACCCTTTTTGTGATCCCTCCTGGAAGAGCTTTCCAGACTTTCAGACAGTTACTTCCAGCTGCTTCCAGCTTCTCTCTCTCTGTAAATGGCTACGGCAGTTGCTTGGTTTAATGACTGGGTAGGCTTTCCCTCTCTTTCCGAAGTGTACAGCATCAAACAAGCAGACAGTGACTCAACCTCTACTGTGTGCATAGCATGGAACCAGTTGCTGTGGTCTTACCAGGGAGATAGACTTTGAGATCTTCAAACCCATCTTTAGAGCCCTAAGTTCTAGTCTCCCTTAACATGCAGAGTCTTTTAGGACATCTCAATGTGTTAAAGGGTGGAAAGGGGCTGTAACAGCAGGGTGAGACCCGTGTCCTTGAGTGGGGACTGTGCAGACAGTTTGCAAGGCTGGGGTACTGGGCTTGGGAGGAGAGAAGGGATCAGGGTGCTGTATCCATATATGAGCTTTATCTAATATCAGTTCATTTTCCTCCTCTGTAAATTTAATGAAACAGCCCTGCCTCCCATGGCCAGTGGAGGGCTGGAATGAGCTAGTGTATGAAACACAGGTAGAGCATACACTGAATGGAGGTGGCCGAGCCCCTTGTCCTGCCTTTCTGTTTTTTTTCTCTCTCCCGGGTTGTGCTTCTTCCTGGGATGTTATGCTCACAGGCTCATCAGCAGTGCTAGTGGTGGTGATGGTGGAATACGGAGCTGGCCTGGACGAGTCATGCCCAAACCTGGCAGCTCATCAGAATTACCTGGTGTCTCAAAAGTCACTGACCCTTGGGGCCTGTCCCTGACCTGCTGCCTCTGAATCTAAACAAGGGTTCTGTGTACCTGCATTTGTGACAGGCCCTCCAGGTGTGTCTGCAGCAGCCAGAGATGATGGCTGTGTGACCTAAAGTGGGTCCTGACCCTCTTTGGGCCTCAGTTTTCTTCATTGTCAGACAAGGAGGTTTAATTTCCACTAGGAGACCGCTAAAGAGCCATCACCTCTAACGTGCTATGAGACTCCAAACTAGCAAGCAGCAGCAGGGCAAGGGTGTTTGCAGGGGGCAAAGGAGGAAGGCAAGCAGGGCCAGAGCGAGGGGCTGGTCAGGGGTCTGGCTTCCTGGGCTCACTTTTTGAAAAAAGCATAAAACACTCCAGAGGTCATCAGCATCCTTAGACATGTAAGGAGGGAAGGGAACTGAATTGTTCATTCAGACTGCTAACAAAGAGACTCCTGTATGCTTGGGAAGGGCCTTCGAATATGCTCTGTGGGCTTGGGGTGCTATGAGGCCCTCAAAGACCATGTTGAGGTAAAATTAGATCACCTGTCACCCCCATAACCCCAGTGCTTTGGGAGGCTGAGGCAGAGGATTGCTTGAGCCCAGGAGTTGAAGATCAGCCCGTGCAATATAGCAAGACCCTGTTTCTACAAAAAATCATAAAATTAGGCATGGTAGCACACGCCTGTAGTCTCAGCTACTCAGGATGCTGAGGCAGGAGGATCACTTGAGCCAAGGAATTGGAGGCTGCAGTGAGCTATGATTGCACCCCTGCACTCCAGCCTGGGCAACAGAGCAAGACCCTATCTCAAAAAACAAAAACAAAAACAAAAAAACATTGCCTGTAATGTGCCTCTGGAGTGTGTGGGAGCTGTGAGTGTCACTGCAGGGCTCTTGCTTTGCCGAGAGAAGTGAGGGGCCAAGCTGGAGCAGCCTGTGGAGGTAGTAAGGCTCAGCCCACGATACAGCAAGGCCGGGAGGCTTCTTTAAAGCCTTCCAGCAGCCCTCGTCCATTAGGGAGGACCCAGGTTGGATCCTGCCCAGGGCACCCTGCAGCCCTGCCCGGCCCCTCCGTTGCTCCAGCTGTGAACAAATGTGTCTGATGAGGGAAGATGCTACCCCTAAGACTTGCCAGGACGGAGCGAGCTGCTGAGAAAACTAGGTCCAGGTGCCCCCAAATCCTGTTCAGTAAATGGTCCTGGTCTATGCCTGTTTTCTGACTCACGGGTGCCCCCAGAGGGAGAAAGGGGAACAGTTTACCGATGCGGCCACCTCTGCCATTTTTTGGTATTTCTCGCCCTCTAGTGGCCATGCAGTGTTGTTCTTTCTGAATGCAAACCTAGGCTCTCGGCGTCTGGCTCAATTCAGGAGATTGCCTCAAGCATTTACTGAGCGCCTGCTGGATGCCACACCCTAGGATAATCACTGTGTGAGGTGCAGGGGGAACAAGAAGGGCCTGCCCTCGAGGATCTGTGGATCAGATCAGCACAGTTAAGTTGGTTTTGAGCACGGAGCAGGGAGAGTTTAATTCCACTGGGGAATTGGAGACCATCTCAGAAAGGTGGAAATGGCTCAGAAGGGAGGTGTGGGAGGAGGGGAGGGGGTATCCAGAGAGAAACCTGAGCTAGAAAAGTCATCTGCACCTCCTGGACGCTGTGTGGAGCAGTGGTCTGTGGTGCTGGAGTTGAGGGAGGAGGGCGTAGTGAACTTGCTTGGAAGAGCACTACCCTTTGGAAAATCAGAGCCACTGAAGGTGGTTCAGCTGTGGGGTCACTGGCTGTTCTAAAATGAGCGGGTCCCTGCGTGAGGACTGTCAGGAACCTGGATATATGCAGAATGCCACATCCACTCTCCCTCCCAGCCCTGGTGTTGTGTGATTCCAGCTCACCCCTGCTTATAACCCCATGTCCACCCTTCCTCCCTCTGGTCTCCCCAGACTGCAGGCTGCTTTCCTGGGCAAACGTGTGACCATACACGTCTTCTTGTGCTCCTTCAGTTACTTCCAAGACCTTCACGGCAAAGTCGCTCCTCCTCACTATGACAGCCCGTGGCCTCTGAGGTCCTGGCTCAGCCTCCAACTGCCATGTGCAGGCCCACACTCTCTTCATGTGGAACTGTTGGCTGTCATTCAAAACGCAATACCTTCAACAGCAGCCGGCCTTTATGAATGCAGCCCACCTGCCTTGTCTGCCTGCCCTGTTGTTTATTTCTCGGGCTTTCTTCAGTACTCAGGTGCCTTCTCTGCCCGCTTGCCTTCATCCCTCCGGGTGCAGCATCACTCCCAGGTGCAAGAACCACCTGGTGTCCCAGGACCCCCTGGACCTGGATCTGTGCTCATAGGTTTAGTTGGGCCATTTGTCTTTTTTTCTTTCCTTTTTTTTTTTTTTTTTTTTTTTTTGTAGATACAGGATATTGCTCTGCACCCAGGCCAGAGTACAATGGCACAATCACAGCTCACTGCAGCCTCAAACTCCCAGCCTCAAACAGTCCTCTCGCCCCAGCCTTCTGAGTAGCTGGGACTACAGGCAAGAGCCCCTATGACCAGTTAATTTTAATTTTTTTATTTCTAGGGAGATAGGGTCTTGCTATTTTGCCCAGTCTAGTCTCAAACTCTTGGCCTGTAGTGATCCTTCTGCCTCAGCCTTCCAAAGTCCTGTGATTACAGTTGTGAGCCACCATGCCCAGCCCTTTTCTACCATAATTATTTGTCTACATGTTTCTCCCCTCCCCAGCCCTCCCCCTCAACCAAGACAGGAGCTTGGAAACAGGTCTTACGTTTCTGTTTGCTAACAGTACCTGCTTCTGTTCCTGGCCCGTGAAGATGCCCCAAAGTTTAAGTGTAGACCATGAATGATTTAAATAGCACATGAATCTACATCTGTCAAGCAGCTGTGAGGACTGATCTCCGTAGAATCACGGGGGAACCTTCACAAGTACAGATGCGAGACCCACTCACCCCATACCTAGAGAACCAGAAGGCCTGGGCGTGAGATCTTTTTACTCACCCCTGGCGATTCTGACCCTGGCGCCAGCCCTGCTCAATGACTCATGATTGAGAAGCACTCTTCTGGAAGGCCTTTATGCATGGGTCAGACTATGTGTGTGTGTGTGTGTGTCTGCACATGTGCACACACATATGTATTTACATTAAATGTTCAAACATTTTGAATATATAGCAGAATAGATAATATTAAAGGTGATGGCATGCCCATCACCCAAATATGAAATGTTAGCATTTTGCAAATTTTGGTTCCAATCTTTTCCTTTTGCTTTTGTTTATTTTTGTTTGAAAATTCAGGCATTACAAATAAAGTTAAAATCCCACCTCATCCTCCTGTCCCCTTCCCTTTGCCTCTTTCAAATGCCCACTGTCCCTAGGAGGCTCGTCAGGACCCATCTGTAACCCACCAAATGCTCTTTCTTTACAGGGCCCTCCAGGACCCCCTGGTGTCCCAGGCCCCCCTGGACTGGGAGGTTCTCCGGTAAGACTGGCTTTGATTTTCTACAAGGGCTCTTAGATGGTGGTTTCCTGGCCTGTGGGACCTGGGGACATCTTTGTGAATGGCCTCTTGTCTTTTATCCACCCAAGTCCAGTGCAAAAACACACAGGAGGACCCCGACATGTAGAACCGCCAGCCTCTGGACTCTCCGACCTTCAGAACCCTTGGGTTAGAGTATCACTGGAGCTAATGTGGCACTTTGGTGGCTGCCTCCAGAGTCCGGCATGTAGAAGGCATGTTAGCCTGGGGTTGCCCATTTGGATGTCTTTTTGTAGTTTGTGATTTGGCTTTGAGGCAAAACAGAGGACCCAGGCAAGCATTTGCTAACATTTCCCCTCCCATCTTTTGGAGCTGCAGAAAAAGTGTCCTGAAAGTGGGCATGGGGGAGTGGGGAGAATCCACACCCACCTACGGAGTGGGTCAGGCCCTGCCATCAGCAGAGGGAGGCAGCTCCCTCTGTCCCGGCAGGTGGCAGTGGATAGGAAGGACGCCCCGACTGCAGGCCGCACAAGCCATGGACGTGTCAACTTCAGAGGTGGAACAACTCCGCGTTTCACAGCGGATGACCAAGGACAGTAGAGGCCCCAGGGTGCCCTGCTCAGACCCAGAGGCCTGGGCCCATGCCAGGAAAGAGGTTGAGTCAATGATCTGATCTCTGAACAGTTCAAGCTAACAATGTCCATGTGGTCCCCTTTCAGGGTTTGCCTGGAGAGATCGGCTTCCCGGGAAAGCCTGGACCTCCTGGGCCCACAGTGAGTGTTCGGAAACATCTTTCTGCTCCCCTCCTCCCTCTCCCCATTGCTCTGGGGGGAGCGCTGAGCCCTTGCAGCTGGCCCAGGGCCACTTTCCTAGAGCTGAGGACTCCTTGGCCAGCAAGGCCTGCAGCCCCAGAGCTCAGCTGGGTCTTCCTTCTGTGGTGGCTCACTCGTGCTAGTGCCCTGTCTGTGGGAAGGCTCCCTGTGTGCCCTGGCCAGGGTGTGGATTAAGACCACAGTCCCTAGGCCACTGCCCTTTCTCTTTTCACCAAAAGACACATTCAAGAGTCCTTTGCTGCTGAAGGCATGACCGCTTGTCCTTGAGGAATACCCAGAGGGGACCAGAAGCAACAGGCGGGGAGCCGTGTGGCAGCCCTTCCCATTACGATCCTGATCATGTTTTCTCCCTTGCAAACTGAGAGACCTAGGGGCTCTTAGGGGGCAGGTGGAGCTTAGAAAACATTAATATCTCCCCAGATAGGAGGGGCACAGTTAAAGTTGGCTTGCAGCTCTTTAGGGCAGGATGATGGATGACATGGGCTGAGACCTGGGTAGATCTCATGATCTACCCTCAGGGAGGCCCCTGGGCCACCTTAAGGGATTTCCTTACAGCTAGTTCTCCCTCATTGAGCCCGGATGGGGAAGGCCCCAGCTGGGAGGCTCCTGATGCTGGAGGAGGGGTGAGGCGGAGGTGAAGCAGATTGGGTGGCACATGGGGCAGTTCTCCCCACTTCTCCATGGAGCACAGATCCGTGGGAGAATGTGGATCAAGGCCCCCAGGGGGCCTGTGGTCGTGGTAACACCAGCGTCCTCCCCAGCTCTGTTGCTCCCCAGTGCAGCATGCCAAAGGGTACTGGACATGAATTCAGTGCCGCGCTGGGCACTCAGGTGATCTGATTGCATGTGGGAGGAACACTGGCTGAATGGCACCATCACCGGAAAACGTTTCTAAACACACAGTCAACTGCAACGTCACCAATAAACATCTTCCATGAGTGACGGGATCATCTGAAAGCTCAAACACATGAGCAATCCCATCCGATCCAAAGGGCTCATCAGAAAGTATGCAGATCAGTGTGAACATTCAGAGAAGGGGAGCGTGTTAGAGGAAGAAAGACACTGTGAGCATTTCTCATCTGTCAAGATGTGGCTGTAGCCACAGAAGGTTTGAAGCACAGCTTCTGGCCTTGGCGTTTGCTCCTGGTCAAGATCCTGCTTTCATTGACTCAGGCAGCCTTAATCCCCTCAAAAGCCCTTCCTCCTGCCTTCCTAAAGCCTTGGCTTCCAGGACACCTGCTCTGTGCAGGTGGGGGCTGTCTTTTCACTAGTCGCCAGTCCAAGCTGGAGGCACAGGAAGAGATGAGTCAAATTGGGTGGCAGCAGGTTCTGTGGGTGGAAGAATCACCAGGGTTATAAAAAACGTTCACTTTTGAATAGCACTAATAGCTCTGAAAGCAATAGCACAGAAGATATTCCGCAGGGGGGAAATGATTTCCCTAATGTCAGTCATGGGGAAGGGGGTGTGTGCCTGACACATTTTGTTTTTTTCCTTCAACTTTTAAGTTCCAGGGTACCTGTGCAGGATGTGCAAGCTTGTTACATACGTAAACATGTGCCGTGGTGGTTTGCTGCATAGATCAACCCATCACCTGGGTATTAAGCCCAGCATACATTAGCTATTCTTCCTGATGCTCTCCCTCCCCCTGCACACCTCCCTCCATACCCCAACAGGCCCCAGGGTGTGTTTTCCACCCCCCCCCCCGCCCCCATGTGACCCGATATCATTTAAGGCACAGAGGAAAAGGAGAAGATGAAGTGTCTCTGGTGTAGTGGAAGGAGCCTGGAGGCGGAGTCCGTTAAACCTTGCAGGTCCCAATCACCAGCTCTGTGACCTTGAGTGAGTCACTCAGCCTGCAGAGCCTTCATCTCCTCACCTGCAAACAGCCGCAGTAACACCTGTCCTCCCATATCCTCATGGTGGTAGGAAACTCCTGGTGTTGGAAAGTATAACGTGGAGCTCCTCAGTGCTGGCATTCGAAATAACAGGCAGTAATGCCAAACCATGCTGAGAGATTGAGGTTTTGCTTTTTTGAAGGACAAGAGGAAGGGAGGATAGCAGTGGGAAGGAAGATACAAGATGGCAAAGAGATTCTGGAGAGGAGAGAGGAGGAGCAGTGTGGACATTGTTGTCCCCAGGGCCTCCTGGAAGCTGAGGGTAGAAATGGAACCATCAGAGCAAGATTTGGCAGATGTCCTCCCAGGCCCCCACCCTCCGTGCATGGCCAGTGTACTGAAAATCAGACATTGCCCGGAGGGTGATATTTGCTTCAGTAGTAACAAAGGGAAATGTGGTCAGAGACCACAGTCGCTCTGGAGACAGGGCCCTGCTGATCAAAGAGCAGAGGCCCAAGCCTCCTGCATTCTGGCTGCAAAAACAGCTCCAGGTTTGAAACAACTTAATGTAAGCCTTTCCTAAATATGCCTTTCCTTTTTATTTATGTTTTCCCCTCTTGGCCCAGGGACCCCCTGGAAAGGACGGGCCAAATGGACCACCAGGCCCGCCAGGAACCAAGGTTGGTCACTGATGCGGTTGGCACCAGTTTGGGAACCCAAAACACAGAAACTAAAGAGATGCTTGATTGTTGGTGAATTCTAAAACAAGTCGGTTGCCTGGGTCTTCGATCAGGACTCAGTTGAAATGTTTGGATTTATGGGGTCAGACAGGGGAAAGCTCCTTATTTATTCTCAGATAACCGCAGAAGGATTTAGAAGCCCTAGGCTTTAAAATTTAGCCAGGCACAGTGGCTTACAGCTGTAATCCCAGCATTTTGGGAGGCCTAGGCAGGAATTAGCCTGGCATGGGGGTGGGCACCTGTATTCCCATTCACTTGGGAGGCCAAGGTGGGAGGATTGCTTGAGCCCAGGAATTTGAGGCTGCAGTGAGCTATGATTGTGCCATTGCACTATAGCCTGGGCAACAGAGAGAGACCTGTCTCAAAAAAAAATTTGATCTGTTAGAAATATGTTTATTTATCTTATTTTCAAGGAGGAAAACTAAATACTCTTACTAACATAATAAGAGATTTCAATTTTAACAATGTTCTGGTGGGGCTTATTATGGTAGAATTATTAAGGTAAGAGTCAATGGTTAAATAGCATAAAACTGGGGAGCAAATACAGGTTTCAATACTTTAAATGAATTATTATACAACCATACCAGTATTTGAACAAATGAACTTTACTCTTTCCTGCGGGCACACCCAGACTCAAGTATGCACCTCAACAGTCCTTGAAAGGCAACTTGGAAAGGAACTGTTGAATATTATGGGAGAATGTGTTGTCATTTTCAATAAGCAGACTTAGAAGGTCAACTTCATGGCAAAATACAGAATAAGTGTGGATTTAATTTAGTTTTCTAGGCATTGAATGTAAATGTTGTGCATTTTTTTCTTTCCCGTCTTTCAAGACAAAGGATTATGGCTGACCAAGTATTTTTTTATTCTTAGAAACACTTATGCAACATCTTCCTTTCTTCTAAATCTCTCAATAAGAGAGAATGCCAATTCTCCTCAATTATATTTTTCTAAATCAAAATTACAGCTATTGAATATGGAACCTAGGAGGCTGGATGAGCTACTGTGTTTGATGACTGTGGTTAGGTAATCGCAGAGTTGAAGCAGTTCAAAACCACCCGAGTGCAGGTAGTTCTCTTCCTTCCAACCTGTGCCTAGTACTTTGTGTGTTTAATCCAAGCATGGCCCGTCTCCTGTTAACTTTGCTCTGTATTCCTTACAGGGAGAACCAGGAGAAAGAGGGGAAGATGGTCTGCCTGGAAAACCAGGCCTTCGGGTATGGACTTTGCCTCTTTTTCCCATTATGCTTGCTATTCTGAGTGGTCTATTTGGGGTGGTGTGTGAATCTCGACTTACCATAAGCATAGCGTCTGTATCAGCTGGGACCTGGCAGGAGACACATCAGATACTTGAAAAGGGGCAGGGTTAAGGGCTCCAACCAGGATGACAACATGAGGCTGGCAACAACAGATCCAGCACCACCTCTAGGACAGAAGGCACCAGAGGAGGGAGTGGTTCCTCAGAACCAAGATCTGCAGCTGGAGAAGAAGGCACTATCCCCCATGAGAGCCGGAAAGAGCCTCCACCCCCTTGAGAGCCGTGGCCTTGGGAAGAAGAATATCATCAGTGTCTGGCTTATCCTGGCAGGGAGGGAGTGAGAGGAACAGATACAAGTGCTCGCTCGCTCTCTCTGAACTGTGCTCTACCTCCACTGCAATGCTTCCTAATCCCTTGACCCTACAGAAAGCCAGAAGGCAAGGAAAGCTGGCAGATGCAATCCGTAGAGTTCAGCCTTCTCGGGCCAGCTTCCAGTGGGTGGTGAAGTGTGAAAAATGGACCTGAGGGGGAAATGGAGGCTTCCCAGCATGTGACTTGGACAGGGCAGCCCCTGTGAGTGGAGAGCCCCCAAGTGCCCTGTGTTGATGGTCATGCTTTGCCCAGGCTCCCTCCAGGAGTGACTGCTGTCCTGTGAGGCTTTTCTGCTGGACCATGTGTGTGTGGTGTGAGTGTGCACGTGTGCGTTTGTGTGTGTGCACACATGGAAACCTGTGGTGCTGAGGAGACAGTGGCCAGACAGGAGATTGCGGGGAGTTCTGCTCCTCCCGCCCTCCAACCACAGGGCTCCCGCTCTACTGGGGTATGAACTACTGAAACCCAGTGACCGGGTCTTAGTCAACTCTGCACCTCCCACTGCCCGCCCACAGGCAAGCACTGCTTAGATACACAGTACGGGCTTGCTAGGTGGAGAATGCATGATCAAATTCAGCCCAGCCAGAGCACAGGAGTGGCCTGGATCCCACACAGTGGGGGAAGCTGACCCCGTGGGAGGGCACACCTCAGGGCATCCATTTGCTGGCCAGGGAAGGTGCTGGTGGGCACATCCTGGGCCCTTATGTTCCCTATTGTTTCACTCTTTCATAAAGTGGTCATTTTTAAAAGACCCAAATAAAACCAAGCAGTAAAACACACAGATTAAATTGCATCCAAGCTGTCTCAAGCACACCCAGGTTGACTCAAACTGTGGAAAGAGTATTGCCAAGAGCCACTATGAGCCTCCTACTTCCTGGATTCCAGAGCCTAAGAACTCAGCCCTCATGCCCCCCATGAATGTACCAGTGTGTACTAATAAGTCCCCCCATGGCCACCGACAGACACTATATCCTTCATATTTTAAGATTCAATATTGACATTTAAATATATGTCTATACCGATCCCCATGTCATTGAAATGTGATGACATGTAATTTGCTGTGTTTTTTTTTTTCGTGCCTGTCCTGAGGTGGTTGTGTGTGTAGGGGAGTGAATCACATGGTCTTAAAAGTACTCGGGCCACCTTTCAGTGTTTGATTGATTGGATTGAAATTCTATCATCTTCCAGAAAGGATTGAAAGCATTTATCTAGGTTTGCTGTTCTTGACTTCATGAATTTCATGGAGTCAACCATACCTTATGGTTGTGTTTTCTCAAATTTGTGAATTGGCAAATCCTTCTGGGTTTATACTGTGTGAACCCCACCTTTCTATTCAGTAATGATGCAATCCATTCCCATCGAGTTTCTCATGCAGGGTTCTGTAGATGAAGGGGATTGATTATGACAATTATTGGGCTAAAATTAGAGGGACCCTCTGGGATTACTCCAGCTTTTCAATCTATGTGTTTTATATTTCTGATCATCACTCATGGTTGAAAGATTCAGAGAAGTCTACTGCTTTATCTCATGTGTCATTTTTATTCAATTTCTAAGGCTCTGTGTTCAAAACATTTCTCTGAAAAGTTTAAAACTGAATTTCTCCGTTCATGACGCTTTTCCAACATACTCATAGTCCTAGAGGAGCCCTGGAAGAGGGCCTTGTTACTTTGTTTTGACAAAGTGTCAACTGAAGATAAAAATTCTTTTCCAAGATGATGATGACTAAGCCATGGATGGCAGATTTGTGAAAGTCCACTTAGAGGGTAAAGCTGTCTGCAGGATGAGCAGAGGCATTGACATTTTGAGGCTCACTTCGAGAATTCAAGAAGATACCGTTTCACCTCCATTGTGCCTTTGGATTGGTGTTCACGACCCAAATTCAGGGAGGACTTCAGATGGTCTTCAATTTTTTTTTTTTAACCAAACTCAGCCCCTTATCCTTTCTCAGCATGTAAGAAGCAACTCCCACTGCAAATGTGCTACTATTCTAGCAGATTGAAAGCAACAATTTGAGTGACGAGTATTTGCACAATTCTGGTTAGAGCAATTCTTACTAATTGTGCTTGTAAACATTGGGAATTGATGGGAGCATCGGAGTGTGTCTAGAATTTTAATAAGTGCTGACTCCAGATGTGTGACACCAGCGCTACAGGATAAAATGTGTGCTTACACTAAGCCACGCTTTTAATTACTTTTTTTTTTTGTCTTTCTCTCCGATAAGTTGGTAGTTCTGGCCTTCAGTACCAACTGAGTCTGGCATAGCTGCACAAAAAATCTTTGTAGCCTGCATACCACCTGTTCATTCATTCTTTCATGCATCCATGCATTCATGAGAAAACCACATTTCCTTATTAAAATCTACACTAAAGGTTTTAGTAAATAGCATATGAATATTAGAAATACATTGTCATTCAAGAAGCTAGTTATCTTAAAGACACATGGTTGGATAAAGATGCTAGTCTGTGCTCACCACCACCATCATCATTGCAAAGCTCTTTTCATCAATGATTTGTAAGAACCTGGGAAGTGCAGCAGCCTGATTGATGCTCTTGGATCCGAGATAAAGCCCCTGTGTTCCCCACTTCACCCTGACCACAAAGTGCTAATTAAGAACTGTTGTAGTCCCCCCAGTGGACTAAACCTGGCCAACACAGTGAGACTCTTCCTCTACAGAATTTTTTTTTTAAATCATTTGTGCATGGTGGTATGTGCCTATAGTCCCATCTACTCAGGAGGTTGAGATGGGATAATTTTTTGAGCCCAAGAGCTCAAGGCTGCAATGAGCTATGACTGCACCACTGCACTCTAACCTGGGTGACAGAGTGAGACCCTGTCTCTAAAAAACTAAAAATAAAAAAAAAAATTCTGGCCGGGCATGGTGGCTCATGCCTGTAATCCCAGCACTTTGGGAGGCCAAGGCGGGCAGATCATGAGGTCAGGAGATCGAGACCATCCTGGCTAACATGGTGAAACCCCGTCTCTACTAAAAATACAAAAAATTAGCCGGGTGTGGTGGCAGGTGCCTGTAGTCCCAGCTACTTGGGAGGCTGAGGCGGGAGAATGGCGTGAACCCGGGAGGCAGAGCTTGCAGTGAGCCGAGATGGTGCCACTGCACTCCAGCCTGGGCAACAGAGCGAGACTCCATCTCAAAAAAAAATAAAAAATAAAAAACTAACTAAATAAATAAATTCTAATGGGACAGTTCTAACAGTTGTTTCTTTTGGGGAAAGCAAAAGACAATATGAGAAAGTGGATTCTGCTCTGCAAAAATGCTAAACACTTTGGTCTTCAGAGCCCATGACTCTTGGCCTCTAACCATGCCGTGTATTTGGAAATTAAGGGTTGTGGCTGGCAGGTGCTGTGAATGTGTGAGGACAACTGGGAAATGGCAGTCATCTCTTTAAAGTGAATGGAGAATAATGGGGTATGTATTATTGCATTTTCAGGGAGAAATTGGGGAGCAGGGCCTGGCAGGCCGACCTGGAGAGAAGGTCTGTTTGTTTGTGCTTTTATTCATTCATTTTATTCATTCATTCATTGTTATATGCTACATCTTGTATAAATTATTTAGATGCCAAGAGGAATTAATGCTGGTTTTTGGGAGCTCACTGTATGTCCAGGATAAACTGGACATTGAAGAACAGTTGAACAGATGTCACGAGTGGTGGCCTGCAGGTGTTGGGGGCATAGGAGAGGGCTTCCCAGACTTGGGGACTGTCAGAAAGGATGCTGAGAAGGTGACATTGTTGCTGAGTCCTAAAGAAACAGGAAGGGTTAGACACCAGGAGAGGCAAAATAAGGGTTCCTGGGAAAGGAAACAGCTGAAGTAGACAAGAGCTTGGGGATGCCCTAGTGAACGAAATTCTCTAGAATTCCCCTTTCTCCACTGCATTGCTTTCCATGTGATGTCCACTAAGCCAGAACATCTCCAGTTCCTGGAGAGCAGGAACTGAGAGCACATGGCCTGCAGCTTGGCCCCTGGGAGAGCCTTCCTGTTGACACCTTGTGAATATTTTGTTCTCACAGGGAGAAGCAGGCCTCCCAGGGGCTCCAGGCTTCCCAGGTGTGAGAGGAGAGAAAGGAGACCAGGTAAGTGTGGCAGCTTCCTTCCTCCCACACAGACACCTCGCCCATCTCCACAGAGAGCAACCCCCTGTGGAGTCTCAGTCCCTCAGGAGAGTGGTAATTTTGACTGGGTGAAGAGTGTATTTCTCAGTGTTGATGGAAGGGACAGGGAAGGGGAGAAGACTACTTGGGTCCTTGAGCTGGGACAAAGGACCATTGCTGGGAGATGTCTCTGGAAAGGGCAGAGCATTTTCAGATGAGACAGATGGGGCTGAGGGGTGGAAGGCACCATCTATCAGGGGACAAATGGAGAAGGAGGTGCTTCACACCTAACTGACTAGTTCCCCTCTGAGTTACACTTCACTGTGGCCACTTTGCTGATAAGGCAAGGACAAGTGAGAGAGAGAAATATATACATGTATACTTTTCCAAAGTCATGTTTCTCTTACTTGGAAGAGGCAGGAATTCAGCTCTGTTTGGGTTCTAATGTTTTCTAATTTTATCTCATTATAGGGAGAAAAAGGTGAACTGGGACTTCCAGGACTGAAAGGTGACCGAGGTGAAAAGGTAGGAGAAACTCACTCTCATTCTGATCACTACTTATTATTAGTTGATTTTTTCTAAAGGAAGAGATTTTCTGCAGAATATACTGTGTCTTTTTTTTTTTTTTTTTTTTTTTTAAATCAGAGTCTCACTCTGTCATCCAAGCTGGAGTGCAGTGGCATGATCTCGTCTCACTGCAACCTCTGCCTCCTAGGTTCAAGCCATTCTCTTGCCTCAGCTTCTCAAGTAGCTGGGATTACAGCCATGCCCCACCACACCTGGCTAATTTTTGTGTTTTTAGTAGAGACAAGACTTCTCCATGTTAGCCAGGCTGGTCTTGAACTCCTGTGCAACTCCTGACCTCAGGTGATCTGTCTGCCTTGGGTTTCCAAAGTGCTGGGATTACAGGCGTGAGCCACCATGCCCGGCCTGTACTGAATCTTTACATTTCCGCAGAATTTAGTTGCGTTCATGACTCCAAAGCTGTTTTTTGAGAAAATAATACGTTAGACATAAACCTCAAACTTTATTGTTTGCAATCATAAACTTACAAGGAAGATAATAGTATTGGAGTTGACACCCTCATCTCACTATCCATCCGTCCATCCACCCTTTTGTGCCTGTGACATGCAAGCACTGCCTGAGCTCCTGTCCTGTGCTGAGTGGTCTGTGTGGCCTGTTTACATTCAATCTCTCTCTGAACACTACTGCCCCTTTCACAGGTATAATAGACATGATTAGCCCAGGTGTGAGGGCAATGGAGGCACCAGCGGAGTGTGAAGAACAAGCTGAGCAAAAACCCCATGTGCCCTGACTCCTGTATCCTTTCCCCTGCATCGTTCATGAGCCCAGCGTGCCATTGCTTGTGTGGTTGACCCTGGAGCCAGCCTGAGTCCAGGCAGACTGTATCTAAATCAAGGGGGCATCATTGCATTTGTGGAGCCCTACTGTGTGCCCTGAAGTGCACAGAGAGGCTTCGTTGGCATTGTCTTCCAGGCAGATACCATGTCCATCAGGAGCAGCACAATCAAAATGGACGGTGGAAGAGAATTCAATGACAGAGTAATTGCAGGTTGTGGACAGTGCTTAGGGAAGCCGATGGGATGTGGCCATACCCTCCAGGACTAGGAAGAGCAAGAGTGGGAAAGGACAAGGGGAGGGAGCTGTCCCAGAGTCCAGAGAGGCTGGCAGCCATAGAAGGAGCCTGGCAGTCATTCTGGGCAGAAAAACAGACAAAACCAGCTCTCCTTGGCCTGACATCCTCAGCGTCTCATCCCGTCCTTCTCTGTCCTCTCCATCTCCTACCAGACCACTGGGATCCAGGGGTTGAGGCCAATGAGACCACTGAGGTTGCCTCCTGGGATGGAGAAAGGAACAGGAGTGGATATAAAGGGACAAACAGAAAACAGCCACTGGTATCCATAAGCATGTTTTGCATGTGAAAAGAGCTGAGACTCAGAGAGATTTTGACGCGCGCCTAACCTACAGAACCACGGGTGGGACTGCATGGCCAGCCCAGCCCACAGGGTCTGACTCTGATTGCTTTGGAGGGAGGCTCCAGACTGCCACTTGCCTTTGGCAACATGCGGGCAGGTTCGAGGAGGAAGAATGCACTTTTTAAATCACAGTGTAACAGAGGATGTATGCCTACTCTCTCCAACCTTCTTTTACAAAAACAGGATGGAGAGTATGATGAACCCTAACTTGGCACACGTGGTCTGGGAAGGAAAGTCCCTTACTATTTTCACCTCCTAAGGACTCGGATCCCTGGTCCCAGCCCCTTCTTAGAAAAGCAGCCCCCACTGAGGAGCCAAGCCAGCACCCAGGATAGTGTCTGGTCTAGAGGTGCAAGTAGGTGCTTCATCTATAATATTTCAACTCATGTCAAAGCCCCAGAGAAACCTGTGCTGATCAGAAAACATAATGGAATTTTTAGAGACCTGCTTGGTGAGACAACTGCAGTTGCGTGAACCCCCTACGAGGGGGTGGACTCATAGGGTGTGATGAGGTTTTGTTGTGGATGGAGTCAGGGGTGAGGCTTTAGACTGGAGTCAGCATGATTTGGTCAGAATTTGTCCACTGGAAAATCGCTGATTAGTTTGACACACGCGTGAGCTGTTGCCAAAACCGCACATGCACGAGATGTTTGTCCATGGTCTTATTTGTCTGAAACACAAGATCCTTTGCTAAAGCAGTGTGAGCTTGAACAGCGTGCGGGGAAGTCATGGGTTCCGTATACTCAGTATGTTTTGCAAGTTGCAGTTTCTTGAGTTTTCCGTTGCTCACTCTGGTGATCTTCATAACAATGAACTGTGAAGTCATTTTCGTCTTAATCCCCAGTTTATAGGTGAAAGAACTAAGGCATAGAGAGATGTACTGTCTTACCCACACTCACAGAACCAAATCTTGGCTGGGACCACATGCTGACTCCAGGCTAAAGCACCGCCCCCCCACCCCATCCACGACAAAACCTCATCACACCCCAGGAGTCCACCAGACACAGGGGGTTCACACAACTGTAGTTGGTCAGTCGAAGGGCTCTTTTGCCAAGCAGGTCTCTAAAAATTCCACTACGTTTTCTGCCCAGGCTTACGGAGTGAGGGTGGGTGTGAGTCCAAACAGTTGGGCTCTAAAATACGTGCTTTCAACCACAATGACTGACATCCTTTCTACTAGATTCTAACTTGTGCTTCTAGTTCTTACCCTTTCACCAAAGATACGTCCATTTGCTCTGGCAGTCATTGTCTAAGAAGACTGATAGAACACGTACCCTCTGCTGATAGAACATGTACCCTCTGCTGGTAGAACCCTCACCCTCTGTTTGTAGAATACTTACCCTCTGCTGGTAGAACCCTTACCCTCTGCTGGTAGAACCCTTACCCTCTGCTGATAGAACACATACCCTCTGCTGATAGAACATGTACCCTCTGCTGATAGAACGTGTACCCTCTGTTGGTAGAACACTTACCCTGTGCTGGTAGAACCCTCACCCTCTGTTTGTAGAATACTTACCCTCTGCTGGCAGAACCCTTACCCTATGCTGATAGAACACATACCCTCTGCTGATAGAACATGTACCCTCTGCTGAGGAGAACATATGCTCTCTGCTGGTAGAACCCTTACCCTCTGCTGATAGAACACGTACTCTTTGCTGATAGAACATGTACTCTCTGCTGGTAGAACACATACACCCTACTGATAGGTGCTGATAGAACCATTACCCTCTACTGGCTCTAAAGGGGGTACAGGCATGGACAGGGTTGGGAGTCCCACCCTGAGTAAGGCGCTGTACCAGGCACTTGCTTTTCTTGCTGTTTCATGCTCAGTTCTGACCAAATGCACCTCTAGTTCTATAGCAACTTTATAAACATCTGCCCCAAACCCCTCATAGGAGTTTATTTGTGCTTGCCTGCAGCTTAGTAGAAAGAGCACCATTCTTGGAGCCATAATGCTGGCCTGGAGTATGGTCCTGGTTCTATCTGCTGTGTGGCATCTTCCCTGACTTTCCTGTGCCTTGGTTTGCCAGCCCAACAAGGACCCTCAGGGTTGTTAAAGAGCATAAGGATTTCCTGTTGGTGGATGACTTGTGGCAGGCTCACCGAGTGCAGGACTGTCCTGAGCACCATCTGTGTAGGGACTTAGGTAATCTCAGGCCAACCCCATGAAAGGTCGCTGCTGTCAACAACATCCCCACTTGATAGATGAGGAAACAGAGGCACAGAAAAGCTAAGTTGCTTGCGCAGAGCTGCATGAATAGAGGTTTAAAGTCAAGATCTAAACCCTGCCAGTGCACATAGAAAGTCCTGGCTCTTAGCACAGAATGCCACACGCTAGGCCTGCCCTGGGGCTGCCTCAGGAGGAATGGCGCCCACACACCCAGAGGGGTCTTGCATCCTTCCTCCTCCTGCATGATGCTTTTCAGGGTGCCCCATTCTCCCAAGTTTACTTTCTCCCCTCCAATTTCCAGATCTTTTTCTGTGCTGGTGCTTTCTGGCCTCCAGGCTGTGCCTCCCATCCTCCTTCTCTGGGGCTGGAGGCTGAGGACTTTGCTCCAGGCAGACTTGCGGTCTATAAATAGAGAGCCCAGAGTGGAAAAGGCTCTGCCTCAGTAAGCCATTCGGGCCTGCTGCTGCCGTGGACTTTTCAGAAATGCAGTTTCTATTTGAGAAACTCATTTCCAGAATGCAAAGGCTTAACGAGACCATAAAGCCCCTTTGATTACTTGGACGGAATTGCCAGGGCCATGGCAGTCACATTCAAGCTTCCAAAGAATCTGGTTTGCCTTTCTTTTCCTCCAGAGAAATATGTGATAATTGACAATTTTGGTCAGAAAATCCAAAAGAAGACATTAAGGCAACATTGCCCTCTTCTGACTGTGCTTTGCCTGTCTCTGCCTCTGCTTCTCCCTTCACATCCCCTGCTCTTCCCCGTTACTGGCACTTAGGCCCATAGCATCAGGGAAGGGTGTGTGTGTGATGCTCCTGTTCCAGCAAGGGGCGCTGACAGTCAAACACCTCATGGAGGAGCTGGGATTAGAACCCAGGCCTGTTGCATCAACCCTAACACCCATTGATCCTTCTTAGTCAAGCCTCTTTTCCAAAGGCAGAGAGCCCCCATGGGTCTACCTGCTCCAGCTCGCTGTTCTTCCCTTGTCCACAGCCCTCAGGATGAGGAGGCTCTTTCCAAAAGGCAGTCTTCATGCCCTCAGGGTGAGAGACACATCTCTCCTCCAGCCCTCTTCTAATTGATACCCATTCATATATTCAACTGGGAAAACACTTAACTTTGATCATTGGGACATTTTAATGGAGAGTAAATTGGTTTCGATGAGATTGGTTCTGGAGCTTGAGTTCAACAATGTCAGGAAGAGAACTGGGTAAAATCAAATAATACACAGTAACACCAAGAAAGTGCTTTTGTTTCTGAAGCTACTGGAACTTTAGTCAGAGCAATGCTACACAACTGTAAAGGGCATGCATTCTGAGCTTAAAACCAGGTTCGGCCATTTGCAGAATGTGTGACTTAGGGCAGGTTCATTGACATTTTTATGCCTCAGTTTCTTCATCTGTGAAATGGAGATATATATATATATATATATATATATATATATATATACATACATATATATATACATTATGGGCATTGCTACAAAGATGAAATGGATTCACACATGGAAACTACTTAAACCAGGAGCTGGAATCAAATGCTAAATAACAATAGAAATAATGGTAGAAAAGGATACAACATTTTATAATTATATTATTGTTGTTGACTAAGGGCAAACTTGTCTCTCTCTAAACCAACTATATTCAAACATTTTTCTATTTCATAACCATATTTGGAAGGCTTGCAATAGAGCCAGTCCTGGGCTGGTTCAAGAAGCAGATCTAGACATAGACACCTGTCCCCTGGGACCATGTGGCACACATGAAATGACAGGCTTTGGAAACTGTATCCACTCACCATGGACTGTCTTGCGGGGAGCAGCTCAGTGACGTCCTTTCCTCAGGCCAAATGTAATAACACCATATTCCTTACGGTCTCACTCAATCTCTGTGCCATGCTGTGAGCTGTATGTATTATCAGCATCATTGTTCTGCAAAGAGAAAACATGCCAAAATAGGTAAAATAATTTATAAAATGGTATAGTTAGGTTTCAAGCTCAGGTGATTCAACTCCCAAGCCTGTGTTGCTTATAGGAATGTAACACTGTTCCCCCCAGGTTCCTGAGAAGAGCCCACTCCTTCACGGGGGTGGGGCAGGGCCTGCTGGCATCCCTGGGACAGCTGGACTTCAAATGTGTAATTGTGCTCAGGGCATGTGTGTGAGGATGTTTGCTGTAACAAATCAACATTAGTTATGATTGCAATCAGAGGAAAACCACATAAATGTCATCAACGGGAAGATGGATAAGAAATAACTTTATTACCTTTTTTATTATACTTTAAGTTCTAGGGTACATGTGCACAAGATGCAGGTTTGTAAGATATGTGTACATGTGCCATGTTGGTGTGCTGCAACCATTAACTTGTCATTTACATTAGGTATATCTCCTAATGCTATCGCTTCCCCCTCCCCCCACCCTACTACAGGCCCCAGTGTGTGATGTTCCCCACTCTGTGTCCAAGTGTTCTCATTGTTCACTTCCCACCTATGAATGAGAACATGGGGTGTTTGGTTTTCTGTCCTTGCGATAGTTTGCTAAGAATGATGATTTCCAGCTTCATCCATGTCCCTACAAAGGACATGAACTCATCCTTTTTATGGCTGCATAGTATTCCATGGTGTATATGTGCCACATTTTCTTAATCCAGTCTATCATTGATGGACATTTGGGTTGGTTCCGAGTCTTTGCTATTGTGAATAGTGCCGCAATAAACATATGTATGCATGTGTCTTTATAGCAGCATGATTTATAATCCTTTGGGTATATACCTAGAAATGGTTTGGCTGGGTCAAATGGTATTTCTAGTTCTAGATCCTTGAGAAATCGCCACACTGTCTTCCACAATGGTTGAACTAGTTTACAGTCCCACGAACAGTGTAAAAGTGTTCCTATTTCTCCACATCCTCTCCAGCACCTGTTGTTTCCTGACTTTTTAATGTTCCCCATTCTAACTGGTGTGAGATGGTATCTCATTGTGGTTTTGATTAGCATTTCTCTGATGACCAGCAATGATGAGCATTTTTTCATGTGTCTGTTGGCTGCATAAATGTCTTCTTTTGAGAAGTGTCTGTTCATATCCTTTGCCCATTTTTGTTGGGGTTTTTTGATTTTTTCTTGTAAATTTGTTTAAGTTCTTTGTAGATTCTGGATATTAGCCCTTTGTCAGATGGGTAGATTGTGAAAATTTTCTCCCATTCTGTAGGTTGCCTGTTCACTCTAATGGTAGTTTCTTTTGCTGTGCAGAAGCTCTTTAGTTTAATTAGATCCCATTTGTCAATTTGGGCTTTTGTTGCCATTACTTTTGGTGTTTTAGTCATGAAGTCCTTGCCCATGCCTGTGTCCTGAATGGTATTGCCTAGGTTTTCTTCTAGGGTTTTTATGGTTTTAGGTCTAACATTTAAGTCTTTAATCTATCTTGAATTAATTTTCGTATAAGGTGTAAGAAAGGGATCCAGTTTCAGCTTTCTACATATGGCTAGCCAGTTTTCCCAGCACCATTTGTTAAATAGGGAATCCTTTCCCCATTTCTTGTTTTTGTCATGTTTGTCAAAGATCAGATGGTTGTAGATGTGTGGTATTATTTCTGAGGGCTCTGTTATGTTTCATCGGTCTATATCTCTGTTTTGGTACCAGTACCATGCTGTTTTGGTTACTGTAGCCTTTTAGTATAGTTTGAAGTCAGGTAGCCTGATGCCTCCAGCTTTGATCTTTTGGCTTAGGATTGTCTTGGCAATGCAGGCTCTTTTTTGGTTCCATATGAACTTGAAAGTAGTTTTTTCCAATTCTGTGAAAAAGTCATTTGTAGCTTGATGGGGATGGCATTGAATTTATAAATTACCTTGGGCAGTATGGCCATTTTCACAATATTGATTCTTCCTATCATGAGCATGGAATGTTCTTCCATTTGTTTGTGTCCTCTTTTATTTCATTGAGCAGTGGTTTGTAGTTCTCTTTGAAGAGGTCCTTCATGTCCCTTGTAAGTTGGATTCCTAGGTATTTTATTCTCTTTGAAGCAATTGTGAATGGGAGTTCACTCGTGATTTGGCTCTCTGTTTTTCTGTTATTGGTGTATAGGAATGCTTGTAATTTTTGCACATTGATTTTGGATCCTGAGACTTTGCTGAAGTTGCTTATCAGCTTAAGGAGATTTTGGGCTGAGATGATGGGGTTTTCTAAATATACAATCATGTCATCTGCAAACAGGGACAATTTGACTTCCTCTTTTCCTAATTGAATACCCTTTATTTCTTTTTCCTGCCTGATTGCACTGGCCAGAACTTCCAACACTATGTTGAATAGGAGTGGTGAGAGAGGGCATCCCTGTCTTATGCCAGTTTTCAAAGGGAGTGCTTCCAGTTTTTGCCCATTCAGTATGATATTGGTTGTGGGTTTGTCATAAATAGCTCTTATTATTTTGAGATACGTCCCATCAATACCTAATTTATTGAGAGTTTTAGCATGAAGCATTGTTGAATTTTGTCAAAGGCCTTTTCTGCATCTATTGAGATAATCGTGGTTTTTGTCTTCGGTTCTGTTTATATGATGGATTACGTTTATTGATTTGCATATGTTGAACCAGCCTTGCATCCCAGGGATGAAGCCAATTTGATCATGATGGATAAGCTTTTTGATGTGCTGCCAGATTCAGTTTGCCATATTTTATTGAGGATTTTTGCATCGATGTTCATCAGGGATATTGGTCTAAAATTCTCTTTTTTTGTTGTGTCTCTGCCAGGCTTTGGTACCAGGATGATGCTGGCCTCATAAAATGAATTAGGGAGGATTCCCTCTTTTTCTATTGATTGGAATAGTTTCAGAAAGAATGGTACCAGCTCCTCTTTGTACTTCTGGTAGAATTCGGCTGTGAATGCATCTGGTCCTGGACTGTTTTTGGTTGGTAGGCTATTAATTATTGCCTCAATTTCACAGCCTGTTATTGTTCTATTCAGGGATTCAGCTTCTTCCTGGTTTAGTATTGGGAGGGTGTATGTGTCGAGGAATTTATCCATTTCTTCTAGATTTTCTAGTTTATTTGTGTAGAGGTGTTTATAGTATTCTCTGATGGTAGTTTGTATTTCTGTGGGATCGGTGGTGATATCCCCTTTATCATTTTTTATTGCATCTATTTGATTCTCTCTGTTTTCTTCTTTATTAGTCTTGCTAGTGGTCTATCAATTTTTTTGATCTTTTCAAAAAACCAGCTTCTGGATTCATTGGTTTTTTGAAGGGTTTTTTGTGTCTCTATCTCCTTCAGTTCTGCTCTGACCTTAGTTATTTCTTGCCTTCTGCTAGCTTTTGAATGTGTTTGCTCTTGCTTCTCTAGTTCTTTTAATTGGGATGTTAGGGTGTCAATTTTAGATCTTTCCTACTTTCTCTTGTGGGCATTTAGTGCTATAAATTTCCCTCTATACACTGCTTTGAATGTGTCCCAGAGATTCTGGTATGTTGTGTCTCGTTCTCATTGGTTTCAAAGAACATCTTTATTTCTGCCTTCATTTTGTTATGTACCCAGTAGTCATTTAGGAGCAGGTTGTTCAGTTTCCTTGTAGTTGAGCAGTTTTGAGTGAGTTTCTTAATCCTGCATTCTAGTTTGATTGCACTGTGGTCTGAGAGACAGTTTGTTATAATTTCTGTTCTTTCACATTTGCTGAGGAGTGCTTTACTTCCAACTATGTGGCCAATTTTGGAATGCATGAGATGTGGTGCTGAGAAGAATGTATATTCTGTTGATTTGGGGTGGAGAGTTCTGTAGATGTCTATTAGGTCTGCTTGGCGCAGAGCTGAGTTCAAGTACTAGATAGCCTTTTTAACTTTCTGTCTCGTTGATCTGTCTAATGTTGACAGTGGGGCGTTAAAGTCAACCATTATTACTGTGTGGGAGTCTAAGTCTCTTTGTAGGTCTCTAAGGACTTGCTTTATGAATCTGGGTGCTCCTGTATTGGGTGCATATATATTTAGGATAGTTAGCTCTTCTTGTTGAATTGATCCCTCTACTATTATGTAATGGCCTTCTTTGTCTGTTTTGATCTTTGTTGGTTTAAAGTCCGTTTTGTTTTATCAGAAACTAGGATTGCAACCCCTGCTTTTTTTTGCTTTCCATTTGCTTTGTAGATCTTCCTGTGTCCCTTTGTTTTGAGCCTATGTGTGTCTCTGCATGTGAGATGGGTCTCCTGAATACAGCACACTTATGGGTCTTGACTCTTTATCCAACTTCCCAGTCTGTGTCTTTTAATTGGAGCATTTAGCCTATTTACATTTAAGGTTAATATTGTTATGTGTAAATTTGATCCTGTCATTTTGATGTTAGCTGGTTATTTTGCTCATTAGTTGATGCAGTTTCTTCCTAGCATGGATGGTGTTTGCAATTTGGCATGTTTTTGCAGTGGCTGGTACCGGTTATTCCTTTCCATGTTTAGTGCTTCCTTCGAGAGCTCTCGTAAGGCAGGCCTGGTGGTGACAAAATCTCTCAGCATTTGCTTGTCTGTAAAGGATTTTATTTCTCCTTCACTTATGAACCTTGGTTTGGCTGGATATGAAATTCTGGGTTGAAAATTCTTTTCTTTAAGAATGTTGAATATTGGCCCCTACTCTCTTCTGGCTTGTAGAGTTTCTGCTGAGAGATCCGCTGTTAGTCTGACGAGCTTCCCTTTGTGGTCACCCGACCTTTCCCTCTGGCTGCCCTTAACATTTTTTCCTTCATTTCAACTTTGGTGAATCTGACAATTATGTGTCTTGGAGTTGCTCTTCTCGAGGAGTATCTTTGTGGTGTTCTCTGTATTTCCTGAATTTGAACGTTGGCCTGCCTTGCTAAGTTGGGGAAGTTCTCCTGGATAATATCCTGAAGAGTGTTTTCCAACTTGGTTCCATTCTCCCTGTCACTTTCAGGTACACCACTCAGATGTAGATTTGGTCTTTTCACATAGTCCCATATTTCTTGGAGGCTTTGTTCATTTGTTTTTACTCTTTTTTTCTCTAAACTTCTCTTCTCGCTTCATTTCATTCATTTGATCTTCAATCATTGATACCCTTTCTTCCACTTGATTGAATCAGCTACTGAAGCTTGGGCATGCATCACATAGTTCTCGTGCCATGGTTTTCAGCTCCATCAGGTCATTTAAGGTCTTCTCTATGCTGTTTATTCTAGTTAGCCATTCGTCTAATCTTTTTTCAAGGTTTTTAGCTTCTTTGCAATGGGTTCGAACATCCTCCTTTAGCTCAGTGAAGTTTGTTATTACCAATTATCTGAAGCCTACTTCTATCAACTCATCAAAGTCATTCTCGATCCAGCTTTGTTCCATTGCTGGCGAGGAGCTGCATTCCTTTGGAGGAGGAGAGGCACTCGATTTTTAGAATTTTCAGCTTTTCTGCTCTGGTTTCTCCCCATCTTTGTGGTTTTATCTACCTTTGGTCTCTGATGATGGTGACGTACAGGTGGGGTTGGTGTGGATGTCCTTTCTATTTGTTAGTTTTCCTTCTAACAGTCAGGACCCTCAGCTGCAGGTCTGTTGAAGTTTTCTGGAGGTCCACTCCAGACGCTGTTTGCCTGGGTATCAGCAGCGGAGGCTGCAGAACAGCAAATATTGCAGAACAGCAAATGTTGCTGCCTGATCCTTCCTCTGGAAGCTTCATCTCAGAGGGGCACCTGGCTGTATGAGGTTTCAGTTGGCCCCTACTGGGAGGTGTCTCCCAGTTAGGCTACTTGGGGTTTAGGGACCCACTTGAGGAGGCAGTCTGTCTGCTCTTAGATCTCAAACTCCATGCTGGGAGAACCACTACTCTCTTCAAAGCTGTCAGACAGGGATGTTTAAGTCTTCAGAAGTTTCTGCTGCCTTTTGTTCGGCTATGCCGTTCCCCCAGAGGTGGAGTCTATAGAGGCAGGCAGGCCTCCTTAAGCTGTGGTTGGCTCCACCCAGTTCGAGCTTCCCGGCTGCTTTGTTTACCTACTCAAACGTCAGCAATGGCGGGCGCCCCTCTCCCAGCCTCGCTGCCGCCTTGCAGTTTGATCTCAGACTGCTGTGCTAGCAGTGAGCGAGGCTCTGTGGACGTGGGACCTTCTGAGCCAGGCGCGGGATATATTCTTCTGGTGTGCCGTTTGCTAAGACTGTTGGAAAAGCACAGTATTAGGGTGGGAGTGTCCCGATTTTCCAGTTACCATCTGTCACCGGTTCCCTTGGCTAGGAAAGGGAATTCCCCAACTCTTTGTGCCTCCTGGGTGAGGCGATGCCCTGCCCTGCTTTGGCTCATACTCCATGGGCTGCACACACTGTCCAACAAGCCCCAGTGAGATGAACCTGGTACCTCAGTTGGAATGCAGAAATCACCCATCTTCTGCATTACTCACACTGGGAGCTGTAGACTGGAGCTGTTCCTATTTGGCCATCTTGGATCCCCCCTCACTTTATTACCATTTACACAATAGAATAGTATATAGTGATATAAATGATCTACCACTACGCATATCAATATGGATACTTCTGAAAACAATGTTTTTATATGTCTGAAATAGTTTATAATTTGGAATGCACATATGTAATTATGTATGTATGTATCTATCAAGGTAGGTGCAGGGTGCACCTACCTGCACCCTGCAGAAGACAACACCTTCTGTTGTCTGGGGAAAATAGTATTAGCTGATCTGTTGCAGCATAAGCAGAGTTGGGAGGAAGATTAATGGTCATGGATTTTCCATTTCTCCATCTAGGGTGAAGCTGGTCCTGCAGGCCCTCCAGGGTTACCTGGAACTGTAAGTTACTCTGCTTCTAATTCTTTCTCCTCTGAATTCCTATATTGGGATTCATACTCCCCCTCCACCAACTGCCACTACTTAGTTTTAAGTATCTCCCCTATTGGAGTTTGCCAATAGCTAGGCCTATTCCTAGGTTCTACAAACCAAAAATATATACACTTCTCTAAGAACCATCCTATGCTTATTGATTTATTCAGCAAAAGCACAATTATTTATCAGAATGGGTGCTAGATACTGAGAATACATATCTGCCTGTCACATATGGGGAAACTGAGGTCCAGAGACAAGAAGCAGTTTGCCCAGCGTAAGACTGCACTACCATGACCCAGGAACTGGGCTTTATTCATTGGCCCTCTATATGTGTTAGGGTGGGCATGGTGAGTTGGTATTGAGTATCAGTAAGAGCGTGGGCTTTGAGGGCATGAAGACCTGGCTCCCAGCTCTGTCATTCACCAGCATTGTGGTCATAGTTATGGTCTAACAAAGTCAGTTTTCTCATCTGTTAGAAAATATTATACCCAGCTATCTTGTACATGTGGAGTGAAAGTTAATTGAAACTACAAAATATTTGGCAGAGTTTCTGGTGCATTATAAATATTAAAAATTTTAAAAATTGCCATTATTATTATTTATCTTACTCCCAAGAACTGTATAATGGGGGCACATTTTTCTTTTTCTTTTTTTTTTTTTCTATTTTAATGTTTCTTCCTCATCTTGAGATCCTCTGTTTTGACCAGCTGATTTCAGGGAAGTTTGCACATGGCTTCTTGGGCTGGCCCTGACCCTAAACATGTATCAGGAGTTGGCCAGTTACTAGCCCTTGCAGGGGATGCCAGGGGAGGAGAGAGCCTGTGCACTCAGAAATCCCATTTGTAGTGTGGCAAAGAATCTTACTCTGTGCTTTTCATCAAACCAAAATCATTATTCCACAGCTCTGTCTCCTCCCCAGCAATGCTCATCAAAATGAGACTCAGACATTCCATAAGGGTGTTGGAAGAAATTGGGATCACAACTTTAGAGTCGGAATTAGTCATATCAAATTTTTGTTTAAGGTTAATAACCTACAGCATTGGCAGGGGTGCAGGGCAGCAAGCAGTCTCATACCTTTTTGGTGGTAGAACAGATTGGACACACCTATTTGAGAAGTTACTTGGCAGTACCAATATGTCACAAAGTGCCTACCCCTAAGCTTAGATATTCCATGTCTAGGCATTTATCCTGCAGAAATATTTCTATGTGTGCATTTTTAAAAGCATGTATAAGGATGTACATTGTAGTATCACTTATGACAATCAAAAATTAGAACAGACCACATGATCATAAGCACAAAACTAAGTGAATCACAAAATATCTGTATCATGGAATTCTACAAATTAATATGCGTACAATATGTGTATGGTCTTGAAAAGATAGTGATACTCAAGTGGAACTAGGCAAATTAAGTAGAAAAAATCTATTAGTCAATCACTGCATATTGAAAGATAAGAACACAGGCTCCCCAGGCCACCTATGTGGACGCCAGTTCCTGTCCTGACATTCACTAGCAGCTTGAACTTCATTCTGTGGTTTACTTCTGTGTCCTCCAGTTTTCTTATCCATAAGGCAGGACAGAAACAGATAGTCCACCTCTTAGAGTTATTTTGAGACCACATGAGTGAAGGCCTCTCAATGGCTGTAAGTAATCATCTATAGTCGCCGTTACTATTTGTATAACTTGCACAAAGTTATATATTTCTAAACATTTATAATTGTGTGGAAATATATAGGAAACAGTTAAAAATATGGTAAACTGAAAAACAGTGCCTTCTGGAAAAGGGACAGGGGTTGGGGACATGGAGGGCAAGATATAGGAAGCTACTTTTTTCCATCTTTTTTTAACGTATGGTGGTTTAGGACCATTATCTATGATGTTTTTTGTCCATTTACTGCTTCTTTCGGGCCCCTGCTGGGACCCAGGCATCTGCATGGATCAGATCTGTCAGGGCTTGTAGCCTAGTGAAGAAGATAAACTAACCCTACAGTGGCAAAGATATAGCTACATTGCAAATTATAGTAAATGTGATCCAGGAAAAGAACAAGATGCATCAACAAGAATAACATGGGGACCCAAGTTGTATCTGCATGGTGGAGAGGGAAGAGGGATCCGTGAAGACACGACATTTAAAAGACACCTGCAGGTCTCCATATGACCTTAGTCATAGAAAGGGAGAGGAGAGTATGTTCCAGGCGAGGGGAACAGTATTTGCAAAAGCTTTGAAGCTGGAGAAAGCATGACACCTGAGAAGCCTTTTTTTTTTTTTTTTTTTTTTTGAGACGGAGTCTCGCTCTGTCGCCCAGGCTGGAGTGCAGTGGCGCGATCTGGGCTCACTGCAAGCTCCGCCTCCTGGGTTCACGCCATTCTCCTGCCTCAGCCTCCCGAATAGCTGGGACTACAGGCACCCGGCATCACGCCTAGCTAATTTTTTGTATTTTTTAGTAGAGACTGGGTTTCACCATCGTAGCCAGGACGGTCTCAATCTCCTGACCTCGTGATCCGCCCGCCTTGGCCTCCCAAGGTGCTGGGATTTCAGGCGTGAGCCACCGCGCCCGACCTAGCCTTAAACACAGCCTAGGTGGGGGTGGCCAGGCTGAAGGAGCCTGCAGGGGCCAGTCCGCCAGAGTCTTTGTAGCCTGGGCTCTGTCAAGCAGGGATTTCCCCTCCTCTCCTCCTCTCCCCAACCTTGTCTACTACGCACCTGCATCCCTGCCTGATGCCCAGTAGATGGCAGTAGTGAGAAGGAGACATTGTGACATGAATCCAGTGTCCTGGCAGAGCTCTTATGGACACCTGCAGGGAAGAATGTTTCTTTCCCATTTTACTGATGGGGACATAGAAGCTGAGGAGACATGTCCAAGGTCATACAGGGTTTGGAGCTCAGGTCTTGTGCCTCCAGGGCTCCGGAATCTAACCACTATGCATTTCTGCCTTAATAAATAAATAGCCAGGGATTTTAAAGAAAGATGTGAATCTAATTGTCAAAACTAATAATCGTTCCAGGAAGCTTTGGGGCTGTATTCTTTCACTTGTAAATCTCTCCAAGGCAGGTTTTAAAAATGAAACACTGGGTTCCTTGATGCCCATCTTTCTAATCTCTGCGGTTTCCTTTTCAGACATCCCTGTTCACACCACATCCACGGATGCCCGTAAGTAGCAGCGGTGCCTCGGGGTGCCCAGCGTGCCTCGGCCTGGAGGGCAATGTCCAGTGTGGCCTGGGAGCCTGGACTGGGTGGGGTGAGGACTCAGCCTCATCGCATTCATCACTGTCAGGGATCTGGGCTGCTGGGCTTGTCCTGAAAACAGGTGGAGAAAGGGCCTTGCAGGGAGCTGGCTCCAGGGTCAGGCAGGACATTCCAGGGGCCTAGAAGTCACCTCTCATAGCTAAGAGCAAAGGCCAGGCCTCTCTGGGAAAAGTTAATTCTTCAGTAACACAGAGAGTAGCTGGTGGTTTTGAGGAGAACAGAGTTATTTGAGATGCCAGAACATGAGAGTCAGAGAGAGGCAAAGGCGTTCCCCATGGATGCTGGCAGTGAAGGAGACCAGAGATAGGGGTGTCAAGAGGGGACCCCATTCTCAGGCTGTTCTGGGACTGGAACCTGAGATGTAGCCTGGGGTGTGCCAGATGGACAGAGAGTGATGCTGGCTACTTCCACACACAAAAACACTTGGCAGGAAATAAAGCTTCGCCCTGCAACATCTAGAAACCTTTTTCCTCTCTTTTCATGAATGGCTCTTCAGAAAATAGGTGTTTTCAGGATCTCTTATGCTGTTGGCTGAAGCCAGAAAACATGCCATTGTTTCTTTTGCTGCCGTCGATGCAGTTCTTCTGCTATTAGGGCTTGACCTGCGGGACAGCTGAGAGGCTGAGGTAGATGTCCATTTCAGCTGTTGCTATCTTCATTTATTCAATATTAAGTCGATTCCATTTTAAAAGCTTAAAAGAATCCTGCGTGTGATGCAAAAGAAGGAAGCAGGTAGAGAGACTGAGTCAGGTGCTAAAATTACTGCAGGAGAAGGAAGGATTTTGTGCTTGGGAAGCATAATGGGGAGATGGGGGCATCCTAGGGCAGCACAGACTTAGGGAGAAGTGGGTGAGAGGCGGCTGCAGGAAAGAGCAGGTGCACAGGGCTCTGGCTGTGAGCCTTTCCTGAAGGGAGAGAAGGCCCTGATGTTAAAGGAGCCCTCTTGTCACTGAGCTGTCAACCACTAGAGGGCACTGCCTCACTGCCCACCTGTCCTTGAAAATGTTCCTTGTTTCTTCGCTGAGACCTAGTTTTCTCAATTACAAAATTGGGACAATAAAAATACACTTTCAGGATTAAATGCAAATAACAGGATTTTTGCACTTTACATAAAACATTTAGAACTCTGCTCTGCTCTGGCAGAGACAGGCACTCACTGCATGAGGACACAGCACCTCCCTCACCTGCAGGGCGGGTACTCACTGCATGAGGACACAGCACCTCTCTCACCTGCAGGGCGGGTACTCACTGCATGAGGAACACAGCACGTCTTTCACCTGCAGGGCAGCACTGACTGCATGAGGATGCAGCACCTCCCTCACCTGTAGGGCTGTCGCTCACTGCATGAGGAACTCCCTTACCTTACTGCCACCCTGTCTTCTCACCTGCTCTCCCAGAGAGGGGCTTGGAAGGACAGAGCACCCCATGCAGCAGCTCAGCTCCGGGCGTTTTCCTGGCACTGCTGCAACCAAGCCTCCTAACAGCCTTGAGGGAGTGGCACCTGTGTCCATCTTACAGGTGATGGTCCTGCAGCTCAGAGGTGCTAGGGAACTTGCCAAGAAGGCCCTACCGGTGAGATAGGAATTAGGGGCTAGTGTGTCAGCCATAGCGCACTGGATGGAGCGTCTGTACCGCTGTTGCTTCAGTTCCAGCTGGCTGTCCTGTGCAAGGGGCTTCCCATCACACTGCCTGTCCCTTCCACTGGTCGCCTGCCTTTCCTGGACCACCTCCATGTATTGCCTCCCCCTGCCCCTGACATCTGTGGGCCTCCCTCCCTCAGGTCCACCCTGAGCCCCTCAGGATTGAGACAAGCCTACAAGTCCAGCCTCTCCTTAAAGGAATTGCTTTGTAAAAAGACAATTTCCAGAGCATTCCACTGGGAAGGCACATGAGGGGCCTGTGCCGCCCTCCCCTTTGAGTTCCAGCACTGACATCCTTCCTGCAGGCTCTGCATTGCTGTGGGAGCCTGGGAGCCAGGAAACCACTCTCAGATGCAAACAAGGAAATTATATCTATGGAAAAAAAAAGTTTCATTGTGGGCAATTGCCTGAGTCTCCCCAGGACTGGCTTCGTCGCCATGGCAACCCATGTTTGTATTGATGGATTTGGAAAGTGTTATTCTGTTTGACTTCTCCCTGCTCTGCTCAGGCACATGCCTTTGAGCCCCTGCAGTGCATGAAGAGGCTGGGGAGAGAGCAATTTAGAGGGGTGTTAAGGTCTGCTGCATAATGAATGAAGAGAATGGAAAGGAGAAGAGGAGGTGGAGGGAGAAGCCCGACTCATTTTGTCACCCTCTCTGGGACTGAGGAGGCTCCTGGGGATGGCTGGTGGCTGCACCTGATGAGGTGACAGGGTGATGGTGGTTTGCAGAGGACAGAGCAGGCTGTTTGATGGTGTGCATATCCCTGGGGTCTGCAGATGTCAGAACCTTTGCTGGAGGAAGGTGGGACAGGCAGCTTGGTGCTTGGGGAAGTTACAGTGGAGAACTCAAGCAGGGTTTTGTAACTGGAGGCTCATCAGTTGTTCCAAAGCAGTTATCTTAGGAAGGCTCTGTCCAATTGGCCTGATTCTACCCCCTCACCCTGCTAAGGAGGCTTCCAGGATGCCCAGGCAATGACCAGAGCCTGCAGAGATGATCATGCGTCCCAGAGATGGTGTTTAACTTGGCTGAGGTCACCAGGGAGCAGTGGGGAGGAGACGGAAGCCAGCCAAACTTATGCATTCAACAGCTGCTGACAGAGCCCTTCCAGGGGGCCCCTGGAGGGAAGGTGCTGCCTCCTGACTCCTAGGCTCCGGGGCAGGAATGTCTTGAGCACCTTGAGTCCTTCTCTGGCCCGTTCTGACCCTCCGTAGGTCCTCACTTTGTCTTCCTGCCACTGCAGTCCCATTCACCAACACTGGAAGAAGACTGTGCAAACGTCTTCCCTGTGTGTCTCCTGAAACAATCCCATAAGCCCTTTTGTCTTTACGAATTGTGTTGCCAGTGACTGGAGGACCAGAAAAAGACTTGCAAATCCCAGCCATGGGTAGTTTTCTAGGAGGAAAACATGCTAGAAATAATGGTATTATTGTCCGTGGTGAATGGGGCTAGACATGTCTCCTTCTGAGCTCAATGGCAATGGAGATTCTAGGCAGAGGAATGAGCTGGCATCTGTTGAAACCTCCTCTGTGTTGGGCACTGTGAAACACTTTGCAAACGCAATCTCACTGAATCCAGGTCACAGCTCTACGAGGTAGACTATGTCGGTTCCATGCAATAGGTGATGCTGAGTGAGGAAGACAGCCGCAGGCCATGCAGTTTCCAACTGCCGTATCAGAGAGAGGCTTGGGAAGGGAGGGCAGGTAGAAACCATGGCTGCAAGGCCTCTAACATTTGCAGAGGCATAGAGAGAGAAAGTAGCATGAAACCCTTAGTAGATACTGTCTTTCTATGCTGATTTCTCCACCAAGTAAAGGTTAGAACTAGCCAACTTCAGGTTCTCTAATGTAGACATTAGACTCTTTCTTCCAGATGCATCCAGGGTCCTCCCTTCATCTCCTGCTCTCTAAAGCCATATCTTGCAAACACCCCATCCATGCAGGACTCCCTTCTACACCCAAGGCAGATGCTCATCCCAGCTCTCCTTGGGCTTATCTGTGGCAGGGGAGCCCGATGTCCCCCTAAGCAGGCTGTGGGGATTTGGGACAGTAGCAGGTTCTGCTCCTTGAGAAGGGCTGCATACTGCCTTTCTGGGTACATGTGCTCTGGTTGTTATCTGCCATCCTGGAGAACTCTGCAAACCCGTGCTGTTTCTCTTTGATGTCTTGCCTCTGCTGCACCTTCTCTGTACCATTGACCTTCACCCTGTGTGGAAAGGGGACCACCTCTTTATTTTGCAGATATGGAAACTGCAAAGGTCATATGGGGTCAGTATGGGTAACTACTTTGCCCAAGTTTATATGGCCAATAAGTTAGAGGGCCAGGGCTCCCAAGACAGGCTGTATGGGTCTGAGGCTGAGACTGTGTCCTCACTGGTCCACTGGCCCCACTTCTCTCCTGCACAGTGGCCCTTCAGCTGTGGAAAGATACGCCCTTGAGCCCTTGGAAAGCTGTCCTCACTGTAGTCCCCCATCTGCTCATCTTCTCCTTGTTCCATATGAATTGCAGGCTGAGGATCACATGTCCCTTCAACCCTCCTGGGAGATGTGTTGGGCACCCTGGATGTGGCTCCCTGGAAGTGAGCCTGCCCCATCTTGGATCATTCCATACTGGGCCCACCCAGGGTACTGCCTCTCCAGCCTGTGTCTCATCCTTTCTTCAGCAAAAGTTAGACACACCATTCTGACCATCCAGATTCTAGGGTTCAACCCCCAGTCTGTCCCCAAAGGTCTGGGTTCCTTTAGTTAAGCACCCCTCCCCAGCTTCTCTATCTAGAAAGGGGTTGGAGCTGGGCACGATGGTGAGGACCTGTAGTTCCAGGAAGCAGGTACACAGGAGGCTGTGCAGGGAGGATCGCTTGAGCCCAGGATTTCAAGAAAGGTCTGGGCAGTATAATGAGACCCCATCTCTACTAGAAAGAGAGAGAGGAAGGGAGGGAGAGAGAGAAAGAGAGGGAGAAAAAATAGTGTTTAGGCCAGGGGCCTTTAAAGACCCTTCCTCCTCTCAAAACTCTTTCCATCATCATTCACTGATGATCTACCACATACCAGGCTCTGAGCTGGAGGGGACATGAATCAAACCACACAACTAAGTGTAAAACTGCGGCCATAACAGGGCTCAGGAGGAGAAAGGCACAGTACACTGACCTGCTGTAACAGGAGGGTTGGGCCCATTTTGGGGTTCAGCTTCCCAGAAGAAGTGATTCCTGACCTGAAAGATGAGTCAGAATCAGTCCTGGGGAGTAGGAGGGAAGAACCCCCAGGCAGAGGGAACAGCCTTTGGGGGTGGGGACCTATCAGGTGATACACAGGACTGGAGGTGGCCTGTGTGTCTGGAGCTGGGGACATGTACCCTGTGACGAGGGGCAGTTCTCCCTGAAGTCCACTCTACCCTATGCTTCTCACCAATAGGGAGAACAAGGGCCCAAAGGAGAGAAGGGCGATCCAGGCCTTCCTGGGGAACCGGTGAGTCTCTTGTGTCCCCTTCCCCCGCAGGGCTGGTTACCTGGAGACCCGGACTCCAAAGGCTGACCAGCTCTAGATCTGCACCGTGCATTCCACACCCAGGAGCCACACTGAATGGAAGGCAGCCCTTTCTTCTCCTCAGGACGCTAGCTACGTCCCCTCCTTGGATCTCAAATTATACCCATTGCAACATCCCCGCCCCACCCGCCCATCTGCTCAGAACCAGGAGGATGAGCTGGTTCATGGCAACTTGTGTGCTTACAGGGACTGCAGGGCCATCCTGGAGAACTGGGGCCTCGGGGACCCGCTGGACCACCGGTAAGAAAACCATCCCTTCCCCTGCTGGCTCAGAGACTTGGAGATCCCAGCCACACTCTCTCGCTCCAGGCCACCCTCCCCAGTTCTCTCCCCTGGCATTTTGGGAGTAGACGCTGGGCAGAGCAGCCCCAATGTGCTGCAGAGGCTGAGTGGCCCTCACTAAATGCCCCAGACACAGCCATGGGGACAGGCCCCACCTCTGTACCCCTGGATGTCCCTATTCTGTCATTAAAGGGTTGGCGTAGGTGAGCTCCAGGTTTCTGCCATGCTCTCCCTTCTCCTGCTCAGCGGGATCTGGAGAGCAAGGGCCTCTGCACATAGGGGGCACCTTGGTTCCCAGAGGATTTGCAGAACAGGAAATGGATCCCAGCCATGGAGTGGCAATGCTGGTTTAAGTGACACCTGGTACATGTTAGTGCTTTGATTTTGTCATTTTGCTTGGTGTTCGCCTCTGCACTGGATCTTGGTTCTCTGGGAGACTCTGTGCTATGGTAGGAGATCCTGCTGGGGTGACTGGGGACCCTGCCTGGCTGTGTGAGCCCCTCTGAGCGACATTTCTACAGAGGGTCGGTGCTGACCCCTATACCCTGGGTCGGTGGTGAGGATGGAATTAAATTGCGATATGACCATCTCCAACAGAGGGCCAGGAAGTAGTGATTTTCTTCACCTTTTAGACAGTGCTCCCGGGCCCCTTCAGTTTGGAATAATGCTTCTGATGAGCACGGTATTCCCGAGACCTCCCTGCTGTGAGGGGAAACAGCATCACTGAGGGTGTCTTACCCCCGCCCCTCTTTTATTTCCTGTTTAGGGTGCCAAGGGACAGGAAGGTGCACATGGGGCTCCTGGAGCAGCTGGAAACCCTGTGAGTCCCTGTGATCGGCCTGCCTCGTGGGGGAGCCCCGGAGGGAGGCCCCGCCCAGTGTCTGCTCTGCTCTATGGCTCACAGCTCTGGGCTAGCTAGGAGGACGTGGCCCAGAAGGTTCACCCACACTTGAGTGGTTGGTTGGAGTCAGCACGGAGAGAGGTTCTGGCCTCCACCACCTTCGTAGCATTTCTTGACTTTGTCCACATGCCCAGCGAATGAAAGAAATCTTTTTCTATGCACATGTGGATGAGACACACACAGACCTCCCCTCCCAGGTGAGGTTGTTACTCCAAGAAGGGTGCTTACATGCACAACCACGTACACGTACTCTACAAACCAGAGAACACACATCCTATAATACATGCATGCACACATGTACACACACACACACACAGCCCCGAACACACAGATGCAGCCAGGAAAACACACAGACATCTCTATGCACACTTCTCAGCTGCTCCTGGCTCACCCATCCTTGGGGCCAGATCCAGGGTGTATTTGATCCCCGTGGGGCTGGCACTTGTTCCTGGAGCTGACTGGGGCTCTGTCTCATGGTGCGGAGCCAGAGAGCTCAGGCTGGACTGTGGAGCTGGTGGGAGGCAGGACGGGCTGACTCATCCCTGGGTCTCTGGGGAGCGGTGGCAGCAAGAGGAGCAGCAGCAGCACACGTCCGGTCTGCTCCTAGCACCACTGCCGGGTGCCCTGTACCAGCTAGAGGGTGCTGATATGGCCAGGCCACCATGCGTATGGTCAGGTCGGAACTGGGTCTGCCAAGGTAGTGACCAGTGTGGATGCCACAGCGGGGACAGACGGCAGCTCCTCCCTGCTTGTGGAGAGAGCCCTGGTTCCAGCCCGCCCTGGAGGGGAATGGAAGCAGAGTGTAGGCAAGGAGGAGGCTGGGAGTGTTTTTCCATGAGTCCTTACCCTGGAGATGCACAAAACCCAGGGACAGTGGGGAACGAGGCCTGGAGGAAACATGGGCAGCCTCGAGGGCCGTGAGAGTTCCCTGGTTCCCCGCGCCCATAATGTTGACCCACCTGCAATGTCCTCACCCACGTCTCCTTTCGTGGATCATTGCCCAGCCGTCAAGTTCTAGTTCAAATCCACTTCTTACCTGATTTTCCAGTCAAAGCCAACACACACACACACCCCCACAAACATGCACACACACATGTGCACACACACACCTCCACAAACATGCACGCACACACACACCTCCACAAACATGCACACACGCACGCACACATCTCCACAAATATGCACGCATGCAGGCGTGCACACTCACCTCCAGAAACATACACGCATGCACACACACACACACCTCCACAAACATGCACACACTCAACGCGCATGCACACACACACCTCCACAAACATGCACACATGCACGCGTATGCACGCACACACATCTCCACAAACATGCACACACGCACACACACATATCTCCACAAACATGCACTCACGCAGGCGTGCACACACACCTCCACAAACATACGCGCATGTGCACGTACACACACACCTCCACAAACATGCACACACGCACGCACATGCACACACACACTTCCACAAACATGCACACACGCACACATACACACACCTCCACAAACATGCACACATGCACGCACACATACATCCACAAACATGCACACATGCACACACACGTCCACAAACATGCACACACGCACACACATATACACGTCCACAAACATGCACACATGTGCACACATACACACGTCCACAAACATACACACACACGTGCACACATACACTCCCACAAACATGCACACATGCATGTGCACACATACACACACCTCCACACATACACCTCCACAAACATGCACACACGTACATACACCTCCACAAACATGCACACACACGTACACATATACACACCTCCACAAATATGCACACACACGTACACACACACCTCCACAAACATGCACACACGCACTTGCACACATACACCTCCACAAACATGCACACACGCACGCACACACACCCCTTCACAAATGCATGCGTACACCTCCACAAACATGCACACACGGACGTACACACATGCACCTTCACAAACATGCACACACGGACGTGCACACATACACACACCTCCACAAACATGCACACATGCACGTGCATACACACACCTCCACAAACATGCACACACACACATACATGTCCACAAACATGCACACACGCACGTGCACACATACACACACATATGCAACTGAGATCTGAACCATTCCATTTTCAATGTTTCCTTTTCCTCATGCACTTAGGATAAGGCCAAACCTCACCTGAGATCCTCTTCTGTGGTTAGGTCCCAGCCCTTCTCTGCCCACACCCAGGCTCCTTCACACCCCTGTGCCTTAGCTCTAAGGAACTTCCAGAGTCCTCCTGCCCTCCTGCCTCTCACCTCTGTGCCAGAAGCCCACTCACCTGAGGCTTGGTGCTTGGGACACCACGGCCCTCCTGGGATGAGGTTCACGTCTGCAGGGGCTGTCAGGTCAGCAGCAGTTCCAGCACATCACGGTGAATTGAGTATGAGGCAGGTTTGCAGAGAGAGTTGGGGCAACTACTTCTAATCAATGCGTTTGGCCTTTCTAAACTTCTGTCTCTGAACAGGGTGCTCCTGGACATGTCGGTCCCCCCGGTCCCAGTGGCCCTCCAGGAAGTGTGGTGAGTAATTGGGAGAGGGCATATGCACGGCCCAGCCACCAAGCTAGTTAATGTATCTTCCCCAAAAGCCAGAGGCGTAGGATACATGGGAGTAAGGGGAGGATCCTTACTCCCATTTTCCAGATGGAGACACTGCTGTCCGGACATAGACCACCCAGAAAGTTCACACACCTGAGCCCTAGGCAACTCGCCAGCTATCCAGAGGGTAAATGCAGCTGTCGGCATCTGCAGAAAGTCTGTACATTTCACTGGTGTTGGAATCAACACCCTAGTTTGCTTCAGAAGAAAGAAAATGAACCTAAAGAAGTCAAAGATCCCCTGACGGCTATTGGGAGACCTGGATTCGAATCCAGTTCTTTTATTAATTGACGTGACCATCTTGGCAAGCCCCTCCTTGAGGTCTCGGCTAGTTCATCTGCAAAATGGAGACAATAGCTTGGCTGCTTCACCTTTAGGGTTGCATCTTTTTTGGCCTGATGAGATTCTGCCTTTTCCATGTCGAGGCCCAAGGTGTCCGCTAAAGGACCAGCTTTAAGATTCACCATAAACACCAATTTAGACTTGAACATTGTTCAGCAAAACACTCCATGACGTCTAGTCAAGGGCAACAAAGCATTTTTCCCCTACAATAGATTTAGGTCAGTCTTGTTTCTTCATCAAGCCTTTATAGGTAATAAGCATAGTAGCTTAGAGGACTGAGCCTTTATACATGCTAGGCATGGTACTAAGCACATTACATGTGTTCATTCATTTACTCCGCACAGCAACCCTGCTGGAGGAATATGTGTTCATTCATTTAATCCACACAGCAACCCTGCTGGAGGAATATTATTATTTTACATGGAGGCTTCCTGCAGCCCAGCCTGCATTCTTCTGGCTGGGGGTCTTCTCTGGCCTCTAGATAGTATGTTGTTGGGCCACGTGATGGGTGGCCAGCAGCACCACCAGCAGAATAGCTCAGATCGCTTGTCCTCAGCTGTCGTCACTCTGAAGGTATATCCTGTGCAGGATCCCAGAGTCACAGCAGGACAGAGTTCCAGTGGCCAGCAAGTGTATTTCTTGCTGCCTGTTCTCCCATGCTTTATTTATTTTTATTTTTTGAGGTGGAGTTTAGCTTTGTCACCCAGGCTGGGGTGCAGTGGCATGATCTTGGCTCACTACAACCTCCGCCTTCTGGGTTCAAGTGATTCTCCTGCCTCAGCTTCCCAAGTAGCTGGATTACAGGGGCATGCCTCCATGCCCAGCTAATTTTTGTATTTTAGTGGAGGTTGGGGTTTCACCATGTTGACCAGGCTGGTCTTGAACTCCTGATCTCAAGTGATCCGTCCGCCTTGGCCTCACAGAGTGCTGGGATTACAGGCATGAGTGTTCTCCCCTTTTTGCTTCTCTGTTTCCCTACTATTGCATCCATGGGACACTTGCACTTAGACCATGTCTCAAAGTCAACCTTTGGGGGACTCCAAAGACACTGTTGGAGCAGATGCCCCAATGCTAAGGCTGGGTTCTTAAGGCCATCCTCATCTTCCCAGAGTGTTCACTGTACCAGGCCATGCCTTCTGATAGTTCACAGCCCAGAGCAGGCGGCAAAGCTTCCAGCAGACCATGCCTGCTGTTAAGAGCTCTGATGTGCACTGTTACAAGGCCAGGCCCCCCGGGAGAGCAGCAGTCATGGGCAGGGAGGAGGTGGAGCTTTGGGGAATTTAAATAAAGGATGGGAATTGGGTGGGAGCTGTAGTCGTTGACCTCAGTGGGACCTGATGATTCTTCCCTGGGGGTCACGAGCCACCAAGAGTGACCAGTCATCTTTAAATTCACCACGTCTGTAATCTTCCTTTCCACAGGGTGCTCCTGGCCTCAGAGGCCCCCCTGGGAAAGATGGGGAGCGTGGTGAGAAGGTAAGACCAGTATGATCTCTCAGCACACAAGCGAATATCCTTAACTTCTTACAGGCACTGAAGGAGCAGCTCACTCTGCTGGGGCCTGGTTTAGGAATCAGCAATCAGAAGGGGTTTACTAAGTAGGAGGGAGAGGAACACCGTGCCGTCCCAGTGGCTCATTTATTCCTCACAACAGACCTGAGAATCAGACAAGTGCCCATTCGACAGATGTGGAGACTGAGGCTCTGTGAAGTTAATTAGTTTGCCCTGTGTCTCATAGCAAATGAGCTACAGAGCTAGGTCTGTCTGACTCCAAATCCTGTTTTCTCTCGATTCAGTGCACCAACTTATCCATTCTACACCTATGCTCACACACGTAAACCTTCCAAAACTATGAGATTTTTTTTCTTGAGACAGGGTCTCACTCTGCCACTGAGGCTGGAGTGCAGTGGTGTGATTTCCACTCACTACAACCTCTGCCTCCCGGGTTCAAGCAATTCTCATGCCTCAGCCTCCTGAGTAGCTGGGATTACAGGTGTGCACCACCATGCCTGGCTAATTTTTGTATTTTTTGCAGAGACGGGGTTTTACCATGTTGCTCAGGCTGGTCTCAAACTCCTGGACTCAAGTGATCCACCCGCCTTGGCCTCCCAAAGTGCTGGGATTACAGGTGTGAGCCACTGAACCCAGCCTGAGATTTTAATTATTAATAAGAGAGACACATGTTCCCATGCCAATTTAAAAAAAAAAAAACCCAGAGGCCAAGGAGGAGAATCTACACCCTTTTAAATTCCATTCTGCATTTCTCTGACATAGCACCTTAGGAAATGTCTCTGAGGTTAATTGGTGACACTGAGCCAGGGCTCAGGAAATCAGACGTACTCATTTGAATGGTTCAGCGTTTGGACCTGAGTCAAATGCCAGCTCTCTTGCCCTAGATGCATTGATATAAGCTAGGGTGACAAAAGTGCTTCTCAACAGGGGTTTTTTACCCAGGGAGATATTTTTTCTTGTCACCACTAAGGGGAGTAACTGCTCCTGGCATCAGTGGGTAGAGACCAGAGAACCTGCTAAAAACCTCACAGCACATAAGACATTCCCCTTATAAGAATGATCCTCCCTGAAGGTCAATAGTGCCAAGGTTGAGAAACCTGATCTAAATAAAGCGCACTTTCTTTGAACCTGGATTTTCTCATCTGTAAAATGAGAGTGATGCCGCATTGATCTAGGTTGTGAGGATTAGCTGAGGAATTGGGGAGTCATGTGCAAAGGACTCAGCAGATAACAGGTGACAAGGGTACCATGTGGTTGTGTCGTGCCTTCCCTGTGTGAGCAGATCACACTAATATCCATGGACAGGAAGAGACGACATTGGGGCATGGATTGTCCACAGAGGTCCCTCCTAGCACACACCTGGCCAAACTTCTTAACATGAATTCTTTCAAGTTCAAGTTCATCTACTTGGTGCCTTTTAAAGAATCACTTCAGTTCTTATGTTTTTGCATAATTTAACAAGAGGAGATGTCATTTGCCTTTTTGCAGGAAGGTTCAATTTTAAGATACATGTCTCCCAGAAAAAAAGAACTTAGTGCAGAGAAAAATGATCAACACATCTATGAAAACTCTCTTGGGTTTTTGGAGTGTTGATCATAGGCTTAATAATAACCCTATGGGCCGGGCGTGGTGGCTCACGCCTGTAATCCCAGTACTTTCGGAGGCCAAGGCGGGCAGGTCACTTGAGGTCAGGAGTTCATGATGGGCCTGGCCAACATGGTGAAACCCCATCTCTACTAAAAATACAAAAATTAGTTGGGTATGGTGGCACATGCCTGTAATCCCAGCTACTTGGGAACCTGAGGCACAAGAATCGCTTGAACCTGGGAAGCGGAGGTTGCCTTGAGCTGAGATCACATCACTGCACTCCAGTCTGGGTGACAGAGTGAGATTCCATCTCAAATAATAATAATAATAATAATAATAATAATAATAATAATAATAATAACAACAAACCTTATATAATACAGGTACAAACATTCATTTTTTGAAAAGAAGATAATGCCATTTCAGACTGCCTAGATTAAGCAAAGGAAAAACATCTGGATTCATCTGGTATTCCTTAATTATACCATGTCTGAAGGACGGCACATTATAAGTAGGACATTGGTAACCTGGAAGGGGATGTCCTCTTAGGAGAACTAACAGGTGCATGTTCAGAAACCAGAAATCAGTGGGCTATTGCCACATTCAGCCTCTAGAGGGAGCCAAATGCCTTTCCTTGGCTGAGCAGAAGCCCAGGCTGAGGGCCGGGCCCAGGATTTGGAAAGGAACCTCCAGGGCTCTGCAAAGTGGTAAAAATCCCGGACATCACAGCATACTTTTTCCCTCTCACACCATGTCCAGGGGCTGGCCTGGGGCTAGGGGAAGCTGATCCTGCTCCAGGCTTAGAGAGAGGCCCTCTCCATCCTTGCTTTGCACATCCTTGGCTCATCTTACCTTACCTCTGCTCCATCTGAGAATGTCTGGAAACACTGTGATTGCAGCTTCCACCCAGGGCAGCCCAGTCTGGGGAAAGGAGTCTGTCTGGTTCGCAGGGCTCAACCTAGTGTTCCACAGTCAGGGCCGCCACAAGGGCTGTTCAGAGCCCTGTCGTCAGAGAAGATGAGCACTGGCCTGGAGCAAGCTCAAAGCCCAGGTCCTCAAGCCGACCCCGGTGCCCATGCTAGCACTGTCACTCTCTCTCTCTCTTGCTGTCTCCATTGCAGCTTTAGGCTCTGTTCTTATAGTTGAAAACCTAACCGTAAGAGGGATTGGATTGTATCTACAGGGTTCCAGGGAACAGACTTAGTGTCCAATGTTGGGAAGATTTCAGAGAAGGCTGAGTATAAAGAAATGTTGCATAACAGAGCTACCTGACAAAGGAATGCCCAGTGTGGAGCGGTGGTGAGGTCTCCGCTCCCAGAGGAGTTCAAGCAGAAAGGAGGGCCGATCTGTAAGAGATGCACCGGAAATAGATTTGCCCACACTGGGTGGGAGGTCGTCACTAACGTCCTTTCCTTTTCCGTGTTTTGCATTGAGTTGATTGACTGAGGCTGCAGTAACAAAGTATCATGAACTGGGTGGCCTAAACAGCCAAAATGTACTTTCTCCCAGTTTTGGAGGCTGGAAGTCCTCAGTCAAGGTGTTGGCAGGGCTGGCTCCTTCTGAGGGCTGTGAAGGAAGCATTTGTTCCAGGCCTCTCTCCTTGGCTCATTGACGGTGTCTTGTCCCTGTGTATTTGTGTTGTCTTGCCTCTATGCATGTGTGTCCAAATGCTTCCTTCTTTGAAAGACGCTACTCATATTGGATTAGGACCATTGGAGGGTCACACTCCAGTATGACCTCATCCTAACTTTAATCACATCTGTGCATTGAAGTAGTAGGGGTTAGGACTTCAAGACATGAATTCTGGGGGACACAATGTAACCCATAACACACATTACACAGTCCATCTTTCTGTGTCCCAGAAAGCATGGGCCTTCTAAAATCATAAGGGCACCCCCAGGAAACCTACAAACCTACTCAAGCTGCTCCCCCATAGAAAAGCTTCGTGCTGAGTGTAATTGACCCTGGGAAATGTCTACTTTTCTTTCCAGGGTGCAGCGGGGGAAGAAGGCAGCCCAGGGCCAGTTGGTCCCAGGGGAGATCCTGGTGCTCCTGGGCTCCCTGGGCCACCCGGAAAAGGGAAGGATGGAGAGCCGGTAAGTGGAAGGTCGGGGGTCCCAGTGCCTGTAGAAACCAGGTGAAAATTAGAGAAGGAAAAGGAAAAAAATCTAACTGCCAGACTTTGCAGAAGTTGAACCGTGGCCAATGAAATGGGCCTGGTTGGGAAAGGGGTGGTGCAGGGGTCCAACAGTCTACTCTAATGTGGTTCAGGCTAGGGCAGCACAACCTCATGGACTGCTGGCCACATGCCAGCCTGGGCCAGTGCTGGGGACACAGAGATGGATGAGACAGTCTGTGCCCTGGAGATTCTCCCATCTCATGGACAGACAGTCAGGCAAACACATCCCCACACCTCAGGACAAGTGTGGTATGCTTAAAGAAGGACTTCTGATCTACTCTGGTGCTTTCAGCCAAGACTTCCAAATGTAGAATCATGGTTTTCATTGTGGCTGTGAGTGCCAAAGCCCTTCAGCCTGAAGTGAAGGTTTCAAAGCCTGCTTTGAAACGAGGCCTTGCCCCTTACTTGCGCAAGTCTATACAATAAGGCTCTTCAATGGGAAAGCAAACTGAGAGAGGCTAAGAGATTTCCTGAAGGCCACACAGAGGCAGTAGGAGGCAGAGTCGGAATTCACATCCAGGGCCTTGTGGCTCAAAACCAGATTCTGTTTCTTTTGTGCAAGTCAGGTCATAGTGAGTCTCACCCATCTCTGGGTCCCCAGCAGAGGATGCAGTCAGCCTGGCACGTGGTGGATGGGTCAGTGTTCACTCTCAGCTCCATGATTGTCCTTGTATTATTTATTTCTCCAGGGACTCCGTGGATCACCTGGACTCCCTGGACCCCTAGGAACCAAGGTGAGTGCTTGTCCAAGAAAACTGTGGGTGCTGCGACTTGCCGTTAGAAAGAGAACGTGGAAAAATTGATTATAAGCATCTCCGGTTACTTCAATCCACTTCCATGTTTCTCAGCTCATCGCGTTCCATTTGACTAAAGGTTCTAGGACTTTTTTTTTTTCAAAATCTTACTCTGTTGTCCAAGCTGGAGTGCAGTGGTGCGATCTCAGCTCACTGCAACCTCGACCTCCTGGGTTCAAGTGATTCTCCTGCCTCAGCCTCCCGAGTAGCTGGGACTACAGGGATACACCACCATGCCCGACTAATTTTGTTTTGTATATTTTTAGTAGAGATGGGGTTTCACTATGTTGGCCAGGCTGGTCTTGAACTCTTGATCTTGTAATACCCACCTCGGCCTTCCAAAGTGCTGGGATTACAGGTGTGAGAGGAGATAGAACCGGTGCACCCAGCCATTTCTGTGACTCTTAACTGTTATATTGAAGTAGTTGCCATATAATCAGTACTTAATAAATACTTACCATTAAATGAAGTGGTGGGAGACACTGACTTTCAATCGGCAGAGCAATAGGTCTAAGCAGTCTTGAATTATGAGTCTCATTGTGGTACCAGATGATTCCAAAATTTCGGAGGCTTAACACAGTAAAAGTTCATATCTCATGGACACTAGGTCTATGGGAGTCTTGCTGTGGGGAGTTCTGATCTGCACAGCCATTCAGTGGTCACGTGCGAATCCCATGGCTCTTCCATCCTTTAGTTTCAGAATCTTCTACCAAATTCTTGGGGTGCAACAATAAGTAAAGGAAAAGAGAGTGGAGAACCCTGTGGGAGGATTTTATGGGCCAGGCCTGGAGATTGCTAATTCATTTCCACCAACACCTAGTGACAGTCACACAGGGGAGACTGGGGCATGTCGTCTGCTGAGGCACGCAGGAGGAAAAGAGAAATGCTTGCTAAATACCAGCCAGTCTCTTCCTCAATTCAGTTGCACCCACAATTCAGAAACTATGACCTTTTTCATGGGGAAGTGTTCTTATGAGAAATTTCCTGAGTGGACAGGGAAGTTTCCTAAAATACCTTCTACATTGAATCATTCATTCATTTACACGTCAATTACCAATCAATTACCAATGCATTCATTACTTTATATACTGCATGTCTGCTGAGTTTCTTACCACATGTGTCAGATTTTAAGGTGAGCTGTGGGATGACAACAGTGCATATCATGTGTTTCAGGACCTCCAGTGGCTCACGGTTCAGCCAGGAAAACAGATATGTCAACAGACAAAAAGCAGATGAGTGCTAGGAGAGAGGGTAGCTCAGGGCACATGTGGGCTCAGAGGGGGCTCGCTAACCCAGCATGGTTTCATTATCATGGCTTCTTGAAGAAGGAGATGTTTGTCCTGGTTTTAAAGTACATGTAGGGCCGGGTTCGGTGGCTCACATCTGTAATCCCAGCACTTTGGGAGGCCAAGGCGGGTGGATCACGAGGCCAGGAGTTCAAGACCAGCCTGGCCAACATGGTGAAACCCTGTCTCTACTAAAGGTACAACAAATTAGCTGGGTGTGGTAGTATGCACCTGTAATCCCAGCTACTTGGGAGGCTGAGGCAGGAGAATCACTTGAACTCAGGAGGCAGAGGTTGCAGTGAGCTGAGATCATGCCATTGCATTCCAGCATGGGCGACAGGGTGAGAATCCATCTCAAAAATAAATAAATAAATAAAAATAAAATAAAGTGCATCAGCAGTTAGCAGGGGAAGAAGTTGAAGAAGGAGTCATTGGCAGGGGAATTAACAGGGAAAAAGACACTGAGGCATGAGGCGGAGTGTGTCCAGAGAAGAGCATGAGCTCTAGGTATGCCCATATCCAGTGAAAATTATTTGACTAACTCAGATGCATCAACTTTTAAAAATTTGGGTGAAACAGTCAATGACTGACTTGAGAATGTTTACATTTTGGGCTTTCATTTGACATGCATATTCAAAATAATAATAAAAGTGTTACTGTAAAATTATATTACTTCTTTTGTACTTGCATAAGTCTATGAAAACAATTTTTAAAGTTTCCTATATGCCTTCAATGTCTTCAGTCATCATCCCTTGAGCCACTTTCTAAGTCAGCTGACACTTCTCCAGAGCTGATTACTATGCATTCCACCTGAGTTCTTTAAAGATCCAACACTTCTGGAATGCATGCATGCTGCTATTACTGAAAGTTTTATTCTAAGCCCCAGAAACCATTCTCCAAACAGTAGGAGATGTTTTTTCCCCTTTTTATTTATTTCTTTCTATACTTGCACCTTTGGGATCTCAACAACATAAACACAGAGTGTATTGCTTCTCAAATTGTATGTGAGAGGCTTGCTTACAATAACATGCAAGATATGAAAATGTGAGGCTCCAGAAATAATTACTGTTATCTATATTAAATTTCATTGCTTCATGGTTTCCCCTTATTCAAGCAGGTGAGGTGACCTCTGTAAACATCCCAAGCTTACACTAATTTGGTCAATGTAGACCAATGTGCTTTTTCCTAAGGGTTATGTTCACAATCAAAATATTTTTCAAAAGGGAAAATGTTTTTGTGTGATATGAGTAAATACATAACCACTCCTCATTTCCCTGACTGCGGGATCATATAAAATAGTTCCATATGCCTGGAACAGTGGGTATATATGGAGAGGGGCAGAATAAGGAATTAGGACCTAGATTCTGGAGGATTTTGTGCATTAACCACCAATCTGAAGATACGTGGCAGGCTCCCCCGTGATGTGAGGCACACAGCCCAGTCCGATCTGCAGTGCTCAGGGGCTCCACTTCTTTCCCCTTAGGGGAGAAGGACCTCAGGGACCCTCAGGGCCTAGAGGGCATTAGGATCTAGAGGGCATTGATAGCCTCTTGGAAGACAGGAAGGTGAGGGCACCAGAAATGGTGGAGCAGCAAAGTGGCTTTAAATGCTCTTTCTATATGACCACTGATCTAACAGTAGGAGACCTTTTTTCCCCTTTATCCTGTTTATTCTGTAGCTATATCTTTGGGATCTTAGTGATCCATTGATGGGTAGGCTCAGAGTGTATTACTACCTAACTCACAGGCAGAGTCTGGGGGAAAAATAAATGTTATCATACAAGTATACATACATACAGTTGCCTAGCATAGTGCGGGTCACAGTTACCTGCTCAGTAAATATTCATGATCCTTATTATTAGATCACCCTGTGGGGTCTGCTTTAGACCTTATTATTAATTATTATGATTATGCTTAGATCCTTATTATTAGATCACTCTGTGGGGTGGCAGCAAGAAGGCAGGGGTTTATCTCTGCAGGCATGCAGTTGTTGGAGGAAGCCTAGGGGAAGTGGGGAAGTGGGGGAGGCAGCATTAAAGAGCAGAGGCAGGCTGAGACCCCCCGGGGGGAAGAGTGCAGGCATCCCTGACATGGGTCCAGTTGACCAATCAGTTTCAACTCCGTGAGTCTCAGAGCAAGTCATACTGCTCCTTTGGCCAAATGTTTCCTCCTACTTAAAATGTGAGATGTCTAAACGCATGACCCATTCCAGTATTGATATTGTGTAAATGTGTAAGTCAGAATGTGGCTTAGAAAGCTTTCCATAGTCAATTGGCATTGGGAAGACAAATTGGAATTTGAGGTCATCTTTCATTGAAGAATGGGTTGCTCAGCCGGAGGAAGAAGGTAAGAAGCAGGGGAAGCTAGGGAGAGGTGGAGAGAGAGATCCCAGAGAGGGTGACATCCACAAGGCTTGCCCTGGTACTGTCCCAGGTGCTGATTGAAATTAAGGAAATTTCCTTAGGAAATCAAGGAAGGGAGTTATTTGAAGGTTTTCCTTGACTGCCCCTTGGCCCCTCCTAATTCCTTATAACTGCAGGAAGACTCTTGAAGATGCCAGTATTTCTACTGAGTGGCACTTGTTTCTAGCAGGATAAATAAGCTTTGGCTTCATACAAAACTGGGTTAGAATCCCAGCTCAGCTACCTACAAGACAGATGACTCGAAGGCAAGTGGCTCAAGTGGCTTTGTCTCTCTGAGCCTCAGTTCCTTTTCTGTATGAAGGAGTAAAGAGTGTTTAACCCCTACAGGGCTCCTCAGGAGATCCATGATCTTATGACACACAGCTGTTGCTCAATAAATATCATCCTCCGTCTACAACCGCCACTCTTCCTTCCTCCCATATCTCTTCCTTGGACACTGCGCTACAGATTCTAGCTCACGTGCTCTGTTCTTTCTTAACCATTAGCCTTCTGGCTTTTCCTGTCAGAACATTAAGATATTTTTGCTTTTCTTGGGGCCATTTTCTAAAAGTTTCAGTTTATGAAATTGTAAGGTCATTTCTTTGGGGAGTTTGTTGGCATCACAGTGGACCGTAAACAGACAAACGGAGCCAGACCTAGTGTAGCTGAAAGCAGTCCGTGACTCCACACTTCCAGACTGGGCTGGGAGAGGCCTTTCTGTCATGCTCCTTCCTCTGAACAAGTTTATTTTGGTCAAAGGCAGAACTCAATGCCTGACACAGAATGATGGATGGAGGATTCTTTTGTTCCTGCATCCAGGAAATGGTTATTAGCTGCCACCTGTGCCAGACCCTAATCTGGACACTGTGGATACAGAGATGCATAGATCCAGTACCTAACAGAGGGGCTGAATTATTTTAGGTGCTTGGTAAACATTTGCTTGATGAAGAAATGAATGAAGATTTTCTACTTTCAGGCTGCTTGTGGAAAAGTCAGAGGGTCAGAAAACTGTGCACTGGGAGGGCAATGTGTTAAGGTCAGTGAAGATCTATGCAAACATTTGCAAAAAGACAGAAGGACAAGACAGGCAGAGGCAGCTTTATAACAACAAAATAATGGGACTGAGTCTTAGTTGATAGGTAGGCTTTGGAAGCTTAGAACATGGATGGAAGAAGATCCCAGACAAGGGGAAATAGCATGTATACAAAACAGAAGAGCAAACAAATACCATGGAAGCATACAAACTAGGTTGTTGACATGACTTAGCTTGCAATGGTCAGAGTTTGCTGATGTACATGGACCATGGCCTTGGGACAGGAAAGGGACAGTTTCTGTTTCAAACTAAAACAGAAAATAAGAATAACAGGAAAATCTGCATTAAGATTTTTAAAGCAAAACCAAAGTGCAAAGAAATATAGATTTATCTGACATTTATATGTGTTTAGTTCACTTTCTATCTTCTACCTCTGCATATAAGGTAATAATAGAGGGAGGACTGTTTGAGTTCAGAAGTTCGAGACTAGCCTAGATAACATAATGAGACCCTATCCCTACAAAAAATGTCAAAAATTAGGCAGGTATGGTGGTTCACATCTGTAGTCCCAGCTATGGAGGGAGGCTGAGGCAGGAGGATTGCTTGAACTTGAGAGGTCAAAGCTGCAGTGAGCCATGATTACACCACTGTACTCCAGCCTGGGTGACAGAGCAAGACCTTGTCTCAAAAATGAAGAAATAATGAATAAGAGATAATAATGCAACCATAATATACAATGTATTTCTCAACCTTATATAGTTGTTTTTAAATGTCTTCATAAGATACATGAGGATTTGGTAGAACTTTTTTTTAATTGATGAGGACCCAGTGATGCAGAGAGGTTGTGGGACTTACCGAAGGTCACGGGATGAGGTTGACTTGGTCCTGAGACTGGACCTAGAATCACCTGACTACCAGCTTGAAATCTTCCTACATGCCCCTCTCCATTGCTGCAATGAACTGGTGACAGATAAATCACATGTCATGATGGTCATTCTTGGTTCATGACACTTGTTTCCATATTTGTCTTTTTTTTTTTTTTTTTTTTTACTCCCTCTATTCCCCAACCTCCCCATAGAAACTAGGTAGATTTTCTAGGGATCCAAAGTATCTTGAACTTCCAAGAACCATTCATATCATATTATTCTAAAGAAACAGATTATACAAATTGAGAATTTACAGAAAATTTGAGGAGGGAACTGCTGGCAGAGATGAGGGCAGGGCAAGTGATGTTGCTGACTCATAGGAACCCAGAAACAGCAGGTAGTGTGACTCAGAGGCCCAGAGGGACCAGGGGAAGAAATGATGTCAAGGAGACCTAGTGAGAGATTTAGGTCTTGGTTTGTGTCTTTTGTGAGAACTTCGCAAGGTCTGTTCCTTCATATCCCCATGAACATCCCTTCTCTTCTGAACTTAGCACTGAGTATTGACAATGGGCAGGACTTATGACTGAGTAATCTTCTGGGCTTGGAATCTAGAATATGGTTTGCAGTGAATGAATAAGCATTAGTTGAATGAATACATAGCTTATGTACTCATCCAGGCAACGTTGTACTATAGGAAAGGCAAGTCATCTTAGAGCCATTAATGAGATATTTTGTAATGCACAATAACCTAAACCTTAATAAAGCAACATATTACCTAGCAATATCGAGTTCTACCTTAATTAGCTGCAACATTATCTCATTGGCTCTTCATAACAAGCTTCTGAGGCTGTTTCCATTTGTCATACGAGTTAACTCATTCCAGAGATATTAAGTAGCTTGAGCAAGATCACCTGCCGTCTTGGCCTCAAGCTTGACTGTGGTTCAGCTGGCTGAATAAGCTCAGGATCACGGCCTCCTACACAAAACTGTTGGGGCCATGTGTGTTTTGGGCCAAATTCAATTTCGATTTTGGAAAGGTAGTAATATGCAAAATATACACATAATGACATTTATGGTAGTATCTGGGGCAACACCCCTAATCAAGCACATTAATCCTTAGGCGACAAAAATATGTAAATGTTCACACGAAATGGAATAACCAAAGACTGCAAATAGGACAAGTCAGGTTTTGCTGCCAACTGAGTTGAGATCAACACTTGTTTTTAAGGGCTGAGGATTTTGAAATTACAAATAAGGCGTGGCTCGGCCTCGGCCTTGTTCTCCAGGAAATGGCAAACAAAATTTCTTCCCTTTTTCAATTTCTCCCTCCTTTTTCCTTTTCCATCAAAGTCCAGCATGACAGTACAATGAGAACAGAAGCAAACACAACTCCTAGCTCAGGTTCAGTGCCGTGCTGGGCTCTGTGCCAAGCACTCTCTCTGCATGATCTCATAGAGTGAGCACAACGTCTGCAGACCTGGCAGCTCCTGTCCTGTTCCCCTTGTAGGTGAGGAAACTAGAGCATAGGAACTCATCACTTTCCTAAGTTAACAGTTAATAGGTGTTGAAACCAGAACTTAAATCCAGGCCTCTGACACCCAAGTCCACACTGTTAACTATGCTTGAAGGCAAAGGTCTTATCTCGGTCCCCTTTAGGCTCCTCACTCCCACATCCAGAAGGATGGTGTGCAAAATGTAGGTACTTGGCAAATTATCGGTGAATTGATAATTTATGGGTGATTTGGGATCTAAATTGAAATGTGGGTGCATGCGCAAATCTGGGATATAGTTAGGATGAGGGTCTGATGTGGTTTGAAGAAAGCATGGTAGATTTGGGCAATGCTCGCATGGAGAGGGCCATATTGTTATAATCACATTTAGAGCCATGGTCAAGGTTGGTCCGGGAATGGTCGTCCTTGAAAGGTATATAATCTGAGTTGGTGGCTGTGGTCCCTGAATATTGGGCTGAGTGGGATGATGGGCTGCCTGGGTAGACTATAGCATGGCCCATGGAGGCCAGGTGGCAGGAGAAGCCTGCAGTCAGGATTCTAGAAGAAGCATGATTCATTTTGTACCCTAGCCCTCTCCTTCCTGGCACTGACCTCTTGATCTTATTTTTCTCTCTTTCTAGGGGGATCGAGGAGCTCCTGGGATCCCTGGTTCTCCTGGCAGCCGTGGTGACCCAGGCATTGGGGTTGCTGGCCCTCCTGTAAGTCTTTATTTATCCAGCTGTTACTTGCTTTCAGGACATACAGCCATTTCCTCTTGGACCTGCCTGCAGAAACACTCTTTTCTTTCTTTCTTTCTTTCTTTCTTTGAGATGGAGTCTCGCACTGTTGCCCAGGCTGGAGTGCAGTGGTGCAATCTCAGCTCACTGCAACCTCCGCCTCCCAGGTTCAAGTGATTCTCTTGCCTCAGCCTCCCGAGTAACTGAGATTACAGGTGCCTGCCACCACGCCTGGCTAATTTTTTGTATTTTTAGTAGAGATGGGGTTTCACTGTGTTGGCCAGGCTCATCTTGAACTCCTGACCTTGTGATCCACCCGCCTCAACCTCCTAAAGTGCTGGGATTACAGACGTGAGCCACCGCTAGTTCTAATGAATAATTCACATCAGTCTACTAGGTGTTAGTTTACAAACTCACTGGGGGTGATAGCTTTAAGAGTTGCTAAAACTTTGAGTTATAGGAATCTTAAGAATCAATGAAGTGTGTCCCCGTTCAGGTTGAGGATTGCTATCAATATCTTTGGCCTCCACCTGAATGCCTCTAGAAATAGAAGGCACACTTCCTTCAAAGCCAGTACATCTGGCTCTGCAGTTTAAAAATGTATTTCCACAGATAATGGAAATTCAGTAGAATTTTGTTTTCATTGAGAATAACATTATGGTATCCTGTAGTTTCCACTCATTGCTTTTAATTCTCCCTTTTGTACCACAAAGAACACATATTTTCTTTCCTTCTTTACTGAATGATAGTTTTTGGGACATAAGACCAGTTTACAACCTTGAAGCCTATTCTTCTGTTTAGTCCATTCTTTGATAAAGACATCATACCCTCTTAATGCACCTTAAAAGTGCATTTACTTTGTCCTTAAAAGCCCTGTCTTGCTATTGTTTAAAAGAAGCTCAAATACTCAGTCCTTTTCAAATGCCATTGCTAAGCCATGGAATACCTAAACTACCCATGTATTATTGTTGTTGTTACTATTATCTTAACCCAAAAGCACAATCTAACTTTATCTTTATTAAATGCAACTGGAATATAAACTGGAGTAATACATGGTCTAGTTGCTGTCTGGTATTACATTCAATAAATGAAGGCCACGACCAAGAGTGATTAAGAGTAATATCATTCTTCATGCATGACTCTCAAAGAATAAGAAGGAAAATCCAATTTATTTCCCAAAATATTACTTGTGAAAGAAAATCCCCCTTTCCTTTTCTTCTGTGGTTCTCTTACATCCAGAGTAGTTCTTGGGCCTCTCACTCTCTCCCTGAAATTCTCCTTCATCCTCCCATTTTGAAGCAGGCCTCCTGGCTTCCACACCAGAAATCACCCCCTCACTGTTATTTCTACCACTCACAATGATGGGTTGTTTCATGGTGACAAGAAGACCAGGTAGCTCTGTGTCTTCTTAGATCTTCCTGAAAAGCATGGAAGGAGGCGTGTGGAATGCCCTTGGGAATGTCTAGTTTGGTTAAACTGTTTTCCTTAACACACATTCTCAGGTAAAACTGCCCACTTCATTACATTCATTTTACCTTTGTTCTTTGGCTATTTTTGTTGAGTCTTTTTGTAACTGGAAGGAACACTAACAATAAGTGCAGCGAGAGAACACAGTAGTTTATGCCTTCTTCTTTCTGAAATTCTCCTTTAATAGGGCCCCTTCTGCTGGAGTTAGGATGCTGCTTCATGTGGCAATTGCTCCTTAGCATACAGAAAGGGTTGTAAGTGAAACTGCAGACCCATAACCTGAATGAAGCACCCCCATCACTTACCAGGGTTCTACATGACCCTGTCTACTCCCTGCAGATTCACCTTATCAGCCCTTACACAAAGCTGGCTGTGGAGGCGGACACAATTCACCCCACCTGCCACCGAAGAGCCAGCAAAAATCACCCATGAAATATGTTCCTGCCTAAGTAAGTCCACCTGAAAAGTAATTGGCTGGCTCTAGTCAAGAGGCTGTAAATCAACTGTTTAGTGTCTTGGCTACCACTTGGACTTATTAAAAGCTTCCGTGGTGGATAAAACCTTATTGAATTTTCATAAATCCTATCTCTGGCCACAGCCCAGGCCACTAATGGCCTGGGAATCTGTATGGAGTGTGCAAAGATATGCTGAGCTAAGCAAAGGTGTGTGGAGGAGGTGAAGAAGGGGTCAGCGTGGGGGTGGGTACATGTCAAGTTTACTGGGGATGCAGTTGCCTCGTTACAGGAACATTGCCATTTGCTGAGAAGTCCTGTGTCATATCTTGTGCTGGGCCTCAAAGCATCCACATCTACCTCCTCATTTGGTCCTGGGCAAGTTGGTTTTATCCTTTGGTTAAGGCTGGGATCCCATGTAGCCCCTAAGAAGGGGATTCAAGAGCAAGGAGTTTGTTTGGGAGGTGATCTTAGAAATCACTACTTAGGAAGTGACAAAGTGAGACAGACAAAGAAAGCAAGCCAAGGGGAGGGTATGTTACTGAGCAGAAGGCCACCGTGGGTACCTGGGACTCACCTGTACGACAGCCCCTGAGTGACTGCGTGGCGTTGTTGCAGAGTTGTTCTGCAAAGGGAGAGAAAGAGCTGGGGCGTTTCTGTACCACCTCCTGCCTGTATTTGGTTGGAGGCTGCTCCCTGGGGAGTCGACTCCCAGAAACTCTCAGCCTTCCCTGTGGTTGGGCCAAGCATTCACCTGTAGCTAAAGAAAGCCCTGGGCAGGTGCATGCCCAGGGAACGTGGCAGGAGGGAACTGACCTGTCCACTACATCACTGTTTTCCAGGTAGACAATGTGAGGTTCAGAAGGTGACGTGATGTGGCCAGTGCTACACAGCCAACCCAGGGCAGGGCCAGGATACAGACCCGCTTCCCACAGCCTCTGAAACCAGTCCTTTTCCCCCTGCAACACCTCGCTTTGTGGCTTCGGCAGGATGGGCAGGATTTATTCATTTCCATTAATCTTCTGTGAGATCCCTCAAAGAAGGCACATTAAGGATAGATCCGGCTGGGGCCGGGCATGGTGGCTCATGCCTGTAATCCCAGCACTTTGGGAGGCCGCGGCAGGTGGGTCACCTGAGGTCAGGAGTTTGAAACCAGCCTGGCAACATGGTGAAACCCTGTCTCTACTAAAAATACCAAAGTTAGCCAGGCATGGTGGCACATGCCTGTAATCTCAGCTACTCAAGAGGCTGAGGCAGGAGAATTGCTTGAACCTGGGAAGTGGAGATTGCAGTGAGCTGAGATCCACCACTGTACTCCAGCCTGGGCAGCAGAGCCAGACTCTGTCTTAAAAAAAAAAAAAAATAGATCGGCTGTAAGTAAGTTACTCTTTGCTTCCTTCCTCCCGTGGTGTCATGCTCCCATGCCTTTGGCATCCAGGGCAGCACTGACTCCCTGGAAGGGAGCCAGGAGCTCTGTCTGCCAATCTCTGCACTGTCACCAGGCAGGGGGATGAATGAGGGCATTGTTTGGGGTTTTGGCTTGCTGCTTCAAGATATTAACAAACAAACAAAAATCCCTTTAATCTTTAGGTTGCCTCTGATGTTCCCTTAGCAATGTTTAAGTTGCTCACAAAATGAACCTCCTTAGGCCCTGGGACAGATTAAAGTCCAAATTAGTTTGACTGAAGGAGCTGGGGTTTGTGAAGATAAGGTCCCACATGTAACCCAGGACTTGCTCCTTCCTACTCGGGCCCTCAGTTTCCTGATAGATCAGGTGCCAGCAATTTCTGCAGCAGCATCAAGGAAATTGGGAGGAATACAACATGATAATACTGGTGATAATACCTGCTTCCCTGCCTTTGCCCCAGTGATGTCATAGCAATCCTGTTTGCTTGATGTCTTTCTCAGACTTTGCAGCCTGAAATGACGTCCCTTTTTGAGCCTCTCACTGTCCCTCCCTGGAATTAGTTGTACTGATGCCTTACATCAGTTGTCCAGGCATTGAGGACGCACATACAAAAGGGACAGGATTCCCAGGCTCCCTGCCCTCCAGTGGGCCTTCTAGCCTAAGAGAGGCAGGAAGCATGGCCCCGTTATGTGCAAACAAATATCTCAAGTGCCCTAACAGAAGAGATTTTTTTTCATCCCCCTACCTTCCAAGGAATAATATATTAATAATAAAGATAACAGCCACTGAAATATTAGAGTAATGGCAACCACAGCCAACATAAACTGCCTACTTGCAGGGACAAGAGTGAGCAAAGGCCTCCATGTCTACCTCTCATTTATCTCACAGATAGTCTCTCATTTGTTTCTCCCAGAAACTCTAGCAGATGGATTCCACTTTTCTTTTCATTTTACAAATGAGGAAACAGAGATGTGAAGCCACTTCCCTGAAGTCACCGTTAGGACATGGTAGAGCTAGGACAGGAACCCCAGCATTCTAACTCCAAGCAAATGCCCTTAACCACTCTTCCAGCAGGGGTACCATACAGTTGGCCCCTGAATAATGTGACAGTTGGGGTGCTGACCCTGCACAGTTGAAAATTTGAGTATAACTTTTGACTATCCCAGTATTTAACTAATAGCCTACTGTAGACTGGAAACCTTACTGATAATACAGTCAAGTAACACATGTTTTGTATGTTATATATATTATATACTATATTCTTACAACAAAGCAGGCTAGAGAAAAAAGTTATGAAAAAAATCATAAGGAAGAGAAAATACATTTATAGTACTGTACAGTATTTATCAATACCGTAAGTTTGTGTTGTCTGCTTGTAAGAATAGTCCATTGGAAATGGCTGCAGCCACAGCTGCAGACCTCGGTGTAAGGTACACATCAAGCCATTCAGCTTTTTCTTGTAATATTACGACTTTTCTCTGCTCCCTGGAAGAACCTCCAGCATCACTTGTAGTGCTTCATGTGGGTTTTCTGGTGTTATTCAGTGTTTACAGTATTGCAATAAACACGACAAAGAAAAAAATGCAAGATCTGCGAGAGAACGCTTTCTACTTTGGTAACACAGTTTACTGGAGAGACAGACTGCTCACGCAGAGATGATCAGAATCACGCAGCATTTAAGCAGATACTCACAACACTTGAGCTCACCACAATCGCAACAGGAGGTGGCTATGAAATTATTATAGTACTACGGTCTGGCTACCGTTAATTTTATGCAGTTATGACTTAATGCTGCATGTATGTTTCTTTACATTTCTCTCAACAGCCACGGTGCCATGTATGGTCTGTGTTTGCGTGCACACATTTTAACAAATTGTAACTTTTTATTATAGATTTGTGTATATTTTATGATACTAGATGATACAACAGACTAGTATCTCTCTATATTTTATGCATTCATGACATACCTTACTTTTTCTTAATTTTTCAGTATTTCTAGGCCACTGGGTCATTTGGCAGTTTTTAAAAATTGTTGAAAATCTCCAAAATATTTTCCACTGTATTTATTGAAAACAATCTGCATTGAAGTGGACCTACACAGTTCAAGCCCCTGTTGCTCAGGGGTCAACTGTGGTAACAAAAGTTCGTGTTCTTAGTCTTCACACTCACCAGTGGCTTTTTTTTTTTTTTTTTGAGACAAGGTCTCACTCTGTCCCCCCAAGCTGGAGTGCAGTGGCATGATCATGGCTCACTGCAGCCTTAACCTCCTGGGCTCAAGTGATCCTCCCACCTCAGCTTCCTGAGTAGTTGGGACTGCAGGTGCGAGCCACCATGCCTGGCTAATTTTTGTGTTTTTTTTATAGAGATGAGGTTTTGACCTGTTGCCCAGACTGGTCTCAAACTCCCGAGCCCAAGCCATCCACTTGCCTTGGCATCCCAAAGTGTTGGAATTACAAACGTGAGCCACCGTGCCCAGCCTACCGGTGGCTTTTTATGTGCATGATTGCTCCTGCACGATGGACTTCCATGTCCAGCCTGTGTGGTTTTTTTCTTTAATTCATGTCTTAGCTGCCTGCTTTAGTCCAGTTCCTTTGATCATAAGAACCAAAGCCACTCATGCTGTCCTAAGAATTAGGCTGGCTAGATTCCGTTAGGTGTGAGTACCCCCATCTTGTCTGGATGCTACTTGGGAACACTGGGCATTTGTCCATGGTTACCCCAGGCCCCAGCTCCCGGCCTTGCCCCCATGGCCGATGCTCAAGGAATGTGCAGGGCTTGATTCACTGAGATCCACTCTTGCCCTGCCCAGTGCACAGAGCTGCGTCCTGTGGGTAGTGAAGGAGGAGGCTGAGGAAGGTGTAAAGCCACACACCACCTCCCAGACTCCAGGGCTCCTGTATTGCTTCATGTATAACCAGGAGCTGAGCCATGTATAACCAGGAGTTGGTTTTTATATAAAGTCTCAGAATGGCCAGGTGCAGTGGCTCAACCTGTAATCCTAGCGCTTTGGGAGGCTGAGGCAGGTGAATTGCCTGAGGTCAGGGGTTCAAGACCAGCCCGGCTAACATGGTGAAACCCCATCTCTACTAAAAATACAAAAATTAGCTGGGTGTGGTGGTGGGTGCCTGTAATCCCAGCTACTCGGGAGGCTGAGGCAGGAGAATCGCTTGAACCTGGGAGGTGGAGGTTGCAATGAGCCAAGATCGTGCCACTGCACTCCAGCCTGGGCGACAGAGCGAGACTCCATCTCAAAAAAAAAAAAAAAAAAAAAGTCTTAGGAGTTTCTTCTGTTGATAGAGATAGAAAATAGTTTTTAAATAAGTTTCTACTGCCACTTCTGATTGGAAACTCTCCTTTCTAAATGAAACCATTTTGTTGTTCTCAGTAATAATTCCTAAGGTACACTTAACATGCTGGGCACTTGGCTTGACATGCCACTGCCTTCCCTGGTCTTCCTGGCAGTCCAGTAAGGTGTAACTATTATTGTCTCCAAGTTTCAGATGAGGAGACTCAGGCTTAGAGAGGTTCAGGCAGCTGGCCTTGGTCACTCTGCTAGTGAGAGACAAAGCAGGCATTTGAACCTGCGTTGATCTTGCCCTGAAGTCTGCACTCTTTGTTTCTAAGTGAGAAGACAGCCTCTGCTGTCCCTGTGGCTCCAGGAGCCTCCTTCGTGGCATGGTGGGAGGAGCTGGGCTGTCCTGGGCTGTTTCTGGTTCTGCACAGTTAAAGCCAGCACAAGAAAGGCTTCTTGGTACCAGACATGGGAAAGGCCAGACACTGCCCTGACCGGCCTCCAGGACCCTCATCTCTGCTTCCTTAGCAGACCCCACGGCCGTGGCCGAGCCCTCTTCGGCACTCCCTGCTCTCCATTTCCACACCTCCTGCTCAGCTTCACTCTGCCCCTGCATCACTCGTGGGTTTTCCCGCTGGTCTCCCCAGGTGCCTGGCCTCTGGCCTCTGGTCTGTTCCCTCTGACCCCTTCTCCACTCCGCAGCCACAGCTGTCCTCCTAAAGCCTGGATCTGAGCCCACCTCTTGCTTGGTGGGTAGCTTCAGAGGCCTCTCCAGCAAGGTGCTCAGGCCCTTCTCCTTCAGACTCCAGCTTCCCTGGGGCATTCCTGGAGGCACCCCTGCTGCTCTCTGAGCACAGAGTCTGACTTCTCCTCTTTGCGTAGTGCTCTCCTCTGCCAGAGACATCTCTGCCTCATCCTCTTCTCTACCTGTGAAGCCCCCGACCCCACCAAACCTCTTTTCGCCTATCCCCCTCTGGGTGAAGATTCCTCAAACTCTCTCGAGCTGATGCTAGTAGCTCTAGGCATCCTGTAACCCTGACTCACTGAACCTGATCAATCATTACAACAGAGATTTTCCTCTCACCTGGAGTGCTTCACATAAGCAGGCTCCATGCCGTGCAGCCACTTGGCCACCCACCCCAGCACACAGCACTAGGCCTGCGCGCACGTGAGGTACTCAGATCAAAGATTACGGAGAATAAAAGTTCACTTTATTTTCAGATCTGTGCCTATGGTAGGAGGAACAAAGAGGTGATCAATTCTGAGAGAAGGGAAGCTGGTTTTTAGAACAGCCTGATAGCAGAGAAAGAAAAGAATGTGTTTCACATATCTAAAGCCATACGCGGCTTTCAGTTTTATAAAACTTTACTATAGTTGTCAGAAAACACCAATAGCATGGCTGTGCATGTGTATCAGATGTAAGTGTATTCATATGTGTGATATATATGTGCATGTATGTGTGTGTGTGTGTATATATACATTTTTATTATGGAGAAATTCAAATATACTAAAAGTAGGTAGAATAGTAAAATAAACACCCATATAGCCACAACTAGTGCCAGGATCCCACAGCCAATGACCATGGTTTTCCTCTTATCCGCTACCTTCCATTATTTTGAAGCAAATTCCAGACACATTTTGTCTGTAGATATTTCAGTATATGTTTCTAAAAGATAAGAATTTTAAAAAACAGAACCACAATCTTATAATATACCCCTTAAAAATCCATAACACCATCAAATATCTAGTCAGTGTTAAAATTTCTAATTATTTCATACATATCACGCTTCTGTGTTTTTTGTTTGTTTCTTTAAGATCCAAATAAACATATAGTGATTGGTTGGATGTTTCAAAATTTTTTTTTTAGTCTGATAGAATTTTCCACCGTCTGGCATTTGTTAATGTAATAGCTCAATGTGTTCCTCTGTCCCTGTGGTTCAGCTAAGTTGGTACTCAGACCTAGAGGCTTGATCTGATTCTGGCTTGATGTTGTTGGCAAGACTTCACAGGTGGGGTGTTCCTCCAGCAGGAGGCACATGGTGTCTGGTGGAGCCTCTTTGTGATGCATTCACCCTGTGATGTCTAATGCTCGCACCAATTAGTACATCAAGGGTTGCAGACTGGCGCTGTTCTAGTTCTATTCATTCTTTCTTTATTAGCTGGAATAGTTCTATACAGAGAAAAGTTCCCTAAAGTACCCTTTGGATACCTAGTGGTACAAGACATATGGAAGGCAGAATATAGATGCTTGAAGTCTTTCCCTTGTTTTCAAATAATGACTTGGTTCCCGAGCATCTTGCAAAAAGGACCAATTAGATGCTTATTGTTACTGTTTGTTCTAAGAATAATTTTGAACTCGGGGATATAAACACATTTGATGTGTTTTAAATTATTGCAGCTTGTCTTCCTTTTGATGCTCAATTTGTCTTGTCTTCTGCCAATGGGGGTCTATTTAAGTCGATTCTGATTACCTTTGACACAAACCTAGCAATCTTTGATGGTCTCCTTGCTCTCTCTCTAGGTTTGTCGTGTGCATTTTTTGTCCAGGTCTCTGATCAGTCATTTCTTCAAGAAGTCATAATAGTTTCTCTTAGTGGATACTGGTATCAAAGGCCCAAATCTGGGTATTAGGGTAAAATGACTCTTGAACAAACGCATCAGAGGCCGTAATTTCAGAGAAGAGGGTTGTAATTGTTGAAAACATATTTGAGCTTCAGATATAGGAATGACATTAGAAAGTCATTGCATAATCCCCTTCTTCAGCACACCTTTATCTTTCTTAAAAGTAGACTGACAGAATAGACATGGGAACTCCTTTTATGGTTGGGCATTGCCTGCTCCTCTACTTATAGTCTCTTCTTTTATTTCTGATAACACAAGGCAAGGTGATACTCTAGATTTGTATTACAATTGAGAAAAGTGAAGGTCAGAGAAGCTGTCTAAGTAACTTGCTTAAGGTCAAACAGCTGATGATTGATAAGCTAAGATCTGAAATGAAGACCTTTAATTTAAAAACGCATCCTTCAAGGTGGATTTTCTATTAAATGACATAAGAAAATAATCTGGAGCCTTGTATGGTAAACAAGTTAAATGCTCAAAGTGAATCCTGGGATTTAACTTGAAAACAAAGGGTGACTCTCAAATGATGTGACATTTCCCAGGCCATAACAAACCATCCCTCATGCCCTTTCCTTAACGAATACATATCCATCCTCCCTGGGAACTACTGTGAAAGGAACACAGTTCAAATGCAGGTATGGTGGTCCATGTGCACCACTGACCTACACCTTGACAGAAGCAGTGAGGTAGAATGAAGGGAGCACTGACTTCTGAGTCTAAGAGACCAGAGTTGGAATTCTGAGTCCATTATTTTTTCTGCTTCTCCTTAGCCAAGCTATTTAATGGTTTTTAGCTTTAGTTTCTCCATCTATAGCAATGAAATGTTGATAATACCAATTTGTAGGCCTCTGATTGGGGTTAAAGTGAGATGATCCATGTATGGAGCAGATAGGACCACTCCTGGCATATAGACCAATAGCTGGAAGTCCCCTTTGTTTATGCAGGTGTGAGTTATTCATTCATCTCTGTTTCCCTAGCCAGACCTCCCTATGTGTCTGTATGACTCTTTCAGTCATTTCTGGAATGAGATAGAATTCTGACAAATGATGAGAGATTTCAAGAGAGAGAGAGAGAAGCAAATGTGCTATATTCTGGTGATTTATCATTCATTTGGTCAAGAGGAAAAAAAGAATAATTTCAGAAATTTACTGTGACTTGCCACTGTTAGTCATGATCATTGTGTGTCTTAAGAATTATATTTTGTTTTTTTTTTTAGTTCAGTTGCCACTGCATAGGTTCTTCAGGAAATAACATTTGCCATGATTCTTAAAGACAATTATTCTGGGAAATTCCTATTTTATATTAGTTTCAAATTAACCTGGTTATTACATTTATTTTAATGACTCTACATTTCTATTTCTAAAAATGTACTCTGGCTCTTTTGATACCTGCCAGATCTTTCTGGATAATGCCATGTTATTTTCTCTGTTTTCTTTCTTTTTTTTTTTCTATATGTAATCATTTTAATAGACCTTTTTTATTGCCTGTATCGGGCCACCCCATCCTCCAAAGTTCGTGGAAACTCAGTTCTACCACTTGTTATGTCCTTGTGGTGAACAGCTTTGTAATTTGAGATTGCAGTTTTGTGTCCTTTGGGAATCTATCTGTGAAGATCCTTTAGCTGCTCTGTGTGCTCCTAGGGGATTTTCTTTCTGGGTGCCCAGAAGTTGACTTGTGTGTAGGCACATTGCCTTTGAGCTGAAGTTCTGCAGGACTTCTGACTTAGAGCTACCAGATGCCTGTAAGGGCAGGGCCCTGAGGGTGACTTCTCAGAGGAGGCTTCCTTCATCATCCACCTGCATCCCAGACAAAGATGGGTGAGCTTCCTTGACATCATTTTCTTCTCTACCCTTTCACTTTACTATCTGTCCCTTTACAGAAAAAGCCTGTGGACCCCTGCTATAACCTACTGAAGGATTGCCTTTACTTACTGTTCTGAGTTTCAACTTACTGATCAAAAGGGGTTCCAGCCTCGCTTCCTGTCCCTGCACAGCTATCAGAGTCCTGCTCCCCTCCAGGGCAGGTCTGTGTAGATTTAGGGCACTGCTTCTCAGTTGTCTCTTTCTCTAGACTTCTGGAGATTTTCTCTACTTTCTCTAGTGCCCAAATACACACTTAAAATGATGCTTATTCTATTTTATTATTAGACAGCTCTGGGGCATATTTAGTGAGTAGGCTTTTAGGTTACCCCTGCCACCATACTGCAGGAACCTTGGCGTTGGTGTGAAATCATTTTGCTCTCTCGGGAATGCCTTAGGGACATTCTCGTGGGCTGTGCTACAGGGAGATGCAGAGCGCACTGGACTGAGGGCAGGATGTGGGACTAACCTCACCCTGGCCAGTGACTCCTGGCGTTGCTAGGGCAGGTCTCTCTGTCTCTCCTCTGGACCTTAGTTTGATTGTCAGTGAAAAGAAGGGACGATGGGCATTGATTCTCAAGTTCTCCTTGTGCTTTAAATTTTTCATTTTGATCAAATGCTATTTGCTGTGCTCTAGTCGGCTATGTTCTTGCAATGCACAGGGCACTTGCTGAGTGCTAGAGAGAGCATGGTAAGAATGCAGACTCCACAGCCACCTCATGGGAGCATTCAGTCCATTCAGTGAAGAGGGATGGACCAACAGGCAGTAACAATGCTGGACTTTCAGTCTTAGGCAGGGTGCGTACAGGGGCGGGGACTATCCAGTGAGCACCCTGGGAGAAGCCAGAGGAGGCTCTCCACAGGCAGGATTTCTCAAAGGAGAACCAGAGTGTGACAAGAGCGTTTCCAGGCAGAAAGGCAGGATGGAGTCTTGGTGGAAATCCACAAGCATAGCAAAGCCTCAGGGGCAAGGGACGGTCCCACTCGCTGCAAGACTTGGAAATGCATGTGAATGCCTTCCAGTCAATCAATGAACAGCATCTTAAGCATAACATCTAGAAGCCAAATTCTGTCTTGGCAAAGAACTGGGCACAGTGGAGGATGCCAGACCCATGTCTGTGTGTCTGTATCTCTCTGTGTGTGTGTGTGTGTGTGTGTGTGTGTGTGTGTGTGTGTGCGCACGTGCGCACCCCTTGTTGGAGAAGGGAGCATGACTACTGCAGCCTCAGCCACTAAGGCTATGGCTGGGGAATATGGTCGTTATCATGCCCATCCTTTCCCGAGCAGAAAGAGCCAGTGCATCTCCAAGGGGGTGTAATACAGGGAAGTCAGGGCTGCCAGGTTCAACCTCACACTAGAGTTACAAAGTAGAGTTGGGCCCAGGTGTCAGGAGCCATGCAGGGATGATGATAGGGTGGCATCAGTTGAGGAGCAAATGGGAGAGCTTCCGGAGAGATTTTCATGAGCAACGTTTGTGGGTGGCTAGGTGGCAAGAGGGTATGGCAGTGTGGCTTCAAGGTGGGAGGAAGTTAGTGACTCCTCCCAGGACAACTGAGGACCTGTCTATGGAATAAACACCATAGCTTGTTTACATCAGCATGCCATTTCTACTTTGCTTACATACTTGTTTGTTTGTTTCTAGGGCCCTTCCGGACCACCAGGAGACAAAGGACCCCCGGTACAGTATGCTTTAAATAAAGGGATGAATTTCTATGGGAGGAATCCTGCTCGAATCAAAGCAGTTTTAAATGGGAAGCACCAAAAACTGAAGTAGATTCTGAAATTTCCTCCTATTATTGAACAGTGCAGACTGTCCAAGGTATGAACTCTGACCTGTGGAATACAGTGTGATAGATGTACATATGAGCAGAGAAGGGATGCCACACCCATATTATAGTCAGGCAAACAGACTGGCTTCAGTTTTGGGCATCTTTTCAACACAGAAGGGTGGCCATGGCTTAATGAATTCAGCCAAATTGCCTGAAGAACTAATTTTGAATCCTGGTTTCACCAATCCCAACCACACAGCAGTGAGCCAACGTGGGGATTGCTCTTAATCTGTAACGTGGGCAGAGCAAGACCCGGGAGCCACTGTGGAGACCTGGTGGACTGACTTCATGCTGAAGCAACAGGAGGGCTCTCAGTAAGCCTTCATTCTTAGGAGCAGCAACCATCCATGACACGCCTGTGCGTGCATTTACTGGGAAAATGCGATTTCCTATACATTCACCCCAGGGGAAATAGCTGCATTGTAGCAACTGGGATGATATTGTACCTTATGCCATGTGAACGTATTTTAAATAACCTTTATTTATATGATTTCTGAATTCAGGACAGGGATTGCTTTGTGTGTGTGTGTGTGTGTGAGAGAGAGTGACAGAGTCCTGCTCTGTCAACCAGGCTGGAGTACAGTGGCACGACCTTGGCTCACTGCAGTCTCCGCCTCCTGGGTTCAAGCAATTCTCCTGCCTCACCCTCCCCGGTAGCTGGAATTACAGGTGGGAGCCACCATGCCCAGCACAGGGCTACAGGGCTCCTTATACCCATTTGTATAGGTGAAGAAATTGAGGCACTACGTAGTGAACCGATAGACGTGAGATTTCAGAGCAAGTTATGGCAAAGCAGAGGCAAGACAGGTGGGACTCTAGATGGAGGGTCGTGTGAGGGGAGGTCTGTGAAGGCCCAGGAGATGCAGGGTCAGCTCCTGAGCAGCCGTGTAGCACCGTTCCAGCAACTGCCAGGAATTCCCACTTTTAGACCAACTTAAGGAAAAATCTTACGGGAAATGAGATCCGTAATGAAAGATATCTGTGCCGTTTCCTGACGTTGTCCAGAAAATTGCAGCTAGAAATTATTTTCTTACAAAGAGTAGTAATCGCCAGGCATGTGCTGAGTGTTGTGCTAGGTCTTGTACAAGGAAACTTCTTTAACCACCTAGTTAGAGCTCTCGGGGCTGGTTGTCCATAGGACATGAAAGGAGTGAGCCAGGGTTTGAGCTCAGGCCCATCTCACCACAGGAGCTGTCTCTTTCACTCAAGCAAGGGAACTATACAAATGGGGTCCAAGTTGTCAGGCTCAAAGTGAAGGTTTTCCAGAGCATTCTCTCTGTGTGTCGAGCACATACCTCCATAGGGTACAGTCAGTTGAGTAAGCTCTGAGCAGGGTGCTTTGGCACACATGTTGCATCAGATTCCTCATAGCAACAGACCATGTGTTGAAGGAGAGCCAACTATTGCCAAGGAGGGAGTGTCCTTATTTGCTTAAATATTGTAGGGTGTTAGTGTCTTCTTTTCTTTTTCTTCAGGGATCACGAGGCTTACCTGGATTCCCTGGCCCCCAGGGCCCAGCCGGCCGGGACGTAAGTACAGAGAAATGGCGTGGACTCAGTGAAGGCCCTTACATGACCCCTGAAAGCCCACCCTCCACCATCTCCTGGCCTCCTTTGACCATGTGGCCAACTTTGTAGCCCGGTTGAGGATTTCCAGGAAGCCCCATGGACATGCTTTTTATTTTTGCTCTTCTATTGAGTGTGGTTCGTAATTTTGTATTATCCAGTTTCATTTCCTATGTTTGTGTTAAGTTTTCAAGATCTTTTCAACTCCTGGGTATCCCACACAATGTTCCCTAATTTCTTGGTCAATGTCTTACATACCCCAGTCAGTTCTGCTCGAATCAGGCACTGCCTTCTCCAGGGACTTGCCCCTGACCCTTCCCTGGAACGGCTCTCTCTTTTCCATGGAATTCTGCAGATGTATGTGATGCTCATTGTGAGGATGTGTTCCTTCCCACTTTGTGACAATGACAGTCATCTCTTGTCTCCATTGTTTGGCCTTTGCTCAGCCATCTCTGAGCTCTAAGAAGGAGCCCCTGTGTCTTATGCATCCTCATGGTCCCTGGTGCCCAGCAGCGTGCCAGGCACATAGAAGGTACTTGATCCATACTCATTGACCAAATGGTAAATGACAACCATGAGTCCTTATAGGAGAAAGGTGTCTGGCACTAGTAAGCAGTGGTATTTATTGCTTAGACATACAACTTTTCATCTCTGTAGTTTTAGTTCATTATAAGCAGGAACAACAAAATGTCCTTCTCTTCCTTGGGTTCTGTTTCCAAAGAGAAGGTTACTGTCTCATTCCTCCTTCAAAATATTCAAATTTCACTGTTCCACTCTCAGCATTCTTATAGCCAGTCTAATAGGAGTATTTTTCTAGTTTTCAAAGCCATTCCTTCCACTTGTGTTTGGGAAAGCACTGGGAAAGTTTAAGACAGGGTGTGTGTGTGTGTATATGTTTGTGTGTATGTATGTGTATGTGTGTGTGTGTGTGTTTGTGTGTCTGTGCGTGTGTGTCTGTGTGTTTATGTGTGTTTCTGTGTATGTGTGTGTCTGTGTGTTTATGTGTATGTCTGTGTGTGTGTCTGTGTGTTTATGTGTGTGTCTGTGTGTTTGTGTGTCTGTGTGTCTGTGTATCTGTGTGTGTCTGTGTGTGTATGTGTGTCTGTGTGTCTGTGTGTGTGTATGTGTGTGTGCGTGCGTGCATGCACATGTTCTGTGTGCATGAGTTGTTTTTAGTTTTGTGTTTAGGACAGGAGTTGTGGGGGTAGTTCTAAACATTTGTCATTGTTGAATTCTTCCTGGGAAGCCATGGGTATTCAGCTGAGATTAGAAACCACGCATTTTTATTGGTGCCAATCCTCATGGTCTGATGATTTTTTTTTTCCCACTGAGTTACACTTAGCAGATAGAGAGATTGGCAGAGGGTGTGGGTAGAGTGGGTCAGGATCGTGTGCTTATCACAGTTAATGTTTTATTTCCTTCTTCTCTTAGGGTACACCAGGAAATCCAGGAGAAAGAGGGCCTCCTGGCAAGCCGGTATGTCATCTTATGGTTCTGGATGAATATTGACTATCAGTCAGGGCGTAAACAAGAGAAAAAATGCAACTCAGAAGGTTCAAGAGGTTTTAACAGAGGAACATTTGACAAAACTGTGGGCAGAGGAAACTAATATGGGATGTTGTGAGACTCAGAGATAAACTACAGTGGGAAGTCGTTACCACCATTATGCCGGTTTTCAAAGCCCAGGGAGAGTAGAATGGTGAGAAAGAGATTGCACGTAGGAGCTCGGTCATGGGTCAACACCGCTGTCAGAAGGCTTGGCCCAAGGCCAGGAGGTAGGGATGTCTCCCACCCTCCAGTTTCCTAACAGTGCCTCGAGTTGGGCAGTTCAACTGCGGGCCAGCAGGCAAGCCAGCCCGGGACACATTCCAGAGGTTTAACCTCCCAGGCATGGAACAGGACAGAGAAGGGTGAAAAGTAGATCTGGGGTGAGCAAATGAGCAACAGCAGCACCCATTGCAAATCCCTAACTTACCCGTTTCCTAGCACTTGACTGGGTGAGGTCAGCCTTCCCAGTTGCCATCTGTTTAACATGGAAGAAACGTTCTTTCTTGCCTCACAGTGAGACCAGGGGAATTTGTGAAAGGTTGCGGAGATGGGGACAGCCCTGAGTGTTGGTTCCTTGGCAATGTGGCCTCAGTCCAGCCCGAGAGTCCTATAGGCTTCCCTGATGCGAGGCACCTTCATCTCCTGGGACACCCTCTGACTGAGTTTCCAATGTCAGAGAAGCCCCAGTGGTTTAGCTGAGTAGCCTGGCTATAGGTGGACCCTCTAGGGAAGGAGCAGTGGGGATGTGCTGGCCTGAGAGAGTGGGAGGCAGCTGTGCAGATGGAGACAGAGATGAGTCCTTGGGAAGAAGCTGCCTAAGATGGAAGAGACAGCAGCAACCAAGACTGGGGAATCGCAGGCCTCAAGAGTGAGTTTTTAAGTCTGGTTTCAGAAAGTGAGATGCTCACCTGGGCAGAAGCTTCACCTTGAGATGGGTCTGAGAGGCTGCCTATCTCTTTTGTAAGCCTGACCTGCTACAAATTCCAGGCAAGGACCCAAGGCTCAGATGTCCCTGTGGGTGTGGATGACCCCCCATCCCTTATCTCAGTTGGCGGGCACAGCAGAGACCTGGACAGGGATCCTGGTCTGCCATTAAGGGTCCTGAAACTTCTCACTGAACACCTTCCAATGAGAGGAGCATAAAGTCTTGTTGGAAGTTAGGGACACCTTAATTACTCCTGTTTCCTCCCCTGTAGAGTCAGCTTTGCAACAGCCAAATAAACCTCACTTTATAATGAAGCCACTTCATTATCAAAGTGCAAAGCTCTGGTGAAGTGCAGGGAGAGTGAGGTTCAGGCCAGAAGTCAAGCGGGGGTTCAGATGACCTCTGCCAGATCTGGACTTTGACATCTCCCCGCAAAGATAGTGAAGTCAGCATAGTGCAGCTGACGATGTGGATAATCATGATTGTCTCTCAGGCGGTCACCAGCAGAACAGAGAGCTGAGGGGAGAGAGAGAGAGGGAGAGAGAGAGAGAAGAGAGAAGAGAGAAGATCTGTTAGATTAACTGAACATACTCCTCCCGAATGGTCCCAAGTATGGCCCATTGGCTCTCAGGTCTCTCTGAGCTCACTAATCAGATAAGGCATGGTTGTCTCAGGGATTCCGTCATGTTCAGTGATTTCCCAGAAGGACTCACACAACTCAGAAAAGCTGTTATGCTCATGGCAATGGTTTATTACAGTAAAATGATACAGATTAAAATCAGCAGAGGAAAAAGGTGCACAGGAAGGAGTCCAGGAAAGACCAATACAAGCTTCCATTTTTCCTCTCCCAGTGAAGTTGTGCAGACAGCACTCAATTCTCCCAGTCACAGTGTGTGACAATACTCACAAAGTGTTGCAACCATGGAAGCTCACCGGAACCTTGGTGTCTAGGGTTTATGGTGGGAGTCGGTCACACAGGCGTGGAGTGCCCACATGGCTGATCTTCATCCTCTCTGGAGGTCAGACTGAGGTGTGTGTCCAAGGCACCCACCATAAATCATATTGTTAGCATTAACTACCTGGCTTGACCCAAGAACCCAGGTAAACAAAGACACTCTTACCAGGCAGGACATTCCAAGGGCGTAGAGGTAATTCCCAGGAACCAGGCAGCAGCCTGGACATTTCTTTGGAATGTGCAGGGTTTGGACAACACTGGCCTGCTGAGCTAATTATTAATTACACAGTTCCATCCCTCAGTGGGTGGAGAGAGTGACCCAAAGTGTTTCTCCAGTGCTGCACCCGCCTGGAGAGAAGCAGAGAATTCCTGTTCCAGGATCCTCCTTCTGTGTCAGATTGGGTTCTCTGGAAGCACAGCCTGCAGTGGGGATTCTTGTGCTAGTGACGGATTGAGGGAGTGCTCTCGGGAGAAACTTACGAGGATGGAGGGAAGCAGGACATGACAGGGGAAAAAACAGTAAAAAATGTGTGTTCAAGTCAAGTCTATTCCCTGCCTGATCCCACATGGAACCCTGGACTGTGAATGGAACCACCAAGCTGTCCCACCTTGAGGCCAGGCCCAGCTCTTTTCACCCTGCCATCAGTCAGTTATCAGCTGTGTAACCAGCACCAGGGATGAGGATGCACCGAGAATGGGGAGGATCTAGGTAGGAAGTAAACTGGAATCTACATCCCCACACTGTCCACTGTTCTCTGAGCCCATTGGGCCCAACAACAGGTGACATGAGTGACTGACTCATAGAAGGCAGAGATGGCAGTCTGCCATATCCTGAGTCCACCTTCACAAGGCCACTGCCTCCATCCACATGCTGGTCCTGTGTGTCTTTTGAGAGTTGTGAGGTTTACAGAAATGAGTCACAGCAAGATGTTAATGAAATTGTATCCCAGACCACACTGTACCTAGACTGAAAATCCACTCCTCATTCTCTCTCCCTTTGTGACTGGTGCCCAGCCATTGTGTCTGATATAACTCACTCTAATTATGCAAAGGACTCAATGGCAATGTAAGAATATCCCTAGTAATAGAATGCCAGCAGCATGAAAATATACCAATTTGAACCATATGAACCCTTTCCTATTATTAACTTCCCAGGGGAAACATATACGGCTTGAAAATAAAACACCTTTCCCTTTTAAAAGTTTTAATAAATTGCTATAGCAAAGGTTGTCTTTTCTTCAGAGGATGTCACTCAGATAACTGGGGAGGTCTTGGCCTTGGCTTTAGCCGCTGCATCCTAAGTGAGCTTTCACTGCAGTGCGGATAATTCCTTGAGCACCTGCAATCTGATTTAGTTCAACCCCAGTCTCTCTCAGTCCCTCTTTCAATAGCCCAGAGCGTTGATTGAATTTCTGAGCTTATCAACACACAAAACCCCACCAGCACGTTTCAGGCCACTGCAGCAGTTCCCTTGAACAAACTCGTGTTACCTGTTTCATGGTTTTGCTAACCACAGGATGGCACCGAAAGCCCATGGGGTCAGGGATGGGGAAATAGCCTGAAAAACTGCCTTGGTTTCAGCCTTCCCAAAATGGCAGACTGGATTTGTAATTCATACACCTAAACTCAAACTTAATGAGGAGAAATCACCCACCATGCATTTAGTTGTTAAGTCTACCACCTTGCCTCTGCTGCCTGGGTCTTCTGGTATTCCTTTTTCTTTGCAAAATTTAGAATTTTGCAAAGTAGCACACCAGTCTCAAAGTCTTACCTAAGAATCCCTTCTTTCCTTTACGGTCTGCCTTTTAATTTCCATTTTCCTTCCTAGCCTTATGTTCCTTGCACCCAAATATTTTCTGAGCCTTCACCCTGTCTTGGGTTCCAGGATGGCTGTGGTTGTAAGAGACACAATCGTAGCTCCAACTCACAGTGGGTTTGAGCATGAATTCATCCACCTGCAGACTCCTACCTACCTGTAGAGGCTCTGTAATTACTCCTGATTTCTGAAATACCCTTTCTGGAATTAAAGACTTTTAAGCCATAATGACAAATGAAGTGTAAAATGCTGTTTCACCTGGGAGAGCTGAAGACATTGGCTTAAATTCATACTAGGTTGTGGATGACTGATAGTAACAGCTGTTGCTCATTTGGGATATCCATGACAATCCAGATTGCAAACAGTTTGCCGCTTTGCCTCCCACGGTACTCACATGACCTATCAGGTTTTGGTGGTCGGGGGGAAGAGGAAAAGCTGGGGGAAGAGAAGGGGCAAACGGAAGGAGAGTAGGGATGGCCAAAGGCCAAAGTCAGTCAGACTTGGTTAGGACTGGCAGTCTGTGCAGTTGCTGTCTTGGAGGAGTGTTCTTTCTGTGGCTCCCAGGCTTGGGACATCCACTGGGCTGTCCGTATCCCACGCATGGCGCAGTGTGTCACGTATTACGCCACACTTTAAAGGCCTTTTGCTTTCTGAAGATGCCTGGGATTTATTGTATATATGCATGTACGTATGTGTTTGTTTCTTTTTATTTTGACAGGGCCTCTCTTCACTACTGTCTCCAGGGGACATAAATCTCTTGGCTAAGGTAAAAGCATACAATAAATGTGCATGTGTTTTGAAAATGGTGATGGCGGGATTGGAGATCTTGATAAGTTGGGTTTTTTTTTGAACAACTATTTGGTAGTATTAACGATAACAGCAGCGCCATTAGTTGACAACTCAGCATGTGGCTGGTGATGTGCTAAATCCCCCTGTCCAACGCAACAGCCACTGGCCACATGCTGCAATCTAAATGGAAACTAATTAAAATTAAATACAGGCCAGGCACAGTGGCTTACCCCTATTATCCCAGCATGTTGTGGGGATAGCTTAAGCCCTGAGCCCAGGAGTTTAAGACCAACCTGGGCAACATAGAGAGACCTGATCTCTACCAAAAAAAATGTTTTTTTAAAATTAGCTTGATGTGGTGACATGTGCCTGTGGTCCCAGCGACTCAGGAGGCTGAGGTAGGAGGATCGCTTGAGCCCGGGAGGTAGAGGCTGCAGTGAGCCATGGGCATGCAACTGCACTCCAGCCTGGGTGACAGAGCAAGACCCTGTTTCAAAAATAATAAATAAATGCAATTAAAAATTTAGGTGCTTGATCACTCCAACCTCTTTCTTTACACATACTTAATAGCTGCATGTGGCTGGTGGCTGCCTTATTGGGCACTGCAGATACAGAGCAGAACATTATTTGGAGCTATGCTGCACTAAATGTTTAATGTGCCTCCCTTATTTAATTTTCACAAATATTCTATGGGGTCAATACTATTTGTTTTGTTATTCAGCATATAAGAAGCCTGAGATACTGTGAGGGTCAATGAATGGAATGGAATAGAATAGGACATCCTAAGAATAAAATCCTTTCTCGCTGACACCAGAGGCTGGCCTTTAACCTAGACAGGACTAACTCATGTTCTCAAAGGAGGGCCAGTGGCAGAGTCAAACAGCCTGGACCTGTGTCCTGCTGGGCCAGGACCAGAGCACAGGCTCAGTGAGGTGATGTGGGCTGTTGGGCCTTTTATCCAGGACAAACTCAGATGTGAGTGCAGACTTGACTGGTTTCTAGAACCACATTTGCTTTTCCCACAAGAGGAAAAGGTCCTGAGAGGTGGAACATAACTCGGCCAAGATAGGGCACGGCGTGGCTGGAGTTACACCTGAAGGCTAAGTTGCACACGTGCCCAGGTGCCTGACCAAGGACCTGGGGTCTTCAATGTTGAGAGCTGCGAAAGGCTGTGAACGAGGGAGAGAGAGGTAAGGGCTATACTTCAGAAAGAACAGGCGTGCTGCAGCAAGTGAGGAGGCCCCTTCTGCTGTCTGTACTTCAGGCCTCTTCGTAAGTCCGGGTGAAGGGTCGATACTGCATTTTGTGTGACTTGTCCCTTCCTTCCCTCTTGTTCTCTAAAAGACGCTTGGGTGATTTCAGAAAATACCTACTTCATACATGAAGCCAAGGGAGGAAAACAAAAGAAAAAGAAAACCTTCTCGGAAGTCTGGGGCGTTCAGTCTCACTGTAAATTGAGATGCCTTGATGGGAAAATTACACCTTTTATTAAAAAATAAGTAGCAGAATAATCTTTACCAGTTTTTGTTGACAAGTGCGGTAGTTTTTTTTTTTTCCACAGTCAAGGACATGAGAAGAAATCATTACCTATTGATTCAATCTTCTGTTTAATACAGGCTTTTATTAGCCTGGATTCTTTTTCTTAATTCCCTCACTCTAGAAGGAGCTAGGTTTTCATCAGCCACCAGCCATCTCCACCCCCGACCCCTCACCCAGAGGATTTCAACCTCAAGATGTCCCAATCTTTATGTCAATAATAAGAGTGAGCACTGAAATGGCTAAGCATCATTCCTCATGGCCATAGCACTGAGACAGATATTTAGTCAAATCAATATTTCCTCACTATGAAAGGATACAGCTGTGCTCATCAGAGCAGCTGGAAACCCCAGAAGGAATGCAAGCACCTACGTGCAGGGTGGCCTGTGGAGACTCACTGGTCCCACAGAGCTGAGCTTCGCCTGGAAATTCTATAGTCAACAGCCTGGGATGAGTGGATTTGGCCAGGTCTGGGGAACAGACTATGTTCATCTTCCTGTTTTGTGCAGTCACTGGCTGTCATCTCGATGTTGTAAGTTAGAGTCTGCTGGTCTAGTCTAGGTGGCTGGTGGCAGATGTCTCCCCTGCTGAGACATCTTGTATTACAGAATATTTGTATCTGCCCCAGAGAGTTTTATCACTTCATATATCTCTTTCTGATAGTTGGAGAACTGACTGGGTAGTAAGTTCTAAGAGTCCCTGTTAAATGAATGTCCATAGTTGGATCTGTGCCCAAGGAGGTCATCTTAAAATTGTCTCCATTACCCTTGCAGAAATATTATATTATTAAATCCTCAAAAACAATCCTGTGAGTGGTTTCTGTTGCTATCTGCATTTTACAGATGAAGAGGTTAAGCATAGATGGGCAAGACACTTGTTCAAATCACAGACCTTGTAGTGGTAGAACCAAGACTCAACCCAGTGAGACCAACTCTGAAGCCTTATGCGTAGCCTCTCTACTATCCGATTCATCTTCACATGAGCCAGAACTTCCTGACAGCTATCTGATGAAGTCCAGGCAGCTAGTGAGTTCTCTGCCTGTCACATAGAGATTTGGAGATGAAGGGTACACAACTCTTTGGTAGGAATATCATAGTGAGGATTCAGATGTCCAGTGAGAAGGTGGATGAAATGACCTAGGGGTCATTTCCTCTCCTGGGAAGCAATGACTGTTATTTTCTCCATGTAGTAAGCATTTTGTTGAGTGCTTACTTGGTACTTCAAACCACACAAAGTACAGTATTACATGCAATGACCTAACAGGCTGAGTTTGTTGAAAATAGTTCAGACCGGCGGGGTGCGATGGCTCATGCCTGTAATCCCGGCACTTAGGGAGGCCGAAGCAGGTGGATCACTTGAGGCCAGGAGTGCAAGATCAGCCTGGCCAACTTGGGAAAACCCCGTCTCTACTAAAAATACAAAAATTAGTCAGACGTGGTAGCACATGCCTGTATTCCCAGCTGCTTGGGAGGCTGAGGTGGGAGAATTGCTTGAACCTGGGAGGCGGAGGCTGCAGTGAGCCTAGATCGCACCACTTCACTCCAAGCTGGGTGACAGAGCAAGACTCTGTGTCCAAACAAAAAAATAAAAAATAAAAACCAGAAAAAGAAAAGAAAATATTTTAGACCAAAGGAAGGGGTAGAGACTAGAGGGAAAGAACATTAATAGATTACATACAATGAACCCTGAAATATGCTAGGCACTTTGTATGCATTATTTTATTTAAATTTCACAACAATCTCCTGAAGTAGGAGAATGATCCTTTTTTACAGGTGAGGAAATAGACTCAAGAAGATTAATTGACTTGCCTGAGATAACTCAGAAAGCCCAGAGATTGGGAGCTAGTATTGATGATTACGGTCATCTGATCTGCAAATGGGGCAAGGCCACAGATTTAGGGAGGAAAATAAACAAAACCGTAATGGCACATGTAGCAGCTAAAAGTCACTATGCTTTCACTCTGTGTCAGTACAGTGTCAGGCATTTTCCATTAATTGTCTCATTTATCATAAGACTTTGACATCCCCATTTCACAGATAAGGAGACTCAGGGAGATGAAGCTGTGATTCTAGGTGGACAGAGGTTCAAGTGGCGTATGGGCAAGCCCATTTGGTTGGAAACACAACCCTATCCAGTTTCAATACATTCAGAGAAAGCATGAATTGCCCTCTGAGGTGGAGTTCGGTGCAGGGCCAGGAGGGACTGGGGGCGCTCCCAGGAGCTCTGGAGCCAAGGTGAGCATCTGTAAGACTGCAGATTGGGGTGATCTCACCCTATGCTCACTGGATTCCAGAACTGGGTCAGTGAGTTGAGTCTAGCTCCCTCACAGGTAGGTTTGGGTCTCCGACAGCTCTGGTCTTCAGGAAATAATCCTGCATAGTATGCAACAGGCCCAGGTTGAGAGCCCTGCCAGAAATTAGAAAGAAATAGGAAAGTCGTAAGATTTTTGTATTACTCAGGTATAATCTTTTTATGTTATGGATCCCACTGCAAAGAATGGCTTCCTATCACCAGGGCACCCTTCAAGTCCAGAAATATCTCAGTGGCTAGAATTTTTGGTGTCATCAGGCTAGTTCCATTTGCATCCATCCATCCATCCATCCATCCATCCATCCATCCATCCATCCACAGTTGCAATGTTTCATGGATGCATCTCATCTTAGAGTACAATAAGAGAAGATCTACAAAGAGGCAAGCTCCTTTCAGCTCTGCTACTCTTTCAAGCAAAATACAGTTATCAAAAGCAGCTCATCTGAGTAAACTGAATATCTCATACACTCTTGCTTTATATATCCCAATATTTAACTCTTCCCATCCTCCAAATAATCCAATCAGCTTTGCAAACTAACCACTAAAAGAGGATGGCACAAGTCACCAGAATATCAGGTGGACAGTTAATTGGTTGATCGGTCAGTCAGTTGGTTAGTTAGTTGGGTTGCCTGATTCATTCATTTATAGCCCTCATGCCCTGTGGAAGAATATTTGCTATGAATTTGGCAAGCAAAGATAATTCTACCTCTGTCCTCTGAGTGCTTACACCTTCTGTTTGCCTGGTGGAGAGAGGATGGAATAAAAGACCATTCCAACAAGGAGACTAGTACTTCAGTAGTGAGGATGCCTGAGATTTCTGGGAGCAGGAAGAGCCTGTCCCCATCCTGAGGCAATCAGGAAGGCTTCTTGGAGGGGGAGACTTCTAAAGAATCTCCAAAGACTGAGTAGGTGAAACAAGTAAAAGGAAGGTGGGCCATTCAGAGATGCTTTTGTGATGGAAAAACTTTACCATCCTGAAATCGGAGACCAAGAAGAAAACAAAATCACCTGCAGCTTCACCTCATGGACTATGAACAGTGCAGCTTCCACGTATTTTTGCAGGTGCCTTTGGTGGGGCTTTCAAAAGACCATAGTTAGTGCATGTATTTGTGTCAGTTGACAGCGTTGAACTGAGAGCTCTTCAAGACACACACTCACTGTGGTCCCAAACTTAGCACAGTGCCTGACACATAGTAGGTGGCTTTCAAGTATTTTGTCAATGAGTGAGTGACTGAGTGAATAAATAAACTAACAATAATGGCTAAATGTGTGGGCATTATCTATCTATGTATCTGTCTATCTATCTATCTATCTATCTATCTATCTATCTATCTATCTATCTATCTAATCTTTCTTGAGAGTATTCTAAGTGCTTTACTTGTGTTATCCATTAAACTCCGATCACAAGGAGAGAGGTGGGGTAGATGAGAGGGAGGATTAGAGAGAAGGCCATGGAGGGGGCAAACCAAGAGGCAGGTGGATGAGGCAGGCTGGAGTACAGTTAGGTGAGTTTTATTTGGTGCATAGTGTGCTCCAAACTGTAAGATCCAGCTAATCAGAAAACACATGCTCTGGGCTCGAGGAGCAATATTTACCTGCCTTAAAGAAGTAGAACAAAGCCCAATTCCAGGGAACATTTATTAAATGCTTGCCTTGGGTAAAAAATAAAGCTAAGCATGGTCAGAGTCGGCATTGTATCACAGAAACAAAGTCCCAAGGGTGTGTGCCTGTTGCCTTGTTTATCCTTCTTCCTTGTTCAGAAACCACTTGACGGGCAAATGCAGAACAGAGAATTCAGCTCCCAGCTTGGCCTCTAACATCAGGGACAGAGCATGCTATTTTTAGTAATACTAAATGTTTGTATTAAATCTGCACTGTTAATGTTTTCAGCTGCTCACAGATCATTTTACAGGGATTTTTGACATCATTTCCTCAGGCTATCCTTCCAGAAGTCTGGGTGGAAATAGGGGGAAATGGAGGAATATCCAGATATGTCAGTGCTGAAACCTAACTTTTAGTTAAGAAAGGGAAAATGCAAAGTTTAGATACAAGAGTATTTGGATCATGACTCAGTCCACCTATTTGCTTTTCTATCTTCTCTGGTATTTAAAAACCAAATCTCCATCTGGAGAGGTAGCAGCCAGGGCTACTTTGCTTTGCTTTGAAACTGTATTTGCTAGTCATTCTCTCTTTGTCCCCACCTCTCTCCCCACTCTCAGGATGTGTGCAATGACTGCCCTCCTGGCCCCCCAGGCCTCCCTGGTCTACCAGGTTTTAAAGGGGACAAAGGTGTCCCAGGAAAGCCAGGGAGAGAAGGCACAGAAGGGAAAAAGGTAAGGAGAAAAGGGGAAACTCGATTTTTATCGTTACAATGAAAATATCTTTCTGGAGATCTCAGTATTGCCCCATCTGCCTCTGAAGGTGTTCAGGGTTTGAGGGGTTCAAGATTCAAGATAGATGAGGAGTACTGGGTTGTGAGATACAGCTATGGAAATGGTAGGAAGTGGGTATCTATGGGTCTTTGTCACTTTAAGAAGATGTTGATTGTGACTTTCCAATACATGCTGACAGCTGGAAACATATACTCATTCAGTTACATTCCTTTCCACCCAGTCTTTCTCCCTTCCTTTCTTTTGTCATCCAACAACTTTTGCCTATCTACTATGTAATAGGCACCAAGATAGGCACTTCAGACTCATAGATCAATCAATGGATCCATCCATTCATGCATGCATTCAATCCCTTGTCATTACCTGTTTATGACACCCCATTACATGTGTCTTATATGTCAGTCAACATGTAGACAATGGGGAAGTTCAGAAGAAAAAGGCTGAGACCCTATTCTAAAGGAGTTCATGGTCTGTCCTGGAGCAAAACAGAGGTAGGGAGTTTCACGGGTGCTGGGGAAATAGAATTGAAAACAAAATCTCCTCCCAACCCAGAAAACTTCTTCACAAAGGTGGAAGAGAAAGAAAACCATTTTAATATTGAATTACATTTAAACTAGAATATAATGTGCATTACAGACAATCTGCTAAGAGATGGCAAGGACAGGAAGAAATCTCACTCTTTTATATAGCTAAGCAGATAAAGTCCATTACAGACATTTTCTCAAGATAAGCAATAATTAGTCCTCAAGTAGGTCTTGACAGTGCTATTTGTCACATACGTTCATCTTAGATTCACCTGGTAATTCAGATGGCCCTCCGTCTTAGCTAATTGGCTTTATCCAAAGTGAAAATAAACTTCTTGCATCTTTTTGTAAGAAGATAGTGTTGCAACTTGGGGAGATACCAATCCCTAGATATTGGGAGATAGTGGTGGATCTTCCTTGCTGACCATGTTTCACAGATATGGATCCTAACTCCTAGAGAAAGACATTCCTGGGTCATCAAACTGGAAAAAAAAAAAAGCCTTCTTTGCCTTTTAAAAGGATTTACACACATTTCAAAGAGACAGATAAAGAACTGACAATGATCTGTTTTCTTAAGTAAATGCTTTAAGAAAAAGTCTTAGGTGAGATTCTCTTTCTTTTCAAAAAAGAGAGAGTTAAGCCTCTTATTTGTGGTTTGTATTTTACCCATACATGGTACAGGGAATACAAACACAGATGTGAAAGATGACCTTTATTCTGACTCTCTGAGCCTTAAGCAGTGCTTGTTCCCTTTCCACCAGCTCAGCTATGCGGGATATTTGAGCATAGACCCCGTGGGCATGCCACAGTCCTGGAAATTTCTCCATACACTCGTGGGCATGCCACAGTCCTCGAAATTTCTCCATACACTCTGGAACCCTGGAAGGAACAGGGGCCAGTCCTAAAGCTGATTTGACTAAGAATAATTTCACCTAATTAAATTCTCCTGGTGATCAGCTTATTAAAAACAGGCCTTTATTTGATTTGCAGCATTTCTTGTATCATGTTTTATCAGATAGTAAATAAACATGTTTGAATGTACTTACATCCATGTCATGGGTCTTTCCCATTGCCTTAATTTTAAACAGCTCAGAAGATCATTTAGTTCATTAAGACAGATGGGTCTTTAGGAATTTATTCCAGGAGTCTTAACCTCAAAGATTCTTGATATCAGTGCAGAGGCTGTCAGGGTGGCATTTCTAAATCACTTAGGGAGATGTTTAGATCAGTCTTTTCCAGACCTTTCTACCACAGTTGCTTTGCATCAAATCACTGGGAATGAGGCTTGTATTCTGTGTGTTTACTACAACTGCTACACAGTGATTCTGATGTTCAGAACCACTCAATGTTCCACAACTTCTGGCAGGACCTGGCAGGGGGCCGGGAACCCCCACCCTCCCACCTGGGTAGTCCTTTCTCAGAGTCAAGCACCTGACACTCCAGGTATTACAGAACTTAGAGTGAAAATAACCATAAGAAAATGGTTATGAAAGTAACTATAAAGAACATGCCATGTGTGCCAATATAATTATACATGCACATATATTTATAAAGCACAAACACGCACACACAAATGAGATCCTACGTAATTCAGACTCTATTTCTTAGTGCAGCACACTTTTTCTCTCTTCTCAACTGTATTAGTTATCTATCACTACATTACAGATTGCTCCAAAACGTAGTGGCTTAAAACAACAAATATTTATTATCTCAAATTTCTGGGGCAGAAATCCAGAAGTGGTTTCGCTGGGTTGTTCTGGCTCAGGTCTTTCATGAGGCAACCCTCAAGCCCTGAGCTGCAGTCATCTCAGGGTCCATCTGGTAGAAGATCCCCTTCCATCCAGGTTCACTCTTGTGGCTGTTGATGGAGACCTCAGTTCCTTACCACATGGGTGGGCCTCTCTGCAGAGCTGCTTGAGTGAGATCAAGACGTGGAAACTGGTTTTCCCCAAAGTGAGTGGTTGGATAGAAAAAGTGCAAGGTGGGGGGTGGAGGGTGGTAGCAGGCCAAGGTGGGAGTGAGCCATCTTATACCCTAATCTCAGCAAGTACACACCATCACTTCTGCCATGCCCTGTGGGCCATACAGACCAACCCTGGAACAAATGGCAGGACGGCTGCTCCAGGTTGCAAATATGGGAGGCAGGGGCCATCAGGCTATCTTGGAGACACACCAACTAACCATATTAATGGGGGATCATGCCATGGTTGCACAGCCACACTCAGTACTACCACTTGCCTATACCCTTTGCTCAGACAGGCTAGGGGCAGGGGTAGCTGACGAAGTCCCAGTGGAAAATCAGTGAATGGAGGTGCGAGGCTGATGGCATGGTGATGACCCTGGATGTGGGCCAGATACTCATTCTTGTTTTCTTTTTTTTTTCTTGTATCCCTGATACAGGGAGAGGCTGGGCCTCCAGGCCTACCAGGGCCCCCAGGAATAGCTGGACCACAGGTCAGTGAGACTTCATAACCATCTGCATGGATCTATTCTGCTCATCTCAATGGTTAATCTCAATTTAAGGAAGAGTGATGGCCAGTGTAAAGGAGTGGTTTTAAAATCAGAAAACCCCTGTTCTAGGTATGAGCATGGCACCGACTATCCTATTGACCATGGGCATGTCACTTCAATGTGTGGAATCCCAGTTGCTCATTTACAAACAACTTCTTGTTGGAAAGTATGAAATGCATGGAAGAATTGGACTGTGTGGGACCTACTGGTTAACACATGAGTTTTGTGGTCAGACGCCTCCACTTAACTCCCAGTAATGACAAAAATACAAATGGTGTCAGATATTTGTTAAAATGGAATGATATGATACATAGAAAGGATGTGGCACTCAGTTGAAAAATACTAGGAAAGTGCTTTTTGAATGCAAGCGAGCACTGTTATTCTCATGTGAGTGATAAGGCATCTGTCTAAAAGCAGTTCTGTGGCTCTGTGGTTTCCCAAAGCCAGGGAGGACAGCCTGAGAGAAAGGGGGGTATAATCTCAACCCCAAAATAGGCAGGGAAGCTCTCTGGCTGTCTAAACAAGTGTTCTAGGGCTGGGGCTGTTTGAGCTGTTGGTGGTGTTAGTATTTAGCTCTAAGAAGAAACTGCCTGAGTGCTGGTATGGGGGCAGATAGACCCACACCCTCATTCCCTTCCCGCTGTCATTGGTGCTCCCCAGAGTGTGCTCCCTTATCTCTTGTGGCCTCTGTGCTGCTGCAGAATGGACACCTTCCCCACCAACACTCAGGGCCAAATGTGTCCCTGTGTCTCTTCCTGAGGCCTGGCTGGACATAGCATGCCTCATCTGGTAGAAGAGGTGGCATAAAATTGTCACTAGGAGAGAAAGCTCAGAAGTCAGTCCTTGGGGTTAGAATTCCATCTCAGCTGTGTGACCTTGGGATAGTTTCTTAACCTTTCTGGCCTTTTGTTTCCTAAAGTTAACTAGGGACTATGAAAACTGTGAGCCTACAGGCTTATTACTGTGCCAACTGCGGGCAAAATGCTCCCATCAGTGCCTGGTATATTGTATCAACTGAAGAATGACAAAGTGTGGCTGTTGTGATACCTCAGTTGTTGTCTCCTTGGTTGAAAAGAATTTAAACAAGAGACACACAGCAAAGGAGATGCAACATCGAGTAATTTATTGCAAAAGAAAAAGAATACTTTCAAAGTTAGGGCAGAATAGACAGTATGCCTGAGAGAGAGGATTCAGGGTGGGCTGCTCGTAAGGATGAGATAGCAAAGACCAGCATTAGGGAGACTCCCTTTATGGGAGACTTACATGATTATTCATAAAGAGGTGGGAAGAGGCGTTACTCATAAGCATGTTCTGAGTGGTCCTCTGGCTGTACATGTGCAGTAGCTGTACATGTTTGTTCATATGTCACATGTCTCATTAGCATCTTAAATCTCCACCCAGGGGTATGTTTTTTACCATTATAATGAGCAAAGTATCAGTTTGAGGATGGGCAAAATCAAAGTGCACGTGCTCTCTAGAGGGGAAAGTCCCTACTGAAGATAGCTTTGCGTGGATGAGCTCAATTATAACGTGAATGCTGAGGCTTATTGTGTTGCTTGTACTTACTGTCACCACGGTTGCTGCATCCCAAGAACATGATTACTTCCTTGACTACCTGTCCTGTCTCAGGTCCACAGACTTGGAAAGGAGATCTTTATTTCTCACATAGGATTACACTTGCAGGCTGTCCATCCCACAGGCTGAGAAGCATAGCCTCCAACAGAAACCAAGAGCCAGTGCCTCAAGGGAAGGGTAAAAGCAGCAGGAATTCATGCTGAGCAGGCTGGCCAAATGAATATATTTAAAGAGCTCTAGGAGAAGTCATGAATCTTTACGGAAGGAGAAACATGTGCATGGGAAATTGAGTTTCATGCCTTATAATGGGTCATGTGTCCAAAAAATGGCAGCATTAGCATGATCCAAGGGTGGAGTTTTTAAAGTTTTGAAACCTCTGACATCAAAAGGTGAAGCAGAAGACATGAAAGCTTTTGACTACACATGCTCTGTGAGTTGGCCAAAACTGGTCCAGAGATGGTGGTCAGGCTGGGAACTCAGTTTTTAAGGATTTTCTGGGTCTCCTTGGCCAAGAGGGGGTCTGTACAGTTGGTTAGGGGGCCTAGGATTTTATTTTTATTTCTCAATTGTAAGTGCTCATTTGACATTAGCTTTTTTAGCCCTTGTGGTCACAGTGGTGGCAGCCGCATATTTAGGGTGAGGATTTGGGAATAAAATTTAAGAAGCCAAAAACCTCAGCAACCTAGATAAATAATACTTTAATGCAATATTTTATAAAATTTAAAAGTAATGCAATCATTTCATGAGGAACAAAATATCAAAATTTAAAATAAAGACATGACCCAACCCTCCACTTGAATGACCTACCTAACTCACTTCTGCCAAATTCCAGCAGTGTCAAATACCTGTGTTCATTTACATTTTGATATTTCTATCATCTTGAGTTATTTTAGATTGACTTTGACTTTTTAAAATATTGCATAGGGGTCAGGCGCGGTGGCTACCACCTGTAATCCCAGCACTTTGGGAGACTGAGGCAGACAGATCACATGAGGACAGGAGTTCAAGACCAGCCTGGCCAACATGGTGGAACCCCATCTCTACTAAAAATACAAAAATTATCCAGGGAAGGTTGTGCACATCTGTAATTCCAGCTACTTGGCCAACATGGTGAAACCTCATTTCTACTAAAAACAGAAATTAGCCAGGTGTGGTAGCACAAACCTGTAATCCTAGCTACTTGAGAGGCTGAGGCATAAGAATCGCTTGAACCCGGGAGACAGAGGTTGTAGTGAGTGAAGATTGTGCCACTGCACTCCAGCCTAGGTGACAGAGTGAGACCCTGTCTCAAGAAAAAAAATTTTTTTAAATGTATATAAAATAATATCCCTATGCAATCTATGTATGTATGTATGTATGTATGTATGTATGTATGTATGTATCTATCTATCTATCTATCTATCTTTCTTTCTATCTATCTATCTATCTATCTATCTACCTATCTATCTATCTATCTATCTATCTATCTATCTGTCTGTCTGTCTGTCTGTCTGTCTGTCTGTCTGTCTGTCTATATTGCATAGGGATATTATTTCTCTTGGCTTCTCAGCAAGAGGTATTCAGTACCCAAGGTGAGTGATTCACTTTCCTTACCCTAGGCCCAGCCCTGGAAAAGGGTGTTGGCACTGTTCTTATGACTGGTAAAAAGCAAGCAAAAAACCAATAATTCTGTGTTGTGACAACAGCACCAGCCTTGTGGTATATCAAGATGGAAAACACCCAGGTCTCCCAGACCCTAGCTGACAGCTTAAGACGTCTAGCGATCATGACCCGTGGACTGTGAAGATTTAGGTGGTTTTGACAGAGGCAAGACTCCTGCATCAGGAGTTACAGATATCAGATCTCAGTGCAGATAGAACAAGAGATTTGCCCGGGGCAGTGTTAGATTGAAAGGTATCAGGAAAGTGTAGCGTCTTCAAATGTTGGAGCTCCTTACTGGGCATGACCTTCTCTTTCTGGGATCGCCAGCTGAGGCCAAGCTTCTTGCCCTGTAATTTCAAATTTTAACTGATCCTTAAGTAACCTTTGCTGTCAACTTGCTGGCTGCTGGGCTTAGCCTCTGCTGAGGAGGAATTGCCTTTTTTTTTTTTTTAAGATAGAGTCTTGCTCTGTTGCCCAGGCTGGAGCGCAGTGGTGCAATCTCAGCTCACTGCAACTTCCACCTCCCAGGTTCAAGCGATTCTCCTGCCTCAGCCCCCTGAGTAGCTGGGACTACAGGTGCATGCCACTACATCCAGCTAATTTTTGTATTTTTAGTAGAGATGGGGTTTCACCATGTTGGTCAGGCTGGTCTCAAACTCCTGACCTCTTGATCTGCCCGCCTTGGCTTCCCGAAGTGCTGCGATCACAGGCATGAGCCACCGCACCCGACTAGAATTGTCTTTATTCAAAGAAGTAAAATCATATCAATTAAACAGATAAGGAGTTAGCTCCATTAAGTATGGACTGTTTTCTCCTTCAGTCCAAGCCTGCATGCAGTGCTGATGTTTTCAGTAACGGCCCTGCTTTTGTTCCTTTATAATTTGCTTCAACGGAGGGTTTGCTCCTTTAAATATTCTGAGAACAGAAAGCTTCCATCCAGAAAAAAAGAACAACAATTAGTGCTGCATCTGAAATACAGGGGTTCTTCTTGCTCCATTTAGGAGTGGATGGTCACTCCAACCATGAGAAGTCCTTGGGGCATGTGGTCTAACCCTGCATGATGAGCCCCAGGCAGTTGTGTTGGGCAGAGTGCTCAGTGTTCCAAGGAGCAGGTTACTATTTCCTGCAATTGTCAGTATGATGCTAGGAGGCAGAGCTGTTGTTTCACTTTACAGATGAGGAAACTAAGGTTTAACAAGATTAAATGCCACAGCTACAAAACTAGCAGGTGGTATAACTGGGGTTGACCACTAGTAGTCCAACTTCAGTACCCCGAGTAGTTATTGTCTTGTCATACTCCTTAGTAACAGCTGATACCAACACCAGCACCCAGGACAGCTCCTAATGGGGTGCAATGCTTTAGTCTACACTATATTTGCTAATGCTCCTGTCTGCAATAGCTGCCCCTTGTCACCACTTATTGTTGAGAAAATGCATCACAGAAGGGTTAAATGTGTCCTCTGAGGACTCAGTCTATTGTGGTTCTTGGCTTGAAACCCAAGCCAGCTTCTATGCTTGTCATTTACCCCACACTACGTTCCAGAAAATAGACAGAAAGACTGTTTCATTTCCTCTCTGTTCAACTTCATTTATCAAACAGTATCTCCACTAGACTTGGGGATGTGAAGATGAGTTTGTAAACTGAAAATGCTACCCCTGATGGAGTACTTACAATCATTGTCAGCATCCTTTCATAACCAAAGGCTCTGGGCATTCATTGGTCTCCTGCACTGCCAAGAGGGTTTGGTTCCTTTGTTTGCAGTTGCAATGCAGCATCGGGGAAGTAACTTCTCCAAGATTTATCTTACAGATTTGCAGCTGCTGTCTTCAGTGGCTGGCATGAGGAGGTTCATGCCACACGGTCAACTACAGAGCTCCATTCTAGCACTTTGAACTTGCATAAAACACTGACTTTAAGATATAGGGTCTGGAGATCGTTGCTGCAGTTGTGGTTATGATCCGTGTAAAGGAGGAAGAAGCAACAAGATGGTAACCACAGCAATGACCCTGGGAGCATGTATTCTACAGAGTTAGATGTAAATGCCTTGTTTGGGTTGGAAATGATGACTGTTCTGTCCCCTACAAAAAGCGTTTTTATTTCCTTCTTATAGCATGTTCACCAACCAGTAATAGGACCTAAAGGGGGCCTGGCATGGATCCAGAGACACCCAATGAGCAAAAGTCCTCATTTGGAGGGTATGGATGACTCCGAGGAGGCAGAGATAATACCTGCTGCCATTGGCACTACCCGAAAAAGCCTTGGGATTCCCATCCTGCCCAGAAAATAACCCAGAGCCACTTACTCCATGTTCTTTCCTAGAGCAGAAAATTCTTTCCATCTGTAACTGCCACAGTTCTGAAAGATTCTCACCAAGCATCACCTTAACAGTATCCTTTCAAGTCAGGAGGTATAGACAGAGGTCAGATATGGGCCATTCCTTTCATAGCCTGATGCTATGACAGAGAAGAAAGACCTACAAGCTTGCAGCGAACACTTAGGAATGTCTGATGGAGGCAGGAAGCCAACAAGGGCTGTGGGCACAGGCCTGGGCTTTGGAAGCTAGTAGTCCCCAACCCGCTTTGCCTCTTATTAGCTGAGTGAATTTTCCTTGCTAATTATAGGACTTGGGCATTTATTATTATCTGAACCTTGGGTCCCTCATTGGTACCTTGGGTCCCTCATCCGGAAAAGAATTGTACAATCTGTCTCATAATGAGGATGCGAGAACTGAACAAGGGGGAATTTACAAATCACAGCAGGTAGGAAGCATCTAATACATGTAACTGCAAGCGGTCCTCATAATACTTGCTTCATTTGAGTTAACAACAACCACAACAAATTGTCAGTAGAAGAGTAAACGACTGAAAGAAAACTAACACCATGGAACAAGGGGTAACCTGTGAAGGCCACCTGGAGGAGGCAGGATTTTAGTTGCCACCTGGAGGAGGCAGGATTTTAATTGCATTGGAGGGTTAGTTAGGAATTTACCAGCTATTGGTGGAGAAAGGTTTTCCAAGCAGGACAACAGCATGTAAAAGTTTAGGAGAAGGGTTTGTTCTGAGAGTCGTAGAGAGTTACTAACTTGGGAAAGTTTAGTCCCTGCCCTCAGAAGTTTGAAAACCTTTTGGGAAAATTGCCTGTTCAGTGTATTCATGAAGGACAGCACTCTTAGAGCAATTCCTGGTATGAATGTACCTTCCGAACGATTGTTTTATCATGTGCTTAGCACATGATGGTTCTGGAAAAATGTAATTAAAAACAAAATCTCCCAACTCAGAGAGGTTTTCCACGAAGGTAGAAGAGAAAGAAAACAATTTTATTATTGAATAGCATTAAACCAGAATGTGATTTGCATTACAGACAATATGCTAAGAGATTGCAAAGACTGAAAGAAATCTTACTCTTTTAGATAGCCAAGCTGATACAACCACCTATCACATACTAGCAATAACTAGTCCTCAAGTGAGAGGATTTAATGACACCGCATGTCCTTCCTAGATTCACCTGGTAATTGCGGTGGCCGTCTGTGTGTCTGTATTAACTAATTGACCTTATTCAAAGCAAAGGTAAACTTCTCACATCTTCATGGCAGGAAATAGATTTGCAACTTGGAGCCAGGCATCTGCTGAAGTTGGGCTTCTACTGTTTCACAGGAACTGGGAGATAGATAGGAATACTATCTCTTTGCTGATTCTATTTCAAAGAGATGGTTCCTAGGTCCTTCAGAAGGACATTGCTGGGTTCCTGGGTCACAAAGCTAGCAAAAGTCTCATTTAGCTTTTAAAAGTATTTGCATACCTTTCAAAGAGACCCCCCCTCAAAAAAAAACTAACAATAACAAGTTTTCAAAAGTAAGTGTTTTCAGTAAACCGAGTGGGGTGAAGTTTCTTTCCTTATTTTCAATAGGGGGAATTAAGCCCTTGAAATGGCTCTTTAATAAACCTCTTCTGAAGAGGACTAAATATGAATTCCCAGTGCACAGGGTTTTTATCTGTTTCATTGATTGTTATATATCCAGTGTATAGAAAGCTGTCTGGCCTGTGCTCAGCATGGTCAGTCAGTCTTTCTGACTATAAATCCAGTGCACTTGACATCTTGAAACCTGTTGGATAAGGCATCATGTTCTAGGAAAATAGCCAGAAAAGTAATTTGGGCAGAGAAAGCCAGCTTGGATATTTGATCATCAGACAAATGGATCTGGATTAGATTCCAGACCTTGCTTTCTATAAGCTGTGTGAGCTCAGGTGAATGACTGAACCGGTCTGGTCTTCAGATTTATTGTCTAACACTGATAATAAGCCCTACCTCATAGAGTAGACTTACTAGCTCAATAAGAGAATAAAGACATATTAAATATTTTTGCATCAGTTCAGGATATAAACAAGGAAATATATGTAATGGGATATCATGTGGGAAGCCTTGGCAGAGTTCCTGGAAGAGTCGGGGCTCTGTAAATGTCAGCGCCCTTCTCTGGAAGGAAGTGAGTCAGGCTTGGGGGTGGGTGTGTTTGCTTTGATCCCTGACTACGTTGGAGTAGGAGACAGGGACAACTGTGGAGATCCTTGAGCTGCTGACATTTTCATTGTTGCAACATGAGTGTTGAAACTAGTCTAAACCCAGACTGAGGACTGGAATTTGAAAGGAAGCCATTTACTTTTAAGGCAATTGTCCTAAATGTTAAGGAAGCAGTGGGCTAATCTGTGTCACTTCTTTTCATTGATTACAACATGATCTGCAGAGGGTGTGATGGCTTTATTTAGATTTAGAAACAGTAAAAATAATTACGTGGAAAAATGTCAGAAGAAATGCTCCTTCTCTCTGACTCCATTTTTTTTCTCTTCTAAACAATGGTATTTAGCACTTCACAGATATGAGCTCACCTAACCCTCCCAATATATCACAGAGAGAGAGGGGGGATTATTAGGTAGTCACTGTCATCAGTGGTCTGCTGAGGTGGTAGAACAGTCTGGATTGAAAGAGGGCTGGACTTGATGTTTCCATGAGAGAATTGTGGGGCACTGGACCCCCGGAAGGACCCTCCTAAATGGACCTGCCCCTCGTCCTTTATTTACTAGATGAACAAACTGAGACCAGAGAGTGGACATGATATGCTTAAGAATGCAAAGTTAAGGGGTGACAGGCATAGAACCACAACTAAGATTGACCTACTGTCACAAACCTATTTAGTGCATAATGCATTCTTTTAAAGGAATTGAAATGTTTTTGTTTTAAAAACATTTTGCTGAAACACACTTATTAACACAATAAAGGCAGAGCTAAAGTAGGTAATAGTTAAAGAATTGGAACCTTTGGATGTTACTTTCTTGGGTGGTCTGTAAAAAGTATTTTTGGTAGGTTGTATATTTTGAGCATCTTGATGACCATGATGATGATGACAATGGCAATAATGATGATGACAATGATGATGATGAGGATGATGGTGATGACAATAGTCGTGGTGTTGTTGATCATTATGATGTAGACAATGATGATGGTGAAGATGAGGATGATGACGTGATGGAAACAGTGATGATAATAGCTCTGGTGGTGCGGATGTTGATGGTGATCATGATTATGATAGTGATTATGGTGATGATGGTTATGGAATAATAATGATGGTGATGGTGATCTTGATTATGATAGTGATTATGGTGATGATGGTTATGGAATAATAATGATGGTGATGGTGATGATAATGGTCATGATGATCATCATGGTGATACTGACAATGAGAATGATGATAGCTAATGTTTTTTTGAGAGCTAACACACAACCTGTCATAAGTCTAAGCACTTTGTATATTTTAGGTCATTTAACTCTCACAGTAACCCCATGACAAAGATACTGTTTTATTATTCTCATTTTAGAAGTTAGAAGACAGAGGGTTTAAGTATCTTGTCCAATGACACACAGTTAGCAAGTGGCAAAATAAAGAAGATAATAATTATGACTAAGATTTATTGAGCTTTTACTGTGTTCTGGGCTCTATGCTAAGTGTTTCCCATTTGTTATTTTATTCTCTAACATTTTCACAGGGTAGGCATCATTGTTTTCTTGTTCTTGTAGGTTACAAAACAAACGAACAACTTGAGCAGTTTTAGTGAAGTGGCTCCTCAAAGTCTCACAGCTAGTAGGGGAGGGAGCAAGGAACTTATGTATGGATAAATTCTTCCAAAGCTTCCCGTATGGTGCTGCTGCTCCTGCTGGCCACCATCTAAACTTCTCCTCCTCCCTCACCCTCACACCTGTTCTGCAAGGCCTGCAGACCCTGGGTTTATTCTGCCTTTTTTCCTGCCACTCCTGGAACACCACTTGTTTTTAACTGACCCTTTTCTCTATAGCCTGGACCACTAGCCTATCCCACACTACACCCACAGCCAGAACCTAGGACAATTTCACATCCTTTTAATGGTTTCCAGTGCCTACAACTAAATCTAACATCAGATGTTGACAAGCAAGGCTCTCAAAGAAATGAGCCCTGCCTGCCTCCCTGGCCCCTTTCCTGCTGCCCGCTCTCCAACCCCATACCCCAAATCCCAGTTAAGCCATTTTATCACACATCCTCAACCAGGCCCTGTTTCTATCTATCTGCTGCCACCGTGCCTGAGCTACCACAGGAACTTGATAAGAGATTTTTGGAGAATTAATGAATGGATGAATGAATGCATGAAAATGATTTTTGTTTTCCTATTAAAATTTCCAGTGACATCTTTCTTTTCTTTTTTTTCCTTTCAAGGGAAGTCAAGGAGAACGTGGTGCAGATGGTGAGGTTGGACAGAAAGGTGATCAGGTAAAAATTTACTTTATAAGGAACCATTCACCCTGAGGAAGGAGCACTGTTTCTCCCAGGTGGCTTCCATTGTACAATGTCATTCCTTGTCTCTTCTTTGCCTGTAGCAGGATTTTTAAAAATCTCATTTTTATGGTTTTCATCTTGGTATCGCTGGTTCACTCTAAGTGCCCTCTCTCCCTCAATTATTGGAGAAGCCTCCCTGCCTTGCCTTTCTTTTCCTTTCCTTTCCTTTCCTTTCCTTTCCTTTCCTTTCTTCCTTCTCTTTTCTTTCTTTTTGTACTATTTTACCTTTACTTTTTTTTTTTCACTGAAAGGGACATTCATTACAAAATTCCCCCTTCTTCCCTCCCATCATCTCAATTAACTGTTGCCTGGCTCTCTTGCTGCTAGCTGAAATGCTTCACAGATACTCTGTGCTCTGATAAGATCAGTGCCCATCCAGGCCTGCTGGACCACTGCTCCTAATGTGCTATAGGATGGTACCATTGAGGGCCCATTGCTCTCTCTGTGGATCTGAGCATGGCCTACCTATCATCCTCTATCCAGCACAACCAGCTGATTTCTGCCCAGTCCAATTCTACCACCCTTCCTGCCAAAGGAAATGACTGTTATCCTTCTGCTTTGCTGCTGTCATCCTTTTCCCTGTTCTCTTTTCTCTCCTCTCCCAGCTGCCCTCCCCTTTACTTCTCCCTCTCTTCTGCATCTCACAGCCAGTGCTCATTGTCAGCCAATTCCATGCCAGGCACTGCACCTGGCTCTGAGATCTGGAATGACTCGCGGACAAACTCCTGACCTCACTGGGCTTGCAGTTCAGTGAGGGCATGAGGGACATGAACGAGTAACCCACAGGCAGTGAGATGAGAGTAGTGCTCAAAGTCTGAATGAGCTCCTTGGCTAAAATCTCTTCTGTATTTAGAAAAACAAAATGTGTTTGGATTATTCTTATGAGAATGACTTATCAAAGGCAATGTACTCTACATTGAATGGTGTAGCCTGTGGTTTCAGTGGTAAGTCTTGGAGGTGGAGGGCAGAGAAATCATTTGTTTCTTGGTGGTTTGTTTGGTTTCATAACATTGTTGTACAAGACTAAGTGTTAGATTCCAAGCTTTGTTCTATAACTTTTTCAGCTCATTCTATAATATGCAATAGACTCCTCTACACATGGAGAAACAAATCTCTTGCTTAAAATAACTGTAATATTGCCAGAATATGGAGGCTGTAATTCAGTTAACCTAACCATTTCCATTGTGTACATTGTGTTTGTGTGCATTTATTTGTTTTTTATGTTTTTATTATGAAACACTTCAAGCATAGCTAAAGAATAAAGACTGTAATAAAATGAACCTTTATGTACCCTGCACTTAACCACAACAGCTTTCAATTATTATGGCCCCTCTTGTTTTCATTTATGTCCTCAACCATTTCTCCACACCCCCTGCCCACACATTATTTTGAAGCAAATCCGCTTTCAGGACATGTTTGTTTTTATAAATGTTGTCAGGTATTATTGAGATATATAAAAAGAAGTCCCTTTTATCGTCAGTGTCTTTAAGCAAAATTGTTAGTAGGGTTGGAAGGTGGATTCTGTATTGTTTTCTGAAATTTGATATTTGCACAAAGTAAAAAGTATTTTTCAAGTCATTTTAAAGAATTGCATCTTGTGTTTTCCTAGGGTCATCCTGGAGTTCCAGGTTTCATGGGGCCCCCAGGGAACCCTGGGCCACCAGTAAGTAATCATCTTTAATCCCCTCCTCTTTTGGCCTTGACATTTGAATGCACATCTCAACTCACCAGGCGTGGTATGACACTGAGCATGTCTCTCATTTTAAGGGATGGGCCAACACCCAAAAGGTGACAGAGTTGTCCTAAAAATGCAAGTCCCACAGGCATGTGGGGGAAAGTGCAGACGGTCTGGAGTAGGCTTGATGGACCATGCAATTAGAGTGATGTTGGGACTGGGGGACATTGGCAAAGACAGACAGACTTCTTCTTTTTTCAAATTGAGCTTTGGTGGGTAGGAAGCTAGTATTTCAAGCAAAGAAGGTAGAAAATGAGAAATTGTAAGCAGCTTTCCCCATGTTATGGGGAGCCTGTCTTGATATTATCTCAATGATCTCCACTGGGCCCCCTGAGCAAATGTTCTCTCTGCTTTTACAGTAGCTGTAGCCTTGACATTGACTGGTGCCCTTCTCACCATTTCCCTCTGCCTTCAGTGTAGGCTGCCCATAGATTAGTCATGTTCCTCCTCTGATCAGAGTCCATTGCTGTTGCAGCCCACATATCCATCATGGGTAGCCATGGCAACAGGCACTGGAAATTAGTGTTCCTGCCAAGCCCAGGATCAGTCCCCTGGGATTTCCCATGGGTTCCACATGAGACCCTTGTCCCAGACCTTGCAAGGAGAGGATTTCTGGAATGACTGAAAGACCACCGAAAAGGATCCCCCTTCAAATAGGAAATACCCTGTTTGAAAGTATAGTGAAAAGAGGTTCAGTTAGGAGTATAAATTTAAAATATATGAAATTAAGCTTGCTTTGTCATCTTTTTAAACAACTCAACTTCTAGTTGTTAACTGTGTGTTAATTAGTGGAATAAATTAAGTTGTTTTAAGTGTATATTTTCAATAAAATCAGATGAAAGCGTGACATGGCATCTTTCACTTCATGTTGACTTTTAGAGCAAACTCACAAAAAGGTAAATTATCTACAAAAGCACTATTCAGTTTCCCAGAAAGCCTGCTTTAAGTCTTTAATATTCAACACATTTTCCTCCCAAGTGCCTTTGATGTTAATATTATTTTTAATTTCTCAGCCTCACATCTTACCTGGCCCAACTCTGCCATGTGCACATTTGTGAAGGATATTGTAGGGAATTTATCAGTTTGCTATCATTTAACTTCACAAAATTCTACAATTCTTTCAAGGCTTATAATTTCACTTAGTAGTTGCTTTGCACTGTATTTGAATATTATTGGATTTTGTAGCATCTGACAATCAGCAAAAAGAGAAACTGATAATGATGCTGATACAATCAGTAGTAGAGAGAGGTGTTAGTGTTAAGCAAAGAGGGGAGTTTGAGAGGTAACTAATTTTAGTTAAAAAATAGTTTATTCACGAATAATTGTACATTGTGATGACATTAGCTTCCTTAATGACATTGTGCTCCTTAACAGCTGAGGATCTCAGAAAATGAATAATGGATTACAGCCTCATCTCCACTCCACCCTGGTAGTTCCAAACCCCATAACATTTTCCCAATGAAACCAAAATCCTGATGTGTTCTCACTGGAAACTGCAATAAGTTAGAACTCTATGACTGCTGTAGGAAATGACTCCTGGCTTATTATTCTCATGCTAGATGATGTATTGGAGGCCCAGAAACAATCATAATCAGAAGCCAGCTTGTCTGTCTCCAGCTGATTAATGCTTTCAATTCACTTGGCAGATGTTTATTGAGCTTCTATTTTGTGTCGTGCCTTGTACTGTTAATAGCCTGTGAGAATGGATGCTGAGGCAGCTGCCTGTTTAGGTTCAGCAGCCAATCATGCAGAAGCAACTCCACAGCAGAAAATTAACCTTTCTGGTCATGTGTGCATTGTTTTAGTTTTGCTCTTTGTTGTTGCTTGTTTTCAAGTGCTTATTAATTGTCAGGCCCTGTTGAAAATACGCAGGGATATGAGTAGCGAGCTGACAAAGCCCTTTCTTTTAGTGTTTATTTTCTGGTGCTCAGTCAGCATCTTTATTCCAGATAAAACACTTACCCCATCCCCATATGCAGTAGGGAATTTTTTTCCAACTTGGCAAGATTCCAGACTCTAGGATGCCAGAAGCTTTTTATAGAAGTTATGTGGAAAAATCTAGATTAGTTATATTAGCTTTGGACTAGATATTTAATTAAAGCATGAACCTTAGGCTACTTGTTAAAATATTATCACTATCCCTTTATTTCATGAACATTTACTGGGTCCCTACCTAGTAGAAGTGATAGAGACAAATCCAACTGCACCCTGCCCCAGGAGTTTGTCATACATGGAAAATAAGACAGGTCTTCTGTAGTTATACCAAATTTCCTTGAGATCCAAGACCATGATGTAGTCATTTTTATATCTCTAAAATTTGGCTTGTACCTAGTACAGTTTAGGCACTTGATAAAAGTATGCAACAATTAAATAAAGGCTGCTGGAAAGACATCAATAGAGTACTGTGGGAACTTGCTTATTTATGCTTTTATATTTAGTTAATATCTGCAGGATTCCTTGTCGTGGGTGGACAATAGACACTTATATTCATGGAAGGTCCCTATTGGACAGCCCTTAGCATTTCTCTGGTGCTAACTCCTTATGTGTCATGAATTCCATTTTCTCAACAACCCATGTAAAATAGGTGCTGTTCTTTTCCTTCATTTTACAAAGGAACTGAAATACAGAGGGGTCAAGTAAGTTTCCTAGGCTTATACAGCTGTTCAGTGGAGAAATGGGATATGGGCTCAGGAACTCTGACTCTAAGAGGCTGCACTCTTAACCAATACCCTCTCTTCTGTGCCCAGCACCTTGTAAGCATTGCCGCATTACTCCTCCCCTTCCTAATGGCATGTGCAATTTCCAGCCTTTCACTGTGAAGGAAACTAAAGTTTAGAGATGTTACATGACTCAACCAAAGCTAGTAAGAGGCACATGTGTGAATTTGTCTAAAGAACTGCTGCCTTCATAACCCAGTCAGTTCAACTTCTAATTCACTCATTTATTCAAGAATATTGATTATTCACTATATCCCAGGTACTGTTTTAGTTCCAATGAGGAACTAAATTTAGTGTTCCAATGAGGAACACTAAATAAATAAGAAATCAGTAAACACTAGCATGTCAGATTTTTGCAGGTGCTATGGAGGAAGGTAGACAGAAAAGGGACCTCTCCAGGGCAGGGATGATGAAGGGTAGGTCTTTCAGTTTTGGGTCTGGTAGGCAGAAAACCTTTCACTGAGAAGCTGATATCTGAGCTAAGACCTGCAGGATGGGAGGGTATGAGGCCTGTGCATATGTGAGGGACTAGAATGTAGGGGGAAGAAACAGCATATGCAAGAGTCCCCAGCAAAGGTGTGCCTGGAGCTCACTTTGAGCTGCTTGCTTGGCTGCATAGAAGTCTTGTTCCATTCATCCATCTGTGCATCTCTTCACCCTTGAGTTGACACAGCAATTGCCTTCCTAATCTCCTGGAAGATAAATCTAGTTGTCCATTTATTACTTTTTGTCCTGAAATGTTGCCTGATATTAGCTGAAAATGCCCATCCTGAAGTGAGTTCATTTACTGTTTTCAAAGGGGTGACTGCCTGGCTAATGCATTGGCCCATCCTAAAATGTGGATGCTATTCTCTGAACATCGTGTATTCCCAGAGAATAGCTCAGCCTGATGAAGAGGCAGAAGCACATTTGAAATATTTATGGTTCAGGAAGCTAGGAAGGGGCACAGAATGTAAGATCTGTGTGTTGCTGTATTAGGATGTTTTTACATTGCTACAAAGAAATACCTGAGGTTGAATAATTTATAAAGAAAAGAGGTTTTATTGGCTCAGTTCTGTAGACTGTACAAGCATGATACCAGCATCTTCTTGACTTCTGATGAGACCGCAGGGAACTTCCCATCATAGAGGAAGGCCAGGTGTGTCACATGGCAAGATCAGAAGCAAGAGAGTAAGGGTGGGGAGGTCCTAGACTTCTAAACAACCAGATCTTGCATGAACTGAGTGGGGGCTCACTTATCACCAAGGGGATTGTGCTAAACCATTCGTGAGAGATCTGTCTCCATGATTCAGTTACCTCCCACCAGGGCCCACCTACAATATTGGGAATCACATTTCAACATGAGATTTGGAGGGGACAAATAACCAACCATATCAACTGCTTTGTATTCAAAGCAGAGGGTGCTAATGACCTCTGTCTAGATGCACAAGAAACTAGCTTTCTGCCTTGTCTTTTTTAGGGGGCAGATGGAATTGCGGGAGCTGCTGGACCACCAGGAATCCAAGGGTCACCTGTAAGTTCCTCAAGGAATGGGATCTGTTTTTAATCTGTCTTTAGCCTTTCTGGAACCCCAAGTGTTTGCCAATTCTGCTCTTGTCCTGTGTGCCTCCTGTGGCTCACGTATTTTTGAGGTTCTGTTCACTACAAGTCTTGCAATGAAACTGCTGGAGGGTTTGCTTTCTGTTGGACCCCTGTTTACTTTGCTGCTAAAGTAAAGGTTTGGTTGAAATGATATGAAGATCTGTGATTCCAGAATTCAGTTTACAACCGTCAATGCAAATAAGTCCTAGATTTAGGCCCCATATCTCAATTTCTTGTCAGTGTGGTTTCTATTTTGAGCAGGTGCAGGGAAGTGGAAAGGCTCAGTGCTAACTCACCTAGGACTATGGTGTGCACCAGGGGAATGTCAGACAAGAGGCAGCTATTGTTATCCCAACTGTTCAAAAGAGGAGAGTGGAATTAAAAAGAAGTCACTAGTCCAGGATCCCAAACCACAACCAGTGGAGTTGGCATTTGAACCGAAGGCTTTTATCTCAAAATCCAGATTTCATTTCTTGAAGCTGCCAGAACCACTCTTGGTTTCAATGCCATAAAGGGTGAACCACAGTTTGGTAGGTATTATGTTAGTAGCCAATACATGCATGGCAAGTAAATGAATATATGGTACATAAATATTCCTTATCTCATCTGACAGCTCCTCCCACTTTGGGCCTGTAAGTTAGAAAGGCCATGAATCATTATCCCCATTTTATAAATAAGGAAAGTGGAGATTGGAGAAGTGAAATGGCCAGTTCAGGGTCACACAGTGAGGGAATGTCAGAGCCAGGCACAATCCCTAGGCCACAGGAATCTCACCATCCTATTCCAAGGCCAGCTAGCAAGCAGGCCAGCCCTACCCTGGTATCTCTGGAGTTCTGTGCAAAGGGCATGTGCAAAGGGCATTATTACTTAATAAGACTTCCTCCATGTCAAAGGAGGAGGTCAGAGTCCCATGGGGTTATGTCACTTGGTCAAAGTCATACGGAAATTAGTGTCCAAGTTGGGAGTTAAGTCAATTTGAGATTTCTCAGTTCAGTGCTCCCTCTGCTATTCCACATTGACCCACCATGTGGGTGGTCCAGGCAGCCAGACGGATGTTGAGTCTGAAAAATCACAGCCACATCGTTCTGTTTAGGATCCTCATCTGGTTAATCCTTTTGAAGCCACCCATCTAGAAGTCCCAAGATGAATAAAATATAAAATATACTGGGCCGGGCACAGTGGCTCATGCCTGTAATCCCAGTACTTTGGGAGGCCAAGGTGGGGAGATCACCTGAGGTCGGGAGTTTCAGACCAGCCTAGGCAACATGATGAAACCCCTCTACTAAAAATACAAAAATTAGTCTCGCACGGTGGCACATGCCTGTAATCCCACATACTTGGGAGGCTGAAGCAGGAGAATCGCTTGAACCTGAGAGGCAGAGACTGCAGGGAACTGAGATCGCACCACTGCACTCCAGCCTGGGCGACAGAGTGAGACTCCATACGCAAATGATTTCCCTAATAAAAACTAATGGATTGTTTGCCTGAAGAGAATAAGATGTGGATCCAGGGCCGGGCACGGTGGTTCACACCTGTAATCACAGCACTTTGGGAGACCAAGGCGGCCAAATCATCAGGTCAGGAGATCGAGACCATCCTGGGAAGCCAAGGCAGGAGGAACACTTGAGGTCAAGAGTTCAAGATCAGCCTGGCTGTGAAACGCTGTCTCTACCAAAAATACAAAAAATTAGCTGGGCGTGGTGATATGTGCCTGTAGTCCCAGCTACTCGGGACAGTGAGGCAGGAGAATCACTTGAACCTGGGAGGTGGAGATTGCAGTAAGCCGAGATTGCGCCACTGCACTCCAGCCTGGGCAACAGAGTGAGACTCTGTCTCAAAAAAAAAACAGATGTGGATCTAGGATATAAAACTACCACATTCTTGGAATTAAACTGTACTAAATAAGACTTTGATTCTGTCATGGGACCACTCCTCAAGCTATGGTAGCACTTGAAGCTGTCCGTGGTGCTGAAACTTTACCATAACCATCAAACCAGAATATACTGGAAGTTTTGTTTGCCCAGTGAGCACTGGTAGTTACAAAATAGAAGTAATTTTTCTTTCTTTTTCTTCTGAAACAGTCTCACTCTTGTTGCCAAGGCTGGAGTGCAGTGGCACGATCTTGGCTCACTGCAACCTCCATCTGCTGGGTTCAAGTGATTTCTGACTAATTTTTGTATTTTTAGTAGAGATGGGGTTTCACCATGTGGGCCAGGCTGATCTTGAACTCCTGACCTCAAGTGTTCCTCCTGCCTTGGCTTCCCAAAGTGCTAGGATTACAGGCATGAGCCACGGTGCCCAGCCAATAGAAGTAGTTTTTAAAAGTTAAATGGGGCAAAATTATAATAAAAAGATACATACAAACCTTAGTTCTGTTGTATTTTGAATTAAAAGACAAACTCCTTTGGCAGGCTTTTTGACACAAAATAAAGCCCTTTACTTTGATTTTTGGTAATGAATGGAGTCCCTTGTCATCAGTCACGTAAAAAGAACATCCACTGATCAGTTTTTGTTACTTTTTTGAAAGGTGGTTTGAAAATATAACAACATATGTATAACAATATGAATGTAGAGTTCTAGATTGTTAGGATTTTTTTCCCTAACCTTTTGTAGGTATCTTATCTTATAGCTATATCAATTTAGATGGTGAGTGGTGAATGACTCACTTTTGGTCAGTGTCTTCAAAACTCTGACTTAACTTCTATAAAAAATGTATTATTTTTTCCACCTAAATTTTACTGGATTGTTTAAGCAACAGTTAAATTGTATGACTTTCATAGCAAATAACTGATGCAAACAGGCTTAGGAACAAGCACATTGACTCCTTGCAAGCCTTCAACTCATCCGGTAGGAACAGTACAGCAAGGGTGTACTGCAGGCAAGGGTGTACTGTAGTGTTGTGACCAGGCATGGGTTTTTGGAGAGGATGGGGAGGCTGGTTTATAATGGGGATTGGTCAAGTGGAGGTTAGTCAAGAGTCTACCATGTTTTAAGTTTCAGCCTCTCTGCCAATGGAATTGATTTCTAAATAAATAAAAGTCTAGTGATGGCAAGAAGACTGAACAGGGAGTCAGAGGTGGAGTTCTTTCCTGGATCTGCCACATTATTATTATGGGACCATGCTTTCCTCACCTGAGTTTAAAGAGAATGGTCTAATATAGCACTTGGCAAACATTTTCCATAAAGAACCAATTAGCAAACATTTAATGCAAAATCAGCCATAGACAACATGCAAACCAGTGGGTGTGACTGTGTTCTGATAAAACTTCATTTAACAAATCTGGCAGTGGGCTGAAGTTTGCTGACTCCAGTCCTAGATCACTGGTGTTTCCACATTAGGGAATTTGAAAAATAAGCATCCAGGAAGGAACCCAGGAAGCTCCATTATCAATAACTAAAAATCTCTAATAATAACTCCATCTTTGTCTTGGGTTGAACAAAAATATCCACTAAATTTTCTTATGTGTTTTTAGGTGTTGTGATGTGGGGAGGGATGAATATTTTGTTTTATCCTGGTTATTATTGTGCACTGCCTAAACCTTAAGAATACCTCATTTTGTGTGGCATGTGAATTATAATGTAAAACCTGGCACCCGTGTCTTATCTCCCAGTAAGCAGTTGCAGGAGATTATAAATTTGTCAGCTCTAAATACTCATGGTAAAGACACAGGGTGATATGATAATACTCCCATGATAGGAATTAGGGCACTGATTATATAATGCTGATTTATAAGCCCTAATTGATACTTATGTAAGTCTTTGATGAATAAAATGGGAAATAAAATACTAATTAATGAAATTTGGTAAAACAGTTTTTCAAATACAAGGAAAGAGATAGTAAAGCAATTATTGGTAAAACATGTAGGAGCCTCTGGAAAAAATGATGAAAATAATAAACCATCCTCTATGCATGCCCCCCGGTCAGCTCCCCACTTGTGTACAGTCCTGTATGCACAACACTTCAAGGTCCTGAGGTATGTGCTGTATGGGTAGAGAATGTGAATTTCAGGAAGTCTGGGGACAAATACAGAGTTGGATCTGGACCCAGGTCTTGTGGATACTAAAACCCAAATAGCTTCTTCCCACTGGCATTCCAATATTCAGTTTTCCCTGAGCCTATGTATTAATAATATGGCCAGAATGAGCTCCAGTGTGTGTACCAACAGGGGTAACTATGCTCAGCCCAAGGGAACCTCACTGCCTTGGGGGAAACAGCTCAGAAAGCCATGAGGCTGATACAGAAGCACTCTTTGTTTCTCACCAAACACTCACTACCCCAACCCATGAATGCAGTTCCATGTGAAGTCATTTACTTCCAGAAAAGCCAGCAGAGGTTTCATGGTGTTTTTATGTCTTGGATCTTTTAGGGGAAAGAAGGCCCTCCTGGCCCCCAAGGCCCATCTGGATTACCCGGAATCCCAGTAAGTGGCTTTTATAAAAACAAACAAACAAACAAAAACAAACTAGTTTCTCTTTATAAAAACAAAGAAACAAAAATATATTCCACTGTCAAAACAAGGCCTGGCCACTAGAATTTTGAGTGTTGTAGAAAATTAGAAATAAAATAATCACTAACTTGTTTATCAGTCAAAGCCAACTAAAATTTGGGTAGAATCAGTCTTAATCTTGTACTTCTTTTAGGCATATATTGGTTGTTTCTTATTTGTTTAAATAGTAATTTTTCTGTCTCTACATGTGTGTGTACTTGTATATACATGTTTATATTGTTAAAACAACACACACACACACACATATATATAACTGTGTTAGTTAACTATTTGTGATAATGTAAACATTTTCCATTTCCCATATTAATGTTAAATGTTCATAAACTTTACATTTAATAGATGCAATGGATGCACCATAATGCATATGATCATTTCTCAGTTGCCTCATAAACTTTACAATTATTTTAAGAAGCAACTACAACGGACAATTTTGTATGCATAGCATTTTAAAAATTTCTTTATGATGATCCTCCAAAATATGATTGGCTTGCCAGAGTAGAGAAACATCTAAGGTTCTTGATACATACTGCAAAATTGCTTTCCAAAGATGTTGTCCTGAACTTTTCAGTTTAATATCCTTCTCATTAGAGTCGAGCTGTTCAAGGCATTTGTAATAAATTCCTCCACAAAGGCCATGCACTGCCTTCTGCACTGAGAGTGAATTCTTCTGTGGCTCTTTGGCCTCTGCCTGCTGCTGTAGCACTTACTGTCTACAGTCCCCCAACCCTGCCCTCCACTGTGCCTTCTTTTGTTCCAGCCACACTGGATTTTTTTTTTTATTCCCAGAATGCACTGAATTCTCTCCTGCCACACTCTACAACCCTTCCCAGGCTACCAGGATGCCTCTTCCCTTCTTTCGCTAGTAGATGCCTTCGGTCTTCCCCCATCTCATCCCAGCTATCACTTCCTTCCCTGCTCCCCACCAGGCTAGGAGAGGTTCCCTCTTCCTTTCCTTCGGAGTGCTTATCTCATCTGGTGATCGCATTTCTATTGGTATAATGGATTGATTAATTCTCCATTATTCGTTGGTCTGGTTGAATAACTCATTCAACAAACAACTCTGTTTGTTAGATCTGAGGACGTAACATTGAAGCATGCCTGGTAATTAATCATGGGGTTATACTCTGTGCTGTAGGTTCTGCATGAGCTGGAACTACATCTGCTTTTGTTTAGCCTTGAGTCCCCACACATAGTGAGCACACAGCAAATATTGACAAAAGAAACATGTGGATGAATGAATCGCTTCTTAGAGCTTTTTCTCCTACAGTATCTGATATGTACTGCCATTGATCAAGAAGGCATTTCCTGGGCATCACTGACAGTCCTGTCTGTAACTCTGCAGCCTGGAGGTTAAGTAAGCTGTCCAGGGCACACAGATCTGAAGTGACATGCTGGGATGTTGGTATGAACTGCAACTCTGGAGACTAGGATATCATAGCAGTTAGGAAATACGTACTGATTTAATTTTAGCAATGGTAAAGCTAAGGGGAAGAAATTTCAATTTGGATTTTGTGTTAACCCCTTATCAAAGTTCTAGAGTACTGGAGAAGAGAGATACAACCTTACATATGATTATGCTATTTTCTTAATAATATCCATTTCTCCATCCCTCCCTCCTTCCTCCCTCCTCCTTTCTTTCCTTCCAATGGAAATCTGATCATGTTACTTCCCTCTGCTCACTGTTGTCCTTAGGCTTAAGCCAAAGACTGGGCCCTGTTCCTTCCCTGGCACCTTGTGAATGACCCCAGCTTTGTTCTCTGTTTCTTTGTCACTCTGTTTCCACTTCAAGGACAGAAATGAACAATGCTTATAGCCTTTCTGTGACCCAAACATGCTCCTTGCTGTCATTCACTGAGCCCCGCCTGTGCTCACAGTAGTGAACCATGCTGAGTACCTTCCTGCGTGTTATCGAATGTCCTCATTATCATCGTTGGCATCCACATTCCCCCCTCACCCATCACTGTGCTCACCCAAGAGGCCCAGACACCAGGCCCTCATGTTCTAAACTTGACTTCATGAAAATGCCCAGGAGAGGCTTCTTTAGGTCAATAGCAATAATAATAATAATGCTATTGCAAAATGTATTGCTTTCCCACTATATGCCAGATACTGCAAGTCAGAGATCCACAGCTGGAATCTTGGTGTTGAGAAAAAAACCAGGAAATCAGAACAATTCTGTCTGTTGAGACGCTGCCTTAGCTGCCAAATGTGAAGGCAACTGCTGGAAGCTGGGCAGAAAGACATGCTGAAACTGCCTTCGTCTTTCCATCCCCTCAAATCTTCTTTGACCTGATAACCAATTTGAGTTTCTCTTGCAGGGAGAAGAAGGCAAAGAGGGCAGAGATGGAAAGCCGGGTCCCCCTGGAGAGCCGGTAAAGGACTCTAAACTTCCTATTATATCACATGCCAAATCTATTACATGTCAATAACAACTACTTTGTGTGAGGAGCTATTTTGAACCAGGCTCGAAGATAGGCATTTTCTATGCATTATTTCATTTACATACTCTGACAACCCTGCACGGTAAACACTGCCGTCCCCATTTTAAAGCAGAAGAAACCTGGGCCTCGGGGAGGTGAAATCATGGCCCCAAAGTCACATGATGGGCTGGTGACAGAATCTGAACCTGAGCCCAGGGCTCCTGTCCCTGCTCCACATTTTGGTTTACTGCCCCCTGTAGCCTCAATCCTATTGATATGATAGAGGAAGCTGAAGTAGATGAGCATTGCCTGGAGGAGAAATCTGATATCTGGAGAGATCAGGATACCTAGTAAAATCTGAGTGGCACCTGCTAGCTCCAGACATTGTGGGATTACACACACACACACACACACACACACACACACACACACACACACACATATATATATATTATATATATATATGTATATATATATTATATATATATATGTATATATATATTATATATATATGTATATATATATTATATATATATGTATATATATATTATATATATATGTATATATATTATATATATATATGTATATATATATTATATATATATGTATGTATATATTATATATATATATGTATATATATATTATATATATATATATGTATATATATATATACACACACTACTTGTAACTCTGGGATAGGGTTTTCTCATTTTGGTTTTGGTTTTGGTTTCGTTTAATGTCAGCTGTCCAGGGGCACACAATGAGATGGACCAAGTGCTAGTGAGAATGTCTTGGTGGCCCCAGTAGCTGTTAGTTGGGAATGTGCAGGGATTTACAGAGACCCGTATCTGTGACTTCAAAGCTGTGCTCACTGAGTTTGGTCAGTCCTTCTTGCCTACGGATCAGAGATTCATCATGGTGATTCATCGGTTCCTAGCAGCTCTTAGGTCTTCCCAAAGCCCTTTCACAGACACTACACCAAGGGCAAGATGAAGGACGGCATCAGTGGTTTAGAGACCTGGGTTCTCCAAATGCCCACCAGTATGAGACTAGTTAAATGGTGAGCTGTCCACCCCATAGAATACCAAGAGCTGTCACAACGAATGAGGATATTCTCTAGATACTGATGCAGGACTGCTCCTAGATAGATTGTGAAGTAGAAAAGCAAAGAGTAAAACAACGTGTATAGTCTGTCCTATTTTGTATAAAAATAGTTGTGGGCCTATCTTTTTCTAGTGTTTATCTAAAGGAACTCTGGAAGACTCCATAAAACCCTCATAAAAGTAGTTCCTGTCCATGGGAGGATGATTGTCAGACAAGGGGACATAGCAGTAGGAAGACAACTTTCTATTCCATGGTATTTCATTTTACTGTTATCATCTTAATTTTTGGAGCCATGAGTATGCATTACTTACTGATAAAATTAAATTTAAAATATAGTGATTAAATAAAAATATTTTATGCCAAAATTACAACAACAACAATAATAACAATAGCAATAAAAGCTTGCTTTGGATTCCGGCCCCACTCCTTCCCAGGTTTTGTGATCTGGGTGACTCAGAAAGCACCTATGAGCTTCAGTTTCTTTTGAAATAGAATGAGAATAATATACCAACTTGCCAGAGTTGCTGGGTAATCATATAATGTAGAAAATGTGTCAGATGCATCAGGCTTATCTAACTGTCAGTGATTTTAGTAAGCTACTTTTCCCAGCTGCCCTAGTTGTAGCTCCTGGTGAGGCTAGAACTGCAGAGCCTTCAGAACCACTAAGGGGAGTTCCATAAAAGTTTCTACAGTGAGGTTTATGTTCCATTTAATTTGTTTGGTCATAAACTATTATGACTCATTCTGAATCTTACGCAACTTGCTGGAAGCACCTTCTTTATCATTTTACACTGTTTGCCAGATGCCGAAACCAAAATTCATTGCTGAGAGCAAATGAAAGAGTTTTTAGCAACTGAGCAAATTGAAAAGTCTCGACGAGCTGCTGTGGACTGACACCCAGCAGAGCTGCCCATGATGGGCAAATGACAGTCAGCCTAGGCAAAAATGTGGCAAGGGTAGAGAGAAGCACACATATCACACAGTGGCTGACAGCAACTGTTTGTGTGCCTAGGGTGGGGCACTGAGCACTTCATTACATTTTTCCACTGTAGTCCCCAGAAGAACCTTATGGGCTGTGGGTACCATTATTTCTCCCAGATGAGGAAACTAAGGCACAAAGAGGATAATAGCTTGATCAAGGGCATAGAGCTGATAAATGAAGCATCTAGGACTCACACTCCTGCAGGCTGACCCCGGAGTTCACTGCTGCAGAGCAGTGCATTGACCTTTCTGCAGAACGTGTATTATGCTGAGAGGCTGTTGTTTACAGTTCAGAATAACTGAGGACACTGATCTTCATTCAGTCTGTTTACTCAATGCCTATTCTGATGCAGGTAGAGTATTTAGGAGGTGATCCCCTGAACCAGTGAGGGAAGGAAGAAGAGAATGGAACAGAGAAAGAAGGAAAGGCAGGCTGGCAACTGGTAACTCCAGGCTGGGGCCCAGCCTCACTGGCGATCCTCTGACTGCTTCTGGAGGCATTGACTTCCCTGCACTTGGGCCTTCCACACCTCAAAGTCAAGTACGCCCTAGGGTCAGGGAACATCTTCATTCTATGTCCACCCTTCAACCTATGCAGGAACTGCTCCGCAAGGAGGCAGACACCTCCCTGGGTGGGCCCCAGGGGATGTGGTTGGAAAATGGCAGCATCTGCTACAGGAACTAGGTGGCCCCTCTTCAAGTTGACTTGCTCATTCAAAGTTTGTATATGGGAGGGGCACAAATGGATAGACAGACCAGCCAGATAAGTAGAACATAGGATGGATGGATGGATAGATGGATGGATGGATGGATGGATGGATGGTTGAATGGATGGATGGATGGATGGATGGATGGATGGATGGATGGATACACAGATGGATATATAGAGAGCCTTTTGAGTTGCCTGTTGCTTAATTTTTATTAAGAGATATTTAAGCATTAATTATACTGTAGGATGAAGTGCAGACTCTGGAACCAAAATGCCTGGATTAGAACCCCAGCTGTGTGACCTTGAGCAGATGACTGAACCTCTATGTGCCTCAGTGTTTTGCCTGAGGGTTAACAAGAGTCAGGCATCAGTGACATCATAGTGAAAACCTTCAGTAGCTGCTGGTTGTTCCATTTTTCTGCTGGTGCCTTGGGCCAGTGATGGCCATCACAGTTGACTCTGAGGCAGGAGCCAGGCTATGTACACCCTCTATCACAAAGACCTACAAGGGAGGACTGTCCCAAATTTACAGATCCAGAGATCCAGAGAAAGGAAATGACACTTTAAGATCACACAGTTAAACTAAGAAACAGACAAACCTGGAAGTCAGGGCTTTAGGCCCCACCCTTCTTTCTGTAGTTTTTTTTTTTTTTTTTTTTCTAAATCCAAGGATGTTCCTTTCTCTCCCCACTCCCCAGTAATGGGCTGCATGTGATTTCCAAGGTTTAAAACTTGTAAACATGAGGTGGACAGAAGGTTTGGGAACAGGCATGTCTTCCAGGCCCAGCATGCTGCCCCTTCTGCCCATCCATCAAACTTAGCCTTTCATTGACTTTCCTCTGCCCCTCCTCCCCTCATTCTTCAATTTATATGAACCTGAGTTGGCAAGCCTCTTATTGTCTTCTGTTCCTGGTTTGGTTCTGTGCAGGGCAATGCCAAGCTGTGGGCAGTAAAGAATTTTAAATAGTAAGAGTGTCCTGACAAGCTCTTTTAAGATGATGGGGTGAGGAAAAGGCTGTGTACGTCACAGGTCGCCCTGCCAGTAGGTACTGCGGCTGACCTGGAAAGAGCATCCGCTTAGGTGTGGCGCTCAGCTGGAATTCAGCCTGGCTTTGCTATTTAATACCTTCATAAAAATATAACTTTGAGCCTCAGTGTTACCATCGGTAAAGTGCAAGTGTTAATAGCGGCCTTGACATGGTTTTTGCAAGTGGGCATAAAGTCGTCTGTAACTAAGATGGCCATATAATTTTTCATCCACACCAAGATGCTTCCGATAGTGAAAGGGGGGTACTAAGCATAATTATTTTGGAGATGCAACCTGTGTAACCAGCACCATCCCAGGAAAACCAGGAATATAATAGGCCTGAATACATGGTGGAGATTTGTGTAGATTAATAAGGACCAAGACACCAGGGGAAAGGGCTGACAGGGTGGATAGAAACTGGCTTGTGGGAATAGATTGGTAGGAAACACAGAGAGCCAGGAATAGGAAGATTCTTACAATGTTGTCCTCAAACTCTTCTTTTCTTCCTTACTCTCAGGGCAAAGCAGGAGAGCCAGGTCTACCAGGACCAGAGGGTGCCCGAGGCCCACCTGTAAGTGTGTAGTGTGTGTGGGGAACGGTAGAACCAAGCCCATCAGCCACATGGCTCTCACCACTGTGGGCAAGGCTAGCCCAGACTGCCCGACCATGGGGTCCTAGAAGTCCTCCTCCAGACGGCTGTACTTCTGTGCAGTCAATTCAGCTTTGCCACACTACATAGCTGCGAAATTCATTTTCACAATTGCAGCCATGACCTTGTTGTTGCTCAAAGTTTTCTTTGTTCTCATCTGATTTATTATAATTTCAATGGGTTTTCTCTGGATAATAGAACCTAAAAATGAATCTTAATTTTAGTTTTGAACACTTTCCATAGCTAAGGTTTTTTTTCCCAACTATAAAAGTAACCCATTCTCATTGCCTAATGGTATTAATAATAATGATGATGGTAATAATAAGAAAAAGAATACAAAAAATGGTATTGAGAAGAAAATTAATTTACTTCTAATTCTATAACAAAGAAGTAAAGTTTTTAATATTCAGTGTATTTTTTCTAGTCCTTTTTTCTATATATGAATTCTAGCATCTATATATGTACATCTATATCTAGCTATTATACATATAAACAGACACAGATACTGTTTACCTACAAAAATGAACTCTATGTATTTTAGGGTTATTGGGTTTTATGCTAAATGTTTCACCTCTTCATAATTTCAAAATTGTTTTCACAATTTCTTAAATTGCTTTTAGAAAAAAATATGATTTTAAATGATTATCCTAAAATTATCTGGATTTTATCTAGCAGATCAAAATCCTAGCTCTATTTTCTTAATGTTTTTCTTTTAAAAAATCAACCTTCTGGCTAGTATTCAATAAGAAGGAAATAAAATACAAAAATAAATTTTCTGTTCTCCTAAATCCCCTTGTTTTTCACATGATTGCACCAGAAAACATGCAAGAATGAGGAATATGACCTTTTATGGGGATTGCAACACTGAGCTAGTGATCAATTTATTAAAGGTGGTTCTTGGCTTATTGGAGTGACAGGGGCTACATTTCAGTCACGAAACCCATGGAGCCTGTACTGGGGGCAAGACCCATCTGTCAACTGGGAATTGTAAGGAAAGAGCTGAGGTTAGAAAGCCAGGCAGGGAAAAGAAGACCAAGCTCCTCTGGATGACATAGAATAAGTCAGGACAAAGCTTTGTAGAATGGAGTGGGTTTTCAGATAGAAAGACCTGGATTCAGCCTTTACTTTTTGGCATTTATTGACTTTGTGACCTTGGTTGCAATGAGGACCTTTCTGAACCCCTGTTTCTTCTTCTATGAAATGGCAGTCATAATAGCTCCCATTCTTGCAGTGGTCATAAGTACTAAAGGAGAAGGTAGGACATGTAACGTTCCCAGCAGAGTGCCTGACAGGCACTCTCTCAGTTGGTGCTTTTGTCATGATTAGATGGGAGGAGAGCACACCAGAGTCTCTTCCTCTGGGCTGGCTGAATTTGGAATTCTGGGGTCCTTGAGGAAGATGCCGAGCCCCAAGAAATCCCTAGCCCTTTCCAGGGAAATGTAGCTGGACTGTTTTGAATAACTGGAGAGCACTGTGCAGTCCTTATTCAGTCTTATTCAGTCCTGACAGCAACTCTGCAGAAGTAGGTTCTAGCCTAATTTTACAGATGTGGAAACTGAGTCCCAGAGAAGAGAAGTAGAGCCCCCAAGATCCCACAGCTGCAAAATGGGAGCCATGGTCCCAACCCAGACCTAACTCACAGTCAGCCCAGTTGCATGAAACTTAAGAGCATATGGCAATCCTTTCCATAGATTAATACTGCAAAGCTATGCCAGGCGGGCATTTTTGTTATCCTTGAGCTTTAGCTTTACATCCACTAAGTGCAGATTTTCACACAGATTGGCCTGGAGATTAGAAATGATGGCCTCAGCTCTGCTAATGGTTTAATCTTCACTCACAGGGCCTGAAACTCTGTAGTGGTGCTTCAGGTAATATGCCTCCAAGTTGCAACTCTGGACAAGGAGACCCCAGCACTATGGCCCGGGATGTAGCTCCCAGAGCTGAACCTACTCAGGGGTGTTGGTAGGACCAGCAATGGCCACAGGAACAAGGAAGGGGCCGCAGGACCTAACTCTGGGTGAAGGTGATGTTCCCTACAAGGGAATCACCTGACTCAGGAGCCGTGCAGAGAGGGGCGGGCCAAGTTATATGCTGTAAGCCTGGAACAATCAGGAGGAACAAGGAGAGCAGGAGACACCTGAACCAGTAGGGCAATGCCCCAACACTCTGAGGCATTTGTGGGATGAGCCCTGGCAGCCCTGCCCACAGCATAGAGGGGGCTGGGAGGAAGGGCTCTTGGTATCCAGTTGTCAAACCCCTGGCACCGAGCGTGGCACCAAGTAGGGCTCAGTATCCTGCAAATGGTAAAGAATGAGCGGGGGCAACATGGGTCAAAGCAGGCAGGGAGGTATGCCTGCCCACTGCTGCCCCAAGAGCCTGCTCTATCATGGAATAACTCCATTCTCTTTCTTCTAGGGCTTCAAGGGACACACAGGCGATTCTGGTGCACCCGGTCCCCGGGTAAGTGGACGCCTCCCTTTGGAGGTCCCCCCAGGTGGGCAGAGCTTACACTTCCCAGACAGAAGATACTTGCAGCCTGCAGGCCGTGGCAGTGCCTTACCCAAGAGAGGACATGGAGCACACCAGCATGGAGCAAGCCAGCACAGGGACACCTTCGAAGCACCAAGCTCACCTCTTGGCCTAATTCCCTCAGGTGGTTTTTCTGGGGGCCAGACAATATCATGGCCAACCAGTTTGGCCGAATAAGTCTGGACTCAGGTGTGTCACGCACGTCAGCCCTGAGCCTTGTGAGGTGGTTGTTGCTATTAGGTTCTTTTTGCAGAAGAGGAAACTGAGGCCCAGAGGACATGGGTGATTTCCCAAGGTCCTAGAGCTTATAAATGGAAAGCATCACTTTTACCCCAGATGGGAAGACTCCAGAGACTATTTTCTTATCCTTTAACTCCTCTGCCTCCTCTGAATGCCCAGAATGGAAGTGACATTATGGGTCAGCTGGTTAGATCCCTTGCATGATCTAGATACCAAGGAGCAAGCACAGGTGTAGAGAGGGTCAAGTGGATGAGCAGATAAGGAGGCAGCATTCCAAGTGTAGATGCCAGAGCCTTCAGCTGCTGTTCTTCCCTGCTTGAGCTGCACAGAGAGGCACAGCATGGCTCCAGGCGCTCACAGCTGTCCTTGGGTGTGCCACAGACCTCAACTCAGGGCCGGGGCTCTGCATACGGAAGTTGACAGGGCCCCTGGGCCTCTCCACCTCTCCCAGCTCCTCAGGTGCCCCTGTGGTTGAGACAGCCAGTGGCTGAAGCATCTCCTTCCCTAATAGCAGGCCTTTTTGTTCCTAGGGAGAGCCTGGTGCCATGGGGCCTCCTGGTCAGGAAGGGTTACCAGGAAAAGATGTAAGTGGGGTCCTGTGGGACCTGGCTGGGCTGGGGCTGGGGGTGGGTGTATCAAGGAAGTGACACCCAGAAACTGCCCCACAATGGCTGGTGGCAGCACTGCCAAGAGGCACACAGATGACATCACAGGATTGGTTGGCAAGGATGAGATTGGTGCCTCCAACCTAGTGGGTGGGTCCCTGGGCTTTATGGTTGATAAGGAAGCTTTTCTGGATCAGTCATGATTTGTCCGTTGGTACAAATGATAGGCCTGTTGGATCCAGCCTTGAATGGACTTGAGAGGCATTTCAGAGTTTCTCGCAGATTATTTCTCCTTCTCTTGGGCTCTGCAGTGCTCAAAGAAACCACACACCCCTCACCGCCACCACCGTGTGCTGTGTTAATTGTACACCACTTGAATGGCTCTCCCTTTTATTTGGTGTTGGGATCTCGGCAGAACAAGGAAAAAAAAATCTTTTTTTTTTTTTTTTTTTTTTTTTTTTTGAGATGGAGTCTCACTCCGTCGCCCAGGCTGAAGTGCATTGGCGTGATCTCATCTCACTGTAACCTCCGCCTTCAGGGTTCAAACAATTCTCCTGTCTCAGCCTCCCGAGTAACTGGGACTAGAGGCACCTGCCACCACGCCCAGCTAATTTTTGTATTTTTAGTTGAGACAGAGTTTCACCTTGTTGGTCAGGCTGGTCTCGAACTGCTGACCTCAGGTGATCCACCTGCCTCGGTCTCCCAAAGTGTTAGGACTATAGGCGTGAGCCACTGTGCCGGGCCAGAACAAGGGAAATTTTGACCCCAGGTGTACAAATGAAAAATTTGAGATCCAGAGAGATAAAGGGACTGACTTATGGTCACCCAGAGAGTCAGAGACAGGAATAGCTTGCCTGGAGCCCAGAATCCACCAGCTCCACATCCCCCAGGGACCAGCCCTTTGCATGTGGTGTCCTGCAGGGTGGCTGGACATGTGAGATGCAGAGTGGCATCATGGAACCGGCCGATTGGTCAGATGCAGAGGCACCAGGTACTGAGGTACAAAGTTGTCTCATGCCCACCATGTGAGTCCTTCAGGGCCTGCCTTTAAATTGATGAAGTGGACTCTTCCCCAATGGCTCTTGACACACCGGAGCACGTGGCCCCTGTGGCTGATCTGCTCCCAGGGATGATGGAGCTGGAAAGGATACTCAGGAGAAATCTGATCTAGTTCACATGTGCTTTCTTAGCTGTGGAATCTGTCTTATAAGATCAGTGTGTGGAGCCCTGTGCATACACCTAAAAGTAGAGCCCACCCCAACCCCACCCAAAAGGGGGCTTCTCAGAAGCTGAAGGGCAGCTTGAGAATCGTGATACAGTCCATCCCCTTCCCCTGCACTTCAGTTTGTAGAAAAGGTGATGCAGGGTGCTACCCAGGCAGGAATGTGACTGAGGTCAGCTCGCCCAGTACATCGGGGTAGAGCTGGGATGGGACCCTGGGATGCCAGGTGATGGGCTGTGCTTCCTTCCCTCCATCTTAGCCATTTGACTTTTATTTTAAAAATCCATTTTCTAGAGTGTTTTTCAGTCTACTTTGTGTAGAAGCATGTCCAAGTTTCTGATTTTTTATCCATCACAGGGTTAGGATTATGCCCCGTCACAGGGCCGCTTGGAAGACTCTGCAAGGTGGTGGTGAATCACACTGCTTAGCAAGCTGGAAGGTGCTATGCACCTGGGTGGCATGGGTTTTTCACCCTGGTGACTCAGACGCGAATGGTTCCAGGTCACCGTCTAGCGAATCAGGAAAAGAATTTCAAGAGAGATTCTCTCCTCTGATTGCTTATCTTAGTTCAAGGTGGAGCCACCTGAAACCCCTGAGGGACCAGGTGGAGGATGTCTAAGAAGTAACTGAGTAAATGGATGCACAAATGCGGGCCTGCGTGCATTTACTCACCCACAGGAAGGGAGTTTGTCCATATTTGGAATAATGGACAACTGATGATGAAACATGCTGGACAATTTGTTGGTTCCTTTGGGTAACTTCCCGAGGTTTGGTTAACATTTGAAATTGGGACGCCATCACCTTCACACAGTGACTTGATGATGACACCATCTCTCTCACTTTGTTCCAGGGTGACACTGGACCCACTGGGCCACAGGGTCCCCAAGGACCAAGGGGACCACCGGTGAGTTTTGCTTTGCGACTAATATGCTTCATGTTATTACAGGACCTTTCACCACAATGATATTTAGTTAGTTCGCTCTGGTGCCACCGTATATATTGTTAAAAAATTGTAATATGTTTTAGCAGTTGGTAAATAGCTGCCCCCCTGAGTCCCCCTAGTCACCTCCCCCAACACTCAGATTCTTTTCTGGGACCATCCCCCACAATATAAAAATTACAAAGGTGCCACCGGCCACCGCTGGAGCTCTATAGGACCTTGCCCCGAGGCTGTGCTCTAGCTCTGGGCTGCACCAGGGGTTGGTGCTTGCTAGAGGTTAGTTTCCCGAGGCTGCTGTAACCAAGTACCATGAATGGAATGTGGTACGTGGCAGAAATGTGTTGCCTCATGGTTCTGGAGGCCAGAAGCCTGACATTCAGACCAACAGGGTTGGTTCCTTCTGAGGCTGAGAGAGAATCATTCCAGGTGTCTCTCCCAGCTTCTGGGGCTTTGCTGGCTCTCGAGGGCATTCCTTGGCTTGTGGGGCACCACCCTGGCCTTTGTCTTCATCTTCACATTGTGTTCTCCCTGCTTGTGTCTCTCCCCAAAAATCCCCCATCCCTTCCTTTTTTTTTTTGAAATGGAGTCTCGCTCTGTCACCCAGGCTGCAGTGCAGTGGCGCGATCTCCGCTCACTGCAAGCTCCACCTCCCAGGTTCATGCCATTCTCCTGCCTCAGCCTCCCGAGTAGCTGGGACTACAGGTGCCCACCACCACGCCCGGCTAAATTTTTATATTTTTAGTAGAGACGGGGTTTCACTGTGTTAGCCAGGATGGTCTCTATATCCTGGCCTCATGATCCGCCCCCGCCTCGCCCTCCCAAAGTATTGGGATTACAGGCATGAGCCACCGTGCCCAGCCCCCTGCTTTTTTTTTTTTTTTGAGATGGAGTCCTGCTATGTCACCCAGGCTGGAGTGCAATGGCGTGATCTTGGCTCATTGCAACCTCTGCCTCCTGGGCTCAAGCGATTCTCTACCTCAGCCTCCCGAGTAGCTGGGATTACAGGTGCGTGCCACCACGCTGCTAATTATTTTTTTATTTTTTTATTTTTAGTAGAGATGGGGTTTTGCCACATTGGCCAGGCTGGTTTCGAACTCCTGACATCAAGTGATCTGCCCCACTTGTCCTCCCAAAGTGCTAGGATTACAGGCATGAGCCACTGTGCCTGGCCCAAAGTTCCCCTTTTTATAAGGAAACCAGTCCTTGTTGGGTAAGGGGCCCACCCTATTCAATGTGAACTTGTTTTAACTAATTACCTTTACAATGATCCAATTTCCCAATTCGGTCACATTCAGAGGAACTGAATGGTAGGACTTAAAAATTTGGGGGGGACACAATTGAACCCCATAGCATTCCATATGATTGATACATATCTGGTTGTTATATCTGCCTGTTTGTGCACAGAGGCAAATCCTTCTCTTATCTAAGAGCAGCCTGAGAGGATGGAGAAGGTCCAAAACAGATATTTAGGTGCCTAGCGCTGTGCAAAGAGAAAAGCATAAATTATCCCATTTAAGCCCAGGGGCCATCACAGAAAGGCAGCTTTGATATCTGTGTCTCTCTATATATTATTATCAATATAATTCATGCTCATTGTAGAGGCAATCAGACAGAATTGAATGTTACAAAGTAACAAGAAAATTCCCTTTTCACCCCCACCCAATCCCACCCTCCAAAGGAAGCCACTGTTAGAAGCATTTTGTGTATCTTTTAAAATATTTTCAATATGCCTACGAGCGTATAGAAGACACATTTTGTACCCAACACTTTATCTTTCGCAACTGGCTTATTTTGTAAAGCTTGTATGTTGCGTGTTTTTTGAATGAGTAATGGAATAAACAAGTGAATGAATATTGGCTTCCCAAGTCTAGGTCATGCAGCTTGTGAGAGCTTTAGGTTGGTTTAAGACCAAGACTTTCTGATGCCAAATCCTGTATTCTCCACCCTACTGTGGACAAGCATGGGCTTTGTCTTTGAGATCCTAGAGAGGGGGTGTGTGGCAGGTCCTATGAGGTTGGATGTCCCTTCTTTTCAGAACTTAGCAGGTAGAGTCACAGTCTCCCCTGATGGGGCCACAATGACTCAAATGAGCTGAAGCCCAGGCTCCCTGGGTGTGAGCTCTCAGTGGGGTGATATCAACCCCACGGGGAAAACACTGATTCTTGAGGTGTCAAAGAGTGTGTGTCAAATGCAGATATGGATACAGTACATAAACAGATGTGTAGCTTAGCTGTGATATTAAAACTTCATATGGAGAGATTAGGAAAAAATGTGTGAAAAGGCAACTGGGGAGGGAGTGATAAGGACAAAAATTTGAGAAACCCTGCTCCAGAGCCCCCCAGGAGTGGGGTGGTTCTGACTGGGTCCCCCCCAGCTCCCTCACTGGGCTTTTGCATCCAATTCTGGAGTTCAGCCATCTGGGCTTGATTTCCTCCTCTCCAGTATTCATCACATGAACTAGGTGAGTTTCTGCACTTCTCTCAGGACTCAGTTTTCTCATCTGTAAAATGGAGGCAATCTGGACCGAACAAGGAGGCTTTAAGAATCCAGCAAGGTAATCCAGTGAAGTGAGAGAACAGTGCCCAGCCCTTGGAATGTGCCCCAAGCCAGGTCTTCTCCATTCCTGGAGGCAAGAGGGGCCTTAGCTCTGCTTCTCTCCCTGGCCTCCTGGCATAGGGCAGCAATCAAATTCTTGATGAGTGCAAACACATTCAAAGGCACAGAAGAGGGAAAGTGAAGTGACTTCTTTTTTTGAGACAGGCTTTCACTATGTTGCCCAGGCTGGACTTCAGTGGCACGATCACGGTTAACTGCAGCCTCAACCTCCTGGTTTCAAGCCATTCTCCTGTCTCAGCTTCCCAAGTAGCTGGGACCACAAGTGCATACCACCATGCCCAGCGAATTTAAAAAAAATGTTTGTAGATATGAGGTCTCACTATGTTGTCCAAGTTGGTCTCAGATTCCTGGGCTCAGGCCATCCTCCCATCTCAGCCTCCCAAAGTGCTGAAATTATAGGTGTAAGCCACCGTGGTTGGCTGGAAAGTGGCATTTGGAGAGCAGAGAGTACTCAGAACAGGTGTGTGAGGTGGAAGACGGCAGCTGGCCTGGTGAGATTGTGAAGGGCTTCACGTACCACATGCTGGGTGGGGCGTGGCCCTGAAATCCCAAGACCCCCAAAGGCCACTGTGTGGTTCTAGCTTGCTCCTACCAATTCTCGGGTACATCATAAGGAATTTGATACCAAAAATGAGCTGCTGAAGTTTGCCAAATATCTGCTTTGTTTTTAAACAGAGAATAGTTCTGAGTTCTTTCTTTGACAACCTCATTTTTACTCCACTGAAATTTCTGTGCTTTTCTGAGCGAGGAGAAGGATTCTGGCAAGGTCACACAACTTTGAACTAGACATTGAATATGTATAGAGTGCCTCCATCAATAGTTGTGATGATTGCGAATGTATGTGTGGCCTGAAAACTGTCATTTTGCTTTCTCTAAAATCTATAGGCACCCAGGGGTAAGACTAGGCCATATGGCAACCACCTCACAGCCACTAGTTTCCAACAAGCACCAGTGGAGTGGAGTTCAGTGCTGGGGACTGCATGAGGCATTTACATGATTCATTCATTTTCTCCCCAAACCCTGTGAGACAGGTGTGATTTCTGTCCGCATTCATGGATGAGAAATGGAAGCACAGAGAAGTCTAATAACTTGCCCAAGATCACACTGCAAGTCAGTGGCACAGCCAGGATTTGGACTCCAGCATTCTCATTCAAGAGCCTGCAGCTCAAACACCCAGACTGGCTGGTGTGTGCTAGAAGTCCTTGTCACAAAGATCATCCTGGAAGGAGGGGTCTTAGAATAGGAGTTTGGAGCTCAAAAGGGTTGAAAAGGGGAGCTGTGGTTTCCATTCCTGGGAAGCAGAGATCCAAGGGGCTTGGCGAGGGACAGCAGGACACAGGAGTGGCTCTGCAGCCCAGGAGGGAACCAGGTTCCAGCCCCAGTAGGCCTCAAGTGCACAGAGCACAGGCAGCCGCCCAGAACCACCCTGCCTTCTGTGCACATGGCCTGTGTTGGCACCGTATGCTACTGTGTCTTGGCCCTTATCCTCTCTGCAATGTCTTGGCCCTTATCCTCCCTGCGAAGGGAAGATTAGAGAAAGAAGGAGGAGGGCTAGAATTTCCATAGGGATAAGGCAAAGTACATATTTTTAGAGGGACACAGATGGGTTGGTGGGCGGAGGAAGGTGCAGGGAGAAGCGTTATGCAGCGTTCGCGGAAGGGCCGAGTATGGGTAAGCGGTCCACAAATCCAGCTGGCTGCTCTGATTTTAGACCTTACTAGCTCAGCGATCCCTGGCAGGTCTGTGATGGGGATTCTGGGATATGGGGAGAAAGATGTCTGTGCTGCAGGATTCCCAGCAGGATCCAGTGACATGAGGCCATGGCCATGCATGTGCTTTGAAGGCTCAAGGTGGAAGCTGTATTTATGATCGCTGACCCATAAGGCATGTCCTTAAGGAGGGGCAGAGCAGTGTGAGATGGAATCAGTGCTGCCTACGTTCAGATCTCAGCTCCTCGCCTTGCCTCGCAGGCAGGTGGCTTAGCATTTCTGAGCCTCAGTTTCCCCATTTGTAAAAGGGTGATGATGTTTGTGTCCGATGTGAGCAATGAGTGAGTTAATGCATGCAAAATGCACAGCTCTTAGAAGAAGTCTGTCATGTGCCCGGTCAGCATCAGCTACATTATAGTGGAACATGCTTCCATGAATCCAACACATTTGTGAATGCATGCTTCACAGATTAGAGGGCATTCACACCTTTTGGTTAAAGGATCAATGGAGAGTGATTCTCTAGGATGTCCTTGGTTTATTATTTAGCAGCCAGCCTCCTGTGTGTCTGGCACTGCATTGGAGACACACAAGGAGGCTCTCTCCTCCTAGGCTGGAAATACAAAGAACGACAAGGCATAGACTCTGCCTTTGGGTTACTCATGGTGGGAAAGAGAGCCAGGTAAAGACACAGCAGCCAACGGGAATGTGCCTTGAGTGGGGGAGTGTGGTGGGCAGAGGAAGAGACGAACACAGCCTGGGGAATTGAAGCTGTGAATTTTTGGCTTAATAGAAATTTGTCTGATCCTGAAAGGGAGTAGCCAAGAACATTCTTGAGCTTTCTTGTTTTTACTCTACTGGGATCCTGTTTGTTAAATGTATTCACCAAAACTATGAATGTGCACAATATATCTCTGTGAAGTTAGAGAAAATTAGACTTGGAAGCCTCAGTCCTGGAATCTGGAGTGAATGGACCTTCCATTTTGTAGCTGCATGACTCTGCACAAGCCATTTTTCTTCTCTGTGCCTCAGTATCTACGTATTTTAAATGAGAGTATAATGATCTCCTTAGTCGGGGAGTACAAGGAGATAAGTGCATGGACATGCTTCCTAAGCTGAGACCAGCACTGTGGCAGTGTGAGCAATTATGTGTAAGCTGGGTTGTGTTAGATGGTTTGTTTGTTCTTCAGCACAGCAACTGAATGGATGGATGAATAGATGAATGAATGAATGTGGTCATAATTATTTACTATGCCTCAGCTATGGGCACCATTCACCAGGCTAGACTTTTTCATGCCCACGGACTCATTTGATTTCACAACAATATTATGAATTAAATATTACAAGTTCCTTTTAGAAGTTGAGAAACATCCTCTGAGTAATGAAGTGGTTGACTGAGAGCCACACTGGCTAGAGTAACAGATTCTGTGTAAAACCAAGTCCTGTGCATCAGTCTATCTCTTTGTTCCACCGTCCTGCTCTTTGATGCCCTGGCAGGATGATTATCTCTGTTTCTTCCACCAGGGCAAGAATGGATCACCGGGATCTCCAGGAGAGCCTGGCCCTTCAGGAACCCCTGTGAGTTCTCTTTGGCTGCTATGTGATAGCATCAGGGTGAGCTTTGAAAGGGCTTGTGGATCACATTACAGATTGTCCAGCCAGTGTCCCTAGAAGCATTGGTGGGTACATATGGGTTTGAGTGGTAGAAATAGGTTGGAGGTAAGAGGCTCCATAGGGCCATTTTTTTTAAGGTTTAAAGTATATATCATGCGATTGGCTCTTTGTTGGCTATAACCATAGGCATCTATGGTCTACATCCATAGGCACCCAAAACAAACATTTTTTAAAAAAATGTTTAGCAAGGTTGTAGGGTAGAAGTTTGATGTTTCCAGAGGATGGGAGGATGAGGTCAGACTGAGCAACCCTTACCACCTCAAATGACAAAGTGTGCAGCATGGGAATGGAGGTAGGGACGGGGGTGGGAGACAAAAAGGATCAACAGGTAGGTAGCAGAGCGAGCTCAATGGGCAGGTAGTAGAGAGAGGGTGCATGCCAATCAGCAGAGTTCTGGTCAGCTAGATATCAAATACAGGATTTGGGATTCAGTCCTGGTAGGTGGGGAGACATGGTGGGGAAGATGGTTCTTTAATGGGTTCTAGGGTTGGATGAGAAAAGCTCTGGCCACTAGTCTCCTTCCAATCTAGTCTTCTTGTATTTTTACTTGCTAAAATTGGCTGCCTGACTCAGAAGGCCACCTGCGAGGTGTGAGTCAACTGTCAATTGTACCGGGCAATGGGCTGACCAGGACTTGGTACTTCGGATACTGCGGTGACCAGCTCATCTCAGTTTGTGAGGAACTTTGCCAGTTGGAAAATCCTGCATCCTGGGAAACCTACTGGTTCCAGGCAAACTCAGCATCTGATCACCCTAGCAGAGACCCTCCTCTTGTTGGACTAGGGACAGCTATGCAAAAGGAATCCAACTTCCTAGCAAACATAATGACCTCCCTCAGGGGCTATGGTATGGGACCTGTTGCTGCTTGTGAGACAGAACAGAGGAGGTGGGGTTGGGTCATGAGGCTGGACCCATCACCTCCCCTAGTGCAGAGTTGATCCTGGAAGTACTGACCCATGCATGATGGCTCCCCAGAAAAGTTGAAGTTGAAAAATTCCCAAAGTCCTTTCCCAAAATGTGATTCTACCAAGTGAGCTTTGGCCACCTCATGGGCAGTGGTATGCCATCTCACTAGAGCACTCCTTGGAGAGCTCCACACATCTCAGGGTCTTTGTTAAATATCTGTCTCAGTTTGTTTTGGTTGCTTCAAATGGAAAGACCCTTGGCTGTTTACAGGGAGACTTGTCATCTTCTTCCCCTGGCTGTGACAGCACTACCAGGAGTCCCAAGACCCCGTGTCTTTTCCTAACCCATGCCCCTCCATCATGGGAGGATTTGTGTGTTGTGTGGATGTCTCAGGCCTTTTGATTTCAGAGTGGTCACAAGGTTTCCGAATCTGCTTGAGTTGGTACATGACCTTGAGGAATTAATTCTCAGTTTTCTCTTTGCAGGGCCAGAAAGGAAGCAAAGGGGAAAATGGCAGCCCAGGACTTCCTGGCTTCCTGGGTCCCCGTGGGCCTCCGGTAAGCAGAGAACCCCAGTGGGGCCCAAGATACCTGGCTTCAGGTTGTGATGTTCACATGCAGTACCTTCCCTGCCACCTCCTGTGTCCTCAGTTCTGTCTGCTCAGACCATGATGACCTGTGTGGGGTCAAAGTTGCATCATGGTTTAAGAGACAGCGGAGTGCCCAGAGGTCACACCTGCATGGCAATCTCAGTGCCATCACTCCTTAATCATGAGATCTTAGGAAAGTGTCATAACCTCTTATGCTTTAGCTGTCTCATTATGCAAACGAGGATAAAGACAGCATCTACTTCTGAGGATTAAATGAAATCATTCATATAAAGGGATCAGCAATGGTTCCTGACCCACTGCAGGTGCTCAATAAATACAAACCATTGTAATGATGCATGTGGTGGGACAATGGTGTTGATCATGATCCTAGAACTTGAAGGACCCCTGGAAATAATTGTAAAGGTGAGCAAGTTTGAACCGTAGGGTCAGAACATGTAAGTGATTTACTCAAAGCCATGTGGTAGGTTTGCACTCCAGCTTGTCCTTGAGTCAAGGTCTCCTGACTTGATAGCTTAAGGCAGGGGGAAGCTGTAAGGTAATCTTTGCCAAGTTTCTGGACGGGGGGATGCTGAGGGATTCAAACATTTCCAAGTGGAGCCCTCTGGTGTCATCTGCATATTGCAGTCCACTCCTTGGACTGCTGACCTGATGAATGAGGCTTGCATGTAACATACCAGAGTAGAGAGCTTACCCATGTTCTTGTCCATCCCTTCCAACTTAATTCTGACCCCTCCGCATGCCCCACTGCCAGCCAAGCCCAGCCTGTTGGAGGTGGTAACCCCTCTTACCCTTTTCTACCATGCTGCCCAGGCTTTGCATGGTCCCATTCACTGATTTTTACATGGGCTTATTCACTCCCTTGCTAAAGGCCAAGTCTCCTTCTCCATCCCCTTGTTAATAATCTGCTGCTACTGAGCAGCCAGGCACCCACTCCTGTGGATGCACTGCAGCAATTGCTCCTGAGTCATGATAAGAGTGGGGTGCTTGTCCAGCCTTCACTACATGCCTGCCACTGGCCAGTGTGCTTTAGGAGAACTAGCACATTGACACCTCACAGTAATCCTTGAGGCAGGTACAACCACTGTTCTCATTTTACAGATGAAGACACTGAGGCACAGAGAGCTTATGGAAGTTATAGGGAGGTTGTTTAAGGTCACAGAGCTAAACAGTGGAGGAGCCAAGAATTGAACCTGGAGCCCAGTGTCTTATTGGTTTCTTGTTTCACACATTATGAGCCTACTTCTCAGAGAGGCCTCCTGACCACAACAGGACTATTTGTAAAATTGATATCCTGGAGGCCCTCTTGGTGGAGTCATATCCATCCCATTGACAAGGAGCTCTTAACCCGTGGCTCTTCTTCCTAACCTGGGGTGATTTTTTTTGCTTTCCCCTGCACAGGCTGGCCAGAGAGCCTGTCTGGGATGTCCTTGGCCAGGTAGACCATCAATTGTTGTCTTTGCTGGAACATGACTTGAGTGGAAATGTCAGTTTTAAAGACAGTCTTAGTACTGACATTGGGTTGATGCTGCAGAGCCACTGATATTCTGTTCTGCTTTCCAGGGAGAACCAGGAGAGAAAGGAGTCCCAGGCAAGGAGGCAAGTATCACACGCCCACTCACCCCTTGGCAACCCTTTACCACCAACGGGCAGTCTATGCAGGCTCAGGCCCTGGGCTTAGAAGGGCCCACACTTGCCTTAACACTCTCTACCTTCACTGTTTTGAAATTCTTAATGCCTTTTGAACAACTGGCTCATGTTTTAATTTTGCCCGGAGCCCCACAAATTATGTAGCCAGTGCAGGGGCACCGTCTTGGTATGTCTGTTTCACTTGTTTGTTCCTCAGCATCCAAGCTATCGACAAATCCTGTCAACTCTGACTTCAAATACCTGTAGGTTTTGTCCAGTTCTCTCTGTCTCTGCCACTGGACTCTAATCTAATCTGTCACCTGCTCTCACTTGAACACTGCAGTGATCCTCTAATGGATCTCCCTTTGTCCAGCCTTGCCCCTCCACAGTCTTCCACCCAGCAGACAGAGGGTCTGCAGAGCATAAGCATATGGAGACACTGCAGTACAACCTGCAGGTCTGCCCTCCCCCTGCACTCTCCGTGGAATCCAGGCTGCCATAGTCCCACCACTCCCCTCCTTCTCTAAGCTCCAGTCACTGGCCTCTTAGCTCCTGAGACATGCCAAGTTCTTTTCCAAGGGCTCTCTTTTCCCATGCTTATTCCTACTCATCCTGAGGTCTCAGCTGAAATATTGCCTTTGCCAACTTTCCTTGACACTGAAGCAAAGCAGACCCCCCACAATGCTTGGTTTTAGCACCCTGCTCTGTTCTGCTGTAGCCCAGGAGACCAGCACAGACTAGATACCAAAAATATTTGATGAGAGATGAACAGAAGAATGACTGAATGCAGAGAAAGTAGGTCTATGGAAATTAGCTCCTCTGTTTCAAGGCCTGCATTCTCCCACTTGAATGAGGAAGACGCATTTTTACCCTGTGCCTTTGGGTCACGTTCTTAACTGCAGGGAGGTGGTCACTTCCTTGAAGCTGAGTCGGATAGCTTCATATTCGGAAAGCGTTTGCTCCTCACCCCAGCCATAGGGTGCCACTCACTGGGTGTATCATTCATTCATTGCCCAATCACTGTTTCCTCTGCTTCCTGGAATGAGGTAAAGAGGAAATACCCGTAGCTCCCATTTCTGAGGGCTGCGTCAGCCCCATGTGCTAGTACTTGGGCTGCTGCCTCCACGAATTCTCTTTGGACTTCTCGAATAAATTCTAGGCTAAGCAGGCATCCTAAGTCTTCCAGATATGATCCAGCTCTCCCCTTAGAATGGGAGCCTCCTGCTTCCTCATGCCCAATATATCTCCACCTTCTCCCATCCAAGGCTTGGTCCTCACTCTTCCACGCACCTATAATGCCTTTCCTGCCACCTTTTGTTGTTAAATTTTATCCAACTTTCAAGGCTCTGTGCTTCCCAACTTACAGATTCACCCAGGAATACCGAGGCAGCTTTTGGTAATTATGTTACAGCAATTAAATCAGTCTGCCTTATGTTAGAATCAACTCATGCCCACCGCCACCTCATGGACAGGTTGTGAACTCTGTGAGAATGAGGACCATGTCTTATCTCTGTCCTCTGCATAGGTCTCAGGGCTGAACATGGCACCTGCATGAAAGGGTTGCGATGAATGTTTCTGGGGCTGAAATGGCCAGGCTCAGAAGAGCTCCAGAGTACTCTCTTTGACTTTCTTCTCTTCAATCAATGTAGAGTCTATCAACCAAGAGATGGGAAAAGAGCCCCCGGGCTGAATTTCCTTCCCCAGTATCAAGCTCTGCTTTCCAAATGTGTGCTGTCTAAGAGGCAGGCAGACAAGCATACCTTGGTCATCATATCTGGGGAGAAAGAAAGTTAGGTGTCAGCTGGCAGGAAAGTAACCCATGCGTGAGAATGGACACTGGCCAGAGGGATTAGTCAATGCTTTACAGAGGAGATGGCAGAGGAGCTGGGGGCAGAGAGGGAAGAAAGAGACATTCCAGGTGGAGACAATGACAGAAGCAGTGGGCACTGCGGGCTGTGTCCCTTGTTCCCTGACGTGACTGCCCTCCAGAAGGGAGTGGGGACTGTGGGAACATAGAAGAGGGCCACTTCTCTAAATGTTGGGTGATCGGGGGGCTTCCTGAAGAGGAGACCTGCAGGCCAGGTGGGAAGTAGGTATCTGGACAGAGAGGTGGGGAGCATGCTGCAGGCACAGGGAAGACAAGGAACAGAGGCCATGAGACCGCAGAACTGTCTGTCCCCTGCACTAGAGCCATCCAGGGCAGTGACAGCCTGTTGAAGACAACAATTCGTGCAGGGCCTCCTGGACATGTTAAAGGGAGTGGGGTTTATCCCACAAGAGGTAGGGGAGGAATCTGGAGGGGCCAACCCAGGGCTGGTGCCATCAGTCAAAGATGGACAGTGCCAGGAGGAAAGGAGAGAAGACACAGTGTGCCGCCCCCATCCCCACCATGTAGGCATAAATCAGAAAGGAGCCCTCGGGGGACCCTATCTTTTGAGGGTCCCTTGTCCTCAGCATGCAGAACTGTGAAGAATATCCAGCAAGGCAAGGACACCAGTGCAGAGGGCCTGGGGCAATGACTGTCCTTTCTTTCTCCTTGCAGGGGGTCCCTGGGAAGCCTGGAGAGCCTGGATTCAAAGGAGAAAGGGTGAGTGGAGAGCACAGGCACCTTGAACACGCCGAACGCGACCTTTGCACAGTGGCCACGGGATGTTGAGCCTGGCCTTTGTCCAAGGCAGTTAGTAAACACCTGCCTGGATCATGCCGCTTGTCGTGATTTTGTTCACTTTTTCCTGGATGATCACCAGCCCCACAAAGGGAGGTTCTTTTCCTCCCAGTATTGTTTGTACTTGATGTTATTATTATTTTTTTCCTTTTTTTCTTTTTGGTTATCAGTTTAAGTACTAAAATCATCACAATTAGAAATTCAAAGGCAAGCCTTGGGAGACATTGACAGATTTCTTTCTCCCCGTGTGCGAATGCCCGCCGAGACGGGCTCGGCTCCCGAAGTGCCAATTTGCCAGGAGCCAAATTTGTCGCTGGAGGTGACAAGGGAACAGATTTTCCCATAATGAATTGCCTTGGCGTTATACTCAGAAAGCCTTTCTTTACATTTCATTTCTCCAAAAAACAAGAGGGGAAAAGACTTTTTTTTCTTCTTTTTCTGCTGAAGAGCCTGTGGAAGGCGGACGCGTTCTCACACTCACGACTGCTGCTCCCTTTGGAGGCTTTATGCATCTCGTTTGCCCACAATCCTGCGTTTGGTCAGCCTCACGCTGTCACACTGTTGCACGACACGGACACGGACGTCCCAGGCACCCCCAGCCCACCCCCGCTTGTTTTCCATGGTCCTGAAAAGAATTTATCTCGGTTTTCTTCGCAAGTGGGGTGGGTGGGGAGCCGGCTGGCTTCTCCCACAGCCAGAGGAGTGAGAAAAGTGGGGGCAGAGTCTCAGGGATTCTCCCCCCTGGATCTTCCTCCTGTCTCCTTCCCATGACTTTGATTCCTCTATCCCGTGGCTGTTGGTTCCTGAGCGATGGAGCCAGGGACATGAGGGACATGTGGCTGAGAAGGCGTTGATGATCCCCCCCGAGAATGCGACTCAGGCAGCCGTGGGAGCTACTGGCGCAGGATATGGGCTTGAATTTTGGTTGAGAGCCAAGGAACTCAGACCACCAATGGCATCTCTTCTTTAATACCTAATCAATACGTGGAGAGCTTGCCTTTTCCCTGTTAAGTGCTTTCATGGCACATTGCCAGGGAGCCATTAGACTACCCTTTTCTTTGTACTCCTGGGAACATTTGAAATATGGGATAAGTCCTGTCACCACAAAGTGATTGTGAGATATTTAATGAATAGAAAATTCTGTACCACGCATGAGATAGGGCCTTAGCATCCAGGTGTACAAATATCAGGACTTTACTAGACCTCTGAATTCAAGATCACTGGCAGAGATTGCAACGTCCTGTGAAATGCATCACGCTTGGAAAATTGAAGTGACTTCTTTGGACCTGGCTAAATTGTTATTTTTGAATTCACTGATTTTGGGTTATTGTTGAAATATTAAAAGCAATACAGGTACATTGTTCAACAGTGAAAATTGCAGGACAAGTGAATGCAATGAAAACTTTGTGCCCCTTCCATCTCACCCCTCAGCCCCATCTCCTCTCCAGGGTCTATCACAGGGCTTTGGCTTTTTGTCTTTTCAGAGGGAGTCTGTGCACACAGAATTGTGTGTGGTGTGTGTTATAAATGTGCATTTACCTTGTATTTAACCCCCTCCCCCCTCTGAGCATATCAGACGTTATCTATTGTCTCAGTCCTTGCATTTTTCATATAAGTGCGTATGTTAGAGATGGTTTGTTGACTGCACTGTTTTCCTTTTCTGTGGCTTTGGGTCACGTTCTCAGCCATGCCACACATTTACGATTACCATCTGGTGTCTCTTCTTTTTCTCCCTGTGCCTCGCTTTCTCTGCTACATCCCAGCAATGGAGTTCCGTTATCTCTGAGGCCATTAATGTGGCTGCCATATTTTCAGACCAACTAATCATTTGAACTTGCTGGTCAAACACACAATAGCACATAAAGGCAGAGGACTGGACTGCCCTGGGCTTGCCATAGTTCCCAAATCATTGGTCCTGCACTTCCAGCTCTGGGTCAGCTGTGGGGAGAGATGAGCCCTAGGCAGTGTTGGAGGCCATTGGATAATCCTCTGTGAACTCCCTAGAGCTGAGAGAAAGGAGAGAGAGATGACCTGGGAGGGAGACACCTCTGTTGAGAGAGGACCACTGTCTCTCTAGAGAGCAAAACCAGGCCATAAAGGGGTCAGCAGCTCCACCATCAGTCTCAGTTGCCAGGGCCAGCCTTCTCCAGGCAGCCCGAGGAGCTGCACTCTTGGGATTGAGAATAGGATTGGAATTCCACAATCAACATTCTTATCCTGTTCTCTGTAGACTACCTGTGTGACGGGCTGGTGGCTTTCTGTCTCTGTGCCTTGCATGTTTTCTTTTTTCCTTTTCCTTTCTTTTTTAAAAAACAGAGTCTCACTCTGTCACGCAGGCTAGAGTGCAGTGGCATGATCATAGTTCACTGCCGTCTCAAACTCCTGGCCTCAAGCAATCTTCCCACCTCAGCCTTCCAAGTAGCTGGGACTATAGGCAATTGCCACTGTGCCTGGCTAGTTTTTTAAAAAAGATTTTTGCTAATGATGGAGTCATAACATCTTGCCCTGGCTGCCCATGTTTTTTGTTTTGTTTTGTTTTGTTTTGTTTTTTGAGACAGAGGCTTGCTCTGTCGCCCAGGCTGGAGTGCAGCGGTGCGATCTTGGCTCACTGCAACCTCCGCCTCCTGGGTTCACTCCATTCTCCTGCCTCAGCCTCCTGAGTAGCTGGGACTACAGGCACCTGCCACCACGCCCGGCTAATGTTTTGTATTTTGTTTAGTAGAGACGGGGTTTCACAGGGTTAACAAGGATGGTCTCGATCTCCTGACCTCATGATCTGCCTGCCTCGGCCTCCCAGAGTGCTGGGACTACAGGCACCTGCCACCACGCCTGGCTAATTTTTGGATTTTTAGTAGAGACAGGGTTTCACCGTGTTAGCCAGGATGGTCTCAATCTCCTGACCTCAAGATCTGCCGGCCTCGGCCTCCCCCATATTTTCATTTGTACAATCAGGACAGTGCATGTGATGGATTCTGGGGCTCTTCTCACCCCAAGCCACACATGGGCCACCCAGGGCCAAGGTCTCCCTTTCAGTGATCTAAGAGGCAGACTGGGGGAACCCCTTTTGCAGCTGCATGGGGTACAGCTTCCAGCCCTGAGACACATGCTGACATGCTTATTTCCTCCTTAGGGAGATCCTGGGATCAAAGGTGACAAAGGACCTCCTGGTGGAAAAGGCCAGCCTGGGGACCCTGGAATCCCAGGCCACAAAGGCCACACAGGCCTGATGGGTCCCCAAGGACCACCTGGGGAGAATGGACCAGTTGGACCCCCAGGGCCTCCAGGCCAGCCGGGATTTCCAGGACTGAGGGTAAGGATGCTAATATGGCTTTGGACTCAGGGCTCCTCAGGGCCTAAGGGGGAGCCAGGGAAGTGTGTGGACTTCAGAGGCACCAGGTTACAGATCCCAGTCTTCCAGTGACTGAAGGTATGACCTGGGGCAGGCTACTTTTCCTCTCTGAATCTGCCGTTCCTTGTCTGCAAAAAGGGAAAACAAAATCCTCTTCTGATTTATGATGATCAAGTGAAATAACGTGCCCAGCTTAAGAAATGCCCAAAAATAGTCCCTCTTCTGTCCAACCCTCTTCTCAGTGGTAATGAATCCTTAAGACTTCATTTCTTGGGCTGTAGAACTCTTCTGCCCAGGACCTTGTGCAAAAGGCAGTTGAGAAGACACCCAGCTCCCAGGGGTCTGAACTTCACTGTGGGATGGTTCACCATCCATTTCGATGCCTGGCTATGCCAGTCTTGTATCTGCCGACCTAGAGTACTCCTTCGTCCCCCTGCGTCTCTCTTTCTCCAGAGCTGGGAACAAGGGCTTATTTAGAGTGATGATGGTTTTTTCTTTCTTTAAACATCCTTTATTCTAGTAGCAGCACTTTCATTTTACACAATCTCATGACACAGGCATACACGGGCTATAAAAAGATAAACGCAGAGCTCCCCTGGTGGAAGTCCATGTGACCACTCCTTCCTGCTCAGCAGCCCATATGGTCTTCTGGAGACCCTCGTATTTCTCAGAGCCCAGGTCTGGATGACCTCCATGTCCCTGCCACTTCTGATGCTCTGCAGTCGCGTCAGTTCCTGGTGGCTGTGGTCAGCCTGGGTTTCAGCTGCCCTGAAAGACGCCAGGCAGCCAGAGCCTGTCTCTTGGCCAAGTCAGTGGAGAGGCTGGAGCACTCAGCTGACTTCCAAAGCCCTCTTGGAGCTTTGCCAAGTTCTGCCAGTCCTGCTGCTATGGGCAGTGATGAGAATACTGGGACTAACATAGAAGATTCTTGGTCAGAATAAAAGAATAAGGAAATGGAATCTATCTCATGCCAGGTATGGGGCTACAGAGATGAGCACAGTAAGACCTCTGCCCTTGAGGGGTAGACAGTGCCCTGGAGCAGTCAGACAGGAAGGGATCAGCTCTGTACATCCCGAGGACAGCTCCTCTAGGTTCTTCTAAGAATCACAAGCCACTCTGTGAGCTTGGAGACAACACTTGCTCCTCTGGTTGTCAAACTCATCAGCTTCTGTGGACCAAGCACCAGGACTTGGTGAGAAAGTTGTTTAGAGCCACAGTGGACCTAAGCAGGGAAAACCAGAGCATGGGAACCAGAGTGGCCAAGTAGCCAGGCAGGGGAAATCCACATGAGTTCACATAGAAGGCAGCCTGTAGGCTATGTCCAAAAGGTGGACACAACTTTGGCAGCAGAGATTAGGGGCCAGATCTCCCAGGTCCAGTGCTAAGAAGGGAATATGAGTGGAATTAATGGGCACAGTGGCTTGAGCAGGAAGGAAATCCAGTGAATAAGCTGGAAGGGTATGGAAGGAAGGGCAGTAGTGGCTCAGAGAGCCCAGAATCTGGATTGCTGTGTAAAATGCGATGATGCTGCCTGCATAACAGAGAAGGGAGGAAGGGATTAGAGTTGTGGAAAAGATTGGGCTAGGAACATGTGCTTCCCTGTGTGGGTATATACCACCTACGAACTTCCTGGTTTCTCAAGTCCTCAGGGTTCTTAGGTGGCAGAAGTTACTGGGAAGATGAATGACTCCACCTTCCCTCCCTCCTAGGGGGAGTCTCCATCCATGGAAACCCTGCGTCGGCTTATTCAAGAAGAGCTGGGGAAGCAGCTTGAAAGTGAGTATCTGGACTGTGTTACGGTCTTGCAGAGAAGAGCCCAGGAAGCAGTTCTCTCATTCAGCCTTGAATGCTTTTGCATCCTGGAATAAGAAAAGCACTTGACTGGCAGCTCAAGTGTAGACTGTCAGGGTTGGGGAACGCCCTGAAGACTGTTCTGTCCTTTATCTGACACATATTTTCTCTAGGACTACTACTTCAGCTTTCACTTGGTTACCTCTAGTGAAGGAGAGCTCACTATCTACAAAAAGAGCTCTGCTATGATCAATCATTTATTCTGTGCATTGAGCCATTTATCTAGTCTGTAAAGAAGTTTGGTTATTTACTGCTATGAGCCTCATGAAACTCACAGTCCAGAGAAGGTAGATAAACAAATAGACAAGACGATTTTAGTAAAGTCAATAGAAGTTCTTAAATTTTATTTGTCACAGCAGACATTAAAAGAGGACAGATGAACATACCTAAGATAGTTCAGAGGCCAGGGAGTGGATTAATGAAGGCTTCCTGGAGGAGGGGCCATGTAAGCTACAAGTTGAAAGATGAAATGTGACCCCAGGTCTATGGAGCAACATGTATGAAGGCCCTGAGCAGGGCAGGCAGGCCTAGTGCTTTCAAGGAACTAAAATCCTTTCCGTCATGTTGCATTGACTCAGTGTTAAGTCCCCAGGTCTAGCATGTGCCTATGCGTAGCAGATGCTTAGGGAGGGAGGAAGGTAGGAGTATAGTAGTAATCATGCCAACATGTTGGCATCTGCTAAGATCAGGTGAAGTTCTCAGCACTTGCAAGTGTTAACCCAAGGCAGCCTCCAAACAATCTCATGAGGCTCATGTAATTATTGTAAGAATTGTTAGAAGCAGAATTATTAGGGGCTAAGTAACTTAAGGTTGATGAGCTGGGAAGATCTGGCCAGGATTTGCAGGCAGGCAGCCTCACTGAAGGTTCTGTGCTCTTCATCACCAAACTCTCTTGAGCAACAGTCTTTCCCATTCCCTCTGCAATAGGAAGTTAGAGGAGAAGAAAGTCACACAAGTTCTTGTTGCAGCAAAGAAGAGAAATCCATAACTACTTTCCCGGAGCACAAGGACAAAAGGGAAGGGCACATTTATTCACATGATCATGTCTCAGTTATCTTGCACCTCCCATTGTGAGATTCTGTGCTGGGAGCAAGGACACAGCTGTAAACAAGACAGCCCTCCTTCCTGTCCTCTTGGAGTGTCCAGGGGAACACAGTCCATTTCCATGCAGGAAAAAGAACACGATCTTTTTCCTATATGGAAATGAGGGCAAAGGACTGTTTTCTGAAGCACACGTCAAGGAGTGGGTTTTGGGTGGGAGAAGGAGGCGATGAGAGGAGGGAAATAAGGACCAAATTGGTGGGCACCATGGGTGGGTGGTGTTCTGAGGTGTCATGTGTGTAGATCTCTGAGTTCTACCTTCTGAATGCTGGATTCATCAGTGACAGAAATGACCTTTGCTTTTGGGGGATTTCTAGCCCAAGAGCAGAGACAAGACCCGTTTCAAAATGGTTTGGATAGAGAATCTGCTGGGCTGAGTCCTTTCTTCCAAACAGGCCTTTGAGGAAGGAGCATCCACTCCACTTTAATGATGAGAAAATCAAGGCTCAGAAAAGTTGAGCAATTTGTCAAGGTCGCAGAAGCCAACCACCTGTCCTCCTGCCACCTTGTGAGAGGAATAGTAGGAGGGAGACACTCTGGGAATTGATCAACCAGGCAGTCAGAAGAGCGTGACTCTACCTTGGTTTCCCTATCAAACGCCGGGGGCCTTGGGTAGCCTCCCAGCCTCTGGTTTTGGTCACACTGTCTGCAAAATAGCAGTTTGGGTCTGATTACCCATGACTGCATGGCAAACAAAGACTGCCCTTGGTGGCCATCAGATGCGCATATATCCCCTGTCACATTGAAAGGCTGCCACACCAGCACTGGACTTCTGGGTTTTTTAATCAGTTCTGTCATATTAACATTTTAGATGTATAGGATCTCCAGTGACCATCATGTCCAGCCCTTTAGCTTATAGATGAGGACTCTGACATCGGAGAGGAAAAGTGACCAACATAGTTTTGTGTAAGCCATTTACCTCCTCCACCCCAGCATCAGTTTCCCCAACTGACCATTGCAATTGCTACTGCTGCTACTGCTGTCCATGCTACTATGGCTTCCATCGTTCTGCCCCTGGGGTAGCAGCCAGCATCTCCTGAGCACTTAGCAAGTGCCAGGCACTATTCCACATGCATCATCTCACTTACTCCATCCTCATTCCAGCCCAGTGGGGTAGGTGCGGTTTCTTTGTCTCCATTGCATAGAAAGGGACACCAAGGCTGAGAATGGTCAAGTAGCTTGCTCAAGGCCACCTGGCTGTCCGTGGCTGTCCTGGGATCCCAGCCTGGGCAGACTTGCTCCAGGGGCAGCGATGGTCACTACTGATTAAGTCACCCCATGGCCAGCCACAATCAGAAGGTGCCCATACAAATGCTGCACATGTGCCATGTGACGTGTCATTGATGTTGTTTCTGCAGCTATTATTGGCCCCTTGGTTCTGAGTTGGCAGTGAGTAGCCATCCTGTCCTATGTCCACTATCTGTTCTTCATGAAATGCCTCTCTTTTTCTACTTCACAGCCAAACTCGCCTACCTCCTGGCCCAGATGCCCCCAGCGTACATGAAGTCATCTCAAGGCAGACCTGGGCCCCCAGGGCCCCCTGGAAAAGATGGGCTTCCAGGCCGGGCCGGCCCCATGGGGGAGCCAGGTCGTCCTGGGCAGGGGGGTCTGGAAGGACCCTCTGGACCCATAGGTCCCAAAGGTGAGTGAAGACCTGGAGGAGATATACTCCGTGTACTCCTGGAGGGCGGAGAAGGAACAGGGCTTGGAGGTGGCACTGCATGCATTATTCATGCCACTCTCATTCCCTGTAGCTTGGTAACACCCAGAGTTTTGGCATCATATAATTTTATCATATGCATAAGAGGCTTTCATGCTTGACATTTTTACAAAATTATGCTTCTGCTAGGAAGATTGAATCAGTTCCCTCCTACTTTCTTGTTCTCTCTCCATCTCCGCTGCTCAAGTTTCAGGGAGGTAAACAACATGCCTCCTTTTTCCTCCACCGAGTTTAGCACTGAGGAATAAGACATTTAATCTCAATGGAGATTAAATGCCAGCCTTAAAATTGGAACAAAACAGCTGTTAACTGCCCAGGTCTCAAGGCAGTGACTTATCAGGACATCAGAGCTCCAGCCAACAGAAGGTCTCTCCTTCAAAGGGCAGAGGCCGTATGATTTAACTCATCACACAGTGGCAAACAGGTCAGAAGAAGCCAAGTGTCAGCAGAACACTTACTCTCTCTGCAGGAAGACAGATGTGAGAGAGAGAGGAAGGATTAAAAAATAAATTTAAAAACTTTTTTTTTTAACAAAAGGTTTTTAAAAAAAAAAAAATTTCTTTAAGTTCTAGGATACATGTGCTGAACGTGCAGGTTTGATACATGGGTATATATGTGCCATGGTGGTTTGCTGCACCTATCAAACCGTCATCTAGGTTTAAAGCCCCGCATGCATTAGGTTATTTGTCCTAATGCCCTCTGTCCCCTTGACCCCCACCCCCCGACAGGCCCCGGTGTGTGATGTTCCCCTCCCTGTGTCCATGTGTTCTCATTGTTCAGCTCCCACTTATGAGTGAGAACATGCGGTGTTTGGCTTCCTGTTCCTGTGTTAGTTTGCTGAGAATGATGGCTTCCATCTTCATCTGTGTTCCTGCAAAGGACATGAACTCATTCTTTTTTATGGCTGCATAGTATTCCATGGTGTATATGTGCCACATTTTCTTTATCCAGTCTATCATTGATGGGCATTTGGGTTGGTTCCAAGTCTTTGCTATTGTGAACAGTGCTGCAATAAACATACGTGTGCATGTCTCTTTATAGTAGAATGATTTATGAAAGGTTGTTTAAAAAATATTTTATCTATTTTTTTAAGCTTGCCTGCTTTCAAATAGCTTATATAATTAATAACAATTTTTGAATAAGGCAATTTCAAATAAAGGTAAAAGACAGGAGACCAGCCGCATAATTCACTCCTGTCCGATTAGGAGTAAGCATGGGGCAGGGAAAGGAGCATGTGGTGTCATTTTAGCTGCTCTGGAGTGATTTGGAGTTAGGGAGATGAATACTTCTAACATTGTCCTCTTTTGATCTCCCATTTTCTTACTAATTCTTAATTTGCTTATCCATTTCCTGTAATGTTTCTCCTACTTGAAAGGCTTTTTGTTAAATTTGTATATTCTAGTCCTACTCATATGATTTTATAAAACAAAATATATAAAATAAATGTCAATAAGAAAGCATAAAACAGAGAACATCAGATTGTGGCAGAATACTGACCAAACACAATTATTATAACAATAAAAATGAATGGTCTGAAGTCCCCGTGAACCAGCAGAATTTCAATCGGGGTTACAAGAGAAAATACACTGCATGCAGCAGATATTCAAGAAACAATATGGCAAAACAAGTGATTGATTTAAAAAACAAGGGTGAGAGACAGTTTAATCCAATCTCCACCATCTTCATTCAAATATGATCTCAAGTGTCCTCCCAGAGAAAATGGATCACTCTCTCCTCTGCATGTCTGTAGTGTTTTTTTTGAAATTCCTGTTATGGTACTTATCGCATTCTGTTTCATACTAGAATGTTCTTCTTGCCCTATTTGATTTCTCTTATTAAATTTCAAGCTTCTTGAGAGTAGAGCTGTGTGTTACTTATCACTGCGCATGCCCACGTGCGTGTTGAATTGGTTATATACCATCCAGTTTCTTCCTGATAAAGGTTCAGGTACAATGCTTTGAAAACACAGGAAGCATAGACATATAAGAGGAGATGCATGTGGACTTCTGTGTGTACGGCATATGAGAGAGTGTGTAGGTGTGTACATTTGTCTGAATGAGTCAGTATGTGAATATGAGTGTATGTATACAGTTGTTAATATGGTTTGAATATATATATGTCTGTATGGAATTGGGTAGATACGTGCTTGAACAAATGTTCATATGTAGATATGTGTTTAGGAGGGAGTGTTTATTTTGGTGATTCCATGTGCATACTTCTGAATGTGAGTGTGTGCTGGAGTGTGTGTGTGAATGAGTGTGTGAATGGGAATTGGGGTCCTGTGCGGCATGAGTGTGTGTGCACAGGGTGGTTTAGACTGGAACGCCACAGCAGCCCAGTGCTGCACCTGCACATCCCGCAAGGTGGGATGACCAGTTTCTGTCCTCCCCGGGGGTCTCCACCATCAAAAGTGCATGTTTTTCTTCCCAGGTGAGCGAGGAGCCAAAGGTGACCCAGGTGCACCTGGAGTTGGCCTCCGAGGCGAGATGGGACCCCCTGGAATCCCAGGTATGACTCATTCTGCAGTCTCAGGGGTAGGGTGTGAGCTACCCTGGAGACCCAGCACCCCTGCCCGTGGCCCCACAGGACTCAGCAGTGAGCGGAGAGGAGGGCTTAGGCTCTACAGATGAGGAGGAGACAGAGATCACTCACTTGGTTTCATTAAATATTTCTAAAATACGACCTTCTTGACTTACTAAGAAAACTGTAGTGTATTCTATGAATTGTTGAAGTGTATCCCGCGAATTTAAAATTTCATGAAATGGTCCTGGAAAAAAAAAATTGACTTGGGCTAAATCAGGAACTGCTGGGGACTGTGTTTCTCTTTCAGACGTTTCTGGTGCACATTCACTATTATAAGTGCTAAGGACTCTCGCATTAAAAAATGTGTCTGTTTTGTTTAACCTAGCACTTTCGAAATTCACTTGAAAGAGAAGTCCTTTTTCTTTCACTATGCAGTTGTTAATATCCTTTTAGTATTTCTCAGAGTATGTTTTGGGGAATGCTCACCCAGTGGTAGGGTGGTTAGCTGTCCCAGGGCTGAGGATGTTTCTGGGAACTGAGAATTTCAGTTTTAAAGCCAAGACATGACTTGAGAAAACTGGGGCAAGTTGGTCATGCTACCAAGTAGCCATGTTGGAAGATCTCTGCAATGCAGCAATAATCACATTCCAAAATTAGATGTATAGGTAGAAGGTAGAAGAAATTTGACTTTTGAGGCTTCTATTTTTTATTTAACTTTAATTTCTGTGTTTGCCCGAGGTCAAATCTGAATATTGATCTTATAGAGAATTTCGATTTTAGTATTTATACCTTCATGATTTTCCAAATTTTCTAAAGTGGATATTTATTATTATTTTCATTAGATAAGATAATTAGAAATACATTATAAATATTTATTTTTATGGCTCACCTATTTTCAAATAGCTTACAATATTAAGAATAACTTTTAAAAGAAGGCAATTTCAAATAAAGAGTAAATGGCAGAACAGAAACCATTTAAAAGGAGGAAGTAACTGTACCAATGTGGAAGTGAGATAATTATCCCATTTCAGTGGCTCTTAGCCCAAGGAATGAATAACACTGAGGCCTCAAAACTTGATCTAGGCAGGATTATAGATTAAATAGCTATTACCAAAGCATTAATAGAGTTAATGAAATATCTACAGATCTTTTTAAGTAAAAAGTTTTCTTTGTGTTTATTTTATATGATATTTTCTGATAAGACGATTACTAAGACATAAGAAGGGATGTCACTACTAGGGTTAACCACAAGGCTTAGCACTGACCTTCCAAGTTGCCAAAGGTAAGAAGAAAGATAGGTTGATTATATGTGATGTTATGATGCTTACTAAGTGAAAGGATAGAAGTTTGTCTATAGGCAATATTTTCTGGGTCTCAATTTTGGACTATTTTAAGTGTCACTTACTTGCATCCTAGATGTTGTGTTTGGCCATGATTTTACAGAATAGCTTAATGTAATCCAAATATGTGGTTCAAGTTTAATGTGTAGATAAAGCTGAGAAAATACAGATTTGGAGCAAGTTGGATGTTGCACAATGGAATGTCACCAGGTGTCTCTAAGGTCATGTGAATTGGGGCTGAGGGTTGATGATCAGGACTTGGTGTCTACTCTCCATTCAGACTCATTCCCTAGAGTCATGTAAGAACCCAGAAGGCCAGGTCTCTCATCTGACTCTTCAGTGGAGAAATATACCCTACCTGGTCTCAATATACCCTTGTTTCTTTCTCTCCAGTGGTACCTGGATTACTATCCTAGGTCAAATAGTTAAAGCAACCCCTTCTTCTACATATTGAGGTGCTCCTGCTACCTGGTGTTTATGTGGACCACTCTAGTTGCTCAGAGCTCCCAGACCATGGGGATGCTCTGTCTGAGGATGTTTCAGGTCCTGAGTTCATAGTGAATGGAAGCTGTGAGTTCAGGGCCCATCCCCTCCCAGAAGGATCTTGAACCACCTTCTGTTTCTTTTGCTCCTTGGGCCAGGTCAACCCGGGGAACCTGGCTATGCTAAAGATGGACTTCCTGGGATCCCTGGCCCTCAAGGGGAGACAGGACAAGCTGGACATCCTGGCCCCCCAGGACCTCCCGGTCCCCCAGGCCAATGTGACCCTTCCCAGTGTGCCTACTTCGCCAGCCTTGCTGCCCGGCCGGGTAACGTGAAGGGTCCCTAGAGGACTCTGGAAAGCCAGAAGACTGCAGTGGATTTCTGAAACTTGAACTCAGAGCCCAATGGGAAGCCAGAGGTCTTGAAAGACTTCAGCCATGTGTTCCTTTTTTTTTCCTTTCTTTTATCATTTGCTTTTTGTTTTATTTTCTTGAGAGACCTCAAAATTATTAAATCCAACAGACGCTGCCGGTCGGTCAGATTATTATTAATATTATTGTTGTTGTTAATTATTATTATTATTTCATATGCTGATGCTTTGTGAGTTCTTTTCCACTCCTTTAAAGTTGGGAAAACTTGATTCGTGGGGCAGGAGATTGTTTCTTCATTCTTCTGACAGCCCCCATCTGACGTGTAACTGCCCATTTTAAGGAAACTCTTGGTGCTACAAAACCCTGACCAGACACTTGGCAAATTTACCTCTTTCTTCAAAAGAAAAACTTTAAGAAAATGAGCCAATGGGCTTCATTCTCAGTCATGCCCGGAGATCACCCAGGGAGAAATAATACAAACACCACCACCGTCCAGAGAGAGTAAAGAAGCAGAAAGAGAAAGAATTTGCAACCATGAGGAATGTTCCCACCTCCCGATGGGACGTGCATTTGGAGAACACAGAATCAGCCCTCAGGGTGCACTCCAGCCACCTCAGTGCTCTAAGCTCACAGAAGTGAAATAATGTCTGTGCGTTGGCAATGGCTTTGTGGGATCATATGTCTTGGCCAAAGATGGGAAAACCCATGTTGAAGAGGCAGCCCTTGAGTGTTAATTTGTCTTCTAAACTGTGGGTAAGGCCCCTTCAAGTTCCTCTTGTTGGTTTCAATTATATTAATTATAAAACAAGTGGATGTGGTGACCATCCACTTGTGTTTCCCTAATGATGGGCAGTTGGCCAGGGCACTGACCAGAGCTGGGAAATTTGTATCTCCAGGGCGGCTCTGTCTCTGAAATAAATGGCATCAAGTGCATGTGTGTATGCGACATGCCCTGCCTGAACAGGTGCTCAATAAATCCAAGTTTCCTTCTCTTGAGTTCCTCTTGATGATTGATTTCTTATATTCAACTTCCACCTGAATGTGAACTCCTCAAGCAATGGGATGTATCTTTTTCTTCTGAGAACCGTAGCACAGAGTCCACACGTTCAGCCCACCTGGTGAATGAATGAGGGAGTGAATGTGTGTGCCTGACTGAGCTAGTCCAGGGCCATTCATTAGCCTCCCTTCATATGGAAGCAGACATTTAGATGTGCACATTTATGCTGGATCACAGTGGGGAGGGAGTGAAGCAAGTTGGAAAGTTTTAGCAGAACCTGTCCTGTTAAACTGCATCTAGAGGCCAAATGATTCACCAGTACTCTTCCTGCATTTGTTCTTGACTGACAGATTGACTGGTGGACCGATTGATCGATCCATTGATTCATCCATTCATTCATTTGTCCATTCACCCAAGCCATTAGCCACTTACAGACTAATGCAGTAGATGTTTATCAAGAACTTCCTTTGTGTGATCCCCTGTTCTGGATGCCTCTAATTGATTTAGAAACTGGGAACATAAACATTTCAAGAAGTTTGATGTTTCCATGGATAAAGAAGTATTATTGCAATGATTTAAAAATGAAATCTGATACCCATTCCTTGTGTTCAGTCAGCTGGTGCTGATTCTGGGGCTGGATGGGTGTCAGGGGTCCAAAAGAAGCCATTCCTGTTGGTGCAGAATGAGACAGCCTCCCTCTCAGTCTTTCTCACGTTTACCATCTCAGTTGGTTTTCACAACCATTGAAGATGCAGGGGTATTACTCTAATACCCTTTTTCATTTGAAGAAACTATCTCAGGGACCTCAGAAATACTCTCATCCAGTGACTTTTAACATTTTCTGACCATGACCCACAGTAAGAGGTGTAATTTCTTAGTGACTCAGTACATGCATACATATATAAAGCAAGGGTTTTGAAATAAAATATCTACCTGATCAAGTGTGCTTGATCGAACATTTACTATTCTATTTCATTTTTATTGTTGTTGTATGAAATAGACTACGTTTTAGAGCAGTTTTAGATTCACAGCAAAATTAAGAGGAAGGTACAGATTTCCATGTGCTCCCTGCCCACCCCCAACCACCCACATACACACACAGCCTCCCCCACCCACCCACCTTCCAAATCCCACACCCTAGCGGTACGTTTGTTACAGTTGATGAATCTACATTGACACATCACTATCACCCAACATCCATAGTTGACATGAGGGTTCACTCTTGCTGTTGCACACTTTATGGGTTTGGACTAATGGATACTGAAATGCTATTATCCACCATTATCCACCATTATAAGATCATGCAGAAGAGTTTCACTGCCCTAAAAAGTCTCTGTTGTCTGCCTCTTCATACTCCTCTTCTCTCCTAACCTGTGGAAACTGCTGGTTTTTAAAAATTGTCTCCATAGTTTTGTCATTTCCAAAATATCTAGTTGGTATCATACAGCCTTTTCAATTTAGCTTCTTTCACTTAGTATTTTGCATTTAGATTCCTCTATGGCTTTTTCTTGGCTTAATAGCCCCCTTTTTTTTAGTGCTGAATAATATCCCATTGCCTGGAAGTTTCAGGATTTATCCATTTACCTACTGAAGGGCATCTTGGTTGCTTCCAAGATTTGGCAGTTATGAATAAAGCTGCTATAAACATATCTGTGCAGGGTTTTGTGTGGATGTAATTATTCAACTCCTTTGGGTAAATACCAAGAAGCACAATTGCTAGATCGCATGGTAAGAGCATGTTTAGTTTTGTAAGAAACTGCCAAATTGGTCTTCCAAATAGCTGCATCCTTTTCCATTCCTACCAGCAGTGAGTTTCTGTTGCTCCACCTTCTCACCTGCATTTTGTGCTGTTAGTGTTTGGGATTTTGGTCATTCTAATAGGTGCGTAGTGGTATCTCATTGTTGCTTCCATTAGCAATCTTCTAATAACATGATATCCAGCATATTTTCATGTGCTTATTTTCCACTTGAATATGTTCTTTGGTGAAGTTTATGTTCAGATGTTTTGCCCATTTTAAAAAATTAAGTTGTCTGATTTTAATTTTTGAGTCTCAAGAGTTTTCTCTATATTTTAGATAACAGTTCTTTGTCAGAAACCTGGCAGTCACAGGCCTGAGGTTCCCAATTACTGGTACAGGGTGAGGTGTTCACCTGCCAGGTGGGACCAGAGGTCAACAGTGTGAGCTGGACAGAAAACCAACCCAAATGTGTTGCGTTGAAAGGATGGCTTTTCATTCTGAGACTGGAATCTCTCTAATTTTTAGGGTTTAAAATGACTCATACTGTGAGAAATAATAGTGAGAGAAAGAGAATGTGGTGTGTGTGTGTGTGTGTGTGTGTGTGTAGAGTAATATTTGCTTCTTTGTTTTTTATATCCTTACTTGACAAAATAAAGATCTGGCTCACCTCCCTTATATAGTTCCCAATAATTATTATTTTGTAATTAGCAGTTCGTAATTCCCACACCTGGGAATATCTGGTGTAATCCAAATCCTTATTTTTCCCCCACAAATGGGAAAAACAAGGCTCAGAAAGAAAGAATGATTTTCCCAAAATTCTAAGTGTGGAGCCCAGTATTTGGATACAAGAGTTCAAACCACTTCTCTGGTGAGTCCCTTGATATGCCTGATGGTAAAAATTCATAGGGGAACTTTATTTCTAGCAGTATAGATTCTAGGGAACTATTCCAGAACCACTGAATCAGGGTCTCTGGGAGATGGTATGGAATAATCAGTGTTTGAAGTCTCCCCAGCAGATTTTAGAGATCTCTGCCCTACCCACACTTCCTTTGCTGTCTCCCTCCCAGGCTAAGCACCATTGAGGCCTCCTGCTGCTCAGTTTCCCAGAGTCCCATATATTTCAACCCAAACCTTGGGGCTCAGAGTTTAGGTAAACCCAGAACAGGACTCAGATGTCCCCACAGATTTTGAGATCTTCAAAGATGAGATGCTTCATCCTCACTACTGTGAGCTTGGAAAGATGCTTTCCTGAGTTGGGAAGAAACAAATAATTCACTCAAGTGACCCAAGGAGTTGGGCTCAAACCTGGAGTGACCAGCGCTTTCTAGGCAGCCCTTCCTACTTGCTTTCTGCCAACTGCTACAACCTGAGGGTCCATCTCTGCAAACCCCTTCTTTCTTAGAATGCCATAGGGTAGGTACAGAAAGAGTTGATTCTGTGTTTTGGAGAAACTCAGCACCTGGTTCAGTAGATGCTCAATAAGTACACAGCAGATATTCAATAAATAATGGATGAGACCAGGGGTTTCCCAAAGACCTCCGAGGTGTGTTTTGGGATACCTGGGCCCACATGGGGTTTCTCCCATATAGGGTTGGTCATATAAGCTCACTCCGCTTCCAGCTGGAGGAAGGGGAATGAGTAGAATTCTGCCATATTGGCCTTGGCTCAGGGACCACTCTGCCTTCTGCGCAGGGCACCTGCATGCTTTCTTGTTGGGGGCAGGTTGGTGACCAGCAGCCCTGGCTTCTGTGGTCTAGGACTTGGAAGAACTTCCCCAGCTTGAGTGCAGCCAGGCTGCAGTGCTGGGTGACCCCCGTTCATTTGTTGATTAGCCTCTCTCTGATCCCTAAGAACTGCCCAGCTGCTTGGCTTTAGTGTTGCAGCCCATCCCTTTGCTGCCCAATGCACTCCAGTTGCTCAAAACTGGAGACATCAAAGGAATAACCAAGTAACCTCAGTTTCCTCCTCCATTAACTAAAATTGACAACATTAATTCACAGGATTTGGGTGAGGATTAAATTTTTTAAAAGGTAGGGCAAACTAAACCATCCTTTACAAGAGTCTCTTTGCCACCCTTTAAGAACACTTGAGTCAACTCTGCTCATTTGTTTACTTTAATTCAAGGAGAGGAGCACTTCTTTTTAAACCAGTGGGTGCTTACCTATTTTTCAAAGCATGTTCCTTTAAGCTTTATCATTTATTCCTTGCAACACAACTGTGATGGGCCAGGCATAGATCTTTGCCCTTCCATTCATTAGGAAACTGTCAAAGGGGTGAGGCAATTTGCCCAAAGTCATGCACAAAACTCCCGTCTCCCACTCCCTGGAGAATGCCCCACCTCCCTACACTGTGACACAGGACACAGAAGCATGCTCTAAGCCAGCAGACAGCAGCCTCACTCTGGGCCACCTTTGTCTATGTCCCTCCTGGACTCTCCTGGCGAGGTGAAGAGAGCTGACACTAACCTGTGTTTTTCAGAAATGTTCTCCAGGGCAAAGGAGAAGCTGTTCATTAAATCATTAAAAGGAGGGAGGGTGTATTTCTGGCTGCATCTTTGACGTGGTTGGGGACACGCTATTTTAGGGGCATAATTTTGTTTCTCTTCCTTTTCTTTTCTTACCAATTGTGAACATTTGTCTTCAGGTTGCTTTGATGGTGCTATCTTGTGAAGCCAGGGTTATGAGGGTAGTGTATGTGGTTGAAGATAGTGGGCTATCTGTGAAGCTGGCCTGAACGTTCATTTCGGAAGAGAGGGAACATGGGGTAAGTGATGTATCTGTTCTCCAGATACTGAGGCCTGAAAAGGCACAGACAATGAAGTAATACCAGACACAGACATTTCCAGACCAACTAATTCCCCATTTCTTTTTTTTATTATTATTATTCTTTAAGTTCTAGGGTACATGTGCACAACGTGCAGGTTTGTTATGTATGTATACATGTGCCATGTTGGTTTACTGCACCCATTAACTCATCATTCATATTAGGTATTTCTCTTAATGCTATCCCTCCCCCCTCCCCCAGCCCCATGACAGGCATTGGTGTGTGATGTTCCCTGCCCTGTGTCCAAGTGTTCTCGTTGTTCAGTTCCCACCTATGAGTGAGAACATGCGGTGTTTGGTTTTCTGTCCTTGCGATAGTTTGGTCAGAATGATGGTTTCCAGCTTCATCCATGTCCCTACAAAGGACATGAACGCATCCTTTTTTATGGCTGTGTAGTATTCCATGGTGTATATGTGCCACGTTTTCCTAATCGAGTCTATCATTGATGGACATTTGGGTCGGTTCCAAGTCTTTGCTATTGTGAATAGTGCCACAATAAACATACGTGTGCATGTGTCTTTATAGTAGCATGATTTATAATCCTTTGGGTATATACCCAGTAATGGGATTGCTGGGTCAAATGGTATTTCTACTTCTAGATCCTTGAGGAATTGCCACACTGTCTTCCACAATGGTTGAACTAATCTATACTCCCACCAACAGTGTAAAAGTGTTCTAATTCCCCATTTCTACAAGCATTCCTCCTAAGGTGTTCTTGGTTATTGTCTTCACTAGTTACAATCCTGATGTTTGGGAAAGAAGGAGTGAGAATGAGGAAGGCTAGCCTTGTTCTGAGAGGCATGCTTGGCTAAGAGGCCTCACACTGACAACTTGACCTTTGGCTGCATAGTTAGCCAGGATCCTTTGTGTGCGGCAGGACAAGCTGTTGCCTTGGAGACATTTGTGAGGTTGTTTGGCCTGGTCTCACTTTGGTTCCCTTCTGGAATGCCCCCTGTCATCAGTGAAGAATAGAGAAGTTGGCAGGGATGACAGAGCTCCCTGCCACTCAGAGCGGGGCTATTCTCCATGGTCCGAGTGGGTGGGGCATAGTGGGCAAACGACAGTCCTTCACTTTGAGCAAACACGGGTCAGGTGCTGAGGATACCACAGTGAACAGGATACAGGCCCATTCTCAAGGAGCTCACAGTCTAGGAGACTGGTCTATAATTAACTCCCAAAGAGTGTTTCTGGGCAACACATACAGAGACAGACACACATGGAACAGAATCTGGCAATTGAATTTGATTAGAGCTATAAATAAAATTTATAGGTATTATAGAAGACTCCACAGTAGAAATAAAGATACTATCACCTGCCAGTGAGCATGCCCACTGAGTGCCTGGGGCCTCACACACTTTCTCTCACCACAGTCCTGGGGAACAGGTGCTTTTAGCCCCATCTTCACAGGGAAGGACTTAGCAGCAAGGGAGAAGGGCCGCCCCCAGGCTTCACAGCAGCAAGGAGTCAAATCCTGCTATGAAATATGAAGTCTCTGAGGCTTGGCCTCTCCCACCCAACCACCCCACACAACTGGATGTAGGGTGAGGCTGAACCGCATTTAGGACCTCTCCTCATCTTATTCAGGAAACGAGGAGCTCTTCCTTCTGTGAGACTCCACCCTGGGGACCCTTCGGTTCTGTTTTTCAGAATCTTGTTTTCAGGGCATAAGAGTTGTCTGATTTTCACGGGAACCTGTTGAGATGATCCTTTGAGGACATGCAGCAGGCCTGCAGAAGGCAAAATGCACCCTCTCTCAGAAGGGATACATTTAAGGAATTTGATCCCACAGAAGGAATCAGGACACACAACCCCACTCAACTCCCTGCCTGCCATAGCACAACAAGGGTTTCTGAGGGCCACAAGGAGGAATTTAAACCCACGGGGGTACATTGGAGAATGCTGGGTGGTCTTAGCCCATGACACACAAAAAACTATTCCTCTTGGAAAAGCGAACGTCAGATGCCTCACAGCTGAATGTGGACACCTGAAGGGAGAGTCCAAGAAAGGAGTGGATGAGTAAAGTTAGGAGATGGTGGTTCTCAGGGTGGCATTCATGAAAACATTTGGTCAGAAAGGCCCAGAGACAGTGAGCACAGCCATGAAGGACCTGAGCCCCCGCCACGAGAGGTCTTCAAGCAGAGAATGTTCCAGGTACGGCAGGGGCTCAGGACACACCCTTAAATGGGGTCAGCCTAGGGAAACTGCACTAGCTTCTGGGGATTCATAGTTTGAAGCTGAGGAATGGGGCTTCGTTTTTTGGGAGGATAATGAGAACAGCATGCGGGGTACCAGGTGGTTACTAAGAGAAACATGGTAAAGGAACAGGTCACGTGGCTTGTGTCAAAGAGAATCTTTTAGGTCACAGTTGGGTAGCAGCAGGGGTGGAGTGGGGTGGGGAGAAAAGAGAAGTGACAATGATGAATCATCTTCTACAGGGCAGACATTGGCCTAGACACTGTAGAAACGCTACTTCATGTGGCCCTTGTGGCCAGCATCTGAGGCAGGAATTGATACTTCTGCATTTGAAAGATGAAGCATTCAAGACTCAAAGTCGACGCTCCCCAGATCCAGTAGCGGGGGAGTGCAGAGATGGAAGAAGAGCCTGGGTGCTCTCTTTCTTCTTGATGGTGGGGTTGCCCAGAGCTCCAGGTGAAATGAGTTCAAGAGCAGGTGCCACTGGAATGCAAATCCGGAATTGCTGCTGCTTGCAAGATAAAACACCAGGAGATGAGGAGGACAGAGGCCCAGCCCCGGCCAAGCTCCAAGAGGACTTGTACTAACCTCTATCCACTGGAATTGAGACAAGGGATGGGAAGACACAGGCTGGGCTGTCATCATCCCAGGTCCTGGGTGGGGCTGAGCCTCTTGTATTACCAAGTCTGCCACTGTTCTGGTGACAACCAGGAGCAGCCAGACCTCAGGTCGGGGACAGACCATACCCAGGACCAGCCTGCTGGGACCCCTAAGTAGCCACAGTTCCCTGAAAGGAATTAAGAGAGACAACAGAGAAATGAGTCCCAAGCCAAAGAATACTGAAGCTGTAGGGTGGCTTAGAGACAATTCTGTAGTTGAAACAATTAAAGGTTCAGAAAGGGAAAGCCACTTGGCCAAGATCAAACAGCAAGAAAGTGCCCTCAGACTGCAGATGGCTGCCATGCCCATGAAACATGTTGACCATTTTTTAAATTCAACACCTTGATTTTTGCCTTAATTTATATTTGACTTCTTCATGAGGCATAATATCTGTATTTTTAAATCAGATGATAAAATGAAAATAAGATGATTACACTGAAAAATGTGTCTATCCATGTCCACCAGTGGGCTATGAACACCCTTAGACAGACACCACTGGAAAGAACATTGTGGGGTAAGGGATCAGACAACCAGTGTCCAGTCAATTACTAGTCCCCAGAAAAAGGCACCTGACTTCTCTGCCTGCAAGCAGGGAGACGTAATCCTGACCCCCAAGGGTTTTAGTGAGGTTTATTGGAGATGCTGTGAAGGACACAATTTTAAGTCCAGACAGGATCAATAAAGGGTGCTCTGTGAAGCCAGGTTAGTGCTGAAGACAAAGAAAGAAACTGGCAACACTGATCCTTTACTTAAAATTTGATATTTTGTTCATCATGGATTTTTTGCATTGATTCTGATTTTTTAAAAATACTGCATTGACATATTCATCTTGAGAATATTTGTGGCTCACCCATACTTCTCCCCCCAGGCGAGCTCTTCACTTGTCTCACCCCTAATCCCTGTCCTGCTGCAGTGGGCTGGTAAAGTGCCAGAGGCAGCCTGTTTTGGCAGGAAAACCAGACTGTCCCCAGGGCTGGGCTGGGTTAACTCTGAGATAGCAGCAGGCAACGTACAAGTTAACCCAGCTAGCAGACCAGATTACTTGGGCTGATAAGCCAGGGAGTTAGACAGAGCCTCAGAGGCTCTGAGGGATGATTTCTTCCCACCTCCTTACCGCAGGGACAGGGAGATGAAGCCCAGAGAAGAGAAGGGGTGTCTGAGATGACTTGCCTAGGCCAGCCTCAGTGGCTCACACTTGTAATCCTAGCACTTTGGGAGGCTGAAGTGAGAGGATTGTTTAAGCCTAGGAGTTTTGGTCCAGCCTGAGCAACATAGTGAGATCCCATGTCTACAAAAAATCAAAATGGCCTAGTAGTACATGCCTTGTGGGTCCCAGCTACTAGGGAGGCTGAGGTGGGAGGATCACTTGAGTCTAGGAGGTAGGTCTAGTGAGTGAGCTATGATCATGCCACTGCACTCCAGCCTGGATGACAGAGCAAGACCCTGTCTTAAAATAATAATAATATTAATAAAATGGCACACCCTAGTGCAAGAGGGAGGCAGTTCATAAGGTGCCCCTTCCATTTGTCTCCAAGGTCCTATGCTGGAGGGTGCCCAGCATACCTGCCTCAGGGGCTGCTTCAACTAAAGCATCTGCAGGAGCTGAGACTGAGCCCCAGGGACAGAACTGGCTCCCAGTAGAGTCTCTCTAGACTCCCAGGGGAGAGCGTCCACCTGCACAATCTCACTCATCTCTACCTGGGGTCCAACCACCTTCAGGAGCTGCCCTAGCATCTCATCCTCCCTAACAGCTGCCTGCAGTCTCTGTCCCCTGAGCTGGGGCCCTGTGCAGAGGCCTTGAGAAGCCTCTGAACTGCTGCCAGCTAGCTGTAAGGGTGCTCAGAAAACCCTGGACCTTTTAGTCTGCTGACCCCTGGAAAGGAAAGGTGGCAACCTACAGGTGGATCGTTCGGCTTCCATGGTCTTGTTTTCATTCCTGTGTCCTGGAAGCCCAAGCCTCACCTGCCTTTGGTTCTTGGGGCCTCAGCTGCAGAGGCCCAGCCACTTACTCAGCAGGTGGGAGGAATTTCCTGGCTGGAGGTTTTCTCCTGAGAGGGAAGCCCTGAGTGGTTCACTCCCCATACATGGCCTGCCCTATGGCTCATTCCTTCACTGCAGGACTAGATGAGATTCAGAATGCATTCTTTATTAGCTGGAAGCTACTCGATTAGTCATTTAATTACTTATTTTTAAGTCTAAGTCTGTTAGCAGCGTTAGATGAGTTTCTTAGCCCTCTGGTAAAAACAGGGGCTCTTTGTGTGATTGAGTGCATGCTTTTCATGGGTTTTCTCCATTTAGCATCCATTTTTCTGGGACCTCTGGTTAGGAAGCCTCCTAAGGGTGCTCATTAACAGGCACATTCTCTGTGTCTGGAACATTCAAGCAATTGATGATCTTGCACATATACCCCATGGGACTGAGTGACAGAGATGGGGCTTCCTCCCTCTCTGGGGTTGATTTTAGCCACCTTTCCTCTGATGCCCACCTAAGGAGGTGAGTTCCTCCAAACTTTAGATTACAGCAATACCGTCGTTTCCTGCTGTGAATTTTCTGAGCATGCCTACGCCAAGACTTGGAAGCTGTAGATAGTGAGTCTCCTTCCATGCCTGTGGCCATCTGGTCTCTGAATGGCCTGAGAGGCACTCATGGTCCGTCCTCAGCCGCCTCTTCAGGCCCAGCTCTATGAATTACACCTCCAAGTCCTTCTCCATAGACACACTCAAGGATCTTCAGTTCTCTGAGTGCCCTACCATTCCCCGCAAAGTTGCCCTTCTGGCCAGGACATCCTCCCAGGCCACTACTGCACCCTCTGCCCTGACTCTCTGGCTCCCACTTGTCCTGAGGGTCGACTCAGCTCTACCACTACTGTGGGAGCTGCCCCAGTGCAGTCAGACAGAAAGCACATTTACAGTAAGGGTCCGACTCCTGACTTGGAAGGACATGGGCCCTCCTCTCCCACTTTCCAGCGTATGCTTTGGACAAGTTTCAAAAGCATCTCAACATGTTGATTTCCCCCTCTCTTAATGGGAACATAAATAGTGCCTTCTTTATAAGATTGGAGGGAAGTTTAAATCAATTATTCTATGAAAGGTATTTCAATATCTGACACGTAGGAAGTATTTAAAAAAAGCTGGCATTATCAGCAGCATTGCCATTATCATCATCTTTTGCATTATTAGCATTGAGCTGAGAGAGCTGTTCTATGACCCCTTTTCCTTACAGTTCCCAGAGCCTCCTGTGGCCAGGTAGCTTTCAGCAACATAACAACAGGCAGGGAAGGATCAGTCACCTGCCTTTCCTCCCCTGTGCCCCGTCTTAGATAAGGCACAGGCAGCCTGCTGGTAAGCTGGACTCAGAGGGTATAGGGGCTCACTGCTCTTTGGATCTCCAGTCCTCAAGCTAAACCGCTCTTTCATGCTTCCATTCCTCCACCCTCAAGATCCAAAGGGCTTCCCGTCCCCTCCATCCAGCAGTGAGGACAGGAGGAGTAGAGGATGATGGAAACCCACTCAAGGAGCCTGGCCAAGAGAAGAGGGGAGGTGGGGAAGGGGCTAGGGGTGGGATTGGAGTAGATGGAGATGACAGGAACTTCTGATTGCTCAGAGGGTGGGAGAGGTGGTGTAGGAGAGTCCAGGGTGAGTGGTCTCTGCCCACCAGGAGGATAGCCCCAAGCTCTGGCTCTAGTTAAGTAAATCAGAGACACTTTCCAATCCTTATTCCACCTGGAAATCCATGTGAGTGGAATTGTTTCATTTTAGCATGAAATAAAAAGTGATGAATCCTTCCTTGAGATCCCATATTGCATCTATATTTATTTTTTATCTATCTATAGATGGAAAATGGCTTTAAATCAATACCTCCAACTCCAGCCAAAAACCACCAGGTTCCTTCTAGTTTTCTCTTTCCACACTTGTAACTCTCTCTTTCAACAATGAGAAATGGGCTCCATTGTCCTAATATCTTTATTTATTTCACCAATTCCCTGTACACTCCCATTGCCACTGCTGTTATACCCCCGACCTGATCCAGGCTCTGACACCCGCCAGGCCACCTCCAACGCCTGTGGCCCTTCCCGGAAGTCATTCTCACCCACTGAGGCCGTGTCATCCTGAGCAGGCTACCCTCTCCCCTCTCTTTCTGCATGGCTCTGCCTCCACACTGTGTTTTTCTCACCTTGCCTGGGCTCTGACACCTCCAAGCAGGCATCCTTACCCAGCACAGACTCTGAGCTCTTTGGCCAGTCCCGCCTCTCTGTGTGGACATCTTGCTCACCCTGCTGGGGCTGTGACACCCACACAGGGTGTACCCCTCGTCCTGCTTGGGATCTGTGCTCCTCTGTTTTCAGAATCCTTTCTTATCTGCCCGGTGGATTGTTAATCCCTGAAGGTCAGAGTAGACCCATCACAAAACATTACCTTGTGAGACTGGGCATCAGACTGGCCTTTTCGTGTGAACAAAGCCACCCAAGCCATCCAGGTCTGAGTGGAGAAAGACCCTGGGAAGCTGCTGGAGATCCGCCTCCACGTTCTGATGCCAGAGCTCGGCCCTCTACTCAAGATCCTTCAATCCCACTGCCCTCCCAAGCCAGGAAGCTGGGCCCTCACCATTCATTGCAGAGGGCTCTTCAGAACCCGCAAGAGAAGAAAACAGTTCCAGGCACCATTTGACTACATTATTGAGTGACAAAGAGAGGACAGAGAGATGAAAAATTCAAGTGACCTGCAAGGCTGGAGGTGTTCACACTCTAAGTTCTGCTCAATCAGCTGCCCTGCAGCCCCTGAAGCTCATCCGGCTTTTACAGCACCGCCCAGCCCCACACTGTCACCAACCAGCTGGTGTCCACGTGGGAATGAGCATCCCTGGACATACTGGTCCCTTTGGAAATGTGGAAACTTCTCAGGTGCTGAGATGGGGGACTTCTTTATTCCACTGCTTCAGCCCTTCCCATGCTTCTCCCCCGTTCGTCCCCAGCCACTGCCTCAGTGTGAGTTCGCTCATTTCCCACCTTGGGGGGACCAGTGTCCTTTCTCCGGTCTTCCCCTCTCAGTCTTCCTTCCCTCCTGCCTCCAGGATGCTTATCCTGAAAGCCCATGCCGGAGAGTCCTCTCCAAGCCTCAGCACTTTCTAATAACCTTAGGTTGCCTGAAACCTTCTACAACCAACCTTTTCTGAGTTCCTATGTATGCCCAACACTCCGCTAGCACCTTTCACAAATGTGCTTTATCCAGACTCCTTCAACCACATAGTGAGGCCAATTTTACGATGAACCTTTCCACACTGTAGACACTGAAGAGGTGGAGCGACGTGTCTAGGAAGAAGCCCGTGCTGAGTGGAAGAGCAGGAACGGAATGCAGGCCTCCTGGCTGCAGGTCCAGAGAGGTCATCTCACCTGGGAAAAGCGCTGCCTTCTCTCCAAGAATATTATGTTACCAGCACTGCCTTTCAGAAACTGGGCCATTTCCCTAAGGTGGTGTAGGTTTGTTTTAAGCAGAAAAAAAAAAAAGTTAAGTCAGGAAGGAGTCACTCACTTCTTCTTTCCCTCTGTGGGTCGATTAGCACTTATTCAGTGAGCACTGTTTTTCTGCTCAGCACTGAGTGAGGCCCAAGAGAACCACAAGACTTTATTGCTTCATAAAGGACCTAACAGCCCAGATGGAGAGAGGAGCTGAAGCAGCCAAGTGGTCTCTCTGGACTGGGTGACATGACTCCAGCTCCATGTGAAGGTCTGTGTTGCACATCTCTCTGCCGTCCGTGGGTGTGTGTGACCAATAATTCATTAAATGGCTGCCCCTTCTGTCCTTTCCATTGTCCCCGCTAGGGCCACATGTGGATTTTATAGAACAGGAAGCCCAGGCATGCGGGAGCCAGTGTTTAACACTCATCTGACTGGCTCCGCAGACTGGGAAGCCTTCCTAGCATAGCTGTTCCTTTACTTGCAGTCCTTCAGGTATTGGAGGACCACGGTCAAGTGGGCTCAGTGAACCACCTCTCATCCTCCCCAAGAGGCATGCCAGAAGAGCAGTTTCCTTCCATAGTGGATGGTGGAAGTTAGGAGGAGAGATTGGGGCAGGAGATCGGTAAGCTTTGCTACGGTTTGAATGTTTTTGTACCCTCTAAAATTCATGTTGTAATGTAATCCACAATGCAACAGTATTAGGAGATGTGGCCTTTGGGAGCCTATAGATTTATGTGGCCTCTGCCTTTATGAATGGGATTAAGTGCCCTTTGAAAGAATTTGATTGACAGAGCTGTCACCTTTTTGCCCTTCTACTTTCTGCCATGTGGGGACACAGAGTTCCTTCCTCCAGAAGATGCAGTGTACCAGGCATCATCTTGGAGGCTGAGAGCAGCCCTCATCAGACACCTGCCTGAGCCTAGACCTTAGACTCCTCAGCCTCCAGAAATGTGAGAAATAAACTTCTGCTCTTTATAAACTCCCAGACTCAGGCAATTCTAGTAAAGCTGTGCAAACAGACTAGAACAAGCCTGTTTTGAAGCCTACTCTTTGCTGATTCCTGCCGCCTTACATTCTCCTGGAAGGGCCTTCTGGGAAAAGGGGAGTTGGTAGGAGGGGATGGAGCTCCTGTCTTCCTTGCAGGGTCAGTGCCCTGGATCCTACCAGTTCACAATCAAAGGGAGAAAGCTCTTGTTTCTCAGATAAGTGAAAGTGAGAGATGGCCACTACATAACTTACTAGAGAGGAATTTATTTCTACAACAGGCCACTGTTCTAGGCATGAGAGATTCAATAGTTAAAAAATAATTATGGCTCCTTTCAAGAAAGTTTTATTCTAGCAGAGATAGGCGGTATAACTCTTAAAGACACACAGACACACACACAATACATAGATATTGAAAAGGGCTACTAGTAAGACAGAGTATGTTATTATGATAGAGTACTTGTCTTAGGGAGTTTGGGAAAATCTTTGAGAAGATTACATTTGAGCTGAAACTTGGATGTTGAGAAAGAAACTAACAAGCACAAGTCTGTTGGGGAAGAGAGGGGATTTAAAACAAAGAAACAGTATATGCAAATTTCCTGTGGTAGGAAGCATCATGCCTTGTTTGAAGGGTACTGAAGAGAGCATCTGTGGGGCAAAATAAAGACAGCTGAGATTAGAAAGAGAGAGGAAACTGATTGGGAAGGCCAGTAAGGGATGGAGTCAGGGGCTTGGATTTTATTCTAAGAGTAATTACATGGTCTAAATAATTGTGTCCCCCTACAATTCATATGCTGAAATCCAAAACCCCAAAGTGATGATATTAAGAGGTGGCAGCTGTGGAGGTGATTGGCTTATGAGCATGGAGCCCTCATGAACGGGATTAGTGACCTTATAACAGAAGCCCAAGGGAGCTTGTTTTCCCTTCCTCCATATTAGGATGCAGTGAGAACAGATCCCTTTATAAAGAAAGAGGCCCTTGCCAAACACTGCATCTGCCAGCACCTTGATCTTGGACTTCCAAGGCTCCAGAACAGTGAGATATAAATTTCTGTTGTTCATAAGCCACCCACTTTATGATGTTTTGTTATAGCAGCCCAAATGGACTAAGAAAAAAATGAAACGCCAGCAAAAGTTTTTCAAAAGTATTCCTCTGGCAGATTTAGGGGAGCAAAATGGCAGGTGTGGGGGCCAGGTGGGAGGTGGCTGCCTGAGTCTAGGTGAGGAGGAAGGACTGGGACCAAGGTGGTGACTGTGCAGGTGGTAAAATGAGCTATTTGGGGAAGGTTTTGGAGATGCCACTGAAGAGCATTACTGATGCATGTTGTGGGGCAGGAGAGGGGTGCTTCTATATTTTGGCCTGAGCATTGGGAATACATATCTGGAGTTCAGAGAGAAGACCCAGCTAACCATGTAAATTTCAGAGTTTTTAGCATAGAGATGGTGTGATGGTCTGGATTTGGGGTTCCCCGCAAATTCTTATGTTGAATCCTAGTCCTCAACATGAGTATATTTGGAGGTGAGGCCCCTGGAAGGTGATTAGCACATGAGGATGGAGGCCTCATGAATGGCATTTAGTGCCCTGGTGAAAGAGGCCCCAGAGAGCAACATTGCCTCCCTCCTCCGTATGAGGTTACAGTGAGAGATGGCCCTTCCCAGACACCAAATCTTCCTGCCCCATTATCTTGAACTTCCCAGCCTTCAGAGCTACAATAAATGAATTTATGTTGTATATAAGCCATCCAGTCTATGGTGGTTTGTTATAACAGCCCAAAAGGACTAAGAGACAGGGCATGTACCATCTGGCAATGGATACAATCTCTTCTCCTTATGCATTCATTCCTCAGAAAAGAGAGCTGAGCCCCAGTCCATTGCAACTCCTAGAGGTCCTAGAGGAGGAAGAATCTAAGAAAAGCTTGAAAAATATTCAAGTAAAATAGGCCGAAGCCAGCTTGGTTGGTGTGAAGCAAGCCCATAGAATAGAGTTTTTCATAAAGCAGTGAAGAATCAGACATGTCAACTATTACTGAGCGGTTAGTGTATTATTATTCGGGGTTCTCTAGACAGACAGGACTAACAGGATAGATGTATATATGAAAGGGAGTTTGTTAAGGAGTATTGACCCACGTGATCACAAGGTGACGTCCCACAATAGGCCATCTGCAAGCTGAGGAGCAAGGAAGTCAGTCTGAGTCCCAAAACCTCCAAAACAGGGAAGCCGACTGTGCAGCCTTGTCTGTGACCAAAGGCCTGAGAGCCCCTGGCAAATCACTGGTGTAGGTCCAAGAGTCCAAAAGCTGAAGAACTGGGAGTCTGATGTTTGAGGGCAGGAGTATCCAGCACAGGAGAAAGATGGAGGCCAGAAGACCCAGCCAGTCTAGTCTTTCCACAGTCCTCATGCCTGCTTTTATTCTGGTCACTCTGGCAGCTTATTAGATGGTGCCTACCCAATCTGAGGATGGGTCTGTCTTTCCCAATCCACTGACTCAAATGTTAATCTCCTTTGGCAACATCCTCACAGACACACCCAGGAAGAACACTTTGCATCCTTCAATCCAATCAAGTTGACACTCAATATTCACCATCACAGTTTGGTAGGAGGAGAACAGAGAATTGGTCCTTGACTTCAACCAGCAGGAAACCACTCATAAGGTTAATAAGGAAATTTCAGAGTCATGATGGGTGTGAGGCCTAATTTAGTCACCTGGGGACAAATCAAAAGTGAGAGAAATTAATACAAAGAACTCCCTTAATGGGTTTTACTGGGAAGAAGAGCAGAAAGGGATGTAGGGATGGATATGTATCTATGTATCTATCTCTCTCTCTCTATATATATCTCTATGTAAATATCTATATCTATACTTGTACCTATTCAGATATACATATATCCAAATATACATATTCAAATCTAGGACCTAGGAGTGCAAATTCATTTCCTTCAGCTTTCTAGTCTTGCTTTTGTCCTCTTTCCCAAGGGTTGTCATCTGTTCCTCCGTGTCACTCTTACTAGTGAGGGTTTCCCATCTTTGTAGGCCCTGCCAGTCATTAGGGCCTTGGTTCACGTATCAAACAAAATAAAGAAGGTTAGGTGCACAGAGTTTAGGTTTCTTGCGAAGTGTGACAGCAAAGACCTTTTGAACGGTAAACGGCAGCTGATGATGGAGCATTTGGATAGACTGTTATGAGGCTATAATTCTATAGGTTAAAGCCAGTAAAAGGTTTTTTTAAGCAAGTAAGTAATGTGATTAGCTTTGTGTCTTAGAAAAGTAGTCACTTACTACATGTTAGGAAGTGATTTAATGAGTAAATGAGAGAGAGATTAAGAGAAGTTAATGAGTAAGGACATAATTGAGAGAGATTTAAACATAGAATAAAAACAGGGTAGCAGGTCATTCTAAAAACAGCTAGGAGGCTGGAGTGGAGGGGAAGAGACCTGAAGCCAATTAGGAGGCTCCTTTGAGATGGAAAATGAATGTGAGATGGAGAGATTCATTAATCCAGGTTGTCTGAAGAGCAGAGAGCTGGAGAGGCAGAGTGTGCTGGGTGTAAAAGCCTACAGAAACAAGCCACCTTTCCCACTGGAAGAACAAGTATTTCCCACTTCGCACCAACCTCATTAGTCAAGGACTTCTTGCCCTTTTTAAAAAAAATTTTTTTTTGAGATGGATTCTCACTCTGTTGCCCAGGCTGAAGTGAAGTAGCGTGGTCTCGGCTCACTGCAACCTCTGCCTCCCGGGTTCAAGCGATTCTCCTGCCTCAGCCTCCCGAGTAGTTGGAATTAGCCACCACACCCAGCTAACTTTTTTGTATTTTTAGTAGAGATGGGGTTTCACCATCTTGGCCAGGCTAGTCTCAAACTCCTGACCTCGAGAACCGCCTACCTCACCCTCCCAAAGCACTGGTCTTGCCCTCTTCTCTTGCCAGTGTGACTTTTTGTCCCCAGCCTTCTCAAGCACTGAATAATCACAGCTCCCCAGTTGAGAGAGTTTCGTAAGAAGATAAATAGCATAATTACCTGTGTGTCAATCCACATGATGTTATTGCACCGAGCAAACATTAACTTGAGCTGCTGCTGCTAAAACAAGATTAAAATCTAATCAGGATGTTCAAGAACTACTTGTCCTACCTTCAATTTGTGGTATGAATCATGGTTAATGTTTCTTTTTTTCCCCAATTGCTCATTATAACCTATGCCATTCACTTCAGAAATGCGATTATCCACCACAGTAGCCCCAGTTGTAAAGACCAAGTGATATTTCACATTTTTACGAGTGGAGGGGTTAAGTGTCTTTTAATAGTTCTTGTTGAGAAACTTGACTGGGAGTTGTCCTTGGTCCAGTCTAGGGGATATTCTCTTGTGCAGGGCGAGCAAGTAAAAATATCAAGAAAAACCCTGAGCATGCTATCTATCCAGAGCTATTGATTCAGAAACAGCAGTAGGACATCTGAAACAGGCCAGCGTTGAGGAAGAGGTTCAAGGGAGGGAGGAAGATAGGAATCCGGTAAAGAAAGAATCCTACCAGGGATGCCTTCATCTAAGAGGAAAGAACCATGGGTCAGTCCAGGGTCCAGGGACAGCAGGAAGAATTGGAAGCTTTGACAAAAGAATAAAATGTGAAGTCCTTTAAAAAATGTTGAGTGAGTTCCCACTCTGCATGATACCTTCGGTGTGGCAGGTTTAGGGATAAATGGAAAATTCACCATCCCTGTTTTGATGGAGTTTACATTCCTTAGAATAGAAAAGCCTGGAATAAGTAATTATAAGTATGTTGAGCATTAGAAACTTATTCAGAAGTAATTCTCTTGTAGCTCAATTGTGTCTGACACCTCTTTTGAAGACTCCACAGTTCCTATTGTCTGACTTAGCTTTCAGATAATACAGGGGCATTCTAGATACATGGCTCCACCCTTCAACAGGTAAAACATACCCACCATCCTGAATGTACTCCTGCTCACAGGCACAGACTACATTCATCCAGACCCTGGCAACACCCCTACCTGTGCTGCCAGTATCTGCCCCTCTCAGTACGCAAAGTTGCTTCATCTGAAAACGATTTACATTCCTATTTCTTCCAGAAACATTCTTTAAAAAATTGTGAGATCATGAACATGTTTTCTCAAGTTTTAGCTAGTTACTTCCCTCCTTCAAATGATATTTGGCACATAACACTTATTCCATTATGTGTGTCTATCTATCCATTTATCCATCTATGCATTTACCCAAACAACCACCCATTCATCCATCAATCCATTCATGCAACCACATATCCTTCCTTCCTTCCTCCCTCCTCCCTCCCTTCCTTCCTTCCTTCCTTTCTTCCTTCCTTCTTTCCTTCCTTCCTTCCTTCCTCCCTTCCTTCCTTCCTTCCTCCCTCCTCCCTCCCTTCCTTCCTTCCTCCCTCCCTTCCTTCCTTCTTTCCTTCCTGTCTCCCTTCGTTCCATCTATGTGTCTGTCAGTCTCTCTATAGAATGTTTCTACATTTGATATCTCACTTTCTTTCCGCAACAACTTCCCCAGTACAGCAAGGCAGAAAAAATACAGTTATCCCAATATCGCAAAGGAAGTAGGGGTCTCCAGGCCACTGCTTGGGAGAATCATTAACTGTTGTTTTTAATATACCCCCAGCAAGACACTGGAATGACCAAAGGTCTTGTATGAAATTTAGACCACTTTTGTGACTTGATTGGGGGTTCCTTGTCAAACCCATGTTGTTGTCCTTTGACTTGACGCTCTGGGCAGGGTGATGAGGATTCCCTTATTTTCTGGATATGCTGGGAGCTGATTGCCTGTTCCCACAGAAGTGCCCCCAGGACCTCCCATGGTAAATTCCTGCAGGCCAGAGTTTGAATTGTAAGTCAGACTTTTTTTTTTTTAAATGTAAAACCTGGTTACAGCTTTCTGAAACATTAATGCTTTAATGTTTTCTAAAGTAAATTGTGAACATTCTAGGCAACATATTTTAGATCAGATCATCCCCAAACTGCTTTTATTAAAAAAAAATCTGTCCTTGATGGGATGACAAACAAATGCATAGTTCAGAGAGGTTAAGGGTGTTGCTCAAGGTCACAGCTAGTAAATAGCAAAGCAAAAATTCAAACAAAGCTCTTTTGTTTCTTTTCTTTCATGTTCTGGTGGGTCTTACTGTTCTGAATGGCAAATTTACCCAGTGGAAATGTGTACTTGATTTGTAGTTTGAATTTTCAATGCTACAGGCTTATGGCACCCACAAGTAAAGTGTGGAAATGATAGCCCAGTTCTAGAGCAGACAAATTTTGTATTCGGTTCTATGGTGGGCAAATTTCAAATTCAATGTTCCCCTACATATGGGACATTCCTATTCTTTGGAAAATCATGTAAATAATTCTGTGCATATCATGATGACTTAACATGAATTTAAAAGGCAAAAATTGGCTTCATGATAAGCAGCATGAATATGAGCAGAAAATCCAGAGTAAAGGAGGTGAAGGTTCATCTATGGCTGTGGCTCATTCTCAGACCACATCTGGAAATGGCTGCCATTTGTGGTCACTGGTCATCAGAAGGACATACATTGCTATGTATACTCCTGAGAGCTATCAGAGGAGAGGGTCTGAGACCCAAGACAGTGAGTGATGACTGTAGAAAATGGGATTGTTTAACCTGGACAAAAAGAGGCAGGAGCTAGCAGGAGCGTGGAGCTTGAACTTCAACAGCTTGATGGCCATTACCTTAGGAACAGATTAAAAATCATGGTGTGTGTGACTTTTGAGGGCAAGGATATAAATGTACATTTTTTTGGATCAATGTAAGAAATACACGTCCAGCAACTAGAGTTGATTCTCAATAGATTAGGCTGTTCTGTGAGGAAACAATCTTCCTGATACTGCAAGTATCTAAGCAGAGCTTGGAAATCACCCAGCGTGGAGCTTTCAGTCCTGCTGAAGAACAAGACTCAATAATCTCTCCAAGGCTTAAAATGGAACCATCCCTCCTCAAGCATGAAAGAAGACAGGGTCCCAGAGTTCTCTAGTTCATGGCCAAGACTCTCCAGTGTCATTCCTCCAGCCCTCTTGTAAGACCATCTGGGCGAACCTTTCCTGCCTGAAACTTTGGTTAAGTGTCGTTACCACGGGAAGCCTGGGATGCCTGGTCATTCCTCTTCTGGACTCTCCTTCCTACTGGCCATATGTATCCTCTGATCTGATCAAAATTCTTTCCCTCTGCAGCCCCTGAAATCATCCACTCTGCCCTCTGAACTCACTGTTGTCCATCAGATGAATCTCCTATACCCTCAGTGCTTCCTCTGAACATCCCCTTTACTACCTTCCCTTACACACACACACACGGTTTCCTCTGCAGCTCTCCCCATGGTAGATGTTTTCTCCCCTAGCCTCATGCTATTAATCCTAGAGAAGGAAAGGGTGACCTTCCTTCGTGTTGCTGCTTCTGGTCTATTGTCACCTCCTCCCCTTACCTTCCCCACTAAACAAGTCTGTGAAGCACGTGTTATCAGACCCTCCCTCCATCAAGCCTCCTTGTTGTAGTCATCTTCAGATGTCCTCATTATTTGATGAGTTTAATGCTTTGTTCTCTGTTGTAATTCTTGGTAATTTCACTATCCTCATAGATGATCTTTCTAATATGTCAGCCCTGGTGCTCCCTAATCCCTTCTCCTCTTATGGTCTTGATTTCCACTTTGCTTCAGTCAGTCACTCCAGTGAGACTTACTCTAGCTCTTAACTTGACAATAGTCCCCTCTCCATAGTCTCACCCTAAACATTCCACTCTCTAACCACCTCTTCCTTTCATTCAAACCCATTTTCTCCGCTGTTCCACACCCAGCAATTATTCCACTGACAAAGGTCTCCAAATCTGTTGATCCTACACTTCTCTTCTTACGAAGCTTATATTCCACAATCTATCATCATCACAGCCTCCATGCCCTGGGCCCCTTCTCCCTCATGTAACTCTCAGGAGAAAATGCCAGCTGTGTTTAGATTCTTTATTTTTCCTGTGTTCTCTGTACTTCCCCTACAACAGCTGTTCATGATAGAGAAAAATTTTAAAGTCATTCTGTTTGGTTGCCTCCTTTAAAATTAATGATCACTAATACTAGATAAACTCTTGGGGCTACTTGGCAATGCTACTTATTTTCTTTGTCTAGTCACCATCTCATATTCCTAGATGGCTGTTTTATATGCTTTCATTGCCCACAAACTTCTGACACCTTCTTCTCATCTTTGCTCTCAGACGATGACTTTAATTTCTGTTTTATGCAAGTGATGAAACAAAAACTTCCACACACTCACCACCATAGTTAATAACCTCTTACATCTTTGCCCATCATCTCCATGTCCCCTCCCATTGCTTTGGATGAATTGACTTTGTTCTTATCCACAGCGACCCTTCTACATATGCCTTAGTCCTATTTCCATTTCAAATAAAAAAGGGCATTCTCCAGCTATTTCCACCTTGTCTCCTGCATTAAATATCTCCCCTCCCTTTAGACAATTTACACCAGCACACACTGTAGCATCTCCCAATTTCAAAACAATTACCACTTCTCTTGACTTCCCTATCCAGTTACTGCTCACTTTCTTCGCTCTTTTTTATAGCAAATTTCTCAAATATTCATCTATATTAATTGTATCTCAATCTCTTTTTAACATGCTCCAGTCAGCCACTATTCCAATAAAATAATTCTTGAGATGGTCATTCATTCTATCTCATTATTGATATTCCAGTGGTCAGTTCTCAATCCCCATTTCACTTAAAAAATCAGTAATGTTTGACAGATATCACAATTTTTCATGTTATTGAAAGACTGTCTTCATTCGGCTTCTAAGAAACCATCTACCTATCATGTCACTTTAATCTCTGTCTGTCCCTCTCCCTCTTGTTGCTTCTTACTCTCTTCAACTCTAAACACTGAACACAACTCAGTTCTTAGACCCCATCTCTGTCTTTATGACCTCTTTCTTGTGTGACTTCATCCATCTCACCCTCTGCAATGCCAAATGCATGCTGATGACTTCCACATTTCTGCTTCCAGCCAAGACTGAACATCATGTGCTTTTTTTTTTTAACCTTATTGCATGGCATCTTCGTTTGGATGTAATAAGAGGCTTTTAAAATATAACATGCTTGAAGACAACCTTCTGATCTATTCCCATACACATGCACATATTCATGCTCTTCATACATTGTTGCCCATCTGTTTTGACCACCTCTTGTCCCATTGGTGAAGGAGTGATCCTCTGCCCTAAATGGTACATGATGGCTGAACACATGACACCCAGTACTGGGCAGATGAGACTGGCAGCAGTTTGTTAGCTGCAAATACTGACAGCCTGGGGAAGGTGCACACCACAACACCCATGCAGGGCTCTACTGGGGTTGCATTTAGGAGCAGAATAGAATAAGTAAGCATAGGCTGTGGGAGGCAGGCTTGCAGTGATCAGAGGGATTGAAAGGTGAGCACCTGAGCATGGTGGCTCATGCCTGTAATCCCAGCACTCTGGGAGGCTGAGGTGGGTGGATCATTTGAAGTCAGGAGTTTGAGACCACCCTGGCCAACATGGTGAAACCCTGCCTCTACTAAAAATATTAAAAAAAAATTAGCAGGGCATGGTGGCACACGCCTGTAGTTCCAGCTACTAGGAAAGCTGTGGCAGGAGAATTGCTTGAACTCAGGAGGCGAAGGTTGCAGTGAGCTGAGATTGTGCCATTGAACTCCAGCCTGGGCAACAGAGTGAGACTCCATCTCACAAAAGAAAACAAAACCAAACAACAACAAAAACAAACAAACAAACAAACAAAAAACCAGTGAGATGCTCCCTGGCTCCTGTGGGAGGATATAATGGGCTGGCAGGGAGATGAAGCAGGTTAGTTTGAGAACCTGGTGGAGTGCAGCTGGTCCAGCTGATGGACAACTAGCCAGTGAGGAGCCTTTCCCTCTTAGTGGGGGCATATCTGGCAGAAGCAGTGGAACTAACAGTGAGACCTTTACAGTCCTGTGGGGGCACAGAGATGTCAAAGCAACACATGGAGCACTTAGGTCTTATAGTACCATCCACATTGAACAGCTGCATCCTTCTAGTTGCTTAGGCTAAAGTCATGACGTCACTCCTGACCTCTCTTGTCCTCTGGAATTCCACATCTAATTCCTCAGCAAGTTAGCTTAATTCCCATGACAAATCTCTAAGTTAGGTTTTACTATTATTGTGTCTTGTTTTACTATTGTTGTGCAGTTTTTTTTAAAACCAATAAAGTAAAAGAATAAACAAAGGCACAGAAAGGTTAGGCGGCTTACCCCAAATCCCACAGCTAGTGAATGAAAGAGCCCAATTCCAGAGTCTCCCTTTTTATCCACAAGGGTGACTGTAAGTGCTGTCACTAAAGACTTCTAGCTTTTCTCTTTTTTGAGCACAGAGTGTAATTTTATTTCCCTAAATTCCTGGAAGTTAGCCAATGCCATTGGATTCTCTTTGGTCAAAGAAATGTGAGCTGAAGTAAGCAGTGCTATTTCCTGGGCTGAGGTTTTCAGCGTGTTTTAGTTGCCTCCCATTCGCCCCAGTGTTAAGGAGGGATTCCCAGCCTAAGGTTATGGGGATGGCTACACACATGACATGCAAACTGGATAAAGGAGATAAACAACATTTATTAGTCACATACACTCACAGCTCAATGGTGAGGACACTGCATGCCATGCAGAGACATAAAATGGCTACCCAGAGAACAACCAGGGGCTGTTGGGGGCAGGCTTTCTAGTAACAGGCAGGGGAAATGCCCCCTGGTCCACAGGGAGGTGCGATTGGCCTGTTTGAATAATTTTGCAGACTGGCAGGGAACTGAAACCCACTATTCAGGATAAGCAGGAACTGTGCCTGGCCTGCATGATAAGAAGGCTGGGAGACCTTATCCAGGAGAGCAGAGTGAGGTGGGAAACATAGAATGAGGCCATTCAAGGTCCTCCTTATCTCTCCAGATGTCAAAGCAGCACATAGCATTAAGCCTTGACTTTAGCCCTAACACCTTGCAGAGCCAGCGTGGGGCTGCTTGTGCCCTTTCTACTCTTGTGATAATCATGTAAAGACACAGGGAGACAGAGTCTATGGCCCTCTCTCTGGCCGACTATGGCCTGCAGCATAGCCTCACAGATCCAAACCAAACCAGACTCATGCTGTGAGAGAAAACTACACTTCTGGTGTCGTGACAAGCCGCCTTCTAACATGGCCCCTAGATTCCTGCCCCTACTGATTACACACCTTCTCTTACTTATTTAATGAAACCATGGTCTAAGTGTGCTATGAAGGGATTTTGCAGTTGCAATTAAGGTACCTAATAAGTTTGAGTTAATAAAAAGGGAGGTTATCCTGGATGGGCCTTACCTAATCAGGCAAACTTTTAAATGTGACCAGACATTTCCTTAAGACAAAGATTCAAAGTGTGGAAGGATGTGTGGAGGGGGTCCCATGGCAAGGACCTCAGAGCAGCCTCTGCAAGCTGAGAGTTGTTCTGGCTGACCACTATCAGGAAAATGAGTACCTTAGTCCTACAACCACAAGGCAATGAATTCTGAATTCTTTCAACAACCTGAAGGAGCTTCTAAACAGACCTTTCCCTGGTGGAGCTTACAGATGAGAATACAGCCCCAGTTGATAACTCAATTTCAGTCTTGTGAATTTCTGAGCAGAGGACCCAGCTGAAATGTTCTGGGCTCCTGAATGAGATGATACATTTGCATCTTTTTAAGATGCTAACTTTGTAGTTACACAGGTTAATTTCCTATGAAGAGGTTTTGCCAGTTAATTACATCTGCAAAAGCTCTTCATAGCAACACTTAAACCATGGTTTTATTAAGTAACTGGGAGAAAGTGTGTCATCAAGGAGCAGGACTCTAGGGGCCACCTTGGAAAGGGGCTTGTTGCAACACCAGAGGTGTAGTTGTCTCTCACAGCATGAGTCTGGCTTGGTGTGGGTCTGAATCTGCTCTGCAAGCCATGGTCAGCTGGGGCCAGTCTGTAGACCTTGCCTCCCTGTGTCCTTCCATGATCACATTACACATTACACGGTGATATGGTTTGGTTCTGTGTCCCCACCCAAATCTCATCTCAAATTGTAATCCCCATATGTTGAGGGAGGGACCTGTAATCCCCACGCGTTGAGGGAGGTAAGTGATTGCATCGTGGGGTTGGCTTCCCCCATACCATTCTCATGATGGTGAATGAGTTCTCATGAGGTGTGATGGTTTTATAAGTGTTTTGAAGCTCTCCCTTCACTCTTCTCTCTCCTGCTGCCGTGTGAAGAGGTGACTGCTTCTCCTTCCACCATGATTGTAAGTTTCCTGAGGCCTCAGCCATGCAGAACTGTGAGTCAATTAAACTTCCTTTGTTTATATATTACCCAGTCTCAGGCAGCTCTTTATAGCAGTGTGAAAATGGACTAATACACACAGAAAATAGTAAACTATAGTTGTGTTAGTTGTGCTAAGCTGAGATACAGTGTTTGGTCATGACAGTGTTACCACAGCATAACCTATTCATTTGACTGGTGAAAACATTATAAACAATTGCCTTCTCTGAAGCATTTAAAACCCTTGTAGTTATACAATAATCCAATTATTTATTTTTCCAACTAAATGGTATGCTCCACAACTTGAGGAAGACCTTGTCTGTTTTATTCACCTTTGCATCCTTAGTGTTTATCAATGAAGTTGTCACATGATGGACATTCAATAAGTGTTTGTGAAATGGACGTATGAAAGGAGATGAGAAAATCATATCCAGTAGTGGCACCAAGCAAAGATTAATCAATTCATCCCGGGTAAAGGAAGCATTCAGGGGGAAGATCACATAAGAGGTGTGAAGAGGAGAGAGAAGGTAGACAAGATGGAGAGAAGATTCTGGGCAGAGGTGACAACACATATGGAGGGGGCTGTCAATTGCCTGTCCCATGCGAGCCTTTGACAGAAGTTGAGTAGGGCTACAGTATGTGGAGTTGGTGAAATGCAAAATTAGTTAAAGCCAGAGGCTTAGATTGTGAAAATCTGCCTGTGCTCACTGAAAACATCAACATTTTAAAAATGTCTCACCTCGTCTCTCAATGACACACTCAGAATTCCAATCCAAATAGTGAAAGCTGTCAGAAGGTAGCAAACAGTAGCAAGCAAGTGTGAAATTACAGAGCTCTTTTTCCCAATAAAAATACATAACTAGAGCTTGACAAATCATTTTAGGCCAAGATTTAAAAAAAAATGTCTCAAAGCTGAAATCCTGGTAAGGACTATTTTGGTCTGACAATTGTCTGTGATGTGACACTCAAATCACTTGGGCTGCCAGGACACAAATATCTATTCCTTTGCAGTACGGTTGCTATTTCTTTTTATCTGTTCAAGACTCCAGTCTAAAACATTGAGCCTAGTCACATGTTTTAAGGATGCACCCCCCAAGACTCATGGCTTAAAGAAAAACAATAATTTTATTCCTCTATCTCCTACCATGTGTCAGGGGATTTGCATGCATTGTCTTATGGCATCCTATTGTGCTTTGGTTTAAATGAGTCCCTCAAAGTTCATGTGTTGGAAATTTAATCCCCAATGCAACACCATTGAAAAGTGGGATGTTTAAAACATGATTCGTTCATGTGGGCTCAACTCTCAGAAATGGATTAATGTTGTTATCTTGGGAGTGGGTTCCTGAGAAAAGTAGGAGTTTGGCCTCTTCCCTCCTCTATCCTTCTCATTCTCATCCTCTATCCTCCCAAGATGTTGGAAACATAAGGCCCTCTCAAGATGCCAGTACCTTGATATTGGACTTCTCAGCCTCCAGAACTGTGAGAAACAAGTGTCTTTTCTTTATAAATGTGGTATTCTGTTATAGCAACACAAAACAGATTAAGACATATTGGATCCTCTTTTATAGTTGGGAAAATAAGGGAGTGGGGAAAAATCCGACTTTCCCAAGGTGGTAGAGGGGCACACATTACACCAAGGTTTTGACTTAGGACTGATAAATTGCCAAATCCTTTTTCTTTCCACCATAGCAAACTATTCCAGAATTGTCTCTATTTAAATAATAATTTTGGATGTATGAATCATGTTTATTTTCTCACACGATTTTTCTAAATATTTTGGAATAGACAGAGTATTTTAAAGATGAAGAAATGGATTCTTGGGGTTGTTAAATTCTCTATTCTCAGTCTTCTATCGTTCCTTCCTTCCTTCCCACAGTCACTGATCATCTAAAGTGGATTAGTCAATGTGCTAGACAATAAGCATTCGGAAATAAAGAATACAGTCTCTCAACTCAAGGAGCTCAGAATCAGTGGCAAAGACTGATTTAGAAAATCAGATAGTTACAGTACAAAGTGGCAAATGTTGTGATGGAAGAATGTGAAATATTTAATGGGACCACAGAAGTGGGAATAAACAACTGAGTCATGATATCAGTGAAGGTTTCAGAGGGTGGCGAGTGAGTTACAATGGATGAATGGAGCTCTCCAAGTGGCTAAAACACATGAGGGGCTGTCCCAAGAAGAAGGAAAGGCATACTCAGCATCAAAGACTCTTCATTCATTCACTGGTAATTTATTGACTACTTAGTATGTGTCAGATACTCTGTGAGGTCCCAGAGTCAGTGGTATCCTAGAGGGATGCTAGCTCCTGACCCTCAGGGAGTTGAACATACAGTCATAAAAAGGAACTGCATTAGTTCAGGTCCTCCAAGAAACAAATGCCAATGTGGGATTAAGTGTGCAAAGATTTAGTTAGGGGAAAGGCCTCTGTGAACAAAAATAGGAAGAAGGGAGAGGCTAGAGAGCTGCAGACGGTTATATAAGTCCAATCTTGAGTGACAACAAAAGAAGAGAAGGCTGGGCAGAAGCTTCCTAGACTGCCACATAGTCTAAATAGGGTTTGGCAGAACTGCTGGGGGTGGTCCTTGAGCCAAAGGTAGCTGTCTAAGGAGTCCTGTGTCTCCCCGGAGCAAGTTGGCTTTAGCTTTGCTTCTGTGCCCAGTTACTGGCCAGTGGGTAGTTGCCTGTTGGAGGCATGGCCTTGTTGCAAACACAATGATGGATATCAAATCACAGGAGCTGGAGTCCTAGGTCTTGCAGGGGTTCCCTGTACTTGGAGGATAGCAAGGTGCAATTCTTATGGCCACCCTAGGGACATTAACGAAGGACCCACACAGAAGCTTGTGAGAGTCCATCCACATTAAGCACTAGGTACAGATAGGAAGGTTGTATGAAAACCTATGATGAGACTCAACCAGTGAGAAGGACAGAAAGGGCTCTCCAGGACATGACTGAGTTTAGGTAAGAAGGATTAGGCAAAGGGATGGGAATAGAATGAAGGAGGAGAATTTCAGCCAGAGAGAACTGATGCACAACGGGCCCATAGAAGGAAGGATCTCATTGAAGGAACTTAAAATATGCCTGGTGGGAGCAGAGACAGCAAGGGGTGAGTGGGAGCTGAGGTTGGCAATGTAAACACTGGCCAGCCCTGCAGAACCCTGCATGCTAAGGAAAGATTTTTAGTTTCTGTTGTAAAGCAGTGAGAAACCACTGGAAGGTTATACATGTAATCAAATGTGCATTTGACAAAGAGCAAGGAAGCCAGTAGTGGCTCAGTCTGAGTCCTGAAAAGAAATTGCGTTCTTTTCTGTCAAGCTATGGGAGGAGAAGTGGGAAGATTTAGGAGTATATATCTGCCTTCATTGCTGCAAGAAGTCTCCATGTGATCTAAAAGTAGTTAGAATTAACTTTATCTGCCCACAAAATATACTTATATGAGCAATATTTAATGACACGCCAGTGAAAAGCAAGTAGACCACTGTCCCCCAGTCACCTGGCTCTCCCCCAAGGGGCAGTTGCTCTAATCTGGTTCACGTGCGTGCCTCCTTCAGAGCTGCTCCTCATATGAACAGCAGCACACCCTGGCTCTGACACCTTATATTTTTTCACTGGATGTGTCCTAGTGATGCTGGAAGTCAACATGGTGAGGACCATTTCCACCTGCACCCTGGACACCAGCCCTCCATAATAAACCCTGGGATGCCGCGAGAGCCCAGATTTATGTCTGTGTGTGGAACACTGAGCTAGGCTCTCTTAAAGCTCTGCCTGGCCCACTTCCTGGCCTTTTTCCCTCTACCCAGATTCTATGGTATACTGGAGGTCCCGTGGGAAGCACCGTTTCTCCTCAAATCAGCAAAGGTTGCAACATCAGCTTCCTCTCTCCAACCTGTCTTTGGTGATCTCAACCTTTATAGAAAATTAAGTCTTTGTATTCTTCCCAGAAATGGCAGAAGGACTCCCTCTGTGGCTTAGGGTAGGTGGAGGAAGCTAGGATATGGGTGAGGTGAAATAGGAAGCAATTTATTTCCCTTCCTCTTTCTTCCCTCCCTCCTTTCTTTCTTCTTTCCCTCCTTTTTTTTCCCTCTTCCCAGGAGTGTTTCTTGAATACTTCCAATGTCTCAGACTTGAGTCTAGACACTAAAGACTAAAAGTAGAAAAAAGACTATAGTTGACACGATAGCAGACCCCACAAATCATGCTTCTGTCCACATGGAGTTTATATTACAGTTGTGGAGAAAGACAAAAAAAAAATGTTTTCAGGAAATAAGTCTCCTGAAGAAAAATTAACTAGAGTAAGTGAATAACATACACCACCAAGGACTATTGTTTCAGTAAGACCGGCCAAAGAGGCATCTGAACGTTATGTTGATTGCAACACCATTCACAATTGCTGAGCTAGGAAAGCAACCCAGGTGTCCAACATCAAGTGAATGGATAAACTATGATTTTAAATCTATAAAGTAGTATTTCATGTCAATTTTTAATATTTCCAAGTCAGGGGCCTTGGGTTATTGAAGGTTTGATCAGAGAAGTAGGACAACAATAAGTAATGGATACTAAAGAATTTGCCATGGGATAAGACCTTTATACCATTATGGGAGCTGGTGGAGAAGCCTATGCAGGGCTGTTGTCTCAGTGACTGTCACTACAGCTCATTCAGGGCACTAGATACAATTGTATCCCATTTTAAGGATACAAAGTATCATTTTGGCAATAGATACATTGCATCTCATTTTTTGTCTCAGTTGAAGACAAAAGCTAGACTCAAAGCAAGACAGAAAAGGACAAACTGGAATCCATAAGGCCATTCCTTCCAAGCTCAATGATTTGATGACAATACAGGAGAGCTGTGCCAAGGGGCTGCGCACATACCTGGCCCAAGACTCAGAGAAGCCTGAGGAAATGATCTGGTGGGAGCTTTGGGAGTCATGGGCCTGGGTTCTGCCTCCAGAAGATCTCTGAGGATGTGAGCAAGCTGCCACAGAGCCTGGTGCTCCGCGGTAACCTTCAGGGCAAAACAATGGGTGCTGCTTCTCGTCCTGCTTCCAAATCCCATGGAGACTTACTATTGCAGGCCCTAGATGAGAACCAGGCAGGGAAGGGAATTCTGAAAAATGTGGCTCCTGTTTGCTGAGTTGACCCAGTACAAGTCTCCACAGACTTGCATTTATGTCTGAAGTACCTTCTTCAGAACCAAAACCAGAGGATGGAGGTCTCCAAAGAGCCACTCATAAAATCAGCTAATTAAGGGGGTTCTGTCACAGGGGAGACTATTTCGTTTCCTAGTTGGAAGCCCCTTATGCACTGTGCTTGCTGATATGGCTGAGGTTCTTGGAGCAAGCAATGAAGCTTTGGGGGATGTATTAGTCCATTCTCACGCTGCTATAAAGAACTACCTGAGACTGGGTAATTTATGCATATAATTTTACTCATAAATATTTTAAAACATTTCTTGTTAAATGGATTATTACCTATTATTTTGTTGTCATTGTAGGTAGGGATTTTGTGCATTATGTTTCCCAATTATTTGTTTCTTCTATCTTTAAAGATGATGTATTCATGAATATTGATTTTATACATCAACTTCTAATTGAATTATCTTTTGCAGTTTTTTTGCTTATTCTCTTAGAATTTCCAGTTTTATAACCAACTCATCTATACATAGTAATAAATATACTTCTCTTTCAAATATTATACCCCTAATTTATACCCAGAAGTGGGATTGCCGGATCACCTGGTAATTTGATTTTTAGTTTTCTGGGGAACCCCCATACTGTTTTCTATATTCATTAATAAGCCTGATTTAATCATTCTGCATTGTAAATATATATCAAAACATTACATTGTATCCCATAAACATATACAACTCTTGTCAATCAAAAATAAGATATTAAAAAATTAGAAAAAAGACTATAGTTGACACATGCCTAAATCCATGAGTCTTCAAAGAAGTGAAGTAGGTGGGATAAATACTATGCTATATACATATGTGTATACATGGTTCTGCTATAATGTTATACATGTGTTACTAAAAGTCACTGTACTGTTCACAATCATAGAATAAAAATCAGAGTCACAACACTAAAAAACTTTATCAGTGACATATTAGAAAAGAAACACTGTAGCACCGTTTTATATGTACAAAATTGTTAAGAAGTAATACTATAAAAATATGCTTTACATATTTATTATACTGGTTTACTGTGTATGGGTTACTGAGACGTGTAGAAGGAAGACGATCTGATAGGGGATGAGTGCCCCAGTTGGATGCCCCTATCCACAGGCTTCAGCGAGGTCAAGGACCAGGAAGGAGGTCATTGTCATATTTCCTCAAGGTGAGAAGTGGCACTGGCTCATGACAGGCTGGTGGCTGTGGAGGAGGTGAGCAGTGTGGGAATTGTGGATGTATTTGATGGTGGAGCCAATTTGATTTGTTGATGAATTGGACATGGAGTGTGGCACAAAGGGCAGAGTTGTAGTTAATGTCAATGACAGGGAGGAGTAAATGATTTCAAGATCTTTGCACATGTTTAATCTCTAGAACAGCTCCCTTTGTTCATAAAAGGAGATGAGTTTAGCGTATAAACTCATATAGAGCAGGTCACATGGCAAAGATGCTGAGCAAGCAGGTCCTGGCATCAGGCAGATCTGGTCTTTAAATATTCTGGATCTGGGTGACTTTGGGCAACTTATTTCATCTCCTCAAGACTCTCAATTTCTTTAGCTATAAAATAGGTCATAATAGTCTCTACCTCACATAGCTTTGACAAGGATAAAATTCAATAATGCCATAAAGAAACAAAACTATGCCCTGCACATGGGAGGAAACACCAAAAAAAAAAAAAAACACCCACATTATAATGATTAAGATGAAATAATTCACATTTTGTTTGAATTACCTCTTGGGACAGAGTCTGACTATCAAAAAGGGGAGAGAGATTGATCTGGCAAATGCTCAGGATTGGACAAAGTATCAGGAAAATGGGTTGACTCTGTCCCTGGATAAGGCAATTTGTTTCTCTGGCATCCGTTGCATCATCTGTAAGTGCATTATGAATCTCTATCTCATATGGGTTTGGGTGACCATCAAGTAAATACAACCCCATTTAAAGTGTCCAGCACCATGCTTGGCATATAGCACTCAATTGATGTTAGCTGACTCTTAAATTGAGTGAGTATATTAGGCACTAGTCAGGGACCTTTTATGTGGTTTAATGAGAGGAACATCTTGAAACAGGATTTTAAAATCGGCACAATGTGGCCTTTTCCAAATGACCATAATTATAATTGCTAATAACTCTTCCCTGGCATTTACTAGAGCCATAGCCCTGTCAGGATGAAAAAATAATAATATTTAAAAAGATTGGTCATCAGACCTTAATATGTTTATTTCACAAAGTCTTCAGGCTGCCTAGCAACCATTGAAGTTTCTATTCTTTTAAATTATTTTCCAAATGTCACCTAGTCACTAAAACCCACGTTCCATCCTGCTCGAGGAAAAAAGAGTGTTTAGTGGTTCGTGATGCTGATATTACCACTCCACTTCCCACCCTTCATTAGGGAAACAAAATCCTGCCACAGGGAGCACTATTGATTAGCAAGTCTCCCTCTGAATTAGTGTATTTCATCTCTGCCATGTGTCCCGTTCATACATTGATTATTTATTCTGCTTCCTAGGATGATCTCTGAATAGCACTAGAGAAAGTATTAATAAGTACTTCACATGAAAAGGTAGAAGAAACAACCCCTCCATCCTATCTGTACCTCCTTCAAGGCACCACATGGAGCTGAGGCAGAGTGGGTATTCCCAGAGCACTTGCTCAGCTCACACAAACTGAGCCCTGGAGAGAGGAGGGCCCTTGTCTGGGCAAACTTACAGATCCAGTGCCAGAATTGAGGTTAGGATTCATGCCCTTTGACTTCCAATTTCCTAGTGTTCCTGTGATCTGTGCTGCCTTTTGGAATATGTATAGCATTTTGAGAAGCTCAGTCTTGAAGATATTTGGGCATGAAAACTCGGTGTGCACGTAAGCTTCAGATATGACCACAGCATAAGCTTGTCAGGGTCGGAAAGCAGTCTAATTCATCCATCTTTATGTAACTCTGATATTGGCTGGAGCATTCCTGCAGCTTTCTAGGTAAAATTGTCTTGGCATCCCAAATTCCACAGCATGTGGAAGTCCAAAAATCTCCCCCAGCTTTAGACAAATTTATAAAAAGTGTTAACTTTCTCTTCCTCCTCTTTCCACTGGGCTCTACTTCCTTGTATTCAGTCTTGTTATTCTACTGTATTAATTCAAATGTGACTCATTCCTTAATCTGTTTTCTCAGAGAAACAAAAATACACGAATTTCAACTGCAAAATGCACTTCATAAGAAGAATTGGTTCTACTGAAGATCTGGGGTGGGAAGACTGATGGTGATAGCAGGAAGAACTCAGGTGGCTTGACATATCATAAATAAAATCACAGTAAATATTTGAGTTTAAAAACATTATCTTAGAGCATTGTCTCCCCAGAAATTCCACTTTAGTCTGGGCTTCTCCTAGTACAAATACTTTTGGGTACCACTGAAAGCCAGACACTAGGAGCTGAATATACAGAACAAAATAGGCAGGATTTCCCTTTTCGATAAATTTAAAATATATTTTAGGGGGCAGATTTTAAGCATCACGTAAATAGCAACACAACTGTAAATAGTTCATAAGTGCTGGGGAGAATTCCAAGAGTGAAAAGGAGTGCACAAAATCTCTTAAGGTCTAGGCTCAGGTGTAACACAAACTTCCACCATATTCTATCTTATTGTAAGTTCAGCCCATGCTCAAGGGGTAGGGAAATAGTTGACACCTCTGTACAAGAGGTGCTAGCTGAGGGTCTTATTGAAAAGTGCATGGCTATAGGAACGAGTGGAGAACTGGGTGAAAATTCTACAGTAGCTTCTTCAGAACCAAAACCAAAGGATGGAGGTCTCCAAACAGCCACTAATAAAACTGGCTAATGAAGGGGCTTCTGTCACAGGGGAAGACTATTTTGTTTCCTAGTTGGAAGCTCCTTATGCGCTGGGCTTGCTGACATGGCTGAGGTTCTTGGAGCAAGCAATGAAGCTTTGGGGGATGTATTAGTCCATTCTCACACTGCTATAAAGAACTACCTAAGACTGGGTAATTTATAAAGAAAAGAGGTTCAATTGACTCACAGTTCCAAGGCTTAACAGGACGTATGAATGTGAGGCCTCAGGAAACTTACAATCATGGCAGACGGTGAAGGGGAAGTAAGGACCTTCTTCACATGGTTGCAGGAGAGAGAGAGGGGAGTGCTACCCACTTTTAAACAACAAGCTGTCATGAGAACTCACTCACTATCACGAGAACAGCAAGGAGGAAATCTGCCCCCATGATTCAATCTCCTTCCACCAGTCTCTTCCCCTTACAGGTGGGGATTACAATTTGCAATGAGATTTGGGTTGGGACATAGCGAAACCATGTCATTCCATCCCTGGCCCCTCCCAACTCCCATGTCCTTTTCAAATCTCAAAACACCATTATGCCTTCCCAGTAGTCCCCCAAAACTTAACTCATTCCAACATTAACTCAAAAGTCCAAGTCCAAAGTCTCATCTGAGACAGGAGAAGTCTCTTCCACCTGTGAGCCTGTAAAATAAAAAACCAGTTCGTCACTTCCAAGATACAGTGGGGGCACAGGCATTGGGTAAATGTCCCCATTCCAACTGGGAGAAATTGGCCAAAACAAATGAGCTACAGGCCCCATGCAAGTCTGAAACCCAGCAGGGCAGTCATTAAATCTTAAAGCTCCAAAATAATCTCCCTTGACTCCATGTCTCACATCTGGGGCACACTGATGCAAGGGGTCAGCTCCCAAGTACTTGGGCAGGTCTGCCTCTATGGCTATGCAGGGGACAGCCCACATGGCTGCTTTCACAGGCTGGCATTGAGTGCCTGCAGCTTTTCAGGGCTCACAGAATGATCTGTTGGTGGATATACCATTCTGGGCTCTGGAGGACAGTGGCTGTCTTCTCACAGGTCCATTAGACCATGCCTCAGTGGGAACTCTGCATGGGGTCTCCACATTTTCCCTCCTCACTGGCCTAGTAGTTCTCCATGAGGGCTCTGCCCTTCCAGCAGACTTCTGCCTGGACATTCAGGCATTTCCATACATTCTCTGAAATCTAGATGGAGGTTCCCAAACTTCAACTCTTGCCTTCTGTGCATGTGCAGGCCCAACACCACGTGGAATCCAGACAAGGCTTGGGGCTTGCACTGTCTGAAGCCCAAGCTGTACCTTGGCCCCTTTCAGCCATGGCTGGAGCTGGAGTGGCTTGGACACAGGGTGCCATATCCTGAATACAGAGCAATGGGGCTGGGATCATGAAATCACTTTTCCCTCCTAGGCCTCTGGGCCTGTGATGGAGAAGTTGCTGTGAAAATCTCTGAAATGCCCTGGAGACATTTTCACCATTGTCTTGGCTATTAACATTCAGCTCGTCAGGACCTATGCAAATTTCTGCAGCTGGCTTGAATTCTTCCCTAGAAAATAGATTTATCTTTTCTACCATATGGTCAGGCCACAAATTTTCCAAACTTTTATGCTCTGCTTCCCTTTTAAATGTTAAGTTCCAATTTCATGCCATCTCTTTGTGAACACATATGACTGTATGCTGTTAGAAGCAGCTAAGCCACAATATGAATGCTTTGCTGCTTAGAAATGTCTTTCTACTAGATACCCTAGATCATATCTCTCAAGTTCAAAGTTCCACAGATTTCTAGGGCAGGGGCAAAATGCTGCCAGTCTCTTTGCTAAAACATAGCAAGAGTGACCTTTACTCCTGTTCCCAATAAGATCTTCATCTCCATCTGAGACCACCTCAGCCTGGACTTTGCTGTCCATATCACTATCAGCATTTTGGTCACAATTATTCAACAAGTCTCCAGGAAGTTCCAAACTTTTCCACATCTTCCGGTCTTCTTCTGAGCCCTCCACAGTGTTCCAACCTCTGCCGGTTAACCAGTTCCAAAATTGCTTGCACATTTCCAGGTATCTTTATAGCAGTACCCCACAGCCTGATATCAATTTTTTTATATTGGTCCATTCTCACACTGCTATAATGAACTACCTGAGACTAGGTAATTTATGAAGAAAAGAGGTTTTTAATTGACTCACAGTTCTGCAGGCCTAACAGGGAGCTTGATCAGGAGCCCTCCGGAAACTTACAATCATGGCAGAAGGTGAAGGGAAACCAAGGACCTTCTTCTCATGGTGGCAGAAGAGAGAGAGACACAAAGGAAGAAGTACTGTCCACTTTCAAACAACCAGATCTTATGAAAACTCACTATCATGAGAACAGCAAGGGAGAAGTCCACCTCCATGATTAAATTACCTTCCACCAGGTGCCTCCCCTGACATGTGGGGATTACAATTTGAGTTGAGATTTGGGTGGGGACACAGATCCAAACCATATCAGGTGAGTCTGGTCTGGTAGCAAGTTCAGGCAGAAAAAGGAAAGAGGACCACTCTCCTCATGTTTCCATTCCCAAGAATTACAGAAATGGACCCTACCAATTCATAGGCCCCAGAGTTTGGGTCCATGATAGTGTGAGATTGGGGGTTTCAGGCTGGCTGAGGACTCCCACACATGGGGCTGACAGGTGCTTGCAGCAGTGGAATGGAGTGCACCATGAGTCAGCCTTTAGATGGCGAACAGGAAAAAATAGGCCTGTTTGTGAGGGAAACCCGTGCAAAGGGGGAATTGTAAAGCCAATGCTTGCCTTCCTCAAGCCCATCAGCAACAATCTCATCACAGGCAATCACTTATGGAGCTCCCTGCTCTTTGCTCCTTTCCCCAAAATGAATGGGAAGGAGGTGAGGGAACACTACATTCCCTAGCCTGAACACTACATTCCCTAGCCTCCCCATCGTGTTTGTGGGGCCACTAATGAAGCACCAGTTGGCTTGCACAGATAGTGGGGTAATAGGGTGGGGTGTAGGGAACCTTGAGTAGGATACGAAATAGAAGTGCGAAAATGAATAGATGAGGTATAATGATTTAAACATGATGGCTTCAGTAACCAAAAATGACTAAAAATACCCTTGAACCTTACTCGGATTCTAAAAACCGAAAACAAAAACCTGAAACACAGCCCAAGGGGAAGAAAGATTTTTCACCGGAGAAAAAGTATAACTGTTTCATGTCTGTCTCCAGCATATTTAGGCTTCTTCCTAAAACTGCAACTTAATGATTATAATATCGATTATCATCATAATGATATGTCAAGAGGCTTTCCTGGGTAACATCAATCTCTTATTTTCTTCTTTTGAAATTACCTCCACGTTTATCCTCTTTAAATATCTACAGGTAGAGGCTACAGGGAATGAATGAGGACTTTTGAAATGGAATTTTATTTTTTTCTCTTACACTTCTGCTGTGAGTTTTAAGTTATCGCAAAGTAGTAGCCTTAAAATGTCTCATCTTCTGACGGTTTATCGTTAATCATAATATCCATGAGTGTCTTTCTGGAAAGAAGAGGAGGAAAGATATTTTCCCAGCAGCAGAAGAAATTAATGGAAAAAGTAGATGAATATCAAGGGAAAGATTAGTTCTGCTGGAAACAAAACAAAAAACCATTTAAAAGACAGACATGAATAAAAGGCAATGCAGGCTTTTGTGGAAAATTTAATCCACTTCTCACAAAGGAATCAAACTACAGAAGAGTGAGGACCGAGGGCATTCTTAATGAATTCATCATTTTTTGTTCATTAAAAATTTAAAGTTGATAATACTAGATAGTTAAAGTAGTAAGTGGAATTCATTACATATAATAAACTGACACTTGAATATTTGATGCATATTGAATCTGGCTGGTGCTGATTTTCTATAAATACTAACATTTAGTGATTGTCCCTGAGCTATTCATTAAATTTCAAAAACCAATGAATAATGAATAGAAAATCCATTTGTTCATTAACTTAGAAAATAAAAAAAAATCTCCCTCCCTGTTATGTCTTTGATTAATTTGGCTTGGAAACAAGTTAGCAGGTCCATAAATATTACTTCAGGGTAGTGTCTGGCTCAGGAACCACTGTTTTATGGATTTGAGAAGGGATGTGAGCCTGTCTGTACTTAATCAGTTAGAACCTGGCCTGGCAATGGTGGGCTACCTAGGGCTTGATTCAAGTCAGTTTTGCTACAGTGAAGAGCTGAGGATCATCACATAACACAATTCAGTATGTACCTCTCTGGCAGTGCTTTAGTAAAGGATGGTCATTTTTCTAGAAGCAATTTACTGTCTTTAGTGGTGGAAATCTCCACATGGACCGGGAGTAGAAGCGTATTTCAGATGCATCCAACAGATCCAGATCCAATATAGGGCACCTCTGCAGACTCCCTTTATATTTGTCATTGCAAAGATGCCCCCATCACTTTGGCCTGGTTTAGTTTTATTAAAAACTCTTGCATTCATGCGTCTATGTGTTGATCCATCCCTGCATCTATAAATCCATTCAATAAAACAAATACTTGTGGAGAACCTGCTGTGTGCAGACACTCTTCTGAGTACTGTGAGCAGAGCCACAGACAAAATAGGCAAAGTATTTGACCCAAGGAACTTACATTCTAGTGGGGACAAATGATCAGAGAAATAAACCAGACAATTTCATATGGTGACAGATGCAAAGAAGAACACACACAGGGGACTAGGATAACAGGGGTAGACTGTACACAGACTTCAGGGCATTGTGTGGAATAGCCAGAGCCCAGAAGTGGGGAACATCAGGGCGGTCCCTTCCTCCCTCTCCAGCCAAGCTGAAAAGAGGTAGCAAAAGCGACACAGAGAGAACAAGACAGAGAGGGACAGGGTGAAACAGGAGTCATGGGGAAAGGTTAAAGAAAGCAAGGAGATGGGATGAGAGGAGAGAACAGAGATGGAAAGCATTTCACACATTGTCCTTTTCAATTATTATGAACCAGAGAAAAGAAAATTGAATATCTGAAAGAGAAATCAGTTACTAAAGACTAGGTAAGTAGGAGGGAACCAGAGGGGAAAACCGCTTTCAAAGGGAAGAAAAATGGACAGGAGTAGGTGAAAGAGAAGTGGGGAAGTGAGGGCTGAGCAAGGGGTTGAAGGGGAGCAGAAAAGGGGAGGAGAAAGGAGGGGGAAGAGAGGAGACAGAGGGAGACAGGGAGAGAGAACGGAGATAGGGAAAAAGAGAGGGAGATGGAGAGAGGAAGAGAGAGAAGGAGAGAGAGGAGAGTGAGAGGGGAAAAATGAGAGAGAGAGAGAACATGAGCACACTAGAAAAGGAAGTCAAGTGAGAGATTTTAGAGAAGAAATGATAAGGGAAAATCCCAGGGAAGAGAATTATTTGGGTGGGAGATGAGACAGTAAGAGAGGAACAAATTAAAGAGTGATGGAAAGAGAGACAGTTTATAAAAGTTAAGGAAGAAAGAAACACATAGAGGTAGCAAAGGAGACACTGGGATTTAGGCAATGAGGCAAAGCAAGGGAGAGTGGGATAAAGAGAAAATGCAAACGAAAACAAGAGAGCTAAAGACTTAGAGCAAAACCAGGGGCATGGGCAGCAGCACCAGGCCATCGTTAGAACTTCCTGGGGAAGGCCCGGCATGGTGGCTCACACCTGTAATCCCAGCACTTTGGGAGGCCGAGGCAGGCAGATCACGAGGTCAGGAGATCAAGACCATCCTGGCCAACATGGTGAAACCCCATCTCTACTAAAAAAATAGAAAAAGTAGCCGGGCATGGCGGCATGTGCCTGTAATCCCAGCTACTCCTTGGGAGGCTGAGGCAGGGAGGTGGAGACTGCAGTGAGCCACTGGGGAAGGTAGGGAGGATGGAACCATAACTAGGGCCATCCCTGCTGTGCACTGTCCCCACCAACATTGTACCCCCTTTCCTGCTTCTGTTCTCTCCTCCCTAGATTATTTCTGATTGCCCTATCTCACCCTTTCCTTTCTCCTCAAGCATGACCCTCCTGCCTTCCTGGGGCTCTGGGTTAGGCTACTTCTCCACACACCCCAGGCCCCATTCAGCCTGCGTGGCTGCTGTGAGGTGGAATCAGGCACAAATTGCAAAGAAAACAATCAGAAACTTAGACTGACAGCTCCACTGGAGGCTTCCCTATGACACAGCGATATGGCTTGGATGCTTGACCCCTGTAAATCTCATGTTGAAATGATCCCTGATGTCGGAGGTGGGGCTTGGCAGGAGGTGTTTAGGTCCTAGGGATGGATCTGTCATGAATAGCTTCGTGCTGTCCTCACAGTAATGAGTGGGTTTTCACTCCATTAGTTCACTCAGAACTGGTAGTTGAAAAGAGCCTGGCACTTCCTCCTCGTTCTTGATTCCTCTCTCACCATGTGATGGACTTGCTTCTGCTTCACCTTCTGCCATGAGTAAAAGCTTCCTGAGGCCTCACCAGAAGCTGAGCAGATGCTGGCACCATGTTTGGAGAGCCTGCAGAAATGAGAGCCAAATGAACCTCTTTTCTTTGTAAATTACACAGTCTCAAGTACTATTTTGTAGCAATGCAAAACAGACTCATACATGGAATTAACCTTTTCTCCAGCCACAGCGACTCAAGGTCCATGCTAGAGTATCCTTTCTCCAGCCCAAAGGCTCACCAGCTGTTTCTTCATTTGTGTGGTTGCTGTCTTTCTCCACCTGCTAGGATTTCATTTTGTCTGTTGTTTGTTCACTTCTGTATCCCTAGCACCGAGACCACCACCTGGTGCAGGTCAGATGCTTAGTAACTATACGTAGGATAAACAACAGGAAATTCTTTCTACCTCAAGCTGGATAAGATCTAGGGTGATTTTCAGCTGGAATATCCCACCAGGCAGAAGTCTAAAATGACCCTCCTCTTTAACTTGTATAGTCCCTTCTCCCAAGTGTGAACAGGACTGCAACCTGATTCTAACAAAGGGAACTTTGCAAAGCTGACGAGGTACCATGCCTGTGACTATGTTCCCTTACTTGGCAAAGGCCAAAGGGTTTCACAGACATAATGAAGGTCCATAATCAGTTGACTTTATGCTAATCCAAATGAAGGTTGTCCTGGGTGCTCATGACCTAATTGAGTTATCCCTTTAAAAGAATATCTGGAACTCAAAGACTTGTTCTCCCACTGGCCTTGAAGAAGCAGGCTTCCATCACTTATTCAGCTTCAAGGAAATAATTTTTTTCCAACAAACTGAGAGAGTCTGGAAGTGAATCTTTCCAGATGAGAAGGCAGCCCAGTCCAATCTTGTGGAGCTCTGAAGTTATGCCCATACTCCTGACCCAAGCAATAGGTCAGGAGATAATAGATGTTATTTTAAGCCTCTAAGTTTGTGGTGATTTGTTATGAAGCAATAGAAAACTGATAACACCATTCCATTCTATGCTGTCCATTGTGAATAGGAAAAGGAGAAACCTATTTCCCATTGCAGGTCAGAAGTAGGGGAGCCATGATTCCTAGAGTCTGCAAAAGAGGATATGTCAAGCTGATGGCAGGTGTATGTTATACCTAGGAATATACAGATTTTTCAAAATGTGACTTTATTCATCCCAAAGATACACATTTGTGGCCAATAATCAGTTAGAGATGGACTGAAAAACACAGATTGTTGTTTGATAATAGCTGGTAGATCTTGGTTATGAAATTTCATTTTCCTGACTTTCAGTTTCCTCATCTGCTTTAAACAAGAAGAAAAGGAAAAATAAGAGTGTATTATTTTCTATGGCTGCCACAACAAAACTACCTCAAATGTAGTGGCTTAAAACACACATTCATTACCTTGCTTTTCTGAAATTTAGAAGTTGTGCATGTCTCTTGCTGGGCTAAAATTGAGATGTGGGAAGGGATGTGTGCTTTCTAGAGGAAAATCAATTTCTTTACTTTTAAAAATCATTCTCCAGCTTTTAAAAGCTGCCACACTCCTTGGCTCATGGCCCCTTCCAATATTTTCAAAGCCAGCTTCAGCAGGTGGAGCCCTTTTCACATCTTATCATTCTGACCTTGCTGCCATGTTATTGTCTCTTTCTCCAACTCTCTTTTCCTTTTTAAAGAACAATCCTGCTATGTAGGGTCCACCTGGATAATCTCCCTATTTTAAAGTTGGCTGATAAACAACCTTAATTTCCCTTTGCCATGTAATCTAGCATATTCACAGCTTCCAGGGATTAGGATGTAGCCTTCTTTGGGAGTGGTATTATTCCACTTACCACATCTTACAGAGTTGCTATAAGAATCAAATGAGCCATTGAAAGTCAAATGCCTTGTATAGTGTCTGGTACACAATAAGGGCTTAATAAATTGTAGCAGGCATTGCTGTTTGTGGTTTCCAAATCTGATCCTCTTATTGAACTTGGGAAGTAGGCTGCATAGGTGTTATCACCCGCATTTTATAGAAGAATATATTGAAGCTCAGAGAGGTGATAAATCTTGCCCAAGGTTACCAGCCTGCCAGCAAGTGGAAAGGTAGGCTTTTTCAGATCTGCCACAATAGATCTTGCTTTAGAATTCTGGGGCAGGATGAAAGGAAAGTCCTGAATGACAAAGCAGTTTCTGGCTTTTAAGAAATGACTTCAAAGCCCCCAGTCGTGCCTCTCGGCCGGGCTGTGCCAAAGCTCTAATGGAAGGCATTAGTCAAATTGGAAACAGGCTGTTCTCATTAACCACAGAGAAAAACCCTATTTCACGCCCAGATGGAAAGCATCCCGCTGCTATCATCAAGCCCTGCTTCTCTTGCCTGCAGTCTCTCTGGGATTTATTCCCCTACCCTTACCTCTGGGCGTTCACTGCAGACCCCACTGAGGATGTACAGCCTGAGTTTGGGAGGCACTCGGGCCATCACATGGGACTGAGCGTCCGATCCTCCGTGCACCATCCTGTGCTGACAGCAAGTTCTTGGAAGGGTTTGGAGTGTGGGCGACATGCTCACAGCGGGGCTGCAGGAACTGGGGTTTGCTGACAGCGGGATAAGTGGAGGCACCCCACTACAGTAGACACTGGGAAAGAGAAGAGAAGACAGAATCATGAAGTTTTTCACCAAATACTTCTTGAGTGCCATCTTGGGAGCTGAGCACTGGAGATGTAGAGATATTGAGACCCTGTCTTGGCCCTTAAGGAACTCACAGTCCAGTGTCCATCCAGGGCAGACAGATCTCTGTACCTAAGAAAGCCTGTGGAGGCCAGCCATCAGCTTTCCTCATAGAGCTTATGGGGTGGAGGGTGCAAGGAAGGAAAGAAAGCACGCTGGATTTATATCCAAACAATAGGTTTCAGTATCATTCTGTCATTTGAATCTCTAAACTCTGCGTGCCTGAAATGGCAATGACAGCAAGTCCCTGCAACCCTAGGTAAATGTGATGGCTGATGAGAGGGTGTGTTCCATCTTTCCAGAACCTATCTCCACTGAATTCTCTGTTGTATTCCTAGTCCCTGGAGCAGTGCCTTGCATGTTTTTCAAATGATGGAATAAAAGGAACTCCTGTGCAAACAATAACATGCTCATCAAATGCAAAGAATTTCCTAAATTTTAAAAGAAAAACTATGAACAAATTTGCATAGATAGTTCACTCTATCATTACTGAAAGCAATAAAATGTGGAAAAAACTTAATAATGATTAAATAAAAGCAGGCATATACACTTGAGATATTTTGCAGGCAATTACAATTATGTTAAAAAATCTAGGCAAAGATGGAGAAAACATTTATCTTAAAAAGCAAAGAGAATAAAATGTAAATGTTAAATCTTATATACCATATTATCACTGCTGGGTAAAAAAAATTCTACAGAGTTTCTTGTCAAAATTTATAAAGAGGAAAATAAAAAGCTAAAGGAAAACATATTAAAATGTTAACAGAGTGTGTTTCTGGCTGGTAAGTGAGTAATTTTATTTTCTTCTTCCTGCTTTGATGTAATTTCCAAATCTCGTTAAATGAATATATATTACTTTTGGAATGGAACAAATAATGAACCCATTAAAATCATTGCAATGTTTCTTATTATGGTGTGTACAGTGAATATTTTCTTTATGCTCAGCTAACTAGGTGTTCTTATGCTCTGACTCATTGAAGATTGTACCTCCTTTACCAAGAAAATAAATTATAGACTCAACCAGTCAACCCATTAGCGTTTAGAATTCTAATCATTAGCATTTATTTGTCATTGAACAATAGCAGTTCTACATATTATCTCATTTGAGTCACAATTTCCTGTGGGGTTAGCCTTCTTTCAGTACCATAACTACATTATTTTTGAGTTTTTCTTGTGTCCTCTCTGTACCAGGCATTGTTTGTAAGGGTTTATTTTTATTCTGATAACAAACATGTAAGTAGAAAACAGAACTGATGCTCAAGGAAGTGACAGTGTCAAAATCATGAAGCTAACTGTAGGGTGCTGATATGGTTTGGCTTTGTCCCCACCCAAATCTCCACTTGAATTGTATCTCCCAGAATTCCCACGTGTTGTGGGAGGATCCAGGGGGAGGTAATTGAATCATGGGGGCTGGTCTTTCCCATGCTATTCTCGTTATAGTGAATAAGTCTCACGAGGTCTGATGGGTTTATCAGGGGTTTCCGCTTTTGCTTCCTCCTCATTCTCTCTTGCCACTGCCATATAAGAAGTGCCTTTCACTCTCTGCCATGATTGTGAGAACTTCCCCAGCCACATGGAACTGTAAGTCCAGTTAAACCTCTTTCTTTTGTAAATTACCCAGTCTCTGGTATGTCTTTATCAGCAGCATGAAAACGGACTAATACAGGTGCAGAACCAGGATTTGAACATAAACCTTTTGTCTTCATTCATTCATTCATTCATTCATCCATCATTCATCTGTAAATAATGCATTTTCCCCTATTTTAAAGGGCCGAATGTGTATCATGCTGAGAACTGTGTGAATTATATGAAATACCGAAGGAGATGGACTTGGTGAAGTGTCGCCTCTCATCACTGTGAGCCTCTCTTGCTGCTTAGGCTGATGAGCAGCTGCCTTCCAGGAGTATTAGAGCAGGGCTCTGCCAAGTATCATAGGAACCCGTGGCTTTAGAGCCTTTCACTGTTGCAAGATAACTTAGTAAACATCAAGGTCATATGTTGGCATGACCGAGCCTAGCAAGGAGGTCTATCACTGGAATCTCAGCATCACACAGTCTTAGGGATCTGGGTCCTTAGGGAATCCTGGAGTTCCTTAGACCTGAGAATTAGACTCAATAAGACATTCTCACGTTCTGGAACAGGGCCCACTCCCATGCCTACCTTGTGCTAGGTGCTGAGCTAGCTCCTTGTACTCACCTTCCTATTAAATTTCAACAGCCCTATGAGGCGGGCATCATCCCCATTTTACAGATGAGAAAGGTCTGAGAGATGTGATGTGATGTGTGCAGGTTCATGGGGTCTCTAAATGTCAGATTTGGGATCCAATCCCAAATCTGCTGGCTACAAAGCTGCTGCTCTTTTTCTCATTCCATGTGGCCTCCACCAGGCAGTGCCCCAGGGAGCATTGACCACTGGATGGCTGAGAGGATGCTGAGTGTCTCTCCAGGCAGCGTAGGACAGCCCTAGCTTTGATTTCACTTGTTTGAATTTCCTGAGTTTAACCCTAATATGTAATTTTAAGAGCTACTGTTTTTCTGGCCTATTTTTGTTGGTGTGGCTTTAATTGCTGCTATTGTTCGTTTGCTTCTTGAGGGGATAAAACTGCAGGCCTTACATGGGAAGCTTTTTGATTTAATGTTGGTTCTTTGTTGTTTGGGCACCTCCTTGCACCTGTCAAGAACCAAATCTGTCATACAACACATCGCCATAGACCTCTGCACTCTTAACATCATCATTACCACAACTCCAGATAAAGACCTTAGAAGGTTGCAGGCACTGAAAGTGTAGTGCTTTACGTGGGATTAAAATAAAAGCAGTAATAAAGCATAAAAATAAATGGAGAAAAGTCTCATTTGTTCTAATTCCGCTGCTGCTTTTGAGCATTCAGACATAAAATCTCTCCAAAAAAGCTCTTTTCAAAGATTATTTTTAATGCCTCTGCTTTGCTGGTATCCCAAGCATGGAGCTAGCGTCATTAATATTGAATGATTAAACACAAATGAATTGAAAACTTCACAGTATGATTTTTAATTAATTATTGTTTTGTTTGTCCCAGAATGTAGGTCAATGCGCACAGGTACGTGAGCGTCACACACACACACACACACACACACACACACACACACACACACTGGCCAGGGCTTTCCTCCAAGGCCTTACTAAAACTCAGAATGTGCAGTTGACTTTTCACCCCAGTGCACTGTCTAAGGATCCTCTAGAAGAAGGAGATCAGAATAGATGACATATTCCTTGTAATCATAACAGTGTCTGTTGATTGAACACTTGCTATGTGCTAGTCCTGGTACCAGGAACTTCTCATTCTCCAGCTCATATAATCTCCATTACTTGCATTAATGGATGTGGTTATTAAGCTTTCTCGTAAGTGAGAAAATTGCAGCTCATAGAAGTGAAGGAAACTTCTCACTCATGGGTGATTTCTTACCCAGCAGAGGTCCTGAGTGGGGACTTTGGGACACCAGGCCCACCCACTTTCCCTTTAAGTTCAGTGAACTCCTTCCAGCTCCCTGGGATCACAGCTTCCTCTCCTAGGCTCTCACACTTCATCTCTTTGGTGATTTCTTCTACAACACTAACTAGGGGTATCCCCCAATGGCTTCTGTCCCTTTCTTCCATAGAATATGGGGTTGGCTAATACACTTTTTCTGTAAAGAGTCAGACGCAAATAGTTAAGGATCTATGGGCCACACAGCTACTGTGACAACTACCCAACTCTGTCGCTGTAGCAGAGATGGCCAAAGTCAATCCATAAATGAATGGGTGTGCCTGTGCTCCAAGAAAGCTTTCTTCATAGAAACAGGCGACCAGCCCACTCACTATAGTTGGCTGACTTCTCTGTAGAGGGGATCACGTGATGAAGCTCCAATTGAAATGAGAGTGAGAGTCAGTGTCAGATTCCTGCCATTTTCCTTAGAGAGGGCTGCCTCTTCTACTTCCCTTCCTCCATTCTGTGGTCTAGAATCCAAATGCCACCACGTTGCACCGTGTGGATCACACTGCACTTTTGGTTGAGTGTGAGTTGCCAGGAGCCTGGGTCCCTGAAATCTTTGTGAATCCAGGCTGGACTGTAAGTCCTGAAATGTTTCCCTCATGACTGAATAAAATTGAGAGAAATAACTTTGCCTTTTACCAGCCACTGCCATTTTGGGTTTTCCTTCACTCACAGCTGAACTGTATCCTAATTAATATTTGGGTGGAGCCAGGTTCACAGGTTCCCAACTTATAATGGTTCAAAAGATTTTTCCCTTTTACAATGGTGCAAAGTGTTACACATTCAGTGTGTTCCTCAACTTACAGTGGGGTTATACCCAATAGATTCATCATTAATTGAAAATATCCTAAGTTGAAAATATGCTTCTATAAGTTGAGGAGCATCTGCATATGTTTTGTAGAGTCCACCTTCTTCAGATCTTTTAAACACCTAGAGTGACGTTTCAGCCATCTCTGACCTTCCAGCACCCTCTTCATGATTTCCTAAACTTCGGCTTAGCAATTGCATTTCCACATTCTCTCAGTGCCTTACAATATCCTGCCTTCCTTCCACTCTTGAACAAATATTTATAAAACATTGTATGCTGAGAGCAGCTCAAGACATCGGGGACATAACTATAAATGAGAGAGGCACGGTACAGATTCTCATGGAGCTGCCTCCTGGCAGTCCCAGGAGTGACTCCTTTCATTTTCCTACTGCTCTTGGGCTTGTCGTTTATTTATTGATCTCATTTTTTTCTTTTCATTTTTTTCCTGTTCTCCCCTTATAAAGCCTTTGCCCTCTGACCTGGGTATGGCTCTAACTCACTGTTGCATCAAAGGTTCATCTCTTTGTCCTTCTTGACCTCACTCTTTCCATACCTGTGAGCTTCGTAAAACATAAACCAGACGATGTCACTCAATTGCTTAAAACCTTTCAAACACTTTCCATCACACTAAGAATAAAATTCCAAAATCCTACCACATGGCCTATAAATGCCATGCAGTGTTGGACTAGCATAGTGTCTGATACAAAATAGGTGCTCATTAAATACTACAAAATGTTGACAAGGTAATGATGAGCTTGAAAAGGATTATCCCCAGATCTAATATGTGAGACTTTACTTTTTTCCTTTCCTTTTTCTTTTCCCTTTCCTTCCCTTCTTCCTTTCCCTTCCCTTCCTTCCTTCCCTTCTTCCCTTCCCTTCCCTTCCCTTCCCTTCCCTTCCCTTCCTTCCTTCTTCTCCACTCTCAGTTTGTGTTTATGTATGGAGGAGAACATAATTTGATGGAAAAGAATGTTCCCTTCCCCTTCCCCATCCATCCGTCCTTCCTTCTTTCCTTCCTTCCTTCCTTCCTTTCTTCCTTCCTTCCTTCCTTTCTTCCTTCCTTCCTTCTCCACTCTCAGTTTGTGTTTGTGTATGAAGGAGAACATAATTTGATGGAAGAGGACGTCTTTAGGCTGAGCCACTCACTTCTTAGCTGGTGGTAGTGGTAGTAGCAAGATTTTGAACCATGGGGTCAGTGATATAGATTCTACTCTTCATGTCTGAGTGCTCCTGGGCTGGACGTTACATTCAGGAGTCTTGCTCTCCTCATTTCTTAAATGGGTATGGCAATGTCTACTTCACAAGGTTAGTGGAGTAGTTAAGAAGCTCTTGTATATGTGGCACTGAGCATAGTTTCTAGCAAGAGTGGGCCCCTAACATACGTCCTTCTGTGCCTCTTCTGGCTCCAGTTTCTATTCTTTTTTTTTTTTAAACGTTAGCAACTAAATTTTATTTTATTTTATTTTATTTTATTTTTTTATTATACCTTAAGTTTTAGGGTACATGTGCACTATGTGCAGGTTTGTTACATATGTATACATGTGCCATGTTGGTGTGCTGCACCCATTAACTCGTCATTTAGCATTAGGTATATCTCCTAATGCTATCCCTTCCCCCTCCCCCCACCCCACAACAGGCCTCGGTGTGTGATGTTCCAGTTTCTATTCTTTATCTGCCCTTCAAGGCCGAGATGCAGCTATTTAAGCTCTCTCCAGGATGTAGCTGCTGAACAAGCTCCTCTCTGGCTTACCAAATCAATGGAGTAGGATGACTTGGAAAGACCTCCCCCTTCCCATGGAGTATACCATGAGTACCAGATCAGCCTGAGGGAGAATGGGGTATGGGAAGTAGCACTTCAATGACAGGGCTGCAAAAACCCCAGGAATCAAAACAGGTGGTTCACCTCTCTGAGTTCCTTGGGGCAGGAACTGTTAGTTACCCATCTTTGTACCCCTGTTACCTGGCACAGTGTTGATGTTGATGCCAGTATTCCCAGGCAAGGTCACATAGGTTGAAGGCTATGCAAGTCGACAATTGCCACTCATTGTTACAGACCATGGGAAAGGTAACCTCCCAGCTGTGCAAGCCACAACCTCTGTGGCTGTCTGCTGCATCCTAGAATCAGTGGTAGCTATTGTTGTTATTCCAAAGTGCTGACATTGCCTTGGGCATGGGGGATGGGGGAGCTGAACTAGAACTTGGGTTTTGCTGAGATGTTAATGCTGATGGCATGACTCACTGTGGCCCTGGCCAGGTCTGTCAACTGCTCCCAATTTAATCAGATCTCAGCTCAGGGGGCCTTTTCCTGGCATCATCTAATGGAAAATCTCTCTTAGATCTTAATGACTTTCAGCCATGGTAACTGGAGTGCATGAGCCCATATATTCATCTCCTATTGCTGCTGTAGCATGCTACCATGATCTTAGTGGCTTAACACAAATTTATTCTCTGACAGTTCTGGAAGTCAGAAGTCCAAAATGGGTCAGAAGGTCTGTATTCCTTTTGGAGGCTGTTGGGAAATGTCTGTTTCTTGCCTTTTCCAGCTTCTAAAGGTCACTTGCATTTTTGATTCATGATCTTGCATTAATCCATCATCTGCTTCTATCCTAACATCTGCTCTGATTCTCACTGTCTGACCACCCCTAGTAAGGACCTTTGTGATTACATGGAGCCCAGATATTCAGAATAATCTCCCCATCTCAAGATCATTTCACTGAATTACACTGGCAATGCTTCTTTAGCCATGCAAGGTCACATAAACAGGTTCTGAGAATTCATATGTGGATATCTTTGGGGTGGGGCATTGTGCATAGCCCAACTGCCCCTCACCCTCTAACTCAAATCAGAGGGCTCCACTTTGTTTCCCATATCCAATTTCCAGTTTAGCTTTTGTTCAAATAAACAGTTATGCAAGAGGAACAGCAAGTTTATTTGAAATGTCAGGTGTCCGGGTGACCTACAGCTCTGAGATTACAAATCTCTTTGATTCAGAGCCTCACAATTGTCTCTCTCATGAAGTCTTCAGCAGACCGAGCATGCTGTCTTTGCCAGGCCTCTCCTCCAGAAAATAAGAGTCTAGTTCAGTGTGTCTGGGATGGGGCATGGGGCATGCTCATCACATTTGTAAGAATCCTAAAGGTGATCTTAGCGCAAAAGGAGTTTAGAAGACAACTCTCCTTATACTGAGCATCCATATGGTTCATCTCTGAACCCCACCCTCTTGCACACCACCTCCTGGAAGAGGAAGAGGAAGGGGCGGGGCGTGGGGACGCATTTACTAGAACCCACTGGATGCAGAGCACCTTGTCATACATACATAAACAATTTCACCCCCTTCTTACGACAATCTGAAGTGTTAGCATTGTCACCTCCATTCGAAAGAGAAAAGATATGAGGTACTCGGATCTGCCTCCAAGTCACACCAAGGAAAGGGTGAAGCTGCAACGAGACCGGTATCTGTGCAACTTAAATCACACTCTCTTTCATTCTACAGAAAACAGCAAAAATTTCAGGGGAATCTATTCCTGGGCAAGCAGACATTAAACTGAGATTCATATGTCATGTACAATAAAGTCTCTGACCACATAACCCACTAGAGAAAATCTATGGAATAAATCATTGGGAAAATGAATTTGACTGATACAGACAGCCCATTTGTATAATGTCTGCTGAAACATGCATTATTTTCCACTCGATTATCGTCTCTTTAGCCAAAATTTTCTGAATAATTGTGTCAATTTTCCACTTTACTCATTGTGTTTAAACATAGCATGGCTTGCTGTTGCTCTCAAAAGAAAATTGGACCACAAACAACCAAGCAGAGATTAGACCCATCATTATCTAGAAAAATGGACAGGCTGGTAAATGATGTAATTTCAGCCAAACCTGAGACCTTGATTTCATTCAGAGAATGAAGCAGCTTAATTGAAAAGCACTATTTGCAAATGAACAAAGAGGGAGTAAGAGGTAGGAGCCTGGTTGGAAATAATGGCAGGGAGCTGAGTTTCTTAACCAGGTACTTTAAATTTATTTGTAATTTCTTTAAAAATTAAGGGAACAAATGGCAGAATAATGTACCTTTAAAGTGAATGATTAAAACCATCTGCATGGATTTCAGAAGAAGCACTGGCATAATAAAACTGTCAGTTCAAGCTCATCCTAACCAGCAGTACATATAGAAAACAATCTTTCAATACTTACACATAAGCAAAGAATGACTGCATGTCCTTGCAATGCCAGGCTGGAACATTGCCTAACAGGCATGTCCAAGGAATATCTCATTCTCTAGAGGATGTTTTCTCTGGCTTACTATTCACTTTGATTAGGCCCAGACTCTGGAGTTGCATGTTAATTTGTAGGTTTCTGCCAAGTTATGTAAGTGATTTCTTTCTGGTAAGGAAGATAACTACAAAGCTTAAGGTTTTATTGACCTATGGCATATTAACAAAACATTAAGTTTTGTCTTTAACTTAACAAATTTGCTTCATGTGAAATAAGTTTGTTCCTACAAAAACACACACACAGAGGAGGTAATATTGTTAGATGCTATTACTTCCTCTGTGTGATATACATATATATATATAATTATATGTATTATTATATATGTAAACATTCTGTCTATATATAGTTTCTCTCTATATATATTTCTATATATATTCCCCTATAGAAACTATATATAGTTTCTCTCTCTATATTTTTCTCTGTATATATTTTATTTATATTTATATATAAAAAATAATAAATATATAAATATATATTTATATATTTCTCTCTATATATTTTTCTCTATATATATTTTATATATAGAAAAACAAATATATAATATATTTGTTTATATAATTTATATTATTATATATAATATATATTAATTATATAATATATAATATATATTAATTATATAATATATACTAATTATATAATATATAATATATATTATCTATTATAATATATAATATATTATCATATATATTTCATATGTTACATATATCATATATTTATATATTCATATATGTATATTATATATATAATAAATATATTCATATATTATATATATCATATATATCATATATTATCTCATATGTATTTCAATATTATATTGAAAATAATATTTTGACAGATGGGAAACCAGTAAATTTATAGGGCTAGGTAGGTGAATCCATGCAGGAAGTAGGGTAATACAATAAAGGGTGCATTGGCCTTGGGAGGATGATGATGCAGAGTGTATTTCTAATGTAAAAGTCAGCCACTTATCAACTCCAGCAAATAGTTGCCAAAGAGAATTGTCATTCAAATATTAACAAATCTGATTTTTCCCAGAGAATACAAAAACTGAAATTTTTTACATAAAATTTCTTTTGCAGTACAAAACAGCCTGTCAGTTGGTGGAATTCTTCCTGTAATTCATGTATTTATAACCTGTCATCTAGTTCTGCTATGTCAGCTGAATGCTTTTCCTTGCCTCTTCTCTATGTTAATTCTCAGAGTTTCATAAGTCGGCCCATTTACTTCTGTGTCCACCACCATTGAATTTGTCTGCCCCATTGTCCAGAGTGACTTCATTTGCTTCCTAATGGGTATAGCTAGGGCCAGAGTTGGCGTTAGACATAGTAGCCAAACTGTTGTCTTCAAAAAACACATCTAATCCTGGTCTTCCTTCTGAATTCAGTATTAAAACCCACAATGCCATCCTATTGATTTTAGGATAATGTACAAAGCCCTTGACCTGGAAGGGCAAGTCTGTTTCCAGTATTATTTCTGGCCAAGCCCATGGATGGCTGTGCTCTAGAGATGCACTCACCTTCATTGTGTTCCTCAAGCTTGGCAAGATCCAACCTACCAGGAAGCATTGACTCTTATTCCTCCCATTGTCTGGAATTCCCTATCCTACCTGCCAGCACTTGCTGACTTAGCTCCTGCTCATTTTTTAAAAACCTGAATTTAATAATCACTTCCTTTACTACGTCAATTTTACTTGCTAAATGTAGCTATAAATATATGAGACTCCCATACTTATGAGTTAGCCTTGATTAACATTTTATTATAAATCAGAAACCACAGTTTTCATTGGAAGTGTATAAGAACATTTAAAAAGATGAAAATGCAAAGCACTTAGCCATTATTCTTTGTTCAGGAAGATAAGAGAGATAGTCATAGAATTTTAGTCTGTATCTTGTCATCTTAAAGTTTAATTTCTGTCTCTTTTCTAATAGGACAAAGAACTTTCTGTTATATTCAAAGATTTATTTTTAAAAATATCTTCAGACCTATTTGCTTATAACTTTTAGATTATAAAAATTTATTTGTTGTTATGAATTATTATTGTTTATTTAATGTGGCTGTATTTGTCAAAAGAGGTTAAATTTGTTATCCATCCTTGCAATAATTAACCTGCTTACCCTGAACTCACTGTACTTATCATAAATTACTAATCATATATGAATTGCTAACTCTATTTTATTTTGTTTTTTGAGATGGAGTCTCGCTCTGTTGTCCAGGCTGGAGTGTGATGGCACGATCTCGGCTTACTACAGCCTCCGCCTCTCCGGTTCAAGCGATTCCCCTGTCTTGGCCTCCCAAATAGCTGGAATTAAGGCACGCACCACCATGCCCAGCTAATTTTTGTATTTCTCGTAGAGACAGGTTTTAACATGTTGGCTAGGCTGGTCTCAAACTCCTGACCTCAAGGGATCCGCCCACCTCAGCCTCCCAAAGTGTTAGGATTACAGGTGTGGGCCACCATGCCCAGCCTTGAATTGCTAACTTTAAATTAACATATGAACATTATTTGAAAGCTTTCTTTCTAGCATAAGTACTAGCTAGTAAAAAGTAAAGAAAGGTCACTAACAGGTTGGTAACCAAATCTTATTATTCTACATTGAATGATTATCTCTGTCATAACCTTTCATTGTGCTTCGAGTTCCCTGTGGTAACATTACAACTGATAGAAGAAACTTATCCAAAACTTGGAAAGCAGGCTGAGAGCGAGCAGCAAATCCTTACAGTGTAAGAATGGGGCATTTTTTTTTTTATCAAGTCCACTCAGTCATTATTTAATTATCTGGGGGAATTGACCTCTGCTTCATTTTGAAATTTGGTATTTAAGGTATCGAACTCTGTGTGGCATTTCCTGTCAACTTGTCCACCTTTGCTAGTAATGATGCAAATGACATTTGTCCTGTAGAAAAGATGACTCCAAAGGTTATAGTTTTATTACATTGTAGAACACTAACCATTTTTTTGCTAATGCAGACAATTTATTTTCAGCAGGACTTCCTGGGGGCCATTTTGCCTAATACATGAGAAAAGTCTCTTTGATGAACGTGGCCAGATAGAGACAAACAGAACCAATTAGGATTAAGTCCTCTCCAGGCTTCACCATGGGACTTCCTATTTACAGGAGCCAACACATTTCTATTGATTTGTGTTGTTACTTTGAAAAGTATTGTTTTAAGTACTTTAAGTTGGGTACATGCAATGATGACTTTTGATTTTCACAGTGCATAGCAAATATGGTAGGAAATCTTATTGTTTGGCTTTTTAAGCAAGAGAAGTCATCAGCTACTTCTTGGCAATCATGAGAAAAATAACCTTGAATCACATCTTCATCGTTCTGCAAAGATGCACTTGACTATTCTCTTTCATGCAAGTGGAGTAAATGTCTTCTGTTGCAGAAGAAATAATATGCAAAGCTGATCACTACAGAAGGGGTGTAATGATACGCGGAAGCAGTCCAGGTAAACTGGAGGTGATCAATAGGAATGCACGGAAGGGCCATGAAACTTCTGAAGTCAAGTGAATCTTGAAGAAATGAATAAAGCAGTCTTACTCCTTGGTCTTAAGTCAAGGGCTCACTAAGGAGGGCTGTGATGGATCGATTGTATCTTGGCCCTGATTTGTACATACCTCCCTGTTGCCCTTCCATTTGTAGTGCCCTTCCACGTTGAATCTGAACTTGGGGCCACATTTTTGCTTTAGCCAAAAGAACTGTAGCAAATGTGACATTAGCAGAGATTGAAAAGCCTCTGCATATTGGGGCTTACTTCTTATTGCTCCTGGAATTCTGCTGCCATGTAAACAAGCTCAGGGTAACTTGCAAGAGGACAGAGGACAGAACCCCTGTTGCTCCCATTACCCCCATACCCCTGTAATCATAGTTAAAATTAATATCAGAGCCCCCAGAAACAGAGCTTTGTAGCTAATCTGCAGCTGTTCACAGATACGTAAGTGAACCCAGCTGAGACAAGCAAAAGAACCACTCAGTTGAATCCAACTTCCCAATGCATAGACTTATAGTGGCTTTAAAGCCCTGAGTTTGAGGATGTTTTGTTATGCAGCACAAGCTAACTCATACAAGACCTACTTGTGGCATATGGGTGGCTGAGGCTAGAATATCCCCATGTCAGAGTCACCCTGCCACAATACTGTGCCTTGAGGAACAGAACTGTGAGCAGCAACCATGGAATCTGGAGCACTAAGATGGCCCAGGCAGGGTTCTGGTTCTGAAAGTATACCACCACAACAACAGGCAATATTTGTCTGCTGCATGATATGGGCACCATTTTCATCTGCTGCATTCCCTAACAACATGCAATAGTTATAGGCTGATCAGATCCAAGTTTCTTCTCCAGCTGACAGTTAAATGCAGGTTTTTAAATCCTTTGAGACCAAGTAAATACATGGATATCTAGAACATTCAACTTTGGATGAGGCAGGTTCTAATTGTACATGCAAGTATCTGAACAATAACTGAAAAAATAGAAGAGATATAACCATATCTATTCCCTGAGCATTTGGAATATGTCATACTAGCACCAAGAACTGTTATTTTATTGCATACTCTGGAAATGGAATCTTAAGTGAGACAAAAGGGGGCTTTTAAACATTAGAGGAGGCTTTTTTTTTTTTTGAGACGGAGTCTGGCTCTGTCGCCCAGGCTGGAGTGCAGTGGCGCAATCTCAGCTCACTGCAAGCTCCGCCTCCCAGGTTCACGCCATTCTCCTGCCTCAGCCTCCCGAGTAGCTGGGACTACAGGCGCCCGCCACCACGCCCGGCTAATTTTTTGTATTTTTAGTAGAGACGGGGTTTCACCATGTTAGCCAGGATGGTCTCGATCTCCTGACCTCGTGATCCGCCCGCCTCGGCCTCCCAAAGTGCTGGGATTACAGGCGTGAGCCACCGCGCCCGGCCCTAGAGGAGGCTTTTAACTACAAATGAAAAACAGTGAGGGATGAGGAATGAGACATTCAACATCAGGCGTATATTTAGAGGAGGAAGAAGGCTACTTTACAAATAGCTTGAACCTGTAAAAACACAGAAAGAGACATGTATTAAGAAGGTGGTGGGGGATTCAATGGAAAGAATAGGGGGATTTAGATTCAAATCCAAGTTCTGCCATTGCCAATGTGTTAATATGTATTTAGAAGAAAGATAATTAATTGATCTGAGTTTCCAGTTAGTCATTTGTAAAATAGATTTTATGTATCTCAGCAGTGGGAATGTGACAGATTTGGAGAAAACACATATGAACATGTCACCTGTGGGGCATGGGGCAGAGCAGCTGCTCACTTGATTTTGCTTGGAGCTGCTGCTGATGGAAGGCAACTGCATCAGGTATTTTTGCAGCAGAGAAGGGGATGGTGGTCCACAGGGTTACAGAAGGTTTGCCTATACACAAGAGAGAAGTGAGTTTAGGTTCATGGTCAGAGCCAGATAACAAAAACTCAGAGGTCAACGTATACTCAAGAGATTTTAAAGGTACAAGCCAATGACACAGGGAAAAGCAAGCCTAAAGAAGTCTTGAAGCTCAGAGATGGGAGGTGGGTAAGTTCTAGAGTGGTCTCCATAATCCCTGCCTTCTGGCCCTCTTGAGTGTTGTGGGCAAGACCTGGGACTTTCTTCTAACCCAAAGAATATAGCAAAAGTGACGGGGTATACGTGATTCATGCACGTGATTACATTACAGAATGTTGAAATGCCTGCTCATCTTGCAAGGAGACCGGCTCTCCCTTGTAAACTTTGAAGAACAACTTCCCATGTTGTGAGCTGCCTCAGCAGAGGACCATGTAGCAAAGACCTAAGATAGATGAAACTCAAGTTTTTCCCCAGGGCAGCCTCAGATGAGTTGTAACTTGATTACAACCTTGTGAGATCTTGGAGCAGAGGGCCCTGCTAAACCATACTGGAGTTCCTGTCCCCACAGAAACTGTGTGATAAACATACGTTGTTTCACTCCTTCAAATTTTTGGTAATATTATTATGCAACAATAGGTTAAGAATAAATGTTTTTATGTCTAAAAGTGGGGTCCTGCCACAACAAATGCCTAAAAGTGGGAGTATTATTAAAATCAGGTAGTGAGTGGAAGATGGAAGACTTTTGCAGATCATGATATAGAAAGCCATGGACAACCTATTTTTAATCACAAACAAAATGTAATTCAGAAGCGCTTTGCCAGAAAAGGAATCAGGGTGCACAGGTGGTGACCTTTCCTCTAGACAGTAACAATTATCATGATGTATTTGCATATTTTTTCATAATTTTAACTTGCATTTTGGATTCAGGGGATACATATGCATTTTTGTTACATGGGTATTTTGCATGATACTGAGGTTTGGGGTATAAAAGATCCCATCACCCAGACAGGGAGCATAACACTTGCGTTTTTGATAGACCAGTTCTTCTTACTGAAATACATGTACATAGGTTTCATTATCATTTTAAAATGAAAAAATATAAATGTACATAAATATAACAGACGCCAAGGCACTCACCACTCAAGTCTAACAAAGGTGAATATTTTATTGTATTTTCTTCAGTTATTTTTTTTAAAGAAATAGTCATTACAGCTAAATTAGAAAAACCCTTAGCTCTCATACTTTCACTTCATCCACTTCCCTAAATGCAACCATTATTCTGAAATTGTTGTGTACCATTCTCATCTATAGTTTGGAATTTTGCTACATATACATTTAGCTATAAGCCACATCTTGTATTAGTTGGTGAGTCTGAAACTTTTCCAAAAGTGGCATTCTATTTTATAAATCTCATAATGTCTTCTTTTCCAACCAATAATGGATAATGTAGGCCAGTCATTTTAGCTACTTTAAAAACAATTTATATATAAACCACAGTTTATTTCTCCATTCCTTGATTTTTTTCCCCGCGTTAACGTCATTCAAATCAATTTCCTTGTGTTCTTTTGCAAGGCTGGTAGGAGTGTTGAAAAGCACAGCTGTAGTGGATAGCCTTTGCCAATACTCAGTAAAGACACATAGTCCCAAACAACTGGCAGTCTACTTGTAGGTGTCTAAACATGTCACCAAGGAGTTTTAATTTCACAAGTGATTGTTGCTTGATAGCATGTGTTGGCTAATTCCCAGAGAGATAACAACCCCAGGATTGTCTTTCTTCCTTCATTTTCTCAGTCCCCCTTTCCTCAGGTTCCACCCTCCTCTCCTCCCTGTCCTTTATCCAATCTTCGGGGCTCAGTGGAAAATAAAGCACAGACACATGTGAAAGCACATAAGCTTCCGAGCACCATGTTCACAGTTTACAGTGGAGCCAACTGAGAGTCAGAGGGAAAACTTGCCCCAAATCACAAAGGCTGCAATGCACGTAAATGTTACACATAGATTTCACATCCGCAAGTGCCTAACGGGAAACCCAAACTTAGTCCATCGTCACTTCTCTAACTTTCAAAGGCTGGCTACTGAAAAGCTGGCTCACAGGAAATGCTCAACAAATGCTATTGGTATGTCGTGCCTATATGTTGGCATGACACATTATCTTCTGTTTTGTATATTTTTCAATATATATACACACATATCTACATTTATACATATGTATGTATATCTATTTATATACATACGTATCTTTTTATGAACATGTTTTTAATCAGTTTTAGATATAATTCTTTGTAGTAGGAGCTTGGCCCTTGTGAGTTTCAAATCTTGTTTAAGAAAAAAAGACTGTAGCATTTTGTTGAGGAGATAACGAATAGTAAATGCTTTTCTCTTACAGATGAAGTGTTTTTGGTTTTCCCATACTTCACCTGATCTCAAGGAATTTAGCACTTTAATGTCAGACTCTCATGAAATTGTTTATTATGTCCTTGTGGTGGGAAACTGTTAAATTGTTAGGACGAGGTGCCATCTTGAGTCTGTTGCTTTGAGACAGGTGCTACATGCCCCTCCTTTCCACCACATATCCACAGCCACACCTCCCACATTCTTGTAGACACCTACACACAATTCAGCTTTACCTTCTGAATCACTGGCACCGTAAAATTAGTGTGCGGTAAAATGACTCACTACACACGGAATGCACGAACACACTTTCACATTCCACATTTAGGAAAGACATCACTAATGAGTTTCTATTTTTCAATGAACTTTCTGAGTACTCTCAAAGTTAAAACAGTTAAGTAGAACCTATAGTAGCCTATTGCTGGTTTTGTCATTATTTATAAATTAAATACAATCTGTGACTTATAAAAGCCATGATTTTATCTTTTCAAAAATAATATCATTTTATAGTTTGGGAAGTCATCCATTGAGATGCCCCTGGATTCACCTGACAGAGCCAGGTAAACTGTGTTGCCAGCAATGGACACCTTAAGCCCAGGTGCATCTTTTCTTGGCTTACAGAGGTGAATTCCAAGCATAGTGCAATTTTGCTGATGCTTTGTTTTGTGATATTATTTTCTACTAATTTTGTGTTTTGTTTTTGGTTCATTGACAGCTGATAAATTTGCTTCCTATTGGTGGCAGCAATGATTGGGAATTTGGTTTTATAATCTGACCATTAGGTGGTTTCTGTAAATAGATTAGTGAAGTATAGAGGTCTATTCTCTGTTGGATGGGAAATGACAGATAATACAGTTTTTAGGCTCTTTGTGTGTCTGTTTATCTGTTTAGGCTCAAATTTAATTAAGTATTTTGTGCCCATTGGGAAGAACTGCTGTTCGATATTTGGATCTGTGAACTGTGTTTCAGTGTCTCTCGTGTCTCTTCATCTATGGCTAAAATGGAAGATGAAAACCCAGCTCTCTATATATACCTGTAATTCAAAAAGGACTTTACTCCTCATTATGTGCCTGGGTGATACTTTCCTAGTACTAATAAATTAGATTATGAATTTTCTTAAATTAAAGGTACTGTGTTCTGATTGGTTTATAGAGATGAAAATTTTCTCAAATAAAATGAGTATTCTTAAAATTCCTGGAAAGCATGAACATTGAAATTCAAAAACTTTAAATGTGCAAGATTTTTAAAAAAAAAAATCTTACTGGAACTGACTCCAGTTAACTGAAATGTTTCAAAATACAAGGAAACAATACAATTCACCATGAATTGCCATTTACATTATGAGCTCAGTTTGAGTCTCAAATATTTGTCCAGGCAAGGGTACCTCCTTGTGATTTTGCCATAGTCTAGAACCCATCAATTACCTCAAGGAATACCAACAATTCCTTAAAGTAAATTAAGGAAATTTTATTTGTATTTTAAGTAACAGTAGTATTGGTTGTTTTATTATTATCCAATATCTGAATAAGGTGCCACCTTCAAAATCTAACTCAAATAGAAATATCTTACCATATATACATATGAGATGAAGACCCCAATAGTCAACTAAAAACTTCCTGATGACAAGATTACTTAATTTTTTTTTTTTTTTTGAGACGGAATCTCGCCCTGTCACCCAGGCTACGGTGCAATGGTGCGATCTTGGCTCACTGCAACTTCTGCCTCCTGAGTGAAAACAATTCTCCTAACTCAGCCTCCTGAGTAGCTGGGACTGCTTTCTTCTAAATTTTATCTTTTCTTTATTCATCAAGCAGTATAGGAAACACTCAGTATTTGCAAAATTAACGGAAGATGTCTCCTAGTATGGGAGCTGTTTAATTGGTAGTAACAAAGCTCTGTACCAAACTGGTTTAAGTGAAAAGGAACCTCTACTGGGTCCTGTAATGGATAAGTCCAGGAGAGAGATCTGACTTCAAACATAGTCCAATTCAGGGTCTCAGTTATGTCGCTGGGTCTCTGTCTTCATTCTCAGGTATAACTTCTCTGAGTGGCTGCACAATGCCCCCAGCCCTGAGAACAAGGCAAGTCTCAAGCAAACCTCGGGGACTGAATGGGGTTATTAAGGATGGAGGAGGGATGGCTTTCCATAGCAAAGAATCCTGAGTAGGTTTAATTAAAAGCCTGTATGGAGCACACCTTATTTTTTCCTCCAAGTTGTAGTTAAATGCCTTTCTTCTGTTAAAAACTTGCTCCATCCTCTGGTGTTCTATAAAATTGTATCCTTTTCTCGCTGCTTGGGGATTATGAGATCATCTTTCTTTCTCCATGAATAGAAAATGAGAATGGCGTCAGAAGTGGGCAGCTAGCTTTTGGTGAGTATTATTTTTGCTTAAATGCTCACTTCATTTAAATTAATCCTGAAACAACCTGGTGGGAATGTACTCTTATGCCCATTTTCCAGATGAGGAAACAGGATCAGTGAAAGATCAGACAGCTTGGAGATGGCAAAGACAGCGTTGGAAACCCGGTATATAAGGCTGCCTTTTGGGGTCCCGCTCATCTTTATAGCTGCAGGTCATAGTGCCTGGCACATCCCAGGAAGTCAACAAATGTTGAATGAATGGGAGGAAGGGAGGACAAGGAATCAGGATAAAAGTTAATCTTACCTTTCCAGAGTCTTTGTGCTTGTTTCCTTCTGTGTATCGAAGTCAAATGATAGCAAATGAAGTCAAATGATTCTTGGGTCCCACTGTTCTTCCCAGATGCTCTCTCATGGGTACTCCTTGTGGCCCCGTAGCAGACACCCAGATTCTGGGGCAACCCCATATCGATGGTGCAAACTAGCTGTGATGTGTTCTGCTTTTGGATCTGTGTGGTGCACCCATATCCTCAGAGACAGAGCCTGCTGCAGGTGGTATGGGGGCCAATGCAATGCCGTGCTTGGGGGCCCATTCTGTAGGGAGATAGGGTTTTGTGTTCTTTTGGTGTAGATTACCAGATAAAATAGAGAACGCCCGATTAAATTTGAATTTCAGGTAACTTTTCAGTGTATTTCCCATTCGTGATTTGGAGCATATTTCTATTAAAAATTATCCTTTACCTGAAATTCAAATGTGATTGGCCATCTTTATTTTTATTTTCTGTAATTGGAAATACAGAAAATATTTGCTGAGAAGGATGGATGGTGGGCTTCTTTGGGGACCCTCGGAGTCCTATCCCCAGAGATCATTTGACTCCTTCCATTCCTTTAACTGCAATCCCCTACAGGGAGCCAATTTCAGAGCCTTTCAGAGCCTTGTAGGAATTACTCCTGAGATAGCTGAGGCCTTTCCCTGAGCCCTAGGTCAGGCTGCACCTCTTATGTCACAAAGTGAAACCACTGGCTAAGACCTCGTGCCTCCGCTGTCTCTACTGCAATCCTTCTCCCACAAGGACAGAGCTTGCACAAATCTCAGAGTGTCTTGCACTCATTTCTACTCAGACATCCTGAAGGGCTCAGGGTTCTTTGCCAATAGAGGCGCAGGTTGTTCTAGGTCCTCTAGAACCTGCTTGCAACCCACCTTTGTGCATACACATGTGTACTAAGCAGCCCACCTGGACAGCGCAGAGATCTTGCTCCATGCTCGCCACCTCCGTCTTGAAAATTGTCTACCCCACTGCTTTCAGCCCAAGCCTGTCCCATCCTCCCACTCCTTTTAAATACCACATGCCCTATGGAGCTTTTTCAGTATTTGTTGATCTGATGCTGCTCCCACCCAGAGCCGTGTATTTCTTCTTCCTAATTCACGTGAGAGGAAGCAATAGAGGTGCAGGTTGTTCACCTCAATGGCCTTACAACGACCTGCACCTCCCTTGGGCATCTGCAAATTTCCAACCTGCTCTCTGTCTCAGTGATATCCCAAGGGCTGCAATGGGCAGGGCTAATAGCATGAGATATGTAAGTGACAGAAGGTGGGCATTTGAATCCAGATGATTCTTTTCTTGCTTCTGTCACCTGTTTTTGAGTATGGTGATTCATCCGGCTGTGACTCAGTTTTTTGTTTCATGTGTAAAATGGAGCTAATGATACCTATTACATACTATTGTGCTGAAAATTAAGTGAGACTATGTTTAAAGTGCTTGTTCATAGCTGATCCTTAAAACTCTTTTCCTTTACTCATTTCTGCCTTTTCCCCAAAGGATTTAAAGCTAGACTGTATGAGGACAATCTGTGCACTGGTCTCATGAACTTTCTGCTTCATAGTGGTGGAGATATCCCCTTGAAGATTATAAACTCTGTAACAATCTCTCCTTGCACACGACAGGTGCTTAATAAATAAAAATGGCCTTGGATGGGATATTTTCTTATACTTTTAGCTGAATAGCAGACCTCTCTTTTTTTTTTTTTAAAGAAGCATTGGAACAATCAGTCACATGGTTTCAAATCTGTTCCACACACTCCATGGGAGATGTGATGATGTGTCAATTAAATCGTTGATTATGCAGTGAATATATAATTTTCATATTCATAAAGTAATCATCTATTATTAAGATTTCTTCTCTATTTAAATGAAAAGAATCCTTTATGTAGGAAGTTAGTAAATTGCTTTTACATTAGAAGAGATGGTATGCATTTTCTTTTAGACATCAAAATCCTAACTGGAGCCTTCACTGCTTCCAAAAATGCATCTATTTGAAAGCTATTGTTTGTGGGATGGTTTGGGTTTCTGCAAAATGAAGTGGGTGAGCATGAAACCTGCTTGGAGAATGAAAAGTGCAGGTCACACACTTGAGGAGTAGAAGCTTTGAATGGGTTTCCCATCCATAAGTCTTTTTGTTCCTCAAAAGAACCCTTAAAGGTACGCAAGGCTGAGGCCACTGTCCCCATTGCCAGATGTTTTAACTGAGGACAGAGGTTGAGCTATTCTTTGGCAGTCAGGATGCCAGTGAGTAGTATTCAGTATCAGTGGGGTCCTGGGGAGGGAGGTGGGGATGGGGGTTCTCATCAGCACTTGCCCTCCCAGGCCTTGGGGTGCATGGTCTCTCTGAGTTTCATTTCCCTCCTCTGTATAAATGAGAGGCTTGCACATGGCTAGTGAAGCTCGGGGTCTTGAACCTTGTCAAGGGCATGGCACTGTCAGTTATCATTGGCACAGCCAGCTCCTACTTCTGACACTCCCATCTAGTGATCTTTCCACTGGCATTCATGGTTTCCTAAAAGTCAGCCCAGGGTCTGCCTCAGAAATCATTTAGGACTTTCCCATCGTGCCTGTGCCAAGATTCCCACATCCTGCTGCTCCTGGTCTGCTCTTGGCAGCTGCTGTCCAACCTTCGTGGATGGAGCAGAAGGCCCCTGTTTATTTTGTGTAGGGCCCTCAGGTCTCAATGCTAAGCAGAGCCAGCTGTAGAGGAAGGGTCCCTCCACAGGCCCAGCACCTCCCCTGCATATCTGCAGATCTCCAACCTGCTCTCTGCTTCAGTGATATCCCAAAGGCTGCAAGGGACAGAGCCAACTTCATGAGATACATCAGTTTTCTTAGGATGGATGAATGGACGGATGATTATTAAAATAAATGAAAGTCTAGAATACAAAAATTTGAGTCATTTGAATCAAGGTGATGTATAAAAACACATTTATTTTTGCCTGGTGATTTCTTATAGGATATTTAGAAACTGTAGAAAAAACATCATGGAGAGAATTAAAATCACCTGTACTCACTGTGCCCAGAGTTTATCTTGGCTTTGTATACTTCCACGGTGTTATGGTTTCTTTGATTAGGTTTGTACGAAAATGAGATCCCACCATAAAGTATTTCATAAATCTATTTTTTCTACTTAATAGAACATTTCCCTTTATTCTTAAATACATTTAAAGCATCACTTTAATTATTGACTCATAGTTTATTATCTATTATTCAAACAATCTCCTCTAATATTATACATTAAAATGTTCTTCCCTGTTTGTGTTACTGCAAAGAACATAGAAATGGACATCCTTGTACTGCACAAAAGGGTTATCCATGAATTCACTGCCCTGCGTTTCACTCTGATTGAGAATTTGCAGATAGAATCAGGAACATGAGACCTAACCAAGACTCTTTCAGAGCCTCTGGGTTATCAGAACCAGAGGGCTTCTTGAAAAAATGACTTAAAGGTTGTTTAGTGAATTTAGTCTTTCCTGACTTAACCTTGAGGTCAGACAATTTGTCTAGAAGACACAGCTAATGGTGCCTAATTTGGGTCTGTGCGGATGCATATACATGTGGGATGATAGGAAATGTCAGTTCTGACAAGTAAGCATGTATTTGCCAAACAGCAAGGGGGCAGGCATCTAGGGTGCAGGGAGCAGGTGTAGAGTGTGGCCAGGTATGGATGGCTTGAAAAATGGTGCCTTGCCCTATGTATGTGGAGAACAGACTGCATGGCACAGTGACGTAACCTGAGTCAGACGTTTAGCTGCTTTGGTTGTCATGCTAAGGAGTGTGAACTGTATCATGCCCCAGAGCAATCACCTTCTTAATAATAATTAGCATTTATAATGCAATTGCAACATACAGAGTGCTTCTGTAACTCTCATGATTCTCCCAACCGTGCTGTGTGGAAGGACTTGTCAAGGGTTACGCAAACAATAAATGACCCAAATCCCCACCTTCTGAAATCTCTTTGGTGGGCAGGGGCTGAGTGAGACACCCTCTGGTGAGCTTCCCTGCAGCACACGTGTCTGTGTCCTGGTGCCATTCCTGTTGGCTGTGACGTTCCTGTGGGTTCATGGTCAGTGCCCCCACCCAGACAATGGGCTCTTCTGTGTTCTCAGAGCCTCCCACTGTGCAGAGGACATGGCACATCCTCTGTCTAACACAGGAATAAACAAGTACATGGACATGGTATTTCCTCCTGCATTCTTTAAGTTGAAACACACCCATGCACACACACTCACTGAAATCGGCCTGTCAAATCGCTCTCCATCTATCATTCCCAGCCTCCCTCCCTGCAGCAGCAGAGACGCGAGTTGCCTTCTGAGGTGCAGGCTCTGCTGTAGTGTGAGGGCAGAAGGGACTGGCAGGGGGTGTGTGTGCACTAGATACAGGGGCCACACATTGCATCATAGATGGTCAGAAGTGAGACACACTTTAACACATTTTTTGCCATCCTCTTGTTCGCTGGCATGCCAAGTGTTACAAAGTCCCTGGTCCTGAAAGAAAACCACAATAATGGACAGGAACTCCACCTCCTCATGCTGACCCCATTCTCTGAGAATTGAAAGGGTGGCGTGTTACTCTGTCTTGGCCATTTACCTATAGATAAGAAGGGCAGGCACTCCATGAAAAGGAAGTATGGTTGGCCTTAGGATAAAGGGAGTGGGAAAAGGCCCTGGAGAATAGCAGAGGAGATCAAATGCATCCAAGCATTGTACATTATAGATACACAGAAATAAAAGTGTTTCGAGCCTTTTGGGGTTTTCTGTACATGGAGGTGGGGCATAGATTGGGTCAAACTCAAGTCTGATCTCTTTGCCCCCAAAGAGATGGGCTCTAACACCCAAATTATATGATGCTTTTCACTGAGCACTGCTCCATACCACAGACAGATGGGGTTGATACCTATGTTACCATCCCCAGCTGCACTGTGGTCAGACATTAATGTCTGAGCAAAATCACATGCTGGGGTAGTATAGCAGGGATTCTTCCACTCAGTGCTCATGGGTCTGACCAATTTTGCAACAACATGAATGAACTGAAAGACATTAAACTAAGTGAAATAAGCCAGTCACAGAAAGACAAATACTACATGATGCTACTTATAGGAGGTATTTAAAATAGTCAAACTCATGGAAGCAGAGAGTAGAATTCTATTTCCCAGAGACTAGAGGAAGGCAGCAATGAGGAGTTGTTTTTCAATGGGTATAGAGTTTCTGTTATACAAGACAAGTAAGTTCTAGAGACCTGCAGGACCACATAGTGCCTATAGTTAACCACATGGTATTCTGGCCTTTAGAATATGTTAAAAGATAGACATCAGGTTAAGTGTTCTTACCACCCCCCTGCCAAGAAAAGTAGAGCACAGAAGAACACAAGGAAATCTTTGCAGGGGATGGATATGTTTAATATTTTGGTTGTGTTGATGGTATCAGGGTATATGCATATGTTTAACCTCATCAAAATGGATATATTACATGTGCGCAATTTTTTGTGTGTCAAGTAGACCTTGCATGATGGTTAATTTTAGGTGTCACTTGACTGGATTAAGGAAAACCTAAATAGCTGGTAAAGCATTATTTCTGGATGTGTCTGTGAGGGTGTTTCTGGAAGAGATTGGTATTTGAATCAGTGGTTTTGAGTAAGGAAGATCCATCCTGATCGATGTGGAAAGGCACCATCCTGTTGCCTGAGGGCCTGGATAGAACAAAAAGGCAGAGGAAAGGCTAATTTGTTCTCACCCCCTCTCTAGAGCTGGAGCACCTATCTTCTCCTCCCTTTGGCCTTCAGAACTCCACGTTTTTAGGCCTTTGAACCTGAACTGAGCCTTATTACCAGCTCCCCTGGCTCTCTGGCTTGCAGATGGCATTTTATGGAACTTCTCAGCCTCCATAATTGCATGAGTAAATTCCCTAATAAATTCTCTCCTATCTATGTATCTATCTATCTATGTACCTATCTGTCTATCTATCATCTATCTGTCTGTCTATCATCTATCTATATATCTGTCATCTCCTGTTGATTCTGTTTCTCTGGAGAATGCTAATACATCTTGATACAGCTTTTTCAAAAACCAGCTCTATGAAAAAATATGTTACAGGGTTTGTCATTTTGCAAAAGGAGCCTGAGGGCACAGCAGGCTTGTGGAACTGTGTGATGTTCCCTGCAGAATACGTGGAAAAGGTTTAAGGGGCTTCTGCTATGTATGTTACACAAACAATGGATGTTGACACGAGGATTTCATCAAACTCTAGCAACAAGGCACTGTAGTAACCATGCTGTGTCAATACCAGCTGATATGTTTTAGCATCTGTTCTCTGCCAGAATCAGTGACAAATGCTTCTTATGGGCTTAATTAGGAGCCCCTAAAATTCATATGTAGAGGTTCTAACCTCAGAATGTGGCTGTCTTTGGAGACAAGGTCCTGTTTTTTTAGGTAGATTCTTTCTCTGTCACCCAGGCTGGAGTGCAGTGACGCAATCTCCACTCACTGCAACCACTGCCTCCCAGGTTCAAGCAATTCTCCTGCCTCAGCCTCCCAAGTAACTGGGGTTACAGGTGTGTGTCACCATGCCCAGCTAATTTTTGCATTTTTAGTAGAGATGAAGTTTCACCATGTTGTCAAGGCTGGCCTTGAGCTCCTGACCTCAATTGATCCACTTGCCTCAGCCTCCCAAAGAGCTGGGATTATAGGCGTGTGATGGTTAATACTGAATGTCGAATTGATTGGATTGAAGGATGCAAAGTATTGATCTTGGGTGTGTCTGTGAGGGTGTTGCTGAAGGAGATTAACATTTGAGTCAGTGGGCTGGGGAAGGCAGACCCACCCTTAATCTGGTGGGCACCATCTAATCAGCTTCCAGTGAATATAAAGCAGGTAGAAAAATGTGAAAAGGCGAGACTGTCCTAGCCTCCCAGCCTACACCTTTCTCCCATGCTGGATGCTTCCTGCCCCTAAACATCAGACTCCAAGTTCCTCAGTTTTGGGACTCGGATTGGCTTTCCTTGCTCCTCAGCTTGCAGACAGCCTATTTTGGGACCTTGTGATCATGTAAGTCAATACTTAATAAACTCCCCTATATATATATATATACACATATATGTGTGTGTGTGTGTGTGTGTGTGTGTTATATGTTTTATATATATATAGCTGTTGTCCCTCTAGAGAACCCTCACTAATACAAGGCATGAGCCACTGGGCCCAACCAAAACTAAAAGTCGGTTTTTTTTTGTTTGTTTGTTTTTGAGATGGAGTCTTGCTCTGTAGCCCAGGCTGGAGTGCAGTGGCACGATCCTGGCCCACTACAACCTCCTCCTTCTAGCTTCAAGCAATTATTCTGCCTCAGCCTTCCGAGTAGCTGGGACTACAGGCACCACACCCAGCTAATTTTTTGTATTTTTAGTAGGGTTGGGGTTTCACTATATTGGCCAGGCTTGTCTCAAACTCTTGACCAACAGGATCCACCTGCCTCAGCCTCCCAAAATGCTGAGATTACAGGTGTGAGCCACCACACCTGGCCTAGGAGATAAGGTCTTTAAAGAGGGAACTGAGTAAAATGAGGTCATTAGGGCAGGCCCTGCTATGGCTTGAATGTTTGTGTCCCCTACAAAATTAATGTTGAAACTTAGTCTCCGTTGTGGTGGTATTAAGAGGTAAGGCCTTTTGGGTAGTGATTAAGCCATGAGGACCCAGCCTTATGAGTAGATTAGTGTCTGATTAAAGACCTGGAGGGAACTAACTTAGGCCATTTTGCCTGTCAGCTTTCTGCCATGTGAAGATGCAGCAAGATGCCGTCTTGAATCAGTGAGCCCTCTCTAGCCCTTAAACCTGCTGGAGACTTGATCTTGGACTTCCCAGCCCCCAGAACTGTGAGGAAATATGTTTCTATTCTTTATAGATTACTTGCCCTGTGGAATTTTGTTGTAGTAACAGAAATGAACTAAGACAGGCTCTAAGCCAACGGGGCTGGTGTTCTAATGAGAGGAGGGAATTTAAAATACAGACCTGCACACGCAGAGGAAAGACCAGGTATGTGAGGGTCCTCATCAGGAGTCAACCTTGCTGACACCTTGATCTCAGACTTTCAGCCTCCAGACCAATGAGAAAGTAAATTTCTGTTGTTTAAGCTGCTCAGTCTGTGGTATTTGGTTAGGGCAGCCCTAGCAAACTATTACAGTACTTTACCCATATTTACCCCAATTTGTCCTCCTAAGAGTACGTTACCCACATTTACCCCAATTTGTCCTCATAAGAGGAGGAAGTTTGCTGGGATGAAAAACACAGAGTTTTAGATTCTGGCTTGGTGTGAGAACTTGGAAATTCTATTGACTTCTCTCGTCTCGGTTTTCACATCTGTTTAAATAACAATAATAACTATGATTATTATAAATGATGATTACCAAATGCTTATGTTTAAGGAGCATTTGTCATCATAACCCTGCACAGTAGGAATATTGCTGTAAATATTTAAAAACAAGGAAACTAAGGAATAGAAAGGTTCAGATCCCACTTAAGAGCATGTGGCTAGTAAATGACTTCACCTGGTGATTTAATGCAAGGGACGGGGCTAGCTGGTCAGTAAGATGCCCTCCTGCTGTCAAGTTTCTGAGTTCCAAAGCTGATGGGTACCCAACTCTGCCTCTGCTCACACTATTTTTTTCCAGTTCTCCCACTCTCGTGCCACTGTTTTTGTCTTGCAGATCTTTCCAGATTTATGCACAAAGGCTTCTCTGTTTTCTGAGTGCCAATGCCTGCAGCCTCAACTGGATTCTGAGAGCCTTTTACAGGCTTTCCCTTAAAGCGCTACTGAGAGTCTGATTCCTATCTAATCCCTGTTTATTTCTCTGTGTGTCTGATGTCCCCCTCCTGAGGACCCCTCAGAGACAGGGACCAGAGCCCAGGCATGTGTACAGAGTCCCATTCAGAGGCAGTGCTCAGAAAATATTTGGTTGGATAAAGGGTAATGTAAATGGAAGGGTGCTCTTTTTACAAGGATTAACTCAGCTATGGAACTCTTGAAGTATCTTCCTCCGTAGCAGAATGAACATGAATTCTAGAACCTGGAAGGCCCAGGCTGGCATGTGAGCTGCATTTTCTTGGCCAAATTATTTCCCCTCTGAGCTTCTCTCTCAGTATTCATATTATTGATAATAACAACAGCAGACACATATTGAGTGCTTTCTATGGGTCAGTTATTCTTCTCAATACCTTATGTGTAATAATTTATATAATCCTCACAGTAGCCTTATTATTATTAGTCTTTCTAGTTTATAAGTGCATGTGTTTTATGAATTATTTTATAAAATAAAAGTTCAGGGATATAAACCTTTTACAAACACTTATATGTTTTATAGTAGTTTTAAGTTTAAGGTAAAATTGAGCAGAAGATCCAGAGACATCTCATATAGTCCCCCCCCTCTTTGCATAGCCTTCCCCCATTATCAATGTCATGTACCAGAGTGTTATTGCTACAGTAGATTAGTGATATGGTTTGGCTTTGTGTCCCCACCCAAATCTCATCTTGAATTGTAATCCCCAGGTGTTGAGGGAGGAACCTGTGGGAGTTGATTGGATCATGGGGACAGTTTCCCCCATACTGTTCTTGTGACAGTAAGTGCATTCTCTTGAGATCTGATGGTTTTGTAAGTGTTTGGCAAGCTCCTCCTTCACTTGCTTCTCTCTCCTGCCACCATATAAGATGTTCCTGTTTTGCCTTCCACCATGATTGTAAGTTTCCTGAGACCTTTCCAGCCATGTGGAACTGTGAGTCAATTAAATCTCCTTTGTTTATAAATTACCCAATCTTGGGTAGTATCCTTATAGCAGTGTGCGAATGGGCTAATACAATGAGCCTAAATTGACACATTGTTATCATAGCATACATTACTGTTCACTCTTGGTGTTGGGCATTCCATAAGTTTGGACAAATGAATGATGATTTAACACCATTATAGTACCATACAGAGTACTTTCACTGCCCTAAAATTCCTCTGTGCTCTGCCTAGTCATCTCTTCATTCTCCCTAACCCCCACCCCCAACATGCACTTTTAAGCCACAGTTGACCAGCTAGGAACTGGCAGGTTCAGAAATTACTTCTGGGTACTCAGACTCCAAATCTGTTCTCCTCGCTGTGTTCTAGTCCAACAAAGTTGATAATCATGATGCAAGTTTAGTGAGAGAAGTAAATGAAAAAACAAAGCACTCTGAAAGAGCTCACTAGATGGCTGGCTTCCTTTCTTAGCATGCAACACAGACCCACCCTGAGGTGAACATCTCCATGCTGAAAACCTCAGTTTCTCGGTGCCTTTGAACTGAATCCACTAGACTAATGCCCCTATCTTATCCTTATTCCTTTATCAGTCGCTGGATAAATCTGCCGTTTGCCTAAAGAGGAGGGAGTCTTTAGGGTTCGGAGTCTTTAGGGTTCAGGGCCTTGGCATTCTCTCCTCTGATCTGTGCCTGACTTGTGCAGGACCCACTGGTGGTCCCTGAACTGCCTCTTGAAGTAAAGGTGAACCAGGACATAAGGAGGGAGCCCCACTGAGTGCCAAATTTTCTGGAAGCCCTGAGGCAAAGTGATAAAATTCACCAGGTTTAGCCAACATTCCTGCATGAAAATATACCCTTTGCTTCTGGTTGTGGAAGTACTACAGTGATCCTTGTGAAAATATCACAGGATAGCAAGCCGAAAGTCCAGCATTTATTGGTGACATGTCTTGGAGCAAGGGGCACTACTTCTCTGCCAGTGGAGGTAACAGGAACAAAATCACAGACTATGGATACAAAAGCATGCAGTAAATATTCCCTTTAAAAAAAGGTCTACAATTGGAAGGGATGTTTGTACGTAGCCAAATCTCTTGATCTCTGTGTGCTTAAATTTTGTGGCTTGTAAAATGAGGATAACAATATCTAACTCATGGGGTAGAAGTAGGGATCAAGAAAGATGCTAAATGTGGAATGCCTCATTCAGTTCTCTCATCAATATTGGGAACTAATAAATGGATTTGTCGGAAATAGGGTAGAGGAGGAGAGACTCTCATATCACTTATATACAAATGTGCATGGGACCTGGGTCTAAACCCACAGGACGTGGGTCTAATGGCCCTATCCTCAGCACCTTAGTGGAAGCAATGTGGTGTCATGCAGGGCAGGCTTACTTTGCCGATGGCTTAGGAAGGAAATACACACAAGTATCTATTGTGTTGCTGCTGGGCCCACCTAAGCCAGGAAAGAGGATGCTGCCTTAGCCAGCAGGTGTGTGTTTTCACCTCTCAGTGATGCTTCCTGGGAACTGGAAGGTCCCCTTCCCAGCCATATTTCAGTGCTCTAGCATCCTGTCATGGGGAATGTTTTCCTCACCTCATCTTATCTGCTTGGCACTCATTCATCTAGCACCTTTTTAGATTCTGTGGAAATATCGCCTTCTCTATAGAGGCTTGCAGGCAAAGCCACCTCCTCACAAATGTCCACAGTGTTCCCGCTACAGTGGACTGTTCTTAGCTTCTCCACAATCCACACTGCTCTACACCTCTAGGTTTCCTATGTCTGTAATCCCACTATGCTTCCTGGAAATGCTGATGCTTCAAGTCCAAGTTCAGATGTCACCTCCTCTGGGAATCCTCCCTTGACCTCTCAGTGCAGAGTCCCAACCCAAGATCCCAGGCCAGCTTGTCTTGGCTGCTATTGCACATTTTCTGTTGCATGATGACTGCTTGTTAGCACATGCAAGGAGTGCTCATATAGTAGCTTGAGTTGTTTTGAGTGATGAGATGTCCCTCGAGAGCTCCACAGGACAGGGCCCCCACCTTAACTGAAACCTGACTCTCCCTTGGGGATTTCTTTTCTCCTCTGCCACCTCAAGTGAATGTAGCGCTCTCTTCTGTCCCCATACTCCAGTTCTCCACAGAGCTCCAGGTCCCTGTCCCTGGCCTTCAGCAGAGGCTCTTGGAGTCTGTGGCATCTTCTCCTCCGCCCTTCACCTGCTCTCGCTCTGGCATTTGCTGGCTCAGGGGCTTGCTCTCCACCCAAAGTCCTGCTGTTTCTCTGGGAGATTTTAATGTCTCAGGAATGAGTGGCTAAACTTCCTGGCCTCTCTAGCATGTGGAATACTGGTTAAATGTCATGACTTTGGGATCAGAAAGATGTGGAATTAAATCCCATCTCAGAAATGTCCTAGGTGAACCTGGCATACCAACTTTCTAAGCATCAGCTCTCCATCTGGAAATTAGAGATAATATTAAAGCCTACCTCATTATCCTGTTGTGAGGATTAAATTACATAATATATGTAAATTTCTTAACACTCTTTGGGGCAGACAATAAGGGCAAAATCAACCACTCACTGCAGATGCTTCTCTACAGCCCTGGCTTCACTCTATCTTGCCACAGAGTCTCCTTTCATTTCCCCTCCCATGATGTCCCTGGGTATTTACCCTAACCTTAACCCAATCCCAAACTCAGAGCACTCCACCCTGACAAGCATGTACATTCAGATCTGTTCTTTCTGATCATAGCAGCTGCATTTTTTAAAAAATTTAATTGAATTTAATTTTCAGTTCCGGTATTTTAGCGTCCTCTTTCCCTTCCACACCACCTCTTTTTACTTTAATATCACAGACACCTCCAGCCCCCACTTCCCTCGTCCTCCTCCAGCTTATCACGATTCAGCTCTTCAGCCAGCATCCGGTAATTACCCTAATTCATACAGTGAGCTCTCTCCACTCCATTCCTGCTGTAGATCCTCTGGAATCCAAGCCACAGCCCAGCGACCTGCCCGTATCTGTCATATCAAGCCATCAGCCTGTCCCTGATCACCTGTTCTTCTACACCAGTCCAGGTTTCCCATTTTCCTCAATCTCTGATTCCAAATCTTCCTCTCTAGCAGTAAAGCCTTCCTCAGGACCTCCCTGTTCTTTCTTCCCTCCCTCTCTTTTTCTGTACTCTCACTCTTTCTGGTTCCTTCAGTTTATAAATAGGCTCAATTTGCTTCAATCCTGGAACGTCCATCTTCCACCTCTGGAGCTTCGCCTAATAACTATATTATAAAATTTATTATAAATTCCAAAATAAAATTTACTATAAATTTCAAAATAAAATTTACTATAAATTTCAAAATAAAATTTACTATAAATTTCTAAATAAAATTTACTATAAATTTCTAAATAAAATTTACTATAAATTTCTAAATAAAATTTACGATAAATTTCAAAATAAAATTTACGATAAATTTCAAAATAGAATTTACTATAAATTTCTAAATAGAATTTACTATAAATTTCAAAATAGAATTTACTATAAATTTCTAAATAGAATTTACTATAAATTTCTAAATAGAATTTACTATAAATTTCTAAATAGAATTTACTATAAATTTCTAAATAGAATTTACTATAAATTTCTAAATAGAATTTACTATAAATTTCTAAATAGAATTTACTATAAATTTCTAAATAGAATTTACTATAAATTTCTAAATAGAATTTACTATAAATTTCTAAATAGAATTTACTATAAATTTCTAAATAGAATTTACTGTAAATTTCTAAATAGAATGTACTGTAAATTTCTAAATAGAATGTACTGTAAATTTCTAAATAGAATGTACTGTAAATTTCTAAATAGAATGTACTGTAAATTTCTAAATAGAATGTACTGTAAATTTCTAAATAGAATGTACTGTAAATTTCTAAATAGAATGTACTGTAAATTTCTAAATAGAATGTACTGTAAATTTCTAAATAGAATGTACTGTAAATTTCTAAATAGAATGTACTGTAAATTTCTAAATAGAATGTACTGTAAATTTCTAAATAGAATTTACTATAAATTTCTAAATAGAATTTACTATAAATTTCTAAATAGAATTTACTATAAATTTCTAAATAAAATTTATTATAAATTTTTAAATATTATAAATTTTTCCATAAAAGCTGAGACTTTGTGACAACTTCAGGAAGGAGAAAACAGAGTTAGAGAGAAGACTGAGTCGTGTCACTGCTCAGACCTACAGCAAGTATAAAATGAAGAAAGGAGCTTACATAACATGATAGAACTCAATAGATTTTATAAATGAAGACAATGATCCAGGGAGAACCAGGGATTTATCCAATTTTACACAGCAGGTTCCTCTGTGAGGAAACTAAATCAACAATTAAATCTCTTCCTGTAAAGAAAAGTTTAGGCCCCCCCAATTATTTTATAGCTAAGTACTCGAGAAGTAGATATTATTCATATTATATAAAATATTTCAAAAAAGTGAAAAAGAGAGTGTTGGTATAACTTTGATTCTACAACCAAGCAAGATTAGTAGAGTCAAGGAAAATTGTATTTGAATCTCATTCATAAACATAATATAACATTTCTAAATAAAACTGGCAGTGTAAATGGAAGAGTGTTTGCAAAAAGAAGGTGAATAATGACCAATGGATGTTTATTCCAGGAATACAAATTTACATCAATATAATAAAACATATTAATGTAATCTACTCTATTCACGGAAGTGAAAAGGAAAAATCACCTCCTTATCTTAATAGATGTAGAAAAGAATGGTAAAATTTCAATAATCATTTGATACTAAAAAGTTTAGTAATATAAGAATAAAAGAAAACTTTCTTCAATCATTTATGGGTATCTACAGGTAAAATAATGGAATGATATATACAACATTGAATTGTTTAAAAGCATTCTCTTTAAAATAAAGATCAATGGGAGACTGCTCACTGTCATCTCCTGCATTCTATGTTCAGCCAGGGACCTATGACATGAAAGACAAATCATTTGCATAAAATATGAAAAGAAACAATCAAAACTACCATTATTCCCAGCTAACACAACTGTCTGCATAAGAAATCAAATGAATCTATAGAAAAATTATTGGAATTAGTAACAGATCATAAGAATATGGCTGTCATGGTCTGAATGCCTTTGTCCTCCCTAAATTCATATGTTGAAACCTAATCCCCAAGGGTGCTGTTAAGAGAAGGGTCTTTGGGAGGTGATTAGGATATAAATGAAATTAGTGCCCTTATAAAAGAGGCTCAAGGGAGCTTGTTTTCCCTTCCGCTATGATAGGATGCAGTAAGAAGAGGTTTCTTTATAAAGAGACCAGGCCCCCAGCCCCCACCAGACACCACATCTTCCAGCACCTTGATCTTGAACTTCCAAGCCTCCAGATATAAATTTCTGTTGTTTATAAGCTGCCAATTTCTGTTGATTATAAGCTACCAATTTTATGATATTTTGTTATATCAGTCCAAACGGACTAAGCAATAAATATTTTTTTAGAAAACTAGTGTAAGTTCTTAAGATATGTCTCTCTGGAAGATTTATAGGGTAAAGATGACAGGTGTGGGGGCCAGGTGGGAGGTGGCTGTGCAGGTGGTGAAGTGAGCTATTTGGGGAAGGTTTTTGAGGTGCCACTGAAGGGCGTAACTGTTGCAAGTTGTGAGGCAGGAGAGGGGTGCTCCTATATTTTGGCCTGAGCACTGGGTTGGGCATTGAGACATTCGCTGAATCATAGAAGCTTTGAGTGAGGGGGATGTTGGGAAGTGGTCTGCTATGCTTTAGCTATGCTTTAGAACGGTTACTTTGGGACACCTGACGATTCCTAACAGGACCTCCAGGGAGTTGGTTATACATATGTAGATATCAGGGAGAAGACCCAGCTAACCATGTAAATTTCCGTTTTTAGCATAGACATGGTGCAATGGTCTGGATTGGGGGCCCCCCATCAAATTCTTATGTTGAATCCTAGTCCTCAGTGGGAGGATATTTGGAGATGAGGTCCCTGGAAAGTGATTTGTTCATGAAGATGGAGGCCTCATGAATGGCATTTAGTGCCCTGGTGAAAGAGGCCCAAGAGAGCAGCCTTGCCTCCCTCCTCCATATGAGGTTACAGTGAGAAGATGGCTCTCACCAGACACCAAATCTGCTCACCTCTTGATCGTGAATTTCTCAGACTCTGGAACTAAAAGACATACATTTCTATTGTTTATAAGCCACCCAGTTTATGACATTTTTGTACAGCAGCCTAAACAAACTGAGTAGACAGTAAAAGCCAATGCTATAGTCAGTTGCATTTCTACCTACTGATGGATAAAAAATACCTTTAAAATAGCCAGGCCAGGGCTGGATGCAGTGGCTCACTCCTGTAATCCCAGCACTTTGGGAGGCTGAGGCGGGTGGATCACGAGGTCAGGAAATCAAGGCCATCCTGGCCAACATGGTGAAACCCTGTCTCTACTAAAAATACAAAAATTAGCTGGGCGTGGTGGTGCATGCCTGTAATCCCAGCTGCTTGGGAGGCTGAGGCAGGAGAATCGCTTGAACCAGGGAGTGGGAGGTTGCAGTGAGCCGAGATGATGCTACTGCACTCCGGCCTGGTGACAGAGTGAGACTCCATCTCAAAAATAAATAAATAAATAAACAAATAAACAAATAAATAAATAAATAACTAGGCTGGGCAAGGTGACTCATGCCTTTAATCTCAGTACTTTGGGAGGCCGAGGCAGGCGGACTGCTTGAGTACAGGAGTTGGAGACCAGCCTACGCAACATGGCGGAACCCCATCTCTACTAAAAACACAATAAAATTAGCTGGGTATGGTGGCACATGCCCGTAGTCCCAGCTACTTGGGAGGCTGAAGTGGGAGAATCATCTGATTTCAGGAAATGGAGGCTGCAGTGAGCTGTGATCACATCACTGCCCTCCAGCCTGTGCAGAGTGAGACCCTGTCTCATAAAATAAAATAGCCACAAAAAACATGGTACCTAGGTCTAAATGGAATACAATGTTTTCAAGTGGTTTAAGAAGAAAATTATAAACTTTTATTGCATTAGAAGATTGAAATAAATGTATCCTCATTTTTGTAAATGTGTTAGTAACCCCCAAATTGCTCTCTGTAATTATTAGAAATCTCAAAAAAGAACCCTAAATAGTGTTGTTATGAAACTTAGCAAAGCTTATTCTAAAGTTTAAAGGAAAAACACATTTTTGTCCTGTTCCTTCCAGAATCCTGCAGTGGTGTGTTGTCAGGAATCACTGACATACCTGAATAAATTCTTCCTGAAGAAGAACCAGATGAGTGACAGTACAGTAGGAAATAACAAGATTCATTGCAAAACTATAGTATTATGAACAGTAACATATTGTTTATAAGAGGGGAAACAAATTACACTAATGGAGCGAAATCAAGATCCCAGAGCCAGACCCACTACACTAATGGAACAAAACAGAGAGCCCAGAGCCAGACCCTCCTTGTATGCAAACCTCGTCTGTCATAGAGTTGGTGTGGCCGGTTACTCAGGGGAGCATGGCCTGGACAATGAATGGTGCTGAGTCATTGGATAGAAGAAGTAAAAATCAAAGTCCTATAATTAAAAAATAACATAGGGGAGGATCTTAATGGCTTTCATGATAAGGAAGTGTTCTTAAAAAGCAACACAAAAGCAAAGATAATGAAAAATATAAAGATCAACATATTAACACAAAGTTCTATTCATCTGAAGACATCACGGAAATGTGGATAAACAAGAACCACGCATCGTGAGAAGGTATTTGAACACATAAAACCTAAAAAATACTATGACTACGTAAAACACTCCTACAAACTCATAAGAAAAAGATAAATGACCCAGTGATAAACATCAGCAAAACAGCAAGCATTTCAGAGTACAGGAAACATGAATGGCCAGTAAGCACAAAAGGAGACCTGAATATCACTTACAATCAGAAACATGCAAAGAAAAACCATTTCTGCACAAAAGGCCATTTCCAGCTCATTAGACTGGCAAAATCAGTCTGACCGTATCAGGTATTAGGAAGACATGTAGCCATGGGAACTTGTGCCCCCTGCTGATGCGAGTTTAAAATGATACAATCCTTTCAGAAAATAATGTGGGACTACCTGTACATTGGAACAGGTATGTACTCTATAATTCAGCAATTGTCCTCTTAAATGCATAGAGAAAACAGGCATAAGTGTACCAAGAGGTGAATACATTAATAGTCATAGCACCCTTGTTGGAAATGTGCATGCTCAGACACACACACACACACACACTCTCTCACACACACTCTCACACACACACACTCACACACACTCACCCTCACACACACACACCCTCCATACTCAGAAGAAACTGAATATAGCTGTGGAATCTCATAAATTCTGGTTTATTCTTATAATGGAATATTATTCAGCAATAGCAATGAGTGAATTTAGAGTTACTACATCAACATGTCTAGCACCAAAAGAAAACATGTTCAGAAAAAAAAATTAACAAGCCTCAGAAGAATACAAATAACTTACTTCCTTTGACTAAAATAACTAAACAACCATTTTATGTGATATATACGTATGGAAAAATGTAAAACATGGAACTTAATAACACAAAATTGAGAAATGTCACCTGAAGGGGGAGAGAGATGGGAATGGGATCAGGAAAGGGCACACAGGACACTGCATAGCTACAGACTCTGATCTCGTCCTGAGACTAGATTGGGTGTACTAGGTTTTAATATTGTTACAATGAAGATGTATGTGCCATCTCTGTTTATCTATGTCTCTCTCTCCCATATATCTATATATATATAGAGAGAGAGAGAGTTACATATATAACTATTTTATCTGTTTGATCCATTTCATTAAAAAATTTTAGTTTTGAAATTAAGTTTAAAATGTTTATTTAAGAATACCTTAAAACAATAGGAGATGTGTTTAATTACATTCAATTAAGGGAGACAGCATTGATATTGAATAAGAGTAATATATTTGAGCTGAGTTTCTTGTTGAACTTGTACTTTTTTCATCTAAGGCAACAAATGTTTGCATGGAATGGAATGCATGTCTGATGACACATTAAATGTCAAAATTAGAAGGGAACTTAGTGCTTCTCTTATGAATACTGTCCCTTATATGGATGAGAAACTGAGAGAATCCACATGATTTTTCCAAGGTCACTGAGCTGATTACTAGCAGTTCTCAGTGCTAGAGCCATGCTAAGGGTTTCCTGTCTACAGTATTCTCAGGAGGTTATTGCCTGGTCACTGAGTCTTTTATAGGTGAGCCACAAGGTGCTAGTGGCTGAGGAAGCAACACGAGATGGTAGGAGCCTGAAAGGAATGGGCCGAAGATGTACTGGATGCCCATTAGGGGCCAGACCACATGCTGAGCCCCAGCTTGCACACTGTGGTGCCATTGAATCCCCCAGTGCACCCAGCAAGGGCGGTGCACCTACTCTATTACACAGAGGGGGGAAAAGTCTCAGAGCAAACACACATAGCAACTTTGTGCTGAAGACAAATTGCTCCCCCTTTATAATTCACCAAGGGCAGGCCTTGGAACAGGGCCTGGAGTTTCTGCAGACAGGAATGATATTGAAGACTTAAACACTTTGATCATGAGAAGAGAGAATGCCCTGGACAACTCCCAAGGCTGTGTCCTTTATAAAAGGAAGAATTTGTTCCCAAAGTACTATAGCCATTTAATAATTCACCAACTTAAAAGGATGAATATGTACATATATATTCATCATTTCAACTCAATAAAGAAAACATATATATGTGTAACTTTAATATATACACATCTTCTTTATTGGCTTGAAAAATAATATCATTGTTTGACCATTTACTAAGGACATTTGCTTTTAATGTCATTAGGCTATCAACTCAATAGACATCCTCACCCCCTTTTCTTCAAAGTTGCTGATGTTCTCAAAGACACAAATGATTTATTTGTTACCAACTGACCTTTTTTCTTCAGTAATGAATCAAGCTCTTAGCGGTAAAGAAATGGGCATGATTAAGTGTGATAAGTAAACACAACATAATGTGCCCCCAATTCTATCAATCATTCATTACTCAAACCTTTACTGGGGCTTCCCAGAGGAGAAAATCCTGGAACTAGACTGCTAGGGTCAAATTGCATCTCTGCCACTTTCTAGCTTGGAGAAGTGCTATTAGCCAGCTATGCCGGTTTCCTTATCCATGAAAACTCTGGATAATAACAGCACCAATCTTGTGGTATGGACATGCGAAGTCTTGGTGTCATTTTCAACGTGATTGTCTACTGGTTTGGAAATCTGTGACTCTCTACCTAGATTACTCAGAATTGGCAAGTGTATGCTACATAAGCAGATAAGCCCTGACATCTCAGGGATGTGAAATTGAAATGAGACTTAACTTCTTGCCCTGATGTGGGTCAGGCGATTGTCACTAGGAGCCTCAGAGGTAACTTCAGGGGCCTGACCTATCTCTATTTTGAAATTTGCTGTTTTATTTTGTTGCTGTTGTTGTATATTTCTTTTTTTGTTTTCATTTGCAGAGATAGAAGAGAGGGTGTGTGTGTGTGTGTGTGTGTGTGTGTGTGTCTCATGCCCACTATTTCCTCACACAAACATGTCTGCTCATTTGACCACTGACTATTGGGGAGTCATGCAGTTCCCATCTGGCTACAAGGAGGGCTGGCAAATGCAGGTGGTGGTTCCGCTGAATTAGAGTATCTGCCATTACTGAGAACATGCCAGAGGTTAGACCTTTTTCATATAATGATTAATTCTCATGTAAAGCAGCAGAGGAGGAAGCTGAAGTTTAGGGAGATTTTATATCATGCACAAGGTCATACAGGTAGAGAGGCTAAAGTTGGGGTCCCACTGGGTCCCTTTGATTCTACTGCCCATGTGCTTTCTTTAATTTAATTAATTAGGCACGACCAACTCCATATCCCCATTGCACTGAAGGAGGTAAACCACTGCCAAGTTCTGCTCATGTGTGATTCTCAAAAGTAGGCATCCCTCAAGAGTGGTCAAGGCAGGTGCCCGCCAAAATGCAGACAGAGTTATGGTGCTGCTGTCTAAAATATGGGAAATCTTGTGCACAGCCAGAATATGTTAAGATGTTCATTTATATTGAACTTTGTCTTAAAAAGGAAAATGGTTTAGTTTCACGGATGTTTAACATAAACATTGACAGCAGCACCATAACTCTGTCTGCATTTTGGCGTGCACCTGCCTTGCCCACTCTTGAGGGATGCCTACTTTTGAGAATCACACATGAGCAGAACTTGGCAGTGGTTTACCTCCTTCAGTGCAATGGGGATATGGAGTTGCTCATGCCTAATTAATTAAATTAAAGATCATAAAAATGCTATAATTAAGCTAATCCCTGCAAAGTGGACAAATGGTTTAAAAAGACCCCTGCAAACAAATGAAATAAAACACACACACATACACACACACACACACACACACACACACACGCACAGAGATTTAAAAAGAATGCACAATGCACATGGGCCGGGTGCAGTGGCTCAAGCCTGTAATCCCAGCACTTTGGGAGGCCCAGGCGGGCGGATCACGAGGTCAGGAGTTCAAGACCAGCGTGGCCAACATGGTGAAATGCTGTCTTTACTAAAAATGCAAAAATTAGCCAGGAATGGTGGCAGGCACCTGTAATCCCAGCTACTTGGGAAGCTGAAGTAAGAGAATCACTTGAACTCAGAAGGCGGAGGTTGCAGTGAGCCGAGATCGTGCCATTGCACTCCAGCCTGGCCGACAAGAGCAAGACTGCCTAAAAAAAAAACACAAAAAGAAAAAAAGAATGCACATGTAATGGAAACACAAGTGAACAGAAAGAAAAAGTCAAGCAAACACATCTGTCAGGAAAGCCTTTGCCAGCCCAAACTACAATTGAAAAGTGTTGATTCAATTATATCTACGAATATTGGCCCCTTTTCTGGTTGGGGGGAGGTCTTGCTGTATCACCCAGGCTGAAGTGCGGTGGTTCTATCACAGCTCATTGCAGTCTCAAGCTCCTGTGCTCAAGAGATCCTCTCTCCTAAGACTTCCAAGTCGTTGGGACTATAGGTAGCCACCATCATACCTAGCTAATTTGTTTTTGTTTTTGTTTTTTGTAGAAACTAGGGTCTTGCTATATTGCCCAGGCTGGTCTCAAACTCCTGACTTCAAGTGATCCTCGCTTCTCAGCCTCTTAAATTGCTTTGATAACAGGTGCGACCCATGGCACCCAGCTGATACTGGCCTATTTGAAAATATCAGTAAATTTATTTAAGTTGGTTTTATATTCATTATCTTTTACAGTAAACGATAATGCCCTAAATCTATTTTTCAGATTAGTGGTTCTCAATTTTGCTCCCCAGAGACATTGCCAATGTCTAGATACCATTTTGTTCATTGCAATTTAGGGTGAGGGAAGGTGCTACTGTTGGGCAGAGGTCAGGGAGTTTTTCAACATCCTGCAATGCATGGGGAAGCCCCCTCTGGAAGAGAATCACTGGGTCTCAACTGTCAGTAATGCTGAGGTTGAGAAACACTGTGTTAGATAATGATAGTAAGACACCTGTATAACTTATAAATGTAAACCACACAGGAAATGGAAGCCAAGCTCGAACAGAGGATGTAGGTGGTGATGTTTAGTGGGAGTAAACAGGGACTGGCTGTTCAAATCTAGGCTAGGTAAATTTTGTCAAGTTCCACACCTTTGCCTGTGTTTCCTCATAACAGGCTTGTTGACCCTATGAAAGATGAAATGAGTTCCACACAAACTGTTTAGAATAGTGTCTGGTTTCCGGTAAGAACACTGCTGCCTGAGAGTTCGGCTGTGGTCACCGTTATATGTGCCCCCAAATAAAGCACTGATAGAAAGAAGTGATAAACATGGGAATGCCTCTGGGCTGAACTGCTGACGAAGTATTTTCATTGAAGACCTTCCCCGAAGCATAACGAAGTCAGCCTTCTCTTAATTTCCCTTCTCACCCTCCTGTGCCAATCAAGCTGGTTCTTAGGTGAACCAATCCCTCATTTCATCAGTTAATAAAATTAAACGCAATAATTGAATGGCTATCATAACTACATTGATGTTTAAAAAAACTTTTGATTTTTGGTTGGCTGCCACAAGTCAAATACATGATGTATTAGGCCATTTCACATTGCTGATAAAGACATATGCAAGACTGGGTAATTTATAAAGAAAAAGAGGTTTAATGGACTCACAGTTCCACGTAGCTGGGGAGGCCTCACATTCATGGTGGAAGATGAAAGGCACATCTTACATGGCAGCAGGCCAGAGAGAATGAGACTCAAGTGAAAGGGGTAACCCCTTATAAATCCGTTAGATCTCGTGAGACTTATTCACTATCATGAGAACAATATGCGGGAAAACCGCCCCCATGATTTAATTATCTCCCACTGGGTCTCTCCCACAACATGTGGGAATTATAGGAGCTACAATTCAAGATAAGATTTGGGGACATAGCCAAACCATATCACATGAGAAGAAAATCAACCTCAAATCTATTCAAATACTTTTTTTTTTTTTTGAGACAGAGTATCACCTTGTTGTCCAGGCTGAAGTGCAATGGTGCAATCTCCGCTCACTGCAACCTCCACCTCCTGGGTTCAAGTGATTCTCCTGCCTCAGCCCCCCGAGAAGATGGGATTATAGGCGTGCACTGCCATGCCCAGATATATATATATTTTTTTGCATTTTTCATTGAGACAGGGTTTTACCATGTTGGCCAGGCTGGTCCTGAACTCCTGACCTCAGATGATCCACCCACCTCAGCCTTCCAAAGTGTTGGGATTACAGGCGTGAGACACCGCGCCCGGCCTCAAATAACATTTTTGACACGTACTGAGAACATCCTCTGTATATTCCAAACACTGTGCTATAATTTGAGTAAAGAAAGATAAAAAGACACAGGCCCCTTTTAAAATAACTTAATTCAAAAACTTCTCTGTCTAGTGTGGGAAATCTATTTTTATATTAAATAATTAGATTACAGGCTCTGACTATGTGTGAGGTTCAGAGGCAGCTCCATGGAAGAAGGGATTAACTCTAAGGTAGGTCTGAGAAGCTTTCAGGAAGGAAGTAATAAGGAGACAGAGGTTTGAAGGATGAGTAAGAATTCATGGATGTTCTAGACATGGTGAGGCTTTCTGTGAAGTACAAACACTTGCGTGCTGCTGGACCAAACAGAGCAGGAGTCAGACCTTAGCTACCCCTGAAGGCCAGACTCTGGGGCATGGAACTTATTCTGGAAGTCCAGAGTCACTCCTGAAGGATCTTAAGAGGAAGAGGATGGGATCAAAGTTGCATTTTTAAAAGGTCCACAGGATGTATACAGAAGAGTATTAAAGGGGACAACACAAGATTTGGAGAGATCAGATAAGAAATTATTTCAGATAAGAAGCAGGATGATCCTGGGTCAAGGTGTGGCTAGATAAGAAAGTATAACTAATAAACATGGCACCCAGACACCTCTTCTATTTCTTCAACTCATCTCAGTATTGAAAAAGATCATAATAACAGCTCACGCCTATATAGCCCTTCCTTGGTCTGAGGCAGGGTTCTAAGCTTCAATCCATTTGCATCCATATGTGTTCATCCATTTAATCTTCACAAAAAAGCTATGAGGTCCATTTTATTATTATCCTTGTTTTAGAGAAATGGGAACTGAGATGCAATTAGGTCACACTGCATCTTTAAGGACAACAGGAAGACAGCAGCGAAGCCAGGGTTCCAGGCCTGGCAAATTGTTTCCTCTGTGTCCTTCTATTAGCGGGAAGTGAAGTTGCTCCCTCTTGGGGTCTGTTCTTCCCGAATTGTCCTCAATCTGCCGGGGTTTGCACACAGTCCAGTCCCCAGTGAAGCTGCTCGGACTTTCTCTCCGATATGTAGAGCTGTGGAGTCTGATTAGCATTTTAGGACAGTTGCTTCTTGCTGCCACAGGATGTCACCATTGAAAACCTGCCTTCTGCAGGAAGAAATGCTGGCCCACTTGGCTGTGATCCCTTGCTCACCCTGAAGGGGCTCAAGCCCCTGTGGTCCCTATGAGGGAGGACAACCTCACACCACACCCTTGAACCCCACTCAGCCAAAGCATCTCAGGGGAGCTCCCCAGACTGTACCTCTCAGCACTCAATTCTTTCAAGTGGGCTCACCTTCCACCTGCAGCAGAACCAGGGCCTGGATTTGGCTTGTATCCATCTCAGAATCAATGTCCATCTGTCCTATCTGTAACTGCTCATCCCAAAACACCATTTTTCTTTAAAGACATGTCATCACTCATGACCCCTTTTTGAAGAAGATTTTAAAAAATCTCTCAGGGAGCCCCTGTCATAGATGACTCTGAGAGCTATTTACATGGTGGAATTGGCAGACGTTGGCAATTAATTCGGTTGAGGGAGATGAGAAGAGTCGAGAGAACGGGAGAGAGGGAGAGGTTAGGAAGCCTAGGACGATGGTAGGTTTCTGGCTTCTGTGATTTGTTGGGCAATGGGACATTTTCTTGGTGGGAGATAACATTGGAGGGCTATTGCTGCTTTTGAGTCAGTTCCACCAAGGCCCGACCTGGGCAGTGGTAGAGGCTTTCCCTTCCAGACCTCCCCCAGCCCCCAGCTGTTCAGGGCCTTACCTTGCACAAGGCCCATTCATTAAGAGGACAGTGGGTAAGGGGATCTCGGGGCCAACAGTGCATCACTGCAGCTGATTGATTAATGTCATGCTGGGCAGTCCACGGGCACAGTTTGAAGAAGACTTTGCAGTCATAATTCATAACACTATTTTACCACATGGGGGACAAGGATTGGGGGCATCTCTTGCGACATAGGGTCTCACTGGCACATGTTGCCTGTTGCCTTTGAGGTTATTTCAAGATTCACTGAGATTCTAGTCACGGATTATATATACAGATTATGTGTATACGTATATATACACACACACATACACATATACACACATACGTATGTGTGTGTTTATATATATGCGCATACACACTTATATATATGTGCAATTTCTTTTTGGCTTAAACATCAAAATGTTTTATAAAAGTGTATGTTGAGGTCAAGTGCAGTGGCTCCCACCTATAATCCCAGCAAGGCTGAGGCAGGAGGATCATTTGAGCCCAGGAGTTTGAGACTAGCCTGGGCAACATAGTCAGACCCCATCTCTACAAAAAATAAAAACCTTACCCAGGCATGGTAGTCCTACCTACTTGGAGGGGCTGAGGTGGGAAGATTGCTTGTGCCCAGGAGTTAAAGGCTGCAGTGAGTTAAGATTGTGCCACTGCACTCTAGCCTGGGTAACAAAGTAAGACCCTGTCTCAAGAAACAAAAAAATAGTGTATGTCAAAATTCTCACTCTCACTCTAACCTCGTCAACCTAGTTCTTCCACCCATCTTCACCCTCATAGCTAATAGCTACTTCTCCAAGTTTCTTACATAGCCTTCTAGCGTCTTTTTATGCCAATGCAAGCAACACAAATATGTTTATCTGTCTCCTTGTTTCACAACAGTTGTCTTATTTTAATATTATCTTATTTTATCTGTTCTGCACTTTGCTTTTTCACTTAATACATCATGGAGCTGTTTTATCCAGACAATACATCCAATACAAGTAAATCCTATGCTCCTGGCATATCTCTACTGCTGGGGACTAGAAAATGCAGAGGAAAATAAGTGCTTGCATTGACTTTCAAAAATAAGGTTGCATAAAAACGCAATGTCAATAGCAAAATAAATGCCATATGGTTATGAACACATTTAAGAGACAAATATTGTAAAAGAAAAGCACCCATTTTCTCTATTGAGAAATTCATATTTATTTGCCATTCACCAAACATTTACTGAGGGTATGCATTGCCCTGGGCTTGCTGTGGGGAGGACAAGCAGGGTAGATAGCTCAGAGCCTCCATCTGCCCAGGCCCACTATGTCAACAGCCTCCTTAGGACACCCCTTTCTGCAGCCTTAATCCCCACCCTAGCCAGCACCACACACACTTCAACTAAGGTGACCTTCCCTTCATTCCCACCCAGCCTTTCTCCTGCTTAAACTGCTTCACTGCCCTCCTCCCCACCACCTTCCCCATTCCCCTCCCGTCCTAAGGGTCACATTGTCAAATTCCAACCCCTTCACTTGGATCGCAAGGCCTTTGGTGTGCAGTGCCTGCCCTGTAAACCTCACCACTGGCCTGCCTCACCTCTCCTTGCCTGCTGCTGCTAGGTTCCAGCTGTTCTGTCCTGCCTCCAGGCCTCTGTACCCTGCTCCTCTTGTCCTGGAAAGAGCAGTCTTCTCCACCCTTCACCGCCCCACTCATTTGTTCTTATGCCTTTTTTTCAGGTATCTTTCCCCAGTTACTTGCCCCTGCCCCCAGCCTGACTGGGTTAGAGACTCCTCCTGCCAACTGCAATTGCCTGGTTCCATTCCCTGCTTCCTCCTGGGGTGTGAGTTAGTGCAGCCCAGTCTAATGGGGGACATAGTCATCCTCTAATGCCTGGTTCCATTCCCTGCCTCCTCCTGGGTGGAGTTAGTGCAGCCGAGTTTAGTGGACGGGTCACTGGGCTTCCGAGTCCCAGTCTTGGCTCCTTCTCTAAGGCTGTTTTGTCATCTGTCACAGGCATGCCACGAGAACTTGCCAGCACAGTGGTGGTGATAATTAGAGTTCCCAATGCCCCTTAAGAATGCTCAGTAGACGGGAGCTGGCTTAACCCTCCCCAATCTTCCTCTCCCTCCTCCGTGGACAGAATCTCACACGTCTGTGAACCCCCACGTTCAGCATGAAGTGAGGAGCCCATCGGATGACGGGCCGGCTGGCTGGTTGAAGGCCACTGCTGACTTCGCATTGGAGGTATGGGTTGCTCAGCGCTTTTACCCTTTCTCAGGCATCTACTTGTTGCCTGGGCTTCTCTTCCAAGTTCAACAGTCCCCTCCCGGCCAGTTCTCCGCCGCGCCCCGCCCCCGGGGATCTGCAGGGACCCTTTTTCTGCCCGAGGCCTGGGGTCTTGGCTCGAGAGGGCAGCCCCGCCGCGGGGACTGAGCATGCTCGCGCCGGTCAGGCTGGGAGGGCCGCACGCGGGGCCGCAGCCTGCGCCCTGGGCACCCGGGCGGCGGAGCGGGCGGGGTTTGGCCGCCGGGCGGCCCGCCCCGGGCTCCCATCAGGGCCTCGCGGCGGAGAGGGACCGAGGTGGGAGCGCGTGAGCCGCGCCGCCAGCCAGTCGCGCAGCGTCTACCCCCGCGGTGCGCAGCGGCTGCGGAGCGGAGCCAGCGGGAGCAGCAGGGCGGGCTCTCCCGGCCGCGAGGGCGCGCGGCGCGGCGCGGCGCGGAGGGTCTGGCCGCGTCCCGGCGGAGGAAGGAGAGGAGTGAGGGCGCCAGAGGTGAGCGCAGCCCGGGAGGCGCCAGCCCAGCGGCGCGGGCGCAGCCGCTCGGTCCTTGCTTTCTTGCGGCGCTGGCGGCTGCGTTCCCCCGACCGCGCTGACAGCCTCGCGTCCTGGCGCCCGCTCGCTGGGGCTGCCCGGAGGCCGCGGCCGGGCAGCTGTTGCACGGAGAGGGGGGCAGCTGCGGGGTTCTATAACCATAGCAACTGCATCAGCACCGGCGGCGGCGGGCGAGGGCAGCATCCGCTCGCTCCTCCTCCAGGCAGCCTCGCCGCGGGGACCCAACACCAGCTCGCAGGTGCTGCGGACTCCCCAGTCCGCCCGCCGCCGCCGCCGCAAGTGTTGGCTGCCAGAGACGGCGAAAGAGGAGAGAGAGGGACCCAGGAGCGCGGCCCCCGGGGGAGAGAGAGGGGAGCCCTGCAGTGGAGACAGGTAGGTGAGAGCGCTTCGGGGTCGGCAGCTGCAAAACTCTCTCGGTGGTAGTGACGCTTCTGCAAGCGTGGTTGCCAGTTGGATGGCTTTCTATCACGGAACAGCGATTCCGCCGCAAAATGTGGTTTATCTCCCTCGATTTTCCCCAGTCTCTCTGCCCTCCAGGTTTGCTGCACATCTGGACAGGTCTTGAGGGGATAAGAAGGGCCAGGGCTGTGAAAGGAGCGGAGAGGCTGGGTTAATGAGGGGTTCCCCCCAGGAGTCCCAGATGGAGGCTGAGGGGGCGCATGCAGACCTTGGCCATTGGGGTCCTTGGAGCCAGGGAACCCGGGGGCCAGGCTCAGGAGAAGACCGCACTGGGGTGGAGGGGACAGTGGCAGCGATTCCCTGTGATCCAGGAGAATGCACAGACCCGCTCTTCCTGTGGCTTGGCTGGGGACAGGGGTGTGCGGGGACACTGCAGCTCAGCTATGACATGGAAAGGGACCAGCTCTTGATCTGTAGAGCCAGCTTCAAGCCCAGTCACTGGAGGGGATGTTTAGACGAGGCAAGTAGTAACTGTTATTATTTTGGGACACAGCAGTATCATGTTATTGCCGTTGACTATTAGGGATAGGATGGGAATAGAAATAAAATTTTGAGCTAGCAGTCAAGACTATGCCCTCCCCTTCTCCCCACCTCATTTCTAGCTCCCCACCCCACTTTGCCAGCAAAACAAGAACCACATCGCTCATAGTGACAATCCTTGCTCCTTGGCCACTGGCAAACTATCTCGCTTTCAGACAGCTGGAGACACCGCTTCAGTTGTCCATTTGAACCAGGGGGCATTGTTTTCCATCAGGTTTTGATGCTCTTGATGTTAAGTGATATGTCAAAGCCGAGAGGCACCTGGGCTGTCCATACAGTGTGATGGACTGTTAACTACATCTGCAGGCTGGAGAGAGGGCCAGAGCTTGGGGAGTGATTACAAACTCAGATCAGCTGGGACCAGGGCCCCGGAAGAAGGAACATAGCATGTGAATAATTAGAGTCTGAAAGTTCGTGCATGTAGGTAAGTAGGTCTCTGAGTAATATCCAGGATAGGCAGCCATTGACTTTGAAAGGGCTCTTCCTTTATATCGTGGCCTCGGGGGACAGTCTAAGTCCCAGTTAAAAGGCTTTGTTCTTTAATTGGGCTTTTAATTTATGGTGTGGTTATGTTACCCAAGGGGATGTGATTTGGCCAACCTCTCATCTGGAGATTTATGTCATAATATGGATGATGTTATCAGAGCTTAGACAGATGGTTAGGTGTAGAGGAAAGTGGACCAGATTGGAGGGTCAGAAAACATGGATTTGAACTCTGATTTCCTCATGCACCTGCTGTGTGACCTTGAGTTGTTCCACCTCACTGAGGCTTCTTTCTCTCATCTGGAGAATGGGGATACTAACTAACAAGTCTTGCAGTTTACCAGGCTCAATCACAATCCAATGGGATGTGGAGAGGATGTTTGGGAAGGGCTTTTTAAAACCTAATGTCTTGTGCAAGTAAAAGGGATTATTGTTTTCTAAAGAATCTCTCTTCCTCAGATTGGCAAATCATTAAACATCCATCAACTATGAAAAGAGAGTGGAAATATTAGTCAGTGACTCACAGTGGAAACACTGTAGTCTGGTCCAAGATTCACTCCGGGCAACATAAAGAGGGCTTCTCAGGGGAAAATGCTGCATGCCATCCACCTTGCCTACAAGTGCTGAAGGTCAAGTGCTTTGCCATCAAATGCAGCACTCGTCTAGTTTGAAACAGTGAGGCCTGGTCACAACAGGGATGGATTAAGTTTTTTTTTTTTTTTTTTTTTTTTTTTTTTTTTTTTTTTTTTTTACAGTGTAAACAGAGATTTACACAGAGTAGGGACTCATTTAACTGTTCACCTCGGGTTGTGGGTTTCTCGTGGGCAAGATTACTTTCATCCAACTCTGCTCTGTAATGTCAGGTGTTTACCAAATATTTGCTCAATTTGACTGAAATTGACTGAATGCTGACAGCTTGATTTTATTGCTGAAGGAATTATAATTTCTGGAAGGAACCAAGACTATCTTATACTATTCTCTGCTCTTTTATGCTCCTGATTTTGCTCATGGTGGTGTCCCTGCCTAGAATAACAATTTCTCACTTCTTTCTTCCTTTAACAACCCAATTCAAATGCCCCTTCCTATAGGAAGCTTTCCCAGATTCTCTCATGTGCTCCCACAACACTCTGGACCTGCTTTGTGATGGACTGTGCTGTGTCATCGCTTGCACACATACCTGTCCTTTCTGTTGATCTGATGCTTCCCAATGATAGGTGCCTCTCCCTATCTGAGTTTGGTTGTGGCTGCAGCACCTGGTGCAGCCATGGCCATGATGAATGGTTGTTGAATGAGTGAATGAGCCTTACTTCTAACATGACCACCTGTGCAGACATAGGCTGCAGAAAGGCCATTCCTGGCTGCTTTCACCATCTCGGTCTGTGTGGCAAGCCTGAAGGATGCTCCATGGCTTGTTGTGCATTATTTAGGGTCAACCCACTGAGGCAAAGTGAAGGAGAACAGAAGCACATATTTTGCTTTAAAATGCTCATTTTTTTTCAAGTGGGCACTTTAGGATAACTGAAATCTGATGTTGAATGGCCTTCATGTAACATTTGCTGAAAACATCTGATGGAATATTTTAAACTTGAAATATCTTTCTCTCGCTTCAATTTCTTTCCTTGATTTCAGCTCCAGCATAGTAAAAAAGCACAAGCACTGGGATTTCATCTCCAGTATAGTAAAAAAGCACAAGCATTGGATTAAGATAGCCTAGATTTAATCTCAGTTCTCAGGGTACCTGGAACTAGTGCACTTGATTGTCTTGTGCCTCAGTTTCCTCATTCATAAAGTGTGGATGTGAATACCCATCTCACAGGGATGTCGAGTTTTGGAGCGAATTAATAGCTGTGCCATAAAAGTAGTTCATTAACTGTAAAATATTAATACTCTAAGTAAATTTGTTCTTTTCCTTAATTTTCGTCCTAGAAAATGAGAAAATCCTTGTCTAATTTCACAGCATCACATGGGCTTCAAATGCTGGCTCCTTCACTTACTAGCTCTGTGTGACCTTCAGTAAATCATTTTGCTCCCCCAGCCATCTGCCTTATCTGCATAGCATTGTAATGATAGCCACCTTTCAGGATAGATAGGGAAATGCACAGAAAGAAAAATGCCATGCCAGATACTCAATACGTAATATCTGTAATTTGCAAATGATAGATGTAATTGCCAATAATAGAGGGTTCCAGAATTTTCTGAAATGCCCCAAATGAGTCTCCTCCCTCTATTTCACCTACAGTTCTACAAGAGAGGAAGAACTAAGAAGATGGTCATGGTCCCAACCACCAAGAACCTCCTTTGGTTAGACATGGGAGACACCAGGAGGGAGCAGAATGACCTAAAGATTTAGATTCAGGGACCGGGTCCTCACTCCAGATCTGATACTATTTGCAGAACTATTGATCTGGTCACGTTACCTTTCTTGACTCAGTGTTTTCTTCTGTAAAAAACCTGGGCGATGTCAATGGTCTTCTCTAGCTCTATTTCAATGCTCATATACACTAATCTGTGTTTCCCCTTACAAAGTTTACATCTGTAGCCCTCAGGCCGTTTTGTGGTGGTTGTTATTGTTGGGACTCACAGCTTACCCAAAACTCTACATTTCAATGCATTATATACCCATAGCCCTACCACCAAATTTTTCTTATTTTTGCATTTTCCTTAGTTTAGAAAGTCAAGTCTGGGTGCGGTGGCTTATGCTTGTAATCCCAGCACTTCGGGAGGCTGAGGCGGGTGGATCACAAGGTCAGGAGTTCAAGACCAGCCTGTCCAATATGATGAAACCCTGTCTCTACTAAAAAATACAAAAATTAGCCGAGCGTGGTGGCACATGCCTGTAATCCCAGCTACTTGGGAGGCTGAGGCAAGAGAATTGTTTGAACACAGGAGGCGGAGGTTGCGGTGGGCCAAGATCGTGCCATTGCACTCCAGCCTGGCCGAGAACAGCAAGACTCTGTCTCTTGAGCCAAGATTGCACCACTGTACTACAGCCTGGGCAACAGAGTAAGACTCCAACTCAAAAAAAAAAAAAAAGAGTTAAAGAAAGAAAGTTAAAGTGCTCAAGATGACCCAGGGACTTAGGGAGTTGTTCAATACTGCTTGTCCCAGTCCAATTCTTATCCTACTCTAGGCAGGAGGTTCTGCTGCTTAGTCCAGTCTGGAAGATCTCCTTAATTCCAAATGCAGTAAATTGTGTGTGTAAAGTCTGATCTTACCTGAGAGAGCTGGCAGAGATTCATGGACATCGCTAATATCTGCTGAGCTACCCAGACACTGGGTGCTCAGAAATGTCAAATGTTTCTGCTCAAACATGAATAATTTCTAGGTGGCTGCACACCCATCTTAGGAGTGACTCGTGAGGGAGATTTTAGCATCACAAAGGAAAGTGGCACTGTAGGCCTGGGATCTGTGGCCCTCCCTCCACCTCCGGTGTGGATGGAGTGGTTCTGTGATGTGCCTGGTACAGGGCATTTGCATAAGTAGCCTGCCCTGCGTCACTCATCATGCCAGACTCTGAGAATCAACTGTAGACAACACAAGGTCCTTGCCTTTCAAGAGCTTAATATGTAGTTGGGGGATCAGGCATGGAAATTGGCAAGAACAAACCAGGCAATGCCGGGGGTCTGCGGGAACAAAGAGGAGCCTCCGACATATTTCCTAGGTGGTGGCTGTCAAGGATGCCTTCTTAGAGGAGAGAGAGTCTAAGCTGAGTCTGAAGGAATCTCCACATGCAGACCTGAGGGAAGGGCAATCAGAAAGGGAGAGCAACATGCAGAGACTTGGAGACAAGAAGTAGCAAGGAAGAGAAAGAAACCGCAGGGCTGGAACAAGAGGCCAAGCAAGGGGTGAGGTGGTGTCCATTGAGGCTTGGGAGATGGTAGGGTTACACGTTTGAGAGTTTTGCAAGCCAGTCTTTTCCTCTAACGGAAGGCCATGGGAAGTCACAGAAAGGTCTAGACCTGGGCAGGATGCTCTCCCCAGCTGCGATAGAGGGCAGGTTAGCGAGATCCAACAAAGATTTTATTGCCTCTTAGGAGGCTCTGCAGAGATGCTTGACTTCAGGTAATGAGAGGTGGGAAAAAGAGAAGGACAGAGAAGAAATAGTGTGAGAAGGAATAGTAGAGAGGAACAGAAGGAAGGTATCAGAGAAATGAACAGATTGCATCCTATCTCACAAAAATATCAGTGAGACATTCTAGGGACCTTTGACCATTGATAGGTCAAGAGGAAGGAGGGGTCATGGTTGATATTCAGGCTTTCTTTCCATCCTCCCACCATGAGAGAAGAAGGCAAGGACTAATAAACCAGGCTCTGAATTGACATCCCTGCCTCTATTCTGCTTCCCAGTGTCTACTCTGCACAAGGCAGCCAGAGAGATCTTTGTAAAACTAAAATCAGATTAAACTCTTTGCTCAAAGCCCTTTTGTGGTTTTCTAACTCAGAGTAAAATCTGAAGCATTTCCCATGACCTGCAACCTACACGACGTTCAGCCCCTGTTCCAACCCGGCTCACCACCTTGTGACCTGGTCTCCTCCACAGCCACTCACCTCTACCCACCCTGGCCTCCTGGCTGATCTTCAGCAGCACATGCTATTGCCTCCTCCTGGGACATTCTTCTCCCTGGTAATCACTGGGTGTCCCTACTTTATTCTGGCTGCAACTCAAATGTCACCTTAGCATGTCATTAGCCCACCCTTACCAGCTACTTCTACAATGACAGTCTCTTATTTTGATGTTTCTTTCTTTATAGTACTTATCAATATATTACATAGCTCACTGTTGAACTCCCACTGGTAGAACAAATCCTCTCATGTAATATGCACTCAGTAAATGTTTGCTGAATGAATGAGTGAACGTAGGATTGCCTCAGCGCCAGAGTAGATGCTGGTCCCAGCATTGACTGGGAATTAGAAAATGAGGAAACGATTGAGGGAGAAACAATGACATGTTCCAAATTGTGGGTTAGAATTAAGTGACTATTTCCTACATAGCTGCAATATTCCAGGCATTACTAGGCAATTGGATAGCAGGACTACCAAGATCAAATTTCTTATGAAACATTTCTTGGGACACAGAAAACTATAAATTTATTGTTAGAGGGGTCTCCAGCTAGACACTGGAGGGTGTGGGCCTGGTTGAGTTCTGCTGTTCACTTTCTTTGTCACTTTAGACATATTGTTTCCACCCCATTCTTTAAAGTCTTGCCCTATATTTTAATCGATGATATAGCTTTTGTTGTTGGGCTTTGTGATATAGGAAATATTTTTCTTTTCTTGTCTTTCTTTTTTTTTTTTTTTTTGAGAGAGAGTTTCGCTCTTGTCGCCCAGGCTGGGAGTGCAATGGCACGATCTCGGCTCACTGCAACCTCCACTTCCTGGGTTGAAGCAATTCTCCTGCCTCAGCCTCCCAAGTAGCTGGGATTACAGGCATGTGCCACCATGCCCAGCTAATTTTGATTTTTAGTAGAGACAGAGTTTCACCATGTTGGTCAGGCTGGTCTTGAACTCTTGACCTCAAGTGATCCACCCGCCTCGGTCCCCCAAATTGCTGGGATTACAGGCATGATCCACCACGCCTGGCCTATTTTTCTTTCTCTTCTGGAGTTTTTTCTTTAATTTCATTATATTTAGCAGACGTTGAAGTGACGTCATATTCTCTAAGTCTTCAGTTACTTAGAATAACTGTAACTTACAGTCTTTAGTTTTCAGTTATTGGGGGGAAGATGGGCAAGGAGAGTGAAGAGAAGAGGTGAGTGTCATCCCAGGTAGCTGGAGGGAGGTAGTGGTGGGATGAACTCTTTGCATATGGGTAATCTAGAGGCAGAGTGGTGTAGGCTTCCTTTGTGGGAGTGTCTTCCTGGTGCAGCTCTTTCGACAGGAAGTTCCTGTGGTGGAAGTTCTCTTGCTAGGATGGCAGATAAGGCCCTTATCCACCCGTCTGTCTGTCTGAGCATGGCTCACTCTGTTTTCCCAACCAGGCACGCCCTCTTCCATGTCTCCAGGGCTAGGCTCACTTTCCTGATGGGCCCTGCAGGTCCCTGTGTTCCTCTCCAACACTCAGTGCAACCCTGTGGCTTGACCTTCTCAGTCTGTAGCTTTCTTGTCTAGATCTTGAGTCCCTCCTAGACTCTGTACTTATGAGATTAAGAACTGGGTTTTATCTTTTATGTGGAGTCTGGTATCTGAAAGAAAATTGGATCAAAACTTGAATACAGGTACTCTAGGGTTAACTCTGATATGAATTAGCTGTGTTCTTTAAGCAGGAACTTAACCTCCCTGGAGTTCTTTTCCCAATTGTGAAATGAAGGCAGTCAACACAAATTTTATTTCCGAAGTGCCTATTATGCCCCATCCTCTGTTATAGAAGCTTGAAGGGGGCCAAGATAAAGAAGATAATGTTTATATGCTTAAGAAGTTTATAACTTTTAAAGAAGACAAACAAGTAGAGAAGCAGTTATAATATACAGTGGCAAAGCTATGATAGAGATAAGACCTGAGAGCAGAGAAGGACACCTAACCCCACTTGGGAATGTCACGAGGGGCTTCCTGGAGGAAGAGGTATCGAATATGAGACATGAATGGAAAGTAGGAGTTACATAGATAAACGTGGGATAAGGAGTCGGGGGAGCTGTTTCACATAGAAGAAAGCCAGGGTAGACAGCAGGGGTTGAGAGAGTATTGCAGGAAGTAGGATGTGTGGGCTCAGAGAGAGTGTGGGTGAAGAACTTGAGACGGGTGGGAAGCTAAAAGGCTGGAGAGGTGAGTAGAGGCTGGGTGTGCAGGCCCTTGGACACTTTGTGAATGGATTTATTCTTTATCTGGAACCTAATGGGAGGGGTGGAAAGATCTTAAACTGGGAGATGACAGATACAAACATGCATTTTGGAATGGTCCATTCTGGTTGCAATATAAAGAATGCATTGGAGAAAAGTAAATTAGACAGGAGGCATGGAGACTGGGTGGGAGTCTATTTCAGGAAATTTAGGGTACCTAGACATAAAGATGGCCCAAACCTAGGTTAAGGTAATAGAGACAGAGACACGAGGACCAACTTGAGAAATATTCAGTCAGTAGAATCTTGACATACAGGGTCCAAGAGTGAAGAATACCTCTGCTCCAGGACGATGCTCCATTTTCTGACCTAGTCTGATGGATTGGTTTTGCTGCTGTTCACTGGCCTGGGGACACAGGGGAAAGAACAGGTTTTCAGGAGGAAATGATGAGTTCTGTTTTGAATGCGTGGAGTTTCAGGTCTCTGATGACATCCATATACATTTTAGGCAATATCAACCAAACTCAGAAAAGAGTTTGGTGGAATACACAGACTTAGGGAATCCTCAGCACATAGATGATAATTGAGAACCTGGAAGTGGCAGTGATTGGCTAGGAGAAGTATAGAGGAAGCAAAGGTGTTCCTTTAGGCCCACAAGGTCTACACTACTGCTCATTCAAAAAATCAAACAAACGCCGGGCGTGATGGCTCACGCCTGTAATCCCAGTACTTTGGGAGGCTGAGGCGGGCTGATCACCAGGTCAGGACCTCGAGACCATACTGGCCAACATGGTGAAACCCCATCTCTACGAAAAATACGAAAATTAGCTGGGTGTGGTGGTGCGTGCCTGTAGTCCCAGCTACTTGGGAAGCTGAGGCAGGAAAATTGCTTGAACCTGGGAGGCGAAGGTTGCAGTGAGCCGAGATTGCGCCACTGCACTCCAGCCTGGCGACAGAGCGAGACTCCCTCTCACAAACAACAAACAAACAAAAATCAAACAAAAACACTCACACACAAAAAAGAACAAACAAAAACACACACTATCTGGCTTCCTCTGGCCTTAGGGATGTTTCCTTTTGTGTCTACACTGCTGGTTGGGACAGATCATCCCCTGATGTTCCTGTGGCTCACTCCCTTTCCTCACCTACGTCCCCTCTTTGTAGTGATCTCTCTGGACAACCCTAGTTAAATAACCCCGTGTAGTCTCTAGCCACCGAGCTTGCTTTTTTTTTTTTCCTCAAAGGAATTCATTATCATATCATTATCTGAAATAGTAGAGATGCATCGGTTTATTTGTTTTCTATTATCTCCTCTGCAAGATGTGACCTCCCACGGTGCAAGGACTTTGCCATACTCATAGCTGCACAAAACCCTTAGAATAGTTCCTGACACCCATTTAGCGTGCAATAAATGTTTGTCAAAAAATAGAAGGATACATGCAGAAATCATCAATAATAAAATAATACTTTTTACATTTAAAAAGTAATAACTGCAGCCCTATTTAAGCACCATTTACAGTTCCTGGGTCAGAAGGTGGCCTTCCAGTTCAGGGGCACCTTGTAGGCTGGTTGCTTGCTGCTGGACACCTGCCCCCCAGGGATGACCTCCCCTGTCCATCTCCTCAGATGACACTGACAGGCATCTTTTTTGTTGTTTTTTTTGAGAGAGAGTCTCACTCTGTCTCCAAGGCTGGAGTGCAGTGGTGTGATCTCAGCTCACTGCAACCTCTGCCTCCCGGGTTCAAGCGATTCTCCTGCCTCGGCCTCCCCAGTAGCTGGGATTCCAGGTGCCCACCACCACGCCTGGCTAATTTTTTGTATTTTTAGTTAGATAAGGGATTTCCCCTTGTTGGCGAGGCTGGTCTTGAACTCCTGACCTCAAATGATCCGCCCACCTTGGCCTCCCAAAGTGCTGGGATTATGGGCATGAGCCCCTGTGCCTGGCTGACAAGTGACAAGTGTGTTTTAAACTTCAGTTGAAACAGAAAAGAAGTACCACCCCTGCCCAGCCCCTGCCCCGCCCCCCCCGCACACACACCTGGGGCTTGAATGAGAGTAGTTTGAGGAATGCAGTGGACAGCTCCCACCCACCATGCTGCTGTGAATGCACAGGTGGGTGCTGGGACATTTACTGGGAAACAGCTCTGCTTGAGACATTAAGCATCAGATGTAAGTACAGCACCCCACTGTTCTGCTTAATCCAGAGATAAAAGCAATGTTTTCTTAGACAATTGTTCTTAACCTTAATTATGTCCAGGATCACTTTGAGCATCTGATAAAATTTATAGCCACTCTTCTCAGAAAAAAGAAAAAGTAGTCCTATGGGGGCTAGGGGGAAGGTATGGATCTCCTAAAGTCCTCCGTGACCAGCTAAGAATGCCTTTTCTACAAGTGGGATGGGGCTGCTTTGGAGCCTGCAGATGTCCCTGCATGGGCTTCACAAAATGATTGTATTCTCTGGTGAAAACTAAAACAGCAGGTCTTCTGAGTATTAGTGAGACAGGGTCATGTAAATGAAAATCACAACCTTTAGAGTGAGGCAGACTTTGGTTTGAATCCAAGTTCTGATTAGAGTAATCAACTTGTACCATTTTGAGAGGGACTGTTCCAGTTTGAAAACTGGCACATGTATACATATGTAAGAAACCTGCACGTTGTGCACATGTACCCTAGAACTTAAAGTATAATTAAAAAAAACAAAGAAAACTGAAAGTCCTTCATCCCAGGAACCTTCTTGGTCCTAGACAACACAGATGAGTTGGTCACCCTATTTCTGATATTTGTTAGCCAAGGGACCCTGGGCAGTTACTAGGTCTTCGTGGAGAGGTCCTGCTTACTCCACCTTAGGTCAGGTTCCTCAGATGCAGAAACTGAAATGGAGATTCTTGTGCAAGTGATTGGCTGAGCAGGTACCTCCAGTTGAAACCTCAGAGAGAGAGGGAAACAGGATTAGACAAGGGAGAGGACAGCCATGGATATCTAGTCTCAGCCTGATGGCACAGGATGCCCTGGGACACACATGGCCCACACAGTCTTCCTCCTTGAGGCCAGGGCCCAGGCTGTTATCACTGTAGACTCAGCTCTGGCAGCATATCCTCCCAAGTATTTCTGGGAAAAGCAGCTCCTGTCAGCTGTGGGCAATTGTCGGAAGAACAAAGCAACTGCAGGCTGCTAGCAGCCAAAAAATCATCTGGGTGATAGAGTGCCAGCTCAGTAGAGGGGACCAGGTGGATCAGCAGTAGCATCCACTACATTAATGAGTATTTCAATTACAGCCCTCCAGGTCTTCCTTTAAGACACACACATTCCCCAGGGCTCATTCTTTGGGACTCATATCATTCAGCCCTACCACCCTCTGATCCTCTGAAAATGCCTGTGCCCTGAGGGAATGAGTCATGAAATACTGCAAAAATGTCTCCTGAAACTTTGCCATGCTTGGAACCCAAGGAACCCTACGTGGATTTTCATCCCGACTTAGCCACTCCTCCTGCTCGTCTCTTAAAAGCATCTACTGACCAGCAAAAGTGCAACGGGATGCCAGCTACACCAGTACCTTCCAGCCTGGTGGGGTTGCATTAGCTGTTCACACATTACTCTCTGCTCACTGATCATTTTGGTACCTGAAGCTTGGTTTTGTTTACCACCCACTTCTGCAATTACCTAGGAGGCTTTCCAAGTCTAAGTAGGTGACCCCTAAACCATCCTGGATCCCACCTTCTACTCAGATAGCTTTTCTTCTACTGCCCTTAGCCACACACTCACTCACATATCATACTTGTTTTGCATTCCAGATGATCTGTTGAACATGGCCTCGTCTCTTAGCTTGCTTTTTGAGTTTTCCTGCTATTGCTGTTCTTTGATTGCCTGGATTCCTCTGGCCCAGTGATCTCCCCTATTTCCCTCAATTCTTTAGCCCTCTTTTTTATAACTCCCCTCCTTACCCACATGGGTTTCATGGTGTGGAATTTCAGCAGTACTTTTCCCAATAACCTGATTGTAACCTCAGTTTCTCCCTAGGAGATTGAAAGACTTCAATCATGTTGCTTTAACTGTATTAACCTTAGTTCCTTTATCTCTAAAATAATGATAATACACAACCCATGAGGAATTTTTAATAAAATTTACATAAAAATAAAATTAACAGCTTCTATTGTAATACTTGGCACATAGTAGGAGATTAATCAATGTTTATTCTGACTAAAGGCTGATCTGTGTATGTACTTAATATCAACCAAGAGGATGGCGGATTGTCATTCCACTCTGAAAACTGAGGAACCTCGATGCGACTCTTCCTTGAATGGAAACTCTGGATGGGATGGACGAAGGGAATATCATTAGGGAAGACTCTGGGACCTTGTGTGGCTTTGGAAATGGTTATGCCTTAGGGATCTTTGAGGCCATCAACCCATGACAACACTGAGCAATAGCTTATGTTCAGAAGTGTGACAATGAGTCATAAAAGAAAATCGAAATTACAGTCTGTAAACTCAGCTGAAATAAGAGTATAATTTCTAAAATAGGTTACATCAGAAATTACTAAAATTAAATATAAAACTATTTGGTGTTTAAAGGACTTGATATTAGTTATCTGGAAAATTAATTTCTGGAGCACACATCATCTTAGCTGAGGTGTTATTGCAAGGGGAGAGAAGGCAACTGAATTGGTGGCTTTGGTGAAACCTCGTTGATTTTAACTCAGAATATAAAATGCACTGAAGAATAAATTGCATTTTTAGTTTGTTTAAAGGAAATGTATAAAGATAAGATTATCCGTGGAATCTTGTGCCCAAGGTAGAATTCATCAAGCTTGGTATTTTAACAGGCCAGCTTGTGTTGGCCTTTTGGGAGAATAAAATGAATATTAATATAATTGCTTCTGAATAACAGAATGAGATTCTCCCAGGTTTCTTTTTTTTTCTTCCTTTCCCCCACTTCTTTTCAAAAGCATGTGGATGTTGGAGAAAAACAATGATAATAAAACCATTTTTCAGCGACAGATTAACATTGAATTAGGAAGTGGTGTGCGTGAGAGGAAAAGGAAGCTCTTTCTAAGCCCCTACTATGAGCTGTAGACTGTAGAAAGTACTTCCCCAGGTGAAGCTTTTATGTCATCTTCATGCAGGGCCATCATTAGCCCTAAAAAAATAAAAGCCAAGAGGGCAAAATACTGTTCACAGTCACACAGTCAGCCAGAAGCTGACCCCCAAATTTGTTTGATCTCAAAACTTATTCCTTCCCGGCTGCACTGTAGATATCCCCTGTGAAGGGTATTCAAAATTCAGCTATACATCATGAAAGTAAAACAAACCATTTCCCTCTCAGCCAATAAAGAAACCCAAATAAAACCTTAAAATACCCTATTTACTCAAGATTGCTTGCCTTTAGCCACCCAGCTGTGTGAACTTGAGAAAGGACTAGAGCTCCTGTTTAACTTGGAGGAGGGGATTTATTTGAGGATCCGTCATATCAGGTCTGCGTGAAGGGTTGCAGGCACATTTACTTGAAAAAAAACTCATAGAATTAGAATCCTGCTTAGGCTAAAAAAAGATAAAGAAATCCAGAGAAATCTATGTCCTCCCTGCTTACTCAGATGAGCAGTCAAAATATTAGGTGTTCATCCTTTCACTTTATACTTTATTGACTTTCTTGAAACAAACTGGAAAAAAGGAGCATTTACCCAAAATTGCAGATCTGCTCTTTCTTATTTGTATGGCTTCATTCAGTGTCCCCCTAGATATTTTTATTCAAAATTCAGTGATTAATGTATGTGTCAAAACTCCTGGGATGCAAATGTAACGTATAGTGTATACCTAGACTGAAAATCAATATACTGCTTTAAGAGGCATCTCATTCTAAGTTAAAACTGAGACTGGATTGACACCCAGTGGAATGCAATTGAGGCTTGCATAGGGTCACTGCAGGAATGAGCAGTGTGCCCTGAGCTAGAAGTTGTCCTTGCAAGTATTTTTGGGGTCCTGATTATGGCTTCCAGGGGTACAGAGGGTGAGGTACCCCCAAAGAGGGAGCTGGTACATCTATTTATAATTTTAGCACAATATGATATTATTGCCTCTCCTGTCTCTCTCCCTCTCTCTCTGTTACACAGGCACCTGTAAACACATGTACAAACCCCACCTTCATCTGGGCAGCCTCCTCATGGATTCAGATTCACCTCAGTTGCCATCTTTTCTGAAAAGGCATTTCCCACCCCTCTGATGGTTGAATTCATTGTCTTTCTGCTCCCACAGCAGCTCGGCTAAGACCCCAGCTTGGAGGCCTGACAGCCTGTGGGTTGTGTGGTAACACGTCGCTCAAAGCCTCGCTCCTCTCCTGGTTAGCTGTGTTACCCAGGACAGGTTGCTCAGCATCTCTGTACTTCCATTTCTTCATGTGTAAAGTTGGGATAAAAAATAAAATGGTGCCTCCTTCAAATTTTTGTTAGGATTAAAGAACAAACACAAGAAGAAATGTGGTTAGAAATGTGACCCATAGCAAGACTCAAGAAATGTTAACTTTTGCACTTTAAGCATTGATTTAAGTCCATCTCTGTTTCTTATTTGAGACAGTGAGATTTTTTTTTCAAATTTTAAATTCATTGTTCCTGAAATATAGTCTCTTCCATTTATTAAAGCAAAATTCATTGAGGCACCTAAGTCTAGGTACTATATTGGCACAGGTTTTGTAGAAAAATGTGGCTTATGGAGTCATTAAATGAATTCTTGGGTAGATGGATGGATGGGTGCATGGGTGGGTGGATGGAAGCTAAAATAGTTTAACAACTTTTTTTTCTAAAAATGTGGGTATCTCAAAGTACTACTCCATGGTGAAAATGTAAAATGAAGAGACCCAATGTGAGTAGATAGGAACACTGGCTCTGAAGCCAGAAAACTGGGTTTAATCCTAACTTTGCTACTGGTATTGGTCAAGTTTGTTAATTAATCTGAGCATAAATCCTTTCATCAAACAATGCAAGAACAATATGTCTACCTAATGGAATATTTTGAGGATTAAATGAGTTAATATATGAAAAACATTTAAACAGTGACTGGCATACTATATATAAACACTAGGAAGTGTAAGCTACTATTACTAGGTAGGACCTGGGATTGACTACAAAACTTGCAGGGCCAGCTGCAAAATGAAGAGGTGGAGCTCATTGTTAAAAATTATTATTAATATCAAGATGGTAACAACAGAGCAATTAACCGAAGGGAGGGTTCTTCTAAGCATGGTATGGGATCCTCTGTGACTACATAGGGCATGCACTCATAAAGTCAACCCTGGTAGGATGCTCATTTCCCTAAATTACAGAGTCTGACAGAGACTACAGGCATCTTCTGAGCAGGCTCTTGATGGCCCTTGTGGCCACGTACTTCAACACACTCTTCCCTATTTCCCTCTTCCCTACACTTCCTCATCCCATGCAGATACCCTATGGACCTTGTTGTTTCCCACATCTTTGGAAACCAGCAAGGTGTCACTCCTGCACAGCCTACACTCATGCCGCCTCTGCTGAAGTGGCACTTCCTTTCCATCCTCCCTCTATAGTCTGGGAATCTCTTTTGCATCTTTCAGCTGAAGCTTGGGCATGATGTGGAATGGACTCCTCTGCCCTATGTGCTGACAATGTAGCCCATACACTAATGTCCATCTCTGAACTGAACAATTTCACACCCTCCTTCTCCAGATGGTGAACTCCTCCAGGGGAGGCCATTGACTTATTTATTTTGTACTCCCATCTAATGCCTGACTATTCCAATCATTTCTTCTAAAGTTAGGTCTGGCCTTGGCACTGTTAGATGCACAAACTCATGGTAAAATCTTGGTTTCTGGAGCTGGTCTTATAGGACAATTCCCTGAAGAGGCTGGGAGAGACCAGTTGCTGGGAGAGACCAGTTGAACAGACACTGGATCTGATGGGACAGAGGCAGGAGCAAGTGGAAAGTGAAAATGATAGAGTGGAGGAGCTGTCATTCAAGCGAGAATAAAGCAATAAAGCATGACCAAAGGCTGGCTGTGTTACAGCCGCATAACTGGGGCAGGCAGTGTGGAAGCCAGCCTTGAAGGGCTAGACTCCCAGGACTATGCTAAAACATACCCAGTTCAATCACTGTCCACCTAAGGGAATGGTGCAGCCATCGGTGCTTTCACAAAAGCCTGCTCCACTGGCGTTAGCTCAGACCCACTCTCTGCCCTGCTATGCTCAGCTGTAATATGCAAGCTAATTGACCTGAAGGATGCAAACAGAGCATTTGAATTCAAAAAATCCTGTTCCAGTTTCAACTGTGCCACTCACTAGCTCTGATTTGGAAAACATTTAACTTCTCTGAATCTGTTTTCTTATCTGTAAAATGGAGATAACAAGACTATTTTTGTCCTAGGTGGCCTGGATGATTGACTGATGTAACCACTGCATACACAGACTTAACAAAGTGCCTGATACCATGTGACATAATTGAGAAAGAATATTTATTTTATTAGTAAATGAAATTTAATCAAGTCTATAGCATGTGCCAAGTATCATCCTGTGTGCTGCGGATGCTGTTGAGAGCAAGGCAGGCATGGTCTCTATCTCCTCAAACTTAAATTCTTTTAACAGGGAGAGTAGGGAGAAGTCAGAGGTAACAGACAGTAGTTTCTTTCTCTTTTCCCTTCTAAACAATGTGTTCAAACACATGTTCATTCAACAGACAAGGGTTTTCTCCTGTAATCTTAACAACAGTTTTATCAGATGAAAGCATTCTTACTGGTCTCTTTTCACAAATGAAGATTCTGAAGCTCAGAGAGTTGAGTGCCCTGCCAAGAGTCACAAAGATGATCAGTCTCAGAACCCAAATTCCAACTTAGAGGCATCTGATTCCAAAGCTGTTTCAGAAGGCTAACTTGTTAAATAGAGACGGACTCACAGTCCTGCAGAGCAATCAGTGCAAACTAGGACAAGTTGACTTGCTTCTCAAAATGACGAGAGATGCAGAGATCATCCTAGTGTTGTTTCATTTTGGCTTTCTTCCATTAGGAAATATTTTCTCTTTCCTTTGAATTTGTTTCTTCCACTGAACCTCTCTCATTTTTTCCTATTTCTCTCATATATTCTTTATTTCTCTTTTAGTAGAGATACTTATTTAGATTAAAAAAAGTCCTATTTGAGTGTGGACAACTTGAATATTGAGCCTATTTCACAGTCTGTCTTTCTCCACAGGGCTTCCACACCATAGCTGCACAATAAATGTTTATATAATTCTGCCATTAGGATTTTATTATACAACCTGACGACAACAGCCTACAGAAACAGAGCGATCCCATCATGTCAAGGTAATGATGTTTTGGAACCAGATAGATCAAAATAACTAACTTTGAGGTTTCCCCTGAGCTACTAGCACAGGCTGAGAGCTAGTCTCCAAGCTAGGCTCTCCTGAGCTGAGCACTAGTTATAAATGGCTGCTCACTTCTCTCCAGCCCTCTCTTGTCCCAGGGAGTCCCCATGGAATTCACATGAGGAAATTAAATTGTTAAGAATGGTGGAGCCAGTGCTCAACTCCCAGAGGCTCATGGACATCCAGATCCAATGAATGACCGTGTTGTTTAGCTGTGTTTGTTACTGACCCAGTCCTGCCAGCACAGTTGGCACCACTGAGAACCTCCCTGCAAAGTGGCAGCCCCAGGGCCTCACTGTGCTCAGAAACAGAGTGTCTCAATGAGGAATTGAGCCTCCCTGATGGGGTAAGCCTTGGGGGATAAACATCAGGAGGTATTTTTGTGGGAAAATTCGGTGCACAGGGATATCATTTGATTTTTGTGTCCTTTTGTATTGAGATGTTAGAGCTCTGTGTAATTTAGAAGCAAGAACAAAAGACCTAAATTTTGTTTCATTTATTTATCCAAAAAATATTAATAAGCACCTACTATAGTCCAAGTCCAGTGCTGAGGATACAAAGATACAATCATCATCATCATCCCCAAAACTAATATTTGTTGAATTTATTTTAGCAGGCATTATGTTAAGCACTTTGCATGCATTATCTATTTAATCCATAGGGTGCCCAATATCATACACAGGGCTGTATGATATTGTGATATAAGAAATATAAATTTTTATTTTAGTCCTCAGTTATGGACACAGAGCTCCTAAAACCTTTATAATTTCCTAAGTGGTAAGAGCGATAAAGATGAAAGTAGCAACTTTTGTGATTCATAACAAGCCTCTATCAACATTGTCTGAATTGGTATCAGTGGCGTGACTTTTGGAAAGCCCCTAGACGGGGGGAGTGGGGGCTGGTTGCCAAGGGGATCAACCATGTGATTAGAGGGTTGGAACTGCCAGACCCCCGACCTCCCAACCTCCAGGATGGGGTGAGGAGAGGGGCTGGAGACTGAATTTATTACCAATGTCAATGATTTGTTCAATCATATCTACATAGTGAAACTGTCATAAAAACCCACATGGACAGGGTTCAGAGGGCTCCCTGGTTGGTGAACACATGGAAGTGCTGAGAGGGTGGCTGCCTGGAGAGGGCATGGAAGTTCCACACCCCTTTCCATACCTGGCCTGATGTATCTTTTCTTTTCAGTGCTTTTTGAGTTGCATCCTTCGTTATAAAGTGATACATGTAAGTAGATGTTCTCCTGAGTTTTGCCAGCTGTTCTAAGAAATCATTACACTTGATGAGGAGGTTGTGGGAACCTGTGACATAGAGCTGGTCAGTCAGAGGTACAGATGACAACTGGACTTTCCATTGGCATCTGAAGTTAGGGGTCTGAGCCCTTAACCTGCAGGGTCTGCACTGACCCCAGGCGGTTAGTGTCAGAATTGCTCAGTGTGCAAAACCAACACATCTGCCGGCAGAAATGTTTTCTCTGTGAGCGTATTGAAAAATGGTTTGTTTTTCCCCTCCTTATGGGAAATGTCTTTTCATGTCTTCCTCAACACTCACCCAAGGGCAAGGCCCTTATTATTTGTAGCATTATATCCCTAGGGTTGTCTTATGTGGCTAACCTAGTGCCATCCCAATTTTATCCGTAGAGTTAGAGTTCAGGGTCACCACTTTGGTAGGTAGAGCCAGTGTATTTAGAAGCACCCTTCAATGCTATGTTGAATGCCTGATAAGGCAGAATCACTGCTCTCTGTGGTTTCAAGTTCTGGTGGAGAAGGGAGATGATAAAACAAATAATTTGAAAGTTATTTATTAATTGCTGCGACAAAAGCAACCATAGGGTGCTCTCTGGAAGTTCAGGGGAATGAGGGACTATGGAATCAAGGAAGGCTTTAAAGAGGAGGTAATATGCACCCCCATGTTGATAGGTCAGTTGGATACTTTCAGGTAAAGCTCATGGGGAAAAAGGCTTTCCAAGGACAGAGAAGAACCTTTGCAAAGACAAGGACCTTTAGCAAAAGACAGGGTTTTCAGGGGCACTTGTTAACACTTTTAGAATGACTAGGGCTCAGAGAGCATGTGCGACTAGTAGTGGCAGGAGGTGGGACTAATAAGGTATACAGACCCTGAGATGCAGGGAGTGTCGGGGGATGGGTTGGGATTTCATCTTGTTTTGGGGGAAGAAATTATGTGTAGTTTTCTTCCAGTTAACATGGGGTTCCGCTGAAATAACAAAAACCTCACGACATGGCTTATCCAAATAGAGTTTTATTTTTCTCGTGCAACAACAGATCTGGCTCATGCTGCTACTTGTGGGAAGTCGTCAAGAACCCAGGCTTCCCAGGATCTCTTCTCTGACATCTTTACTGTGTGTCTGTCTTTTTCTGGTTCATGACCATGAGATCTCTGCTCTATAATCAGACATGATGTCCATATTTCTGATATATAGGAAGCAGGAAGGGTGAAGAGCAAAAGCATATGTCAGCAAAGTTTATCTCTTTGAATCAGGACAAAGTATCTTTCTCCTAATTCCATTCACTAGACTTTCACTAACATCTTCTCAGACTGAACTGGCCCTTATGGCCACCACTGACCAAAAGGGCATCTGAGGAAGTGCCTGTCTGGGTATAGGTGTCAGTTAATATCACCATTCTGTTTAGTGAGAAAAGGAGGATAGATTTTGGCTAAGAAACTAGTAGTGCCTGCTAGCGTGAGTGACAGGATCAGCTTACATTTACAAAAAATGGGATTGTCAGCCATCAAAGGTTACCATGACCTTGTAGCCATGACGATCAAGCAGCTCATAATGAGGCAACAGATAAACAAATAGATGATGAAAACGTAGGGTAAGAGGGATCTGTGGTGATTTGGGAGCCAAAGGAAGGAGCTCTTCACCCAGTGTGGGGTATGGTTTGGGAAGGTATCCCTAGAGAAGGTGACTCTGCGGCTGAGCTTGAAGGAAGAGAATTGGTAGGTGACAAAGAAGAGGTAAGGACATGCAAGAAAGCTCAGGGAAAAGAGATTACATGATCCTGGCTGGCAAATGTAAATAGTTTGTTCTATTGGAGAAGGGTAAAAGGGGAGTGGGTTCTTCTTAGTCTCAACTAGACACATAGGACAACCATTGGTGACACTTGACATCTGCCAACTCAGGAATCACAGGTGTTCCTCATTAGCAAGAGCCTTTGCAGCAGCTACATGGCAAATAGCTCAGATGCAAGGAAGAACGATGTATATTGGATGGTTCAGGTTCCACATGGCTTAAAAGTCTCATGCCTTTCAGGAACCATTTCTCTCTCACAAGAACTCCATAGGCATTGCTTCTTGGTTCTTGGCTTCTTCTCTCACGCTAACTATAGGAGTCTCCATAATCGGGAAAACCCAAAGTAAGGAATCTTCCTCAGGTATCTATAGTTATCCCAGTCCAGCTCCAGTCCTCTTAACAACAGGGGTCATTTTACAAGAAGCAGTACTGTTTTGTTTAAGTGATATATCTGTTTCCAGGAAAACAGCTTAGAAAATTTATCCAGTGGTCAGATTCTTAATGCACAAGGGGAAAAAAATGCTAACTGTTTGCCCAGAGCCCTTTAATTTATAGGCTAGGCTATGAAAAGCGTGAAAGGGTTTTCTGAAAGTGGGTTATACTGACTATATTTTTTATTTAAAAATTATTCCTGAGTTCTGCAGGAGATTGATTCAACAGGTTCATGATGGGTTCATATGGCTAGATGAAAGGCTATTTTGTGTTTATTTCCTTTTCTGTTTTTAATCGACTTAATTTTTTAGAGCAGTTTTCAGTTCACAGTAAAATTGAAAAAAAAATAGAGAGATACCCCACATCCACCATCCCCATACATGCACAGCCCCTCATCAGCATCCACCTCACCGTGGTTCATTTCTTATAATTAATGGACCTACATTGACAAATCATTATCACCCCAAATCCATGGTTTACATCAGGGTTCACTTTGGTGTTGCACATTCTGTTGGTTTTGATAAATGTTTAATGATATGTTTCCACAATTGTAGTATCATGCAGAATAGTTTCACTGCTCTAAAAATCTTGTCCTCTGCCTTTTCATTTTTCAATCTCCCCAGACCCTTGGCAACCACTGATCATTTTACTGTCTTCATGGTTTTGCTTTTTCCAAAATATTATATAGTTAGAATCATACAGTATGTATCCTTTTCCTGTTGGCTTATTTCACTTAGTAATATACTTGTAAGTTTCTTCCATGTCTTTCCATGGCTCCATAGCTTATTTCTTTTCAGTGCTGAATAACATTTCATCATCTAGATGTACCATAGTTTATTTATCCACTCTCCCACTGAAGGACATATTGGTTGCTTCCAAGTTTTGACAGTTATGAATAAAGCTACTATAAACATTCATATGCAGATTTTTGTGTGGACATAAATTCTCAGCTAACTGGGTAAATGCAAAGGGCATGATTGCTGGATTGTAAGGTAGGAGTATGTTTAGTTTTGTAAGAAACAACCAATTTATTATGCACCATTTTGCATTTCCACCAGCAATAAAAACATGTCTGTTGTTCCACATCCTCACCAGCATTTTGTGTTGCCAGTGTTTTGTTTTCAAGGTAAGAAAGTACCTATACCACCAATGAGGTAAGAATTAGTGAGGTCCTGAACTAAGGCAGAGACAGCGGATATTGAATAACTAAATTCTAGAAATATTGCTGATTTAGAATTGACAGATCGTGGTGGTAGATTGACCTTGGGTGTTGAATCTTGGCTGACTCTGAGGTTTTGGGTTTGATGACAAGATGGTAGATGGTAGTGATGCTACTTGCAGACATGGGAGAATGGAGGACAAAAACTGAAGTTTTGAGAGCTGGCAATATGGTGCCTCATTAAGAGCTCTCTATAGTCTGTGGCTTTGGGCGACGTCTGGGTTGGAAGTAGAAATTCAGGGGTTATTGATGTGAAGATTGTAGCTGAATTCATGAGATCTGATGTGACTCCCCAGTTAGAGCATTTCCTGTAGAAAGATAAAAGAAAGGGCAGGAGACAGAATTGTGGGTGGTGTGAAAACCAACTTGCAAGGGGTCAGGGAGAAAGAAGAGCCTGCAGAAACCAACAGAGTCTTGCACAAAGTTTGGTGCCTCAGTTAATAGATGCTGACTTGAACTACCCAGCTATTTCTGTCTCCCTGTTATCCTTAGCAAATATAAGCTATGACTTTCAAACTGTATATTTTTCACTAACCTAGAAGCAAAAAACAGCAAATGTTACAAAACTTGGTAACAGCACAAGGTTTTGCCCCAAAGTGAGTGATACTGAGAATGCGTGTCACAGACAGGTCTGGAAAAGCATCCTGCAAGAGGCTGACAATGAACCGGGTTGTTAAGGATTAGTAGTATGTGAATTACTTTATTCATTTACTGCTGGCAAATACTTCCTGGTGCTTACTCTGGGATGGTTGCTGTTCAGCACATTGGGAATAGAGAGGGAAGAGTCCAGACCGAACCTTCATTCCCCCAGATTCTCAGCCCTAGTGGAAGGAGTCAAACAGTACATAAATATTTACAAAATATAACAGAAAGTAAAATGCATAATGCAGTAAAGTACAACAAGGGAAGAGGAGGCAGAGAAGTGCTGCTTTAGTTAAGAGTCATTGGTTGAGCAAAGACCCAAATAAAGTTAGGATTTGAGCTGTGTGACTGTGTGTAGGAAAGGCATTCAATTCAAAGGAAAGGAGACCGGGGGATTCTCAGGATGACAACTTCAATTCTTCACAGTAAAATCGTACCTATGTCCCCAACAAGCTTGCATCTTTTATACCTGGAATAACACAGAAATAAAACTGGCATGAGGGAGGAAGTTATGATTGATCTCTACTATGTGCTGGTGTTTATACTGAACTCTTGACCTTTTCTCACTTGTTCCTTACAAACATGTATCATAAGTCGTGCTGTTACTCTCATATTGCAGGAGAGAAACTGAGGCTCAGAGAGTACATAATTTGCCCTAGGTTCCACCGTTAATGGCCGGTAGAACTGGAATGTTCATGGGGGTCTGTCTGGCCTCAACATCCTTACTTTTTGTTCATCCATCTATGGTATCCTCCACAAATGACTCAGGCGACACTCCCGACTGACAAATTTAAACTCGCTGCACTGCAAGGAAGGAACTAGGGCTATAATTGTTTTCTGTTGACTAGCTGACTCTACAATGGTTTTGCAAACCTCAGATAGAATCACTGAATCTATTTAAAGTTCTGCCTGAGACACGTTGATATAGTCAAATGAACGATGGAATGCTGATCTTTATGTGGTGTGCATAACAAACAAATGTATCCCAAGGCACTCACTTGTAGTGCCAAGGTCCCCAAGGATGGCTTCTGTTTATAGTTTTATGCACACTTATACAATGCTTGGACTGAATTAAAACAATAAAATTATGATTGAAAAGTCTCTCTCTCTCTCTCTCTCTGTCTCTCATGTGAGTGGATAAAAAATTAAACATGATTATCAATAAGTCACGAACAATTCTGTTCTTATTTGTTTTCACTATTGTATCTTAAAGCTGCTGGTGACTGGGCTGATCTCCTGATTGTTTAGCGAATTACCAGTGCATTATTCTCATTGGCAATCAATAGCTGTCTTTAGCATCTAGAGAGCCTTTAGGAAATTGCTTTTCAGGATGAGGATATTAGGCTGAATCTGGTTGGAGCAATGGCTTTTACTGCTTGGGATATTGTTTCTATTACAAAAACTACCATCTTTTAGAAGTTAGGAAGGAAATGGCTGTATGAGTTTAGAATTCTCTAAGGTATATATTTCCGTGTTATAGGAAGATGGGATCTATGTGGGAAGGAGTAGGATGAGAGATTGGAGAAGCAGCAGGGACTTTATCCCCTTATACAGGAGGGTTGTGTAAAGCATTCTAAGGATGCTGGGCTTGATTCTGTAGGCACCACGGACTCTTGAAGGATTTTTAAGTAAGGGAATGCTATGAGAAGACTTTAGATTTTTGTGAATTATTCTAGGGCAACGAGGGTGTGGCTGTCTGTTGGGTCAGGCTAGACATTAGGTCAGCATGTTTTATTCTTAGTGCTCACTTTGAGGTTCTCCTACTAGATCCTGCTTTCTCTCATTATTAATGCAAGGCCTTAAGTCGTCACGAGAAAAGCAGATCACATGATCACAGTCTAATGTGGAACAAAAGGTGGAAATGGTTTGAGTTGAGAAGAAATAATTCATCTCAGTTTATTCCTATTTTTCCAGAATGTAATAATTCATATCAATGACTGTGCTTCTGACTAGAATTCCCAATATCCACGTGCTCTATCATGGATGTGCAGGACTTATATGTGACCTCCAGATAAAATGTGCTCCATTTGTGATAAAACTCGTAGGTGGGAATTGAACAATGAGATCACATGGACACAGGAAGGGGAATATCACACTCTGGGGACTGTTGTGGGGTGGGGGGAGGGGGGAGGGATAGCATTGGGAGATATACCTAATGCTAGATGACGAGTTAGTGGGTGCAGTGCACCAGCATGGCACATGTATACATATGTAACTAACCTGCACAATGTGCACATGTACCCTAAAACTTAAAGTATAATAATAATAAAAAAAACAAAACGTGCATTCTTGGTCTTGAGGGGAGACATCAGGTGGTGTCAATCAATGCATCTGCGTTAACAGACCAATCAGCAGGGACAAATCATGATACCTGCATCTACTAGCGCTCGGTCTTGAGTCCTTCTAAACGTGGGACTCCCATCGCTGAGGCTGTCAGGCTGCCAGTGGAAACAACATGCACGTTGTGGAAAGTTGCCAATTGAAATCCATAGTCTCTAAAACTTAACTCAGTTCTTAACATTGCTGGACAACCCTTTAACACCTCCTTCCTCTACTCTTTATCTTCCACTTTTTCTCCTTCTGCTCTTTCTCTACTGGAATTTGAGTTGTTCAGAATCTTCCAAATTATACCCTCCTTCCGTTGTCTACCTCCCACCACGTGTGCTCAGACCTGACAGGAGACCCACTTTACTTCCTGCACTAGGGAAACAAAATGAAACCAGAACAGCGCAGGGACTGTCCCTACGTAATCTCCCTGTACTCCTGCATACCACTTCATTTGTATGCGGCTCTTCCTGGAAAGAATGGGCCTCTTTCTAAGGCCAGATCCTCCCTACTCCCTCCTGTTCTGGATCTCAGCCTCCTTCTCTTCTTCAAGGAACTTGTTCCCTGTGATATTCCTTCTTACTTCAGAATGGTCAACCTCTTCCTCTCTTCTAGCCCCAGTTCATTAGCTCATTAACATATACATATTGTAGAAATTTCTCTCTCTTATCAAACCACATGGCCATCCCTACATTCCCCCTCAACACACACTGTGTCCCCTCCTGTCTCTGTCCTCTCTCTCGGTCCTGCACACCCAGTCTTGACAAGGTTGTCTCAACTTGTTGTCCTCATTTTCTCATTTATTCTTTTCCCACTGAACATGCCCTTTTGCAAATCACCAGTCTTCTAATTGCCAGTTTCACTGGAAACATTTCACTCTTTAGATCTTTGGAAGGATGCCCCTTTGCATGGTGACCAAGTTGACCATGTCTTCCTTTTGTGAATCATTTCTCTTCACTATTTTTTTTCCTTGATTTCATTCTTTCCTCAATTTCCTCCTACCTGTCATATAATACTTGTTTTCATTGTGGTGTACGTTATCTCTAATTCTTTGCTTACTCCTTAAATGCTAAGTTCTTCTCTGGTATATACTTTCATCCTTTGATGTTTTTATGGTAAATGCAAATCCCAGGTGTTCTTATCTACTTCAAAGGTTTAAATTACCATAGGTTTCTCACTTTTAAATTGTGCTTGCATTTCTATAAATCCATGCATCCTGCTGGATTTCTTTGGGAGTGCATTTCAAAGCACCTTAAACTCAACAAGTTCCAAACTTACTTCTACAATCTGTCCTTCTTTGAGGTTCCTGTCTCAGTGGGTAAATGGTACTTTTGTCCATCTGTTTCCCTAAGCCAGAAGCAAAAGTCATCGTTTCCATATATGCCTGTGTCACCATCCTATCACCTGTCCATCTCTGTCCTTCTAATCTTCCTCCATCTTCATCCTTCCCTCAATGACCCTCGTGAGGCCACCATCATCTCTCAGCTCTATTGCAGTCATATTCTCTTAATGATTTCCTCATGTATGCCAGCCACACTCTGCCCCAAATGTGTGGTGCGTTTGATATTCTCAGAATGGAGATGAGATCCTGCTCCTCTCACCTTTCCCTAGGAACCCCACAAGGCTTTGCAGTTTCATGAAGACTAAGAGCATACATTTCAGCATTGTCTGTGTGCATGATAACTTGTGGCCAGCCACACTCTGCCCCAAATCTGTGGTGCATTTGATATTCTCAGAATGGAGATGATATCCTGCCCCTCTCACCTTTCTCTAGGAATCCCACAAGGCTTTGCAATTTCATGAAGACTAAGAGCGTACATTTCAGCATTGTCTGTGTGCATGATAACATGTTTACCTCTCAGCCCCACACAGTGCTTTCCCAAAACAGTGGCTTCCAGAGTGAGAGGCATGTATTTCAGGGAATGTTTAAGACAGTTCATTGGAGCACACAGAGAAAATGCTAGAACTTTCCTTTATATTGGTTTTGTAGTTATAAAATAAGTGAGAAATTGGGCTCTTTAATATTTATATTCTGCATGATTTCAGTACCCTTGCCTGTCTACTTGTCAGACGTCACATGTAGTGTGACCAGTGTCTTGAGGGAAGGGGGACTCCTAACAAAGCAAGTTGGAGTGATGTCCTCACTTGTCCTTTCAAATCCAGCTTTATTGTGACAATGCATTGTCTCTAGTACCCAGTTGTGTAGATTTGTGGATTATAGTATTTAGTTTTAATTAAACAGCCTTCACAAAATGAACAAGTGACTCTGAAAGATTCTCGCAAGGAAACCGCAGATTGAAGACAATACTGATAATTACACAATGAATAGAAATCAAGTAAAAGCTTTTTTCCAGACACATCACAAGTTAAAAAACAAATTCGATCTAATTATATTTGATAATACATTATAAAAATATCATCCACAAGACCATCTGAACCAGGGCTTTACACTGATTCATAGCCACAGTGAACTCCTGCCTTTAAATATACTGAGACTTAAGATATTATTTAATGTATAAATATAAAATGTACAGAGAATATAATATCTATGTCTGTGTATATGGGTGTATATGGTTTTTATACCCACCTGGTCTCATTGCCTTTCCTGGTGCATTTGTTCCTGCTCTTGTTCCTGGGCTTGTGATTTGTGTTCTAAAATGTTTAGGAGACGTTTCTCTACAGTTTTGTGTTTTCTCCTGTCTTAGGGCTCCTGCCTGAGAGTCAATGCTTCTTTCCACTCATGTCTTTTATATTTCAGTTCAGATATTATACCTTTCAAAGCAGTTTTCCTTAAGTCTTGCATTTATTTCTATAATTATTTTATTACCTCATTCACTAGCCTGCATACTCCACGTTCAGGAGAATGTGTCTGCTTTTGCTAATCTCTGGAATCCAGCCGCTAGCCCACTGGCCACCACACCCAAGGTGTTGAGTTAATAACGAATGAATGAATGGATCAGTGCATACATGTCAGCCGATGTGCTAGTTGCCTTGCATTTATTATTATATTTTCCCAGTTAATGCTGCTAGCTTGAGAATGTACTGAGAGCTCTGTGTTGGGGACTGTAAATGTAAGCCTGTTAAAAAGCCAAAAATAGAATCCCCAGCCCTTCTTCTCCCCAAAATATTAATCCTTAGTTAGGTAGCATTAGCATGACAATTCAGAGAAGTTGTATCTTCTTTCTAATCTTGTATTTGTCCTGCTATGCCACCTGCCTCAAGACATATACAGTTACATAATTAATTGAGGAATCTCTAATATTTCTTGGCAGCAGTCTCTGTAACCATCTCTTGGTATGAGTATAAGCCCATTGTCCAGTTGTAATAGGCGAGCTTAATGCTTTCTGTTTCCCTGATTTTTTTCTTCCTACTTTGCTTCCCTAGTTCCTAAGATGTTACACACACACCCTGCTCCTTTCTCAGGGTCCTCAATCAGCATTGGCTTTATATTAAATTAGTTGTCACCTAAGGCACCTAGGTCTGATCAGAGATGTGCCTAGTCACTAGTTGCCTTGTAAAAAATTATTTGTCTTCTGTTTCCTAGGTCTAATCAATCATGCTAGTTCCTTTTTAACCCTTCATCATCGAGTTCCTTAATCCCAGGAACTTGATTACCTTTCATGTTTTCTTCTTCTTTTCCAGTAACTTTCTTTCTCTCTCTCTTTCTTTCTTTCCTTTCTTTCTGAAACTTTAAAAACTGAAAATTTCAAAATTTTAAGCATTTTTTCCATTACTTTCAAAGGGAAAAACCACAATCCATCCATCCTTCCTTCCCTCCCTCCTTCCTTCCTTCCTTTTTCTTTCTTTCTTTTTCTCTCTCTTTCTCTTTCTGTCTCTGTTTCTCTTTCTTGACAGAATCTTGTTCTGTCGCCCAGGCTGGAGCACACTGGCTGTACCTTGGCTCACTGAAACCTCCGCCTCCTGGTTCAAGCAATTCTCCTGCCTCAGCCTTCTGAGTAGCTGGAATTACAGGCGTGCGCCACCATGCCTGGCTAATTTTTATATTTCTAGTAGAGATGGGGTTTCACTTTGTTGGCCAGGCTGGTCTCGAACTCTTGACCTCAGGTGATCTGCCCGCCTTGGCCTCCCAATGTGCTGGGATTACAGGCATGAGCCACCGTATCCGGCCTCCAATTTTCAATTAATATATTTATTAGGTTGGTGCAAAAGTAATTGTGGTTTTTCCCTTTGAAAGTAATGGAAAAAATACTAAAATTTTTAAATTTTCAGTTGCGATGTTTAAGAGGAGGGTCTCTGGTTAGAGCTGGCTGAATCAAAAGCAAGTTGTGACAGATACAGGAGAAATGAGGTGCCTGGTATTTAATGGGGAAATGTAAATATTCCATGTAAATTGCAACACCCTATTCAAAAAGAAAAAGGAAGAGTGATGAGTGGCAAATAAAGAAAGTTTATCAAGTGGGCTTATAATGAAATTGATTGTCTTGGGATTGGGAGACACAAGTTGAAAGTTTCATATTAGTGAAATATGCAGGCTTTCTTCTGTCCATAGATAGAGAGTCATGAAGAGCTAACAGCAGACTCAGAAAACGCAGTAAAATTATTCCTCTCATTTGATCTCCTGACACCCATGTAAATAAAACAGTGTTAGAGGAATGGAAATGTTCCATTACTAGGTAAGGATAGTAAAAAGGGCTTTCAAATACAAATTGCCTTGGAGTTTTGACACATGTCAGGCTCCATAAATTCCATAGAGATGTTGTTTCACAAAAATTTATTATGAAAGTTTCAATCATCCAGAAGTGTTGAAGAAAGGCATGATGAATACCCATAGTTCCTAGTCCCAGGTTTAACAATTGTTAACATTTTGTCATATTTTCTTTATCAGCGCATGAATGCCTATTTTGCATAAAATATGCATATGCATATTTTTCTAGATCATTTGAAAATAAGTTGCAGACTTTAAGACAGTATACTCTAAATACTTCGCCAGGCTTCTCCTAAGAATAAGACATTTTTCAGTGGCACTCCAATGACATTATACTGAAGTAAATAAATGATATTTCATAATACTATTTAATGTATACTCTACATTCGTAATTTCCCAATTTTTCACGAAATTTGCTTATAGATATTTTTGAAGCAGAATCCAATCTAAGTACATGAATTTCTTTTGATGTTATATCTTTATTCTCTTTAAATCTACAACAGTCCTCCAAATTTCCCTTCTCAACACTGCACCCATAACATTGACTATTTGAGAGTGTGAGCCAGTTTGCTTATACAAATTTCCACATGTTGGAGTTGTCTGATTGTTTTCTCAAAGTGTCACTTACCATGGTTCTCTGTACCCTGTATTTCAGAAGCACTAGAAGTGAGGTCTAAGGCAATACTGTCCAATGGAACTTTCTGTGGTGATAAAACATATCCTATACACATTGTTTATTATGGTAACCAGTTGCCACATGTGGTTACCGAACACTTGAAATGTAGCTAGTGAAATAAAGGAAATGAATTTTTAACATTTCATTTAATTAATTTTAATGTAAGTAACCACATGTGGCTAGTGACTACCATATTTGACAACACAGGCCGAGGGCCTTCAGTAAGTTAAACAGTCCAGCAACTATGCCTCCGAGATGTTTGAAATTTGGTTCCCAATTTTAAAGGTTCTTGTTCTGTTCATCCCCTGGTGAACCCTATGGTTAGACTGAGCAGCAACTGGTATAAGATAGCATGCAGTGAATCACAGACTATGTTCTCCAATTTCTTCACATTTATAGCACAGGCCAGATGGGATCTTCCAGTCGTATTTCTGGAAGACAATGATTACCTAGAACTTTTAGTGACCGATGACTGATTCGGAGTTTGTTTTTTTGAGTGAGGGGATGAATTATGGGAAAACAATCAGATAGGATGTTTTATCACCATCTTTAGTTCTGGGATCTGCTTGGGATCCCACCTTGTCACACCTCCTTAATCCACATTTCTATGTGTTCATAGTCAGCATTTCACTGATGACACAAGTGCCTGATCCTGAATCATCAAAGTAAAGTTTATATAAATTTGCTGCACTATACTTATTCAGGAAAGGAAATAAAAAACCTTTTAACCGCTGAGGTTGACGTAAAACTTTTAGCTCATCTCCTGAACTAGACATGAAGTAAATTAAACAGAACATCCCAGCCCTCCATACAGTTAACAAAGAGCTTTAAAAATAGAGTGGTTTTTGATACATCACTCATTGCATTGGCATAGATTATTAATTTGTCCTTACTGCTCATCTTGTAAGACACAACGTCATTCTTATTTAAATTCAGTTGTTCAGTCATGAATTTCTCCAGCTAACATTAGTGAACACATTCTAGTGCCAGGCCCCCACTCTTCCACGAAAGCATCATCAGGGGACATGAGGGTGGCATCCTCCACTCTGAATCTCAGGTTCTGGATGCAGCTGCCCACCTGGTCACATTGCCTTTCCTGGTGCATTTGTTCCTGCTCTCGTCTCCTCACAGGCATCATCTCTTGGGTTTTCCAGTTTCATCTTCAGGTTTGCTTTGCTCTCAGTCTGCCACTGACCTACTTCTCTCTCCTGACCGAGATTCTGACCCACTCTCTTTAACTGGGTCACAGTGCAGCTCTCTTGCTTGCTTTGATTTGTCTTAGTTTCAGTGCCAGACAAGAGGAGTCAAGAGCAGGGTCCAGTCTGTCTTCTTGATTCAGAGGGCCTTTACCCTCCACCGCAGGCCCCTTCCAGGTCCTCTGCATATGAGCAAGACCTGGAGCTCTTGTTGGAAGAGGGAAGAACATACTGTCCGGGCTAAAGCCATAGATCAGATTTAAAAGATCAGGTGAGACCAGGCACAGTGGCTCATGCCTGTAATCCCAGCACGTTGGGAGGCCGAGGCAGGCAGATCACCTGACTTCAGGAGTTCGAGACCAGCCTGGCCAACACAGTGAAACCCTGTCTCTAGTAAAAAAAAAATTATCTGGGTGTGAAGGCACATGCCTGTAATCCCAGCTACCTGGGAGGCTGAGGCAGTATATTCGCTTGAACCTGGGAGACGGAGGTTGCAGTCAGCCAAGATTGTACCACTGCATACTCCAGCCTGGGCAACGGAGAGAGACTCCATCTAAAAAAAAAAAAAATCAGATGAAACTTGTACCAAGATGTACAGCAACAAGTCAGCAGCCAGGTGAACATGAGATGAGGGCTGAGCAGGAGGCTGGGTACAAGTCACACTCAGCTGAGAGGGGAGAGGCTTTTTGCTGTTGTAGGGCTGGGCTCCTGGAGTTCTGCTGGCTGCATGCAGTTGCATTAAGCAAAGAGTGGGTTGGGCAAAGGCACAAGCCTCAAACGATGACACTTAGAGAGGCCAAAGAATGGGCATTGCATTTCTGGGCGGTTAGAAAGCACGCATGGGCATGAGAGAGGATTTTAGAGAGGCAGCTCCATCAGTGAAAAGGACAAAGCATTTGGATTTGATCAGCCCTGAGTTTCTCTTGTGGTACCACCCCTTACTTACCATATGATCTTAGGACAAAGTGACCTTGAAGCCTGAGATGCTCCATCTGTAAATTGGGGATATGATGGACTCCTTGCAGCGCCTGCGAGATCTGAGTGTAGGGCCAGGTGTAGAGTGGGCACTTCATAAGCATCTACTAGGAAAGGACCATGACGGGCAATTGGCAGATGACCTTTGGGTCTAAACACCTCATATGTGCAACTTCAATGATGCCGCTCCCTTCCTTCCCCTACTTTGGAGCTACCTAAATCGGGTCCCAGCATTGACTTGGACACCACAAGAGCCCGGCTTGGTTTGTGTATCCCTTTCTCTTCCTGCTTTTGGCTTGATAGTTTGTCTCCTGAAACAGCAGCCTCCAATTTTCTTAATTGCAAAATTGCCCTCAAGCCTGTGATTCCAGCTTGTGGCTGTTTCTTCACTAATTGTTCTTTAAATAACGAGTAACGCTGATAGTTCTTCCCAACTTCCGAATATATTCTTCTGCATTCGCAAAAGTCTTAAAATATGGCCAGGTAAATTCAAAGTGCCAAGGTACAGAAAGACACTGTCTGTTGTGCAGAGGGCCACACTCCAGGGCCAGCGTAGGGGGCAGTGCAGCTGGGGCAGTTACTGCGGCAGTACAGAATGATTGGATGCCTTTCCTGTGAGGATATGTGCTGACTTGTTTTTCTCTTCTGATGTTCTGGGCAGTGGGCCCACTGTCATCCAGCCGCAAGGATCTCTGTTGGGATGATGGAAGAATATCCTGAAATCCTTCCATTCTGGTTTTTTCCATTTCGGAATTTCACTGTCACTTTGGCAAACCTCCTGTCTTCCTCCCTCCTTTCTTAGAATATTCACTTTGTCCAGGATTCTATGGCTAATGTTTCATGTGTTCAGAAGACACCCAAGAGGACCCTGTCTGTGGAGATCACTGAGGCCACAGGGCTCAGAAATGCAAATTAAACCTCTGTTCTAAGGGGTGGGTATTGTTTTTCTCTTTTGGCATCCTGTGCCATATGTTGGGGGGGAGGTTTTTGAGAGGTCTGGAGGTCTGAAGTTCTGGATCTGAAAGGAGGTTATTTGGTAAGCCCCACCCTAGGAACAAAGCATACAGACCAAAGAGATGTCCATTTGTGTCTCAGGAGGGAGTGAAGAATCTATCCTGAGCATCAGGTCCAAGCCATGTATCCATCGGGCTGACATTTGCTCAGTGACGTCTCAGCCATCTCCCCATCCACCATGATGGGCTGCAACCTTCTTAAAGTCTAGGGTGGTATGCCTCTTACTGCTGTCTTCACTTCCACTGTCTAGCAGTGCCTGATGCATGGCTCTGACAGTCAAATACTACCTGATAAAGGAATGAGTGAATACAGACATTTATGTGCTCAGCCTCATTCTCCTTTTCTGTTAAAATAAATGCAAGGTACTGATAATCTCATGCAGTTGTAGACAAATGAAATGAGATCATACAACTCAAAAATGCAGCATACTTGCTATTTTAAGTGCTCTATACATGTTGGTTATTTTAATAATGGTAATTACTGCCCATCAAAGGGTTTCTTGACTAGTGGGCCTTTCTTTATATCTTAAAATCTCATTCCACTCAACCCTTCTCCTCAGGATTGCTCAGGGGTCAAGTTCAAGCCTCCTCCTTCTGAAACTTCCTTCCCTTCTGCAGCATCTTAGATTACATCTTACTACTGCTTCTCTTTACTAACTCCCTCCCTGAAAGAGGTGTCCACGCCAGCTACTTCCTCTTTCTCATTGTGCTCCTCCTGAGTTGCCACTTGGTTACAGGACCTTTGGTATTTGTGGAGCGCTATACGTTCACCCCAGAAATTATGCCATGCTGTCCTCAAAACACCCAGACAAGCCATTTACCCAGAGGAGCTGAAGCACAGATGCTGCGGCCTGGGAGGTGGTGGAGCTGGGATTCCAGGCTCTTCCTGCTTCACCATGGCTATGAAACTTCTTACAGTGGACTTTGCTCTGTCTGGAGGCCCCAACACCCACCCCCTTTCCTGATACAATTGTCTCCCACCCTTCTTGAGTTCCTTGATTCAGTGGTCTCTCCCTTTTCTAACTCCTGGCTGGCCCTGTCTTTCCTACTGTCACTGCTCTAACTGTGTGTGTTCTCCTTTGAATTATAATTATTTGCTACTTGGGCTTTTCATCCCTATTAGCTTTGAAAGAATTTGAAGATACTTACCATCTCTTTTCTATCTCTCTTTCCTCCAACCTGCTTAGCAACAGAACCTGATGAAGCAAGGACTCCATATGTGCTTTTCACCAAAAATTTAGGAATAGAAACTTCCTTTTAGAACTGAGATCTTCAGTTTTATTTATTAACACAGATGTGCTGGTGGACTGGGATCATAAACATTTTGAGTGTTGTGATGTTCTTTTGGGAATAATTTATTATTACTTCTTGGTCTTTCAATTATTATGAAAATGTAATGTAAATAGCCTGCTGTTAGTTAATTTTTGGATGAGAATACAGAGGAAACTATAGACACTGACCACTCAGAAACATCAGAGAAGTCGTGGTTGAAACTCAGCCATGGGCTGGGCGTTGACTTTCCCCAAATCTGGACCCAGCTTCAGATTTTCTCTGGACCTCCCTCCTCTCATTTCCACGTCTTGACCTATCTTGTTTCTTTGCACCTCACACTGGTGCTTGCCAGATGCATAATTCCCTAGCATTTTCTTTGTTATATTAAAAGGCACCAACTCCCTTTTTTTCAAATGATGTTGAACAGAAAACTCCTATGTAGAAAATGGACACAGAGAAGAGCTACTCGGGTTAAATCATGAGTTGGGGTGCTGAGCCTGGCTCAGTTGTCCTGGCATTTACCCTGCCCTCCTCTCCCCAGTGACTCCAGGTAGCATTCTGGGACCTGCACACCCTCTGGGTGAGAGTTGGAAACCCACAGCTCTGGAGTTCTTTCTTGACTCTCTTTAAAAATATGCAGTCAGCAATAAAACTGCCTCCCTTGGAGTTGACTTCATTCATAGCAGAACACTGGAATCTTTATCCCACCCTCATGAATCCTTGAAAGAACTTAGATGTAACTTGCTCTACCAAATAGGAAAGTATTCTGCACAGTTACGAAAACAAAAATAAATGCCAAGATCAATGGAACAATGTGTTGTCCCCAAATGGCCTTTGGTATATGACAAAGTAGAAATCAGTAGAAAGAGAAAGAAAACAAAGTATTCCACATATATGTACATATATACATATATGTGGAATACTTTTAATGTATAACATATTACATAGATATGCAATACTTTGTTTTCTTTCTTTTTATTCTCATTTCTACTTTGTTTCTGGAAGTATTTACATTGATGGATTTATCATCATCATTATCATCATCATCATTATTATTATCATCTATCAAGCCAACCTTGGATAATTGATTCAGCTGGTCATAGAGTTGAGTCAGGCTTCTGAGAGAAGGCTGACAGCTCATCTGTGTCATTCGGGCAGGATGACAGCCACATGAATCATGCTGCTCTGGGTGGGCGGTTATTAGCAACCTTCTCCCACCCTCGTGGGTTGAACGATACAGAGAGAAGATCATCATTTTTGAGTATGTGCTGGTTTTAAAAAGAAATCAAGGGACAGTGCCAATGTGGCTATGTCTTGTAGAGGAAGGCAGGCCTGGGTTTAAATCCCAATAGTCATGGTTGTCTGTGAGGTCCTAGGATGATTTACATGGACTATTGACGTCTGAGCTTCATGTTTTATCAGAGAGTGATCCTACTCATTTCATAGTGTTCTGTTCAGGGTTAAATGCAATATGTATAAGGAACCTTGCACAGGTGCTAAATAGCTAGCTCTATAGAATTAGAGTATTGGCTTAACATTTCATTTGCATACCTTGACATGGAGTTGAAAACCAAGAGAAGTTAAATGTCAATCCTGAGGTCATGTTTAAATATGTTTGTGGTAATTTATTGTGTGTGTACTCTGCCTTCATCATGTCACTGGGCTTCTCAAATCCTCTGGAAAGGAATTTTTGTAATCTCTTCACTACAAAAAGTCACAACATCTTAGAACTGAAACAGACCTTTGCTGACATCTGGCTTTATTTCCTTATTTTACAAATGAGAATTGGTGAGTTGTTTCCTTGATGACCAGGATGCGTCCCCAGCACCCTGGCCCACTTCCTGGCTCAGGTGTGTGCTTAACACCCCTGCAGATCTCAGCTGCCTTGCAGTGTGAGCCAGGACTGCTGTCAGCTTAACGTAAGAGTATACATGACTAATAGTGGCTTCAACTCCTGTTTATTTAACTAGCCTGGAAGTGACCAGTGACTGACATTAAAAAAAAGAAACTTATAACAAAGGATTAACTCCCTGTTTTTTAAATGAGCATCTGATCCTTATCTCACCAGTTCCCTTTGCTGTGGATTGGAAGAGAAAATAGGAAAACCCAAGCTGTCTGAATACAGGAGCTTTGGCTGTACGATGCCAGGCCCCGCTCTGCAGGAGTCTGAGCCTTACCTCAGTCCAGATCTGAATCAGGGTCTGTAAAGAGCTGAGGTTCAGGGTGGAGTTATTCTTTGCCATCCTTAGCTATTGCCTTGTTGTCACATTGTTGCAGTAGAATGACCACAGCTCCCAACATCACATCTCTGTTCAGGGAAGAAGAAAAGAGGAATGCAGCACCACCAGCCATTTTTCTTCCTTGTCTGTTCTTTTTTTATAGAAAAAAAAATCCTTCCAGAAGCCTCCCAGAATATTTATTCTTTTATTTCATTAGTCAAAATGGAGTCACCTAGAGGAGCATCCTAGAAGAAATGCTGGAGAATGAATAACTGTCTTCTTTTCCCCAATCTTAATAGTCTGAAGCAGGCACAAATGTATACTCTGAGGCATGGAGAGGCCTGAGAATAAACAGCTCTTGGGTTAGACAGTCCCTGCCATGTTTGGGTGAAGGCCCTGTTGGTGTGAATTGGCTCTGAGACCTTTGCCATGTCCCTTTATCTCCACTTCCAGGGTAGGTGTGTTTCACCCTCCAGGCTGCTGTTTTGCATTTGGAAGAAGGCTTTAGCTGCTGGGGCTGTGGGTGTCTCAGGCACTGCAGCATAGCACTGGGTTGTTGAACTCATAGGCTTTGAAGCCAGACAGTCTATGGAATCTTCCATTCCTGGCTGCACTGCTTACTAGCCATGTGCCTCTGAGCAAATTATGTCCCTTACCTGTGCCTCAGCATCCTCATCTGCAAAATGTAGGTATTGTGTCTGCCTTCTAGTAATAAATGTGATAATGAGTGGAATGGATAATGAACAGAAACTGCTTAGCATGGTGTATCACCCAAAGTAAGGGCTTAAACTATTGGTACAACAAATAAACAATAGTTAATCCTTACAGGATGCTTCCTATGGGCCGGCCTTATTCACAGTGCTTTTGCATATATTAAATCAGTTCATCCTTATCTCAAATTGAGGAGGAAAGTTCTATGGTTCTATTCATTTTACAGCTGATGGAGCAGAGTACAAGGATGTGTGAAGTAACTCCCTTAGGCCGCCTGGGATTTAAACTGATGCATTCTGGACCCAGGGTCCATGGCCAATCTCTATTTTAAAGTGACTCACAGACTTTCAAAGGGGGCCTGCTTCTTATCTCTCCAGTTCCCTTTGCCGTAGCTTGGAAGAGGAAACAGGAAAACCCAAGCTCTCTGAGTATAGGAGCTTTGGCTGCACAATGCCAGGGCCCCTTCTGCAGTAGTCTGAGCCCTACCTCAGTCCAGATCTGAGTCAGGGTCTGGAAAGAGCTGAGGTTCAGGGTGGAGTTATCCTTGAAGAGGATGAGACAGAGAAAAACTGACCATTCATCATCATCATCCCGCCAGTTTGAGTATTGAATCAATACAGCCTGTGTTTCTCATGATCGCCTGGTGCTTGAGACTGTTGATAAGGCATTAGAGAGCTTCATGGTTGTTGATAATCTGAGGAACGCCCTCTCTAGTGACAGACTGTCATGGACATGGAGGATTTTTTGAAGTGCGTTTTCAATTTTATGAGTTGAGGATCCTGCAGCCCTGGAGATTTATAATTGTCCCTGCCACTGCTGCTTTGTGCCTTCTTCTAGTTTCTGCCTTGTTTATCTGGTTTTCTTCCCCCATAGTATTTTGGCAATTGTAAAAAGTGGTTCTGGAAAAGTACCAACAAATGCTCTTACTGCCCGAGAACTGACACTTTCGGAGGCTACTGATGTTTACGGCAAAATAGCCTGAGTCCTTTAATGTCCTTCTTTGATTGTTCTACCAGCTACGATTCCTGCAAATCCCTGTCATTCTTCATCACAAAATTATAGAGGTACTATGATCATAACTTTCCCCAGTTCCTTTGGCTGTGGGCTGATTTGGGGGTGGGGAGTGGCAGTGCTGCGTGGATTCAGACGCCCAACCTCTGCTGTATTCCCTGGGCTTGCCTGTGTAGGGAATTTCACACACATGCACTGTGTGGCCACCAGTACATGCCGGCAATTTCACAAGTCAGAAATCCCACACTTCACTTTGCTTCTGCTTAAATTAGCCATGTGCTGCTGGAAAATTATCATTTGCTACTCCCTCTGAATTCAGCGTAACTTCTACAACAGCAGGGAACTAAATGAACTCCTAAATCAGGGGTCAGCGTACATTTTTTGTAAAGGGCTAGATAGATGGTATATATTTTAGGTCTTCCAGGCCATATGGTCCCTGACTCAACTACTCACCCCTGCTTTTATAGTGAGGAAGCAGCCACAGACAATACATAAATAAGTGGCTGTGACTGTGTTCCAATAAAGCTTTATTTACACAAATAGACCGTGGGCCAGAGTGATAGTAGATTTGGTACCAGGAAGGAAGCATGGAATTCTCTGGACACATGTACTCTCTTTTGGTCTAATGGCCATTCCTGCCAAATCCAGGAAATATTTTCAGATTCTTTCTATTCTGCTCCTTCTTCCCCATAGCAACCTTGACCATCTTATTTCAGGCCATAACCCTCTCACCTGGAGTATCCAAGTTTCCCACCTTACCTCAGATCTCCATCTTCTGATGTGTCATTTTGACTCCTGACAGACTACATTTATTTGTGAATTTGTTCACTTAATAAATATTGAATTCCTGACATGACAGATCACCACTGTGTTAACTCTTAGGGCTTTGAAGGTAAACAGAAAAAAGACAACGTTCCCACCTTCACAGAGCTTGTAATTTAGTATGGAAATATGTAAGTATGCTACTATATGCTCATAAGAATGTATGCTTTGTTTATTTATTTATTTGAGATGGAGTCTCATTCTGTCACCTAGGCTGGAGTGCAGCGGCGTGATCTCAGCTCACGGCAACCTCTTCCTCCCAGGTTCAAGTGATTCTCGTGTCTCAACCTCTCATGTAGCTAGACTATAGGCGTGTGCCACATCCAGCTAAGTTTTTTTCTCTCTCTCTTTTTTTTTTTTTTTTTTTTTGAGATGGAGTCTCGCTCTTGCCCAGGCTGGAGTGCAGTGGCGGAATCTCAGTTCACTGCAACCTTTGCCTCCTAGGATCAAGTGATTCTCCTGCCGCAGCCTCTCGAGTAGCTGAGATTACAGGTGCCCATCAGGGCGCCTGGCTAATTTTTTAGTGTGTGTTTTTAGTAGAGATGGGATTTTGCCATGCTGGCCAGGCTGGTTTTGAACTCCTGACCTCATCCGATTAGCCTGCCTCAGCCTCTGAAAGTGTTGGGATTACAGGCGTGAGCCACTATGCCTGGGCAAAAATGTGTACTTTTTATATGAAATGGATGATTGTTGTAAATCCTATAAAGCATAAAGGATGATGAAAACCCTTGTAAAGTGAAACACGAATGTCAGTTTCCTGCTACAAAGCCTTCAGTGGCTCCCCTGTGACTGATGGAGAGTCACCAGCTCAGTGTAAACAAGGATCACCACTGGGAGTTGGTGACGCCATGCTCATCATCCACATTCTGTCTTGTGAAATTGCTAAGCCTCAGGGAGGGCTTGGGATCTGAAATTTTAGCAACCATCTGGGGTGATATTGAGGCAGTTGCATGAGTATCACATCTTTTTTTTTTTTTTTTTTTTTTTTTTTTTTTGAGGCGAAGTCTCGCTCTGTGGCCCAGGCGGGAGTGCAGTGGCGCAATCTCGGCTCACTGCAAGCTCCGCCTCCCGGGTTCACGCCATTCTCCTGCCTCAGCCTCCCGAGTAGCTGGGACTACAGGCGCCCGCCATCACTCCCGGCTAATTTTTTTGTATTTTTAGTAGAGACGGGGTTTCACCGTGTTAGCCAGGATGGTCTCGATCTCCTGACCTCGTGATCCGCCCGCCTCGGCCTCCCAAAGTGCTGGGATTACAAGCGTGAGCCACCGCGCCCGGCCAAGTATCACATCTTGAGAAACTCTAGCCTAGACACTGTGACAATATGACCCTGCAGTGGCTCACAGTACTTTCCATGGCCTACACCATCTCCAGCCGTCTCTGCCACGGCTCTCACTCCTGCTCAGTGTTGGAGATGCCTGGTGCCATGTCCCTTTTCCCCACCTCCACACCCTTCCCTCCCTCTGTGTGTCGGCACACACTTACATCCCATGCCCCCTTCCTTTTCTTCTGGCTCCTGCTTCTCTTCCTAGGTCTAGCGTGGAGGGTTGCTGGCCATCCCTTCTCTTTTCTAGAGGCATTTTACCTATTATTTTATCTCCTATGTTTTTAATTCCACATGTAAAGCTTTTTTTTTTTGTTCCTTTTATTTTTCTTTCACATCTTCTTTGTTGTCCCAGTTTTGTTCTCCCCAAAGCTTCCCAGGATGATTTTCCTGGTCCTTCCCCCGTTTTATCTTTCCATGTCAGTGGTGAGAGGAGTGGGGTATGACTCCAGGAAAGGAGCGTGGTTTCTCTCTCCACCATCCAGCTTTCCCTTCATTTAACTAAGTACTGATGTATATAGACCATACCAGTGAGGCCTTTGCTTTCCCTTACAAGACGAATGTCCTTTTCATCTTCTCTTTGATAGAGAAAAATGTGCTTCTAAAGAGGATCAAGGGAATATGGGGAAATCACCATTTGGTATATACTTTAGTGAAGATGATTCCTAGGAAAACTTTAAAATGAGCTTGTGTTTTCCAGCTGGAGGCATAATTGTTACCTAGGAATTGATGGAGCTGCCTATAGGAGACTCAGATAAACCCACCACCCACCAGCGTCATGACCTTGTGGGCAGGGATTTCCCACTTAAACATTAGATAATGCCTTCTCCCTAGGCTGGGAGCATGGATTATATTGAAGGAGCAAAACACAGAAGCTAAGACCCTGTCCTAATCTTGTAGTCTCCCAATGAAAATACTTCCTCCCCACTGCCTTCACCCTCTTCAGAAATGCACTTGTTTTTGGCAAATTGCAAAACTGCAGTTCAAAGATACAAAGGATTAGGAAGATTACCTGACTTTGTAAATTGCAATTAGCTCTTAGTTCATTTTGGTGACTTCAATGTCAGTGAAGCCAAAATACTTCAGCTACATACCCAATGATATTTGTGAGGATTTAAAGTATAAATTTGGGGATTTTCACAGTTTTGTTGTGTTTGGGTGATTGTGTCGTTCAAACCATAACATAGGGGAGAGCTGTTGAATCCTTGTGGGCTGCCAGTGATATGTTGGTGACTTGTTCACTCAGTCTTTCAACACATTTACTGACCACCTACTATGTGCTGACATTACATTTGGTCCTCACGTACACTTCTGAATAGATAATTTATTTTTCCCATTTGAGAGACAGAAATTGAGGCTCTGAAAAGTCATACACAAAGGCAGACAGCTTGTAGGTCTGGATCTGGCATATGGAGGGTGTAGATCTGATTTCAGAACTTGTGCACATAACCACCATTCCTGGCCTTCCAAACCAATCCGGTAGGACTCAGCCACTGTAACAGCTGTCTACAGCATGAATTATGGATGAAGTCAGGTACTTAGAAACTGTACCACCATAATGGTGATGGACCCTTTGCTGATTCCCATCTCTTTCCATCCATTTATTTACCCATCCGTCTGCCCACATACCCACCTACCCATCCATTCACAAGGAGAATAATGCTAGACAAGAAAGAACAGAGCCAGAATGTAGAAGCAGTTGATCTCTTGGGCCTAGATATTTATTTCTTCCTCAGTTGTCTCTTCCATAAAATGGGGGTTATTATAGTAATAATAAAAACCTACATTTAGGTTTGTTGTAAGGATCGGATTAGGTAATACATGGAAAGCTCTCAGAACAATGTCTGGCACTTTATAATTATTATGATATTGTTATTGTTTATTATTATTTCATCTATATTATGCTTCATTTTGCATTGTTGGCTAGAATCTTAAGAGATGCTGTCAGACCAAGTACTTGGAACATGAAGAATATGAAACCCTGGTTAATTTGGACTTTAGTAACTTTGAAATCTATGACAATTGTGCAACCCAAGGTCCCAATGCAGTTTACATTTCTCCTATCCATGATGAAACAGAATTTGCTGAGTAAACAGGCAGAGCTAGTGTAATGGCTTGGAGACATATTTAACCTCCAGAGTATTTTGGAAGGTCCTGTGTGCCAGCAACACTGTATTTGTTGGATTTGAAGCAATCTTACTTTTACATTAAAATAGATCCCCCAAAGACTTTCTCTTTCTGAAGGTCACAAAATCACACTCAGTTCCCACATTTACACTCTGAATGGCTTGAATACATCTTTCTATCAATTTCAGCTAGGTTCCCTAATTTATAACTCAGCGCTCATCTGTTATCTTAAGATTTAAGTGAGATCATTGACTCAATACGTTTATTGAATGTCTGCTACATGCCAAGCACTGGACTGAGGGATAATGACACGAAGGTGAGAAACTGTGGACAGAGTTCTTGTTTTCATGGATTCTGCAGCATTGTGGGCAACATAGGCTGTGCATGAGACAAGGAGTAGATGCCTGGTGCACAGTAGGTCTGCAGTAGTTAGTTGTTTCCATTCCTTCCGATTATAAGTTTAGTGGAGCTCTCTGTGTGTGAAGCCACAATAGCACAAAAGTGAGGCTCCTCCAGATGGACTGAAACTAAATCTATGTTTACAGAATCCTGCCTGCCTCATCAACTTTTAAATTAAGACCTGAGTGATGGAGGAAGAAAGGGTGCAGAGTGAGGCTTCAGTACTAGCCCTGGTTCTGCACTTATTTGCTCTGCAGTATCAAGAAATATTAGAACATGTTTGGCCTCAGTTTCTTCCTCTGTTTCGTAGGTGGTTCAAATAGCTAAACTCTCAGGTTCTTTCCAGGAGAAGAGGCTGGAATTTGACAGTTATTTTGCAACCTCTGCCAGCCGCACTAAGACTATAATATCCCTCAAAAGCCATCACTTAAGGGAGGCATCTGGGGCAGTCATTTTCCATTTGACGAATGAAAGAGAAAATGGGTCACTGAAACATGGCTGTGTTCCAGTCATCCACTTCACATGTACCTGATCCAATTTTTTGGCCGGGAGAATTGGCCTTTGAAGAGAACCTTGGCCAAGTCCATGGCTTAAACACTTAGGCTGCTTTTCAAAAGGTATTTTCAAAATTACTTTTCTTTTTTTTTAATTTTAAAAGCAGTGGGCTTAAAAGGAGTTTTTGTGCAATTACCTTCCTTTTTACCTGCCCTATTCTCCTCTCCTGCATCCCGTCTGGACTAACTCAGTCACCCCCACCTGGTCCTGGGAGTCAGTGCATGAGTTGCAGGCATAGCTTGACCATCTATATTACCTTGGGGAAAGCCACACACTCTCCCCAAGAGTCAGATTTCTCTTTCGTGAAATAAAGAGAGGGTAAGTTTGGCAAAAGCATAGCAAAAATCCTTCTACTTTATGAGGATTACATAATTTAATCTGACCTCACCTGATGGAGTCAGTACTATTATTATCTTCACTATGCAGGTACTGAGGCCCATCAAGTTTAAGTAACTTGGAAAATATCACAGAAATAACATGTAGGGTGCTGAGATTTGAACCTAGGAAGCCTGGCTCCAAGACCTGCTCTCTGAAAAATCATCTTCTACCATTTCTAAAAAGGGGGCTAAGAACAGCAATATGGACCCTGCTGGTTCTATGGAGTGACCTGGACTCTGGACCCTGACCCTTAACTGTATGTGGTACCCTGGCTTCTGCTTGTTTTTTGGACTGGTCTGTAGCATTCTGCTACTTGAGCAAATCCCCAACTGCAAGAGAAAGCTTCTTTTTGTCTGTGGAGGTGAGGGAGTCCGGGACCAGCAGGGAATGGGCATATACTTCTCTTATGTCATGAAGATAGTCATTTTGCCTCTTTTTTTTTTTTTTGTCACTTGGACCTATGTGAGAGAAGACAGGGGCAGGAATTTGTTAGAGTGCCTACAGGAAATATTCTTGTATAAATAATAGGTATTTTTATATGGGATATTTATTGATAACCTATCAGCACTCCTCCAAAAGCAGCATCTGTTTGTAATGTGAACTTTTCGCAAGTGGGATTTCTGAATGCGGGGAAAAAAGCTGATGTCCCCATAGTAGGCAATGATGTTACAGAGATAATGACAACAGGCCTTAGAGTGTCTTAGCTTTTGGTCTTACAGACTTGCGTCTTTCCTGAAGCTCATTTTTTACTTCTGAGTGGAGTTCTTGTGCTGTCCGGCTGCTGAGATGCCCCTCCATGATCCCCACTTCCTGATATTGTATTCTATTCATGAGCTACTAGTCTTCTCGCACATTAACCCACATAAGTCATAGGACATTGTGGAAATGACAGAGCTGAACTTCCGAGGGTAGCTCACAGAAGACGTTGTAGCTTCCTCCTTCTTCTCTTGGATCATTTCTTCTGGCCAAACCAACTGTCATGCCATGAGGACACCTAGGCAGTCTTGTGGACGGGTGCACGGGAAAACTAAGGCACCTGCCACCAACCAGCACTATCTTGCCAGACAGAGGAATGAACGTTCTGAGCATGGATTCTCCAGCCCGTCGAGCCTTGAGATGACAGCAGCCCTAACTGACATCTTGACTGCAACTTAATGACAGACCCTAGACTAGAGGATCCAGCTAAGCCACTTCTGAATCCCATGTCCACAAAAACTGTGAGCTCAAAAGTGGTTATTGTTTATAATTGCTAAGTATTTACATAATTTGTTAACCAGTGTAGATAATTATTACAGTGTAGTGGAAAAGACACAGAAGGATGTCTATGTAGAAGCTGGAGCTCGCGCCACTTCTTTGTGTCTTGGTGTGGACACTTTTATTTTTCCTGGGCCTCTCAATCCTACTCTTTATCTGTAGATTGTGGTCACCTCTACTTTGAAAAGCAGATTGGGGCCAGGCGAGGTGGCTCAAGCCTGTAATCGCAGCACTTTGGGAGGCTGAAGTGGGTGGATCACCTGAGGTCAGGAGTTCGAGACCAGTCTGGCCAACGTGGTGAAACCCCGTCTCTACTAAAACTATAAAAATTAGCCAGGTGTGGTGGCACATCTCAGCTACTTGAGAGGCTGAGGTGGAAGGATTGCTTGAGTCTGGGAGGTGGAGGTTGCAGTGAGCCGAGATCACGCCACTGCACTCCAGCCTGAGCAACAGAGCAAGACTCCATCTCAAAAAAAAAAAAAAAAAAAAAAGGCAGATTGGGTAGATGAAATAGGAAATTGCGGGTCATAGTATAATAAAATTAATATTGTTTTGTGACTTTTATGCCTACAAAGTGATAATTTTTTATTAGTGTATTTTGTCTGCATTTAAATGCAACTTATATTAATTATAAAAATTATGAGCAAGGTGAAAAAGAATGAAGGAGGAAAATATGGGCTGTGCCATCAGCCGTCATTTTTCTAATATGTTAAATCTCACAGACTATACCGCAATGTCTTGAAACATCTCTCATTCCTGTATTTACCCATTCATTTGTTCACCCATGCATCCATAAGTCCATCTTTTTACCAAATATTTTTGGACATTTATCTGTGTCAGGCACTGTTGGGGACCCTGGGGGTGGAGTGCTGAGTAGCACAGATTCCCTGGCTTTAGAGGAGCACATCTGCAGTGAAAGCAAAAGAGGAGTCATTTAAAGATCAGTAAACATGCTCATAGCAAACTCTATTCCAGTTGACGAAGGAGTTAGTTGCCCTTGTACTGAACATCTCAAACCTCTACGTTCATTTGGTTCCCTGTGATTTTTCACCATTCAAGCTTGTTCATAGGAAATTCTGCTGTAGGGGTTGTCCCCTTACTTTAAACATCTCCAGGTGACTCATAGGACACCTGTACTCAGCATGTATAGCTACTGTTGTTTCCTTTTCATCCTTCAAGACCTTCTCTATTTTTAGGATTTCTTCAAGTGTCTTCTTGCTGTCCAAGTAACTGCCCTTTGTTAAAATCCAAGAACCATTTTGAAAACTTCTACCCTAATAACAATATGGCATATGCAACAAGAAGTGTGTCAGTCAAGGTTCTTGGTAGCAAACAAGAATGCAACTTGATCATCTTAAACAAAAAGGGAGTAGTTTGGAAGAATATGAGGGAATTGCTGAATTAGTAACATGGTAGAGATTTAGTTCAGAACTTAGCAGAAGCTGCAGGGACCCCTGAGGCTAAGGGGCAGGGTTTATAATTGGTCAAGGCTACCCCATTGAATGAGCAGGGCCTGTGTGCTAGTCTGCGGCCACTTTTTAAAAGCAGTAGAATGTCTTGGTCCAGACAGCAGACCCTGGGGCCAGACTGCCTGGATTTGGATCACAGCACTTCATATATGAGTTTTGTGATAATTGTCAGATTACTTAAACTTTATGGGCCTCAGTTTTATTATTTATGCAGTTGAGATAATAATAGTACCCATTTTATCAGGTGAGGTGTAAATTAGATAATTCACATAGTTTAGCACAGTGTCTAGGACACAGACAGCACTCAATAAATGTCTGCATTTTTGCATCATTCCTTCAAGATCGAAGACGACTGATTGACAGAGCCTGAGTCAAATGCTAATGAGCCCTTGCTGAGTAAGGAATGAGAAGGATGTTTGGTGTCCCAAAGACCATAAAACTCAACAATAAGAAAATAACCAACCAGATTAAAAAGTGAGCCAAAAATTATAACAGACACTTCACCGAAGAAAATGTAGATGGCAAATAACCATATGAAAAGAAGCTCCATATCATAGTTCATCAGATAAATGTAAATGAAAACAGCAATGAGATACCACCACACACCTATCAGAATGACCAAAATCCAGAACATCAACACCACCAAATGCTGGCAAGGGTGGAAAAAAATAGGAACTCTCATTCGTTGCTGGTGGGAATGCAAAATGATATAATCCCTGTGGAAGACAGTTTGGCCATTCCTTACAAAACTAAGCATTCTCTTACCAGGCAATCCAACAATTGTGCTCCTCAGTATTTACCCAAAGGAGTTGAAAACATATATCCACATGAAAACCTGCACATGTATGTTTATAGCAGCTTTATTCATAACTGCCAAAACTTGGAAGCAATCAAGATGTCCTTCAGTAGTTAAGTAGATAAATACACTGTGCAGCACCCAGACAATGAAATATTCAGGGCTAAAATGAAATGAGCTGTCAAGCCATGAAAAGACATGGAGGAAACTTAAATGCATATTGCTAAGTGAAAGATACTAGCCTGAAAAGGCATAGCTTTTCCTTGACATTCTGGGCAAAGAAAAACTATGGAGACAGCAAAAATGTTAGTGGTTGTTAGCAGGTAGAGAGGGAAGAAGAGGCAGAGCGCAGGATTTTTAGGGCAGTGAAACTACTCTGTATGATACCATAATGTTGGATGTCCTCATTACCTATTTATTCAAACCCATAGATTATATAATATTTATGTATATATAGGGATTGAACCAATAGAAGATATAACATCTAGGGTTTGATGAAGAATGAATTGTAATGTGAACTCGGAACTTTGGAGGATTATGATGTGTCACTGCAGGTTCATCAGTTGTAACACATGCACCACACTGGTGAGAAATATTGATAATGGGGGATGTTCTAATGTGTGGGGACAGGGGGTTTATGGGAAATCTCTATACCTTCCTCTTAATTTTGCTGTGATCCTAAAGCTGTTTGAAAAACATAAAGTCTTAGAAAAAGAAATCTGAGCAGATTCCTCTGTAGCTTAAATAGGCTTCCAATGCACTTAGTAGAGTTTGAATCCTGAAGTTAGTCTTGGCCCTGAGTGGTGGGCCCCTGACTGCTTCCCAAGTTTCCACTTAGGTGACCACCCCTTCGTATTGGTTACGGCTCCTGTTTCACTACCGCCCCCCTCCCCACGTCCAGCCACTCTCACCTCAACAATTTGACAGCTCTGAGCTCCGTCCTCTCTCAGAGCCCTTCCTCCTCCTGTGGGCTCCTCTCTCTGGAACACTCCTTTCCCTCCCTTCTTGCTCCTTGGATCTCAGCTGTAATCCGGGCCAGCCTCAATCCCTTTATGGCACTTTGGAGTAGGTTAGTTTCTCCAGCACGAGCTCTCTTAGCAGCCTGTGCCTGTCTTTTATTCTACTTAATACAGTTGTAATGAATTAATTATGTATGTGAGAAGCATTTGAATGCCTTTCTCACCCATTTGTAAGTTCTTTTTCATCCTGTATCCTTGGTGCTTAGCAGATAGCAGCTACTCAGATAATTTTATATTGTGAGTAAACCTGGGCCTGATGTGACATCAATTTATTTATAGTAAACATATTAGATAATTGTTTAAAAGAAATGACAATTGGACTGTATCAGCAATACAATGGAAGAGATTGAAATATGTATTTAGTCTCTTGAGAAAAGATCTCCCAAACAAAGATTAGTGTATAAAGAGGGGTTCCCATAAAATATAGAAGATCATCTTTTAAATCCTGGTTTTCTCTCTCCCTCTGCTCTTCTTAGTAATCTCCATGGAAACAGCTACTATCTCCCAAGAACTTTTTTTTCCCGATTCCTAGCTTTTTTTTTTTTTTTTTTCCCTGTGTTAGGTTTTCCAGAGGAACAGAAGAAAGGATGGGCTTGTGTGATTATGAAATCTATTTCATAATATAATATGTTAGTTTCATAATATTATTATGTGAGATCAGGGATTGGCTCATGTGATTATGGAGGCTGAGAAGTCCCAAGATCTTCGCTTGGTGAGCCAGAAGCCCAGGAGAGCTGATGGTGCAGCTCCAGTCCAAGTGCTGACTGGCTCAAGACCCAGGAAGAGCAGATATTTCAGTTTGAGTCTAAAGGCTGGAAATAAGTGATACTCCAGCTTTTACAGTAAGTAAAAGATCCTTGCTAACTATGTCCACTCTTATGATCTAATCTGGTGAGCTGAACCAAGGTCTCAAGCTAATCTAAGGAAAAAATGACAGACAGAAGGAGTCCACCCTTATTCTTGGAAGGGGCAGTCTTTCTGTTCTATTGGGGCCTTCAACTGATTGATGTGACCCACTTACATTAGGGAGGGCAATCTGCTTTACTCAGTCCACCAGTGCAAATGTGCATCTCATCCAAAAGTCCCCTCCCCAACACACTGGGAATAAAGTTTGGCCAAATATCTGGGCACCCCGTAACCCAGGCATGTTGACCCAGAAAATCAACCATCACACCTTCCCCAAACAATTCTGACACCCACCCCAAGTACTTTTTCTTTTTTTTTTTTTCTGACCTCTCTTTCCCTTCTCTGCTCTCTGCCATATGACTTCTCTGCTTTCTTATTTTTTTTCCTTAGATTACCTTGAGGCCTTGATTCAGCTTGCCAAATTAGATCATAGGATCTAGTAAACAATGATCTTCTACTTCCTGTGAGAAAAGGGTGGTTTGGAGACCTAAAGAGTATGGTCACGTATGATACAGAGGATGTTCTGTGATCACTGATATTCAAAACAGCTTCCCCAGCACTCTGTCCCTTTACCCTTCTTTGTCTTCATATAACCTGTGTCTTTCTTTTTTCTTTTTTTTTTTATTATTATACTTTAAGTTCTAGGGTACACGTGCACAACATGCAGGTTTGTTGCATATGTATACATGTGCCATGTTGGCGTGCTGCACCCGTTAACTTGTTATTTACATTAGGTATATCTCCTAATGCTATCCCTCCCATCCCCCAATCCCCACCCCACAACAGGCCCCGGTGTGTGATGTCCCCCTTCCTGTGTCCAAGTGTTCTCATTATTCAATTCCCACCTGTGAGTGAGAACATGCAGTGTTTGGTTTTTTGTCCTTGTGATAGTTTGCTGAGAATGATAGTTTCCAGCTTCGTCCATGTCCCTACGAAGGACATGAACTCATCATTTTTTATGGCTGCATAGTATTCCATGGTGTATATGTGCCACATTTTCTTAATCCAGTCTATCATTGTTGGACATTTGGGTTGGTTCCAAGTCTTTGCTATTGTGAATAGTGCCACAATAAACATATGTGTGCATGTGTCTTTATAGCAGCATGATTTATAATCCTTTGGGTATATACCCAGTAATGGGATGGCTGGGTCAAATGGTATTTCTAGTTCTAGATCCCTGAGGAATGGCCACACTGACTTCCACAATGGTTGAACTAGTTTACAGTCCCACCAACAGTGTAAAAGTGCTCCCATCTCTCCACATCCTCTCCAACACTTGTTGTTTCCTGACTTTTTAATGATCGCCATTCTAACTGGTGTGAGATGGTATCTCATTGTGGTTTTGATTTGCATTTCTCTGATGGCCAGTGATGATGAGCATTTTTTCATGTGTTTTTTGGCTGCATAAATGTCTTCTTTTGAGAAGTGTCTGTTCAGATCCTTCGCCCACTTGTTGATGGGGTTGTTTGTTTTTTTCTTTAAATTTGTTTGAGTTCATTGTAGATTCTGGATATTAGCCCTTTGTCAGATGAGTAGATTGCAAAAATTTTCTCCCATTCTGTAGGTTGCCTGTTCACTCTGATGGTAGTTTCTTTTGCTGTGCAGAAGCTCTTTAGTTTAATTAGATCCCATTTGTCAATTTTGGCTTTTGTTGCCCTTGCTTTTGGTGTTTTAGTTATGAAGTCCTTGCCCATGCCTGTGTCATGAATGGCATTGCCTAGGTTTTCTTCTAGGGTTTTTATGGTTTTAGGTCTAAGGTTTAGGTCTTTAATCCATCTTGAATTAATTTTTGTATAAGGTGTAAGGAAGGGATCCAGTTTCAGCTTTCTACATATGGCTAGCCAGTTTTCCCAGCACCGTTTATTAAATAGGGAATCCTTTCCCCATTTCTTGTTTTTGTCAGGTTTGTCAAAGATCAGATAGTTGTAGATGTGTGGTATTATTTCTGAGGGCTCTGTTCTGTTCCATTGGTCTATTTCTCTGTTTTGGTACCAGTACCATGCTGTTTTGGTTACTGTAGCCTTGTAGTATAGTTTGAAGTCAGGTAGCGTGATGCCTCCAGCTTTGTTCTTTTGGCTTAGGATTGACTTGGCAATGCGGGCTTTTTTTGGTTCCATATGAACTTTAAAGTAGTTTTTTCCAATTCTGTGAAGAAAGTCATTGGTAGCTTGATGGGGTGGCACTGAATCTATAAATTACCTTGGGCAATATGGCCATTTTCATGATATTGATTCTTCCTATCCATGAGCATGGAATGTTCTTCCATTTGTTTGTGTCCTCTTTTATTTCGTTGAGCAGTGGTTTGTAGTTCTCCTTGAAGAGGTCCTTCACATCCCTTGTAAGTTGGATTCCTAGGTATTTTATTCTCTTTGAAGCAATTGTGAATGGGAGTTCATTCATGATTTGGCTCTCTGTTTTTCTATTATTGGTGTATAAGAATGCTTGTGATTTTTGCACATTGATTTTGTAACCTGAGACTTTGCTGAAGTTGCTTATCAGCTTAAGGAGATTTTGGGCGGAGACGATGGGGTTTTCTAGATATACAATTATGTCATCTGCAAACAGGGATAATTTGACTTCCTCTTTTCCTAACTGAATACCCTTTATTTCTTTCTCCTGCCTGATTGTCCTTGCCAGAACTTCCAACACTATGTTGAATAGGAGTGGTGAGAGAGGGCATCCCTGTCTTATGCCAGTTTTCAAAGGGAATGCTTCCAGTTCTTGTCCATTCAGTATGATATTGGCTGTGGGTTTGTCATAAATAGCTCTTATTATTTTGAGATATGTCCCATCAATACCTAATTTATTGAGAGTTTTTAGCATGAAGTGCTGTTGAATTTTGTCAAAGGCCTTTTCTGCATCTGTTGAGATAATCATATGGTTTCTGTCTTTGGTTCTGTTTATATGCTGGATTACATTTATGGATTTGTGTATATTGAAACAGCCTTGCATCCCAGGGATGAAGCCCACTTGATCATGGTGGATAAGCTTTTTGATGTGCTGCCAGATTTGGTTTGCCAGTATTTTATTGAGGATTTTTGCATCAATGTTCATCAAGGATATTGGTCTAAAATTCTCTTTTTTCGTTGTGTCTCTGCCCGGCTTTGGTATCAGGATGATGCTGGCCTCATAAAATGAGTTAGGGAGGATTCCCTCTTTTTCTGTTGATTGGAATAGTTTCAGAAGGAATGGTACCAGCTCCTTGTTGTACCTCTGGTAGAATTTGGCTGTGAATCCGTCTGGTCCTGGACTTTTTTTGGTTGGTAAGCTATTAATTATTGCCTCAATTTCAGAGCCTGTTATTGGTCTATTCAGAGATTCAACTTCTTCCTAGTTTAGTCTTGGGAGGGTGTATGTGTCGAGGAATGTATCCATTTCTTCTCGATTTTCTAGTTTATCTGCATAGAGGTGTTTATGGTATTCTCTGATGGTAGTTTGTATTTCTGTGGGATCGGTGGTGATATCCCCTTTATCATTTTTTATTGCGTCTATTTGATTCTTCTCTCTTTTCTTCTTTATTAGTCTTGCTAGAGGTCTATCAATTTTGTTGATCTTTTCAAAAAACCAGCTCCTGGATTCGTTGATTTTTTTGAAGGGTTTTTTGTGTCTCTATCTCCTTCAGTTCTGCTCTGATCTTAGTTATTTCTTGCCTTCTGCTAGCTTTTGAATGTGTTTGCTTTTGCTTCTCTAGTTCTTTTAATTGGGATGTTAGGGTGTCAATTTTAGATCTTTCCTGCTTTCTCTTGTGGGCATTTAGTGCTATAAATTTCCCTCTACACACTGATTAAATGTGTCCCAGAGATTCTGGTATGTTGTGTCTTTGTTCTCGTGGGTTTCAAAGAACATCTTTATTTCTGCCTTCATTTCCTTATGTACCCAGTAGTCACTCAGGAGCAGGTTGTTCAGTTTCCATGTAGTTGAGCGGTTTTGAGTGAGTTTCTTAATCCTGAGTTCTAATTTGATTGCACTGTGGTCTGAGAGAGAGTTTGTTATAATTTCTGTTCTTTCACATTTGCTGAGGAGTGCTTTACTTCCAACTATGTGGTCAATTTTGGAATAAGTGCGGTGTGGTGCTGAGAAGAATGTATATTCTGTTGATTTGGGGTGGAGAGTTCTGTAGATGTCTATTAGGTCCGCTTGGTGCAGAGCTGAATTCAATTCCTGGATATCCTTGTTAACTTTCTGTCTCGTTGATCTGTCTAATGTTGACAGTGGGGTGTTAAAATCTCCCATTATTATTGTGTGGGAGCCTAAGTCTCTTTGTAGTTCTCTAAGGACTTGCTTTATGAATCTGGGTGCTCCTGTATTGGGTGCATATGTATTTAAGATGGTTAGCTCTTCCTGTTTAATTGATCCCTTTACCATTATGTAATGGACTTCTTTGTCTCTTTGATCTTTGTTCGTTTATAATCTGTTTTATCAGAGACTAGGATTGCAACCCCTGCCCTTTTTTGTTTTCCATTTGCTTGGTAGATCTTCCTCCATCCCTTTATTTTGAGCCTATGTGTGTCTCTACACATGAGATGGGTTTCCTGAATACAGCACACTGATGGGTCTTGACTCTTTTTCCAATTTGCCAGTCTGTGTCTTTTAATTGGAGCATTTAGCCCATTTACATTTAAGGTTAATATTGTAATGTGTGAATTTGATCCTGTCATTATGATGTTAGCTGGCATATAACCTGAGTCTTACCTGACATAAAGTACATTTCTTTGTTGATGTTGTTGTTGTCTCCACAACAGGAGGGTTCCATACACCCTGTCATTTGTTTGCTCTGTAATTCCCAGTACTGGGAACAGCCCTTGTCCCTTAGTCAGTGCTTAGTAAATACTTGCTGAGTGAATTAATTTGATGAATGACAATTTTGAAATAAAGATGTCTTGGATTAACTAATTAGCAATTTTATTTGTGTGAGTTCTGCCTTTCAGGTTTGGTGTAAGATGTTGAAAAATGTCCTTTTTTTTGTTTGCTCTTTGTTTCCTGCTTTTGTCCTTCATAGTGAAAGACCCAGGTATTTAAGTGGACCCCATATAATACTGATTTCAAGAGTTCAGATCGTATTTTCTGGCTCCTTTTTGGAGAATGTCTTTGGAACCCATAGGATCTGGTAAAAAGAAAGAAAAAGAGAAAAAGAAAAGAATATTTGAATGGATAGACCAGACTTCAATTTCTGTCTCAATAACCTATTATTTCTGGGATATTAATTTCCTATTTTATTTGGGGGGATTGATAAAATCTGCTTTACCCAGATGTGATGAGCAATGAGGCTTTTATGGCCTGGCATCAGGGTGGATCATGGACTATTTCTCTCCTTTGCACACAACTCCACAAACACACAGCCTTGAGATAGGACCTACTGGGGTCTTTACATTCCATTTAATGCAAGCCTTTGGGTGAGTCCTGACTCATCAGTAGCAGCAGCCTCACTGGGGTTGTAATCCCCTAATTTAATTAAAGACAAGCCATCCTCGCACACAGGGACGAGGAGGTGCAGGGATGTTCTGACAACCATCACATAATCCTTTCTGATTTGTCAGTGGCATTGCATTAAAATCGATCCATTTCCCAAACTCCATTGCTGTCCTTGTCTTATCAAATTATAGACACAGCTAGAGCCCATCAGTCCTTCCCCCTGGGAGTGGGAACTCCTCAGCACAGCAGGACTTTCTGGTACAATGTGGTTTGCTTGGAATTCATTACTAAGGGGACTTGGTGAATTGGAGATGTATTACTTTTTACATTCTGCTTTCTGTGGAGTGCCTGGGATAACATCCTGGCTTCTCTCCAGAATGTTTTTGATTGTTTTTGTGCTCCTCTCTTTCTTTCTGTTTTTATTTGCTTTGTTTTATTTTGCTTTGTGTTTGGTGGTAGGGGTCAGGTTGAGACAACACAGTGGAAAAAATAGTAACTCTAGATCTGTGAGGTCTAACCTAAGTCTTAGCTGCATCCTATCACTTGACATTTTTAAACCCATTGAAAGGGGATGTTAAACAGCATTCACTTCAAAGGATGTTGTATGTGCCTGACACATAGTAGTATGTGCTCATTAAATATTTCGTGTTGAACAAATAAAATAGTAAACACAGAAATATAGACACACAACCAAACATATACATTGTGCCTATAAAAAGATATTCAACAGCCAAGGTTTTTCTATATATATATATATATATATATATATTTATATGATGTCCATATTCTTCACATTAAATTTTTTTATTTCCAAATTGAAGATGCTAGGCTAAGACAAGCTGTATTCTAGTTATATTTCATATACCTTGGACAGATTATGTAATAGTTTAAGACTCTCAGTTTCCAACATTTGTAATATTCAAGGAGGAGATAATAAAATGGTCCTTCACATCCTTTGCCTGCTGCATAAGGACTTACAGAACTTGACATACAAAATATTCAACTAACTCCAATCTGCATCACTCTGTGTGTGTGTGATTTCCCAACACTTCTCTCTTTTTCCCCCTTATTTCCTCCTTCCTTCCAAATTTCTCTCTCTTTTGCTCCATAATTATTTATTTGCTGTCTCCTCACAGAGCATATTCTCTGTCATAAAGACTGCAATCTTTGAGTCTTCAGACCACCACCTTCTCACAGCTGCTGAGGGTAAAATATCCTTGCTTACTAGGTCCACTCCTATGATCGAATTTGAATCAAGGTCTCAAGCTAATCTAAGGAAAAAAAAAAGCAGAGAAGCTATATGGCAGAAAGCAGAGAATTGGAAGGGAAGTCACAAAAGAAGAGAACATACTTGCAGGCATTGTTTCAGGTAGTGAGTGAAATCAGCAAACAAACAGAAATTATTTCTCTCGTGGAATGTGTGTACTAACTGGAGAAAGCATTGTTTAAAAAATAAGCAAATAGGATGTCAGGCTGTGTTCAAGACAGTGTGTTTAGTTCTTTACACAATAGTGATGCTGATGGATAAAGATTTCCAGTTTGGTCTCAATCCAATAAAACACCCCCACTCAAAGTGTCATTGTCCCACTCTTTCCAACTGATGCCCTAAAGCTCACAGAAGAGACTTGTTGGGTGTGCAAATTTGGCTTTCCTCATAATTCTGCAACCCGCATAAGAAAGTTTTAGTTCTGATTTTCAGCCTTATCTTCCCTGTGACTACATGAAATAAGAGATTCTTTTAGGGCTACCCCAGAAACAAACTTGTTCTCTCATCAGAGCTGAGTTGATAGACAGTCTGAAGGCTAGATCTTGTTATTTTCCTCTGTTTTCTCTCCAGTGCTGTAAAAAATATCCATCCCAGGGTGCTTGTATTCGTCATTAACATTGTAGCCACGTGGAGCAGCCACTCGGTCATCCAAGGCACTTGCTAGAGTGAGCACTTCCTCCACTGAGGCTGGAGGGTCTACGATGGCTTCACTCACATGTGTGGGGGTCTTGGTGCAGGCGCTAACTGTTCCTCTCTTTCTTTAAGGTCTGTGTTCAGTATTCTAGTGTAGGCTTTGTTACATAGTGGCAGGAACACTCCAAAATAGCAAAGTAGAAGGCTCAGGAACTCACACAGTTTCACTTCTGCATATTCAGTTACCACCCAGACCAAGGGGCATGGAAATTGGCTCTACCTCTTGAGTTGCATGTCATGAAATATCATAGCCACTTTTTCAATCTATTAGAGGAAGACTACAGTATGAGTATATCTCAGAAATGTGATAGATTTTAAATTGATCTTGCCTTTCTAAAGATGTTTCCCATCTATACTCTGTGAGAGACACCTCTAAAATATCTCGTGTCAAAAAAGTATTGGGTAAGGTGTCCAGTAACCTAGGTTTGTGGTCTGGCTCTGGAACTGATTTATGTTATCTTGTAATGATAGCAATGATGATGATTTTGGTGATGACAGTGATGGTGATTTTATTACATATGATTTAGACAATGCAGTTAGTCAATACTTTCATGTGTATTATTATAAATATTTAAATTCTAATTTTACCTTTTTTGGACTTTATATGTACTATCTGTTAAATATAAAGCCCATATTTTACTTTTGTCCTAGATATTTGTCACTATCTTGCACCCATTTCTCCCTCCTAATAGCACCCAGACATTCCTCTAGATGAATTGTCTCTTGAATGTATGCTCTTGGTTGAAAGTAAACCCAGAAATATGCCTTCTTCTGGGGTGGCTTAAGGGTTCCTGAGACATTTATTTGCAAGAGCATAGCCAAAAGCTGGGGCGATGACCTAAATATGGCCAGGAAGCTACCTCTCACCTGGAACTTTAAGTCTTAACTGAGATGAGTCAACACAAAAGAAAACATTATAGTTCCTGCAGCCCAGTGGTGGGAACCTGGTGAGCTTGTCAAGTTATCACTGATGAGACTGTCAAGAACACCCTGATAGCTCTTAGTTCTTAGCCTTGTTCATCACACTATCTTCCCTATGATCCTCACACCTGCACTCCAGTTCTCCAGTGGGTCCATTCTTGCACAGGTAAGCCAGCATTAGTGTTGGCATCCCAGGAACCATGACTGCTTCAGTTATCTATTGAATTATTTTAGAAGTACCTGGAGTGATGGAAAGTGCTTGGCCAAAGTTTACAAAGCCCTGTAGCCAATAACTGATTCCAAATTTCAGGTCTGCCTTTTTTGCTCACATTTCAACATTGGACAGTCAAACTTTCTAAGCACGAATTTCTTCAGTTGTAACATGGGACACAATAATACATCCCTAGCAGAGGGGTTAGGATTAAATTAGAGAGCAGCCGTGAAGCACCTGGGAGAGCTTCTGGCACACAGTAACAGTGGAAAGTTCTGGCACTACAGTAGAAAGTTCTTTCCCTTTTTGTTAATGTTAATGCTTCATCCCCATTCACAGAGACTGGAGTATCCCTTGATTACTCCAGTCAAAGGGAAATCCAACATGACATGTTCCCTCCCCCTAGGAAATGTCCTCCTCTGATGTTATGAGGTCGGCCTATGAAGCTTTACCTTGGAGTTTGAAGATGAGACTGGTGTTTGTAACCCATGAGGACTACTGAGGTCACATAGTGTAGTGGAATGAGAATGGGATTTGGGATCAGGCAGGTCTGAATTCATACCTAATGATGACATATGTGATTAGTTGCTTAATCTTGAACCTCATTTATTGTCCTATGTGCTATGATTCTCTCATATTGACCACACAGGGCCATTATGAAATGATAATTGGTAATTTACATGCAGGTTCTTTGTAACCTAGAAGAATATTATCTTTGTGCTGGAGCCTCCTCAAAGATTTTCAGGGATATACACACCAGAAACTTTGCCTTGTACAGCTCCTGGTGGATAAATGAAGGCCTTCAAATGGGCAGGAAATAATGCAATTTCCATGAAAGTTAATTGAGCTCTGTGTTTTCTAAAGGCTAATAGCCTGGTGAGAGATGTCCTGAGTCAAGCTAATGTGATGACCCACTTGTTTTTTTAGGTACCAGTTATGGAACAGAAGCCACATCTGTCACTGATAACCTGTTTGTATAGTGACCTCTTCCACCCCACCCACAGGGTTGCCATGGCAATTTTAGGTCAAGAAGATCATCCCATTGAAAGACAGGAAATGCTAAGGAGTAAAATGCAGTCCCCAGGAAACCTGGTTTTAGTCCTTGCTACATATTATTAAATGGCTGGGCCAGTATCTGGTTGGGACTACTGTGCCAGGCATCATTCTCAGGTGATGTCTGATCATCCTGGCCTGTCTTTGGCAAGAATCCAGTTCAGTGGGTTTTGCCAGAATCCTTTTACTTCTGAGGTTTTCTCTTAGTTGTTTTCCATCCCCTGATCCCTCTCTTGTTCCTTGGTTATATATTTCCCCTTGCTTGTGCTGTATTCAAAATTGAACCCAGTTTTATATTGAGGCATCTTTTCTCCTGTTTCAATAATCCAGAATAGAGTCTGTTTTTACCCCTTTAACTACTGCCTAGCTCTGTTTTTTTCTTCGATAGATCTCAGAAGTGCAATTCAAATTTGATTTGTAGATGTAGCAACAATCAAGATTTAGCTGGTATTTGAAGACACTCATATTATCACTCTTTCTACTACCCTTTATTATATTTTTTGATTCTGCCCCACATTATTTTTGCTAAGGAAGGAGAGTTCCAGGAACTCTCATGGAGTACTTGAGACATGGCTCTTCAATAGCCACCCGGCACCTTCTCCTAGATAAGAGGTGTGAAATTATAGGAGCACCTTCTCGCTTGAGAGCCCCTTGAGTAATAATTATTTTAAAAAAGCTGTTATAATAAAACTTTGCATTTAAATTGCCTCTTATTCTTAGGATGTCAAAGTGCTTTACAAACATGAATTGCTAGAAACCTTTTAGGTTAATTAAAATGAGCAGGTTTCCCAGACAAAGAAGGTGACTGTTTTTGTACTCTCGGGTGTTTTTACAGGTGAGCGAATTGAAGCACAAATAAGTTCTTTGACTAATCAAATAGAGATGTTCTGAGAACAGGTGATTTCAGCATTAGCACATCAACCATGCTACCAAATTTCATTGCCCTTCGGAATTATAATGACAATAATGTAGTGATTCCTGAATTCTGGTATTCTTAATAAGAATATTTGTGCTACTATTTACTGAGTGGCTGCAGTAAGCCATGCATTATGCCTGGCACTGGGTTTGTGGTAGTGTGTTGTGTTCTCACAATGCCACTGTAAAGTAAGTCTTATCTTCACTTTATGCTGCTGTAAGATAGGATTTATCGTCACTTTACAGCCCTGGACACTCAGTTTGAAAGCAGCTGAGCCACTTGTCACAGGTCCTGCAGCTAGGAAATGGCAGAGTGTATTAGTCCATATTCACACTGCTATAAAGAACTGCCTGAGACGGGGTAATTTATAAAGAAAATAAGTTTAATTGATTCACAGTTCAGCATGGCTGGGGAGGCCTCAGGAAACTTACAATCATGACATAAGGGGAAGGAGAAACAAGGCACCTTCTTCACAAGGCAGCAGGAAGGAGAAGTGTCGAGTGAAGGGGGAAGAGCCCCTTATAAAACCATCAGATCCCATGAGAACTCACTCATTACCACAAGAACAGCATGAGAGTAACTGCCCCCATGATCCAATTACCTCCCACCAGGTCCCTTCCATGACAGGTGGGGATTATGGGGATTATAATTCAAGATGAGTTTTGGGTAGGGACACAAAGCCTAACTATATCACAGAGCTAGGGTTTTAGCCCATGTTTGTTTGATTGCTGTGTCTATATTCTTCTTCTCTACCAATATCATTATCAAACGTTATTACTTTATTCTTCTCTATTTCTAAACCCCTGAGGAATATAACACATTCCTGTCATTAAGAGAAGCTGCTGACTTGAAATGGGAGTTCAGTAATGGCAGTGAGAGGAGATGAAGTAACACCATTGGAGGAGGTCAGAGCACAGGGGGCCTTAAAAACAAGCCACAGCATTTGGACTTTATTCTCCTTATTTATGCCATCCTGTTTATCAGTATTGATCTGTAGCACTCCAAGGTCCAAGGGACAAAGGCAAGGAAATCTCCAACCTCTCAGAATATGAGAAGATACTATAGTAAATATGTCAATAAATTTTATTCTACAACAGCTCTATGTGGCAGGTTCTCATCTCCATTGTATGGAGCAAGAAATTAAGACTCAGAAATCTTAAAGGATTTGCTGAAGGTCGCATGGCCCTTATAAAATGTCACCAGCTCATTTAACTTCAAGACCTCTTCCTGCTATGCTCACACTGTTTGGAAAGTCACATTCTAATCAGACTTGATGGCTAAATCAGTCAGAATTAAATATGCCCACCTATGTTGACATGCTCTGTAAAGATTTTCTGTTCAACGTGAACACATGGTTGCAAACTCATGCCTTAGAGTCTTTGATTCTGGGGGGAGGTCTCTGGGAACACAGACTAGCCTGTCATTGCAGTTCACAGAAGGCTGGACTCAGGGCCTGGTGTTCACTGGCAAAACAAGCAGACACTTTGATTCCTGCTGTCCAGTATGAATGAATACATTTCTACAAATATTTCTGTAAAGTGAGCCACCTTTCCACATCATATGATTGTCACCTTCTCATATCACAGTGACGCTATGCATTGCATAAAAAAAATGCTCAGGGGTATTTTCCAGATAAATGGAAGAAGTAACCATCTAAGTGTGATTTTTTTCAGCAATTTATATCCATTGATCTTGCCGAGTTCTTCCCAGAGAACATCTCTTGCAGATCCAGTTTCTCTCATCGTTTTAGCATTTGCTTAGCCGCTTGTTTGCCCTTCCCAATGCCCAGTTATCACATGTAAGATAAGCGTTAAATTGCATATTCCCTGTATTTCACAGTGAATAAAAGTGAAGGATCTGGTCTCCACTTCTCCACCTCTTTTACGACACTGTTGTTATAACATGAGACCCAATGGAGCATGGAGGCTGTCACAGATAGTATAGTCTGAAGGTCAGGAAGGGCAGGATGGTAGAAAGCTGAAATAGCCCTGATCAAAAAGACAACGAGAACAAGGTGGTTTTGAAATATCTGCTAAATCCAGATCCCCAGTCTTGAATCATGATTGGAATTGCTTACTTCAGTTCTATTGATAAATCAGATTGGAAGTCTCCCCTCCATTGCTTAAGTCACCCCTTAAACAAAGGGGTGATAGGATAAAAACTGCAATTTAGAAAGACAATTTTGAGAGCAGACCAGAGGGCAAGTTGTGACCTTCAAATATGTGTTTTGATTCATTTGTATGTGTTTTTTTAGAAATATTTATTGTAGACCTAAATTTTAGAGAATATTGAGGCCTGATGAGGTAATATAATTGAAAATACAAAAACTGTTCTAAAACTATACATAACTACTTATAGATATTGCTATTGTATTTGATAAATAATAAAAGTAATATTGCATTCTAATAAGTAATGTAATTCAATACACTAGTAGTCTTATTGCATTTAAATACAGCAAGGCTACTACATCATAAAGCAGTACACCTGTGGACATGTCAACATTCAGAACTTCAGCTTTCACATCAGTAACCTGAGGATAACAGTCCAAGCTTCACCATTGGTTAGGGGCATCCATGAGATGAGGTGCATTGAGGCATCATGGAGTTTGGCATGTGGCTTCTTTTTTTTCCTTTTTCTTTTTCTTTTTTTTTTTTTTTGAGATGGAGTCTCACTCTGTCACACAGGCTGGAGTGCAATGGGGCTATCTTGGCTCACTGCAACCTCTGCCTCCCGGGTTCAAGTAATTCTCTGCAGAGGCTGAGCCTCCCAAATAGCTGGGATTACAGGCGCCTGCCACCACGTCTGGCTAATTTTTTGTATTTTTAGTAGAGATGGGGTTTCACCATCTTGGCCATAAACTCCTGACCTCGTGATCCACCCGCCTTGGCCTCCCAAAGTGCTGGGATTACAGGTGCAAGCCACCGCGTCTGGCTGGCATGTGGCTTCAGCCACACTTGCAAGATTGAAAATATTTACATTGTCTGATAGTGGAGCAGGTAATGTGCCAGAGGAAACTTGTATTCAGTAGCAGGAGGGTAGAACTGCTCAGGGAATTACATGATCATGTCCTGGAGCTGAGAGGTGTCCAATCTGACTGGTGTCACTGTTATTAGTGACACAATACTGGCATGTACCCCCACCTACTTGAACCGTGTGCTTCATGTCAACTGTAAGAAGCTGGTGGGATTGGTATCCCCATTTCATAGACAGTGAACATATTCAGAGGTAAGTAGCTTTCCACTGTTAATGCAGTGTCCTAAGATGACAGTAAACAACAAATGACAAGGCCATCTTGGGAAGAGCTTTGAATGTCATCTCCAAAGAGAGCTGTAACATGCAGTCAGTTGGCCTAATACCATATTTTTACGCTGTAGCTAGGTAAGCTGGGGAAGGGTCATTGGAAGCATATAATTTGGTGTCTGACACTCTTTAATTGAAATCCTAGCTTCTGATGCTTACTAGCTGTGTGACCCCAAGCCAATAAATTGCTTATATGAGCCTTAGGTTCCTCATCTATAAAATAATGGGAACACTTACACCCACCTTGACTTTGAAAAGTGGAGAGCAGTCATGGACAGAGCAAATGCTCAGTGTGTGTCACCTTGTCACCTTCTTGTAAGCTTTCCTGATTATTCTCACTCCCAAAGAATATGAAAGCTCAGAATTGAATAAATCAAAGAGATTCAGAAACAACATTAGATTCATATTTAGACAGCAATTGATTTTTTTCTTGGGTAAGAAAAATTATACATCTGCTTCTAAAATATGAAGAGTGGTGATTATGATTCATGCACACATGATTCATAGAGAAAGCTGGAGCTAAAACACAGCTAAACTAATAATATTTTGTCCTTGTGACTAAAGCTTGTCTAAGCTTAGAATGTGTGCCCAGAGTTAGAGCAAGAATCCCAAGGGCAATGTCAATGCTGCTTTTATTTAGTAATAGTGGCATAAGCAGAAATGCTTGTTTTCCCAGAACCTATCTCCCCAAGGTGGATGCATTTGTGTCTTCTGCAGCTGCTCCCTTCTCTTCATCCACTTGGTTTCTATGTATGGTTGATTTCTGATAATGATACTTAGAGCCAGACTTCACCCTCTCTGTCCTGGGCTATTGCCACAGGTTTTAACTAATGTCCCAAGCTCCAATTTCTCTCCCTCTCCAGCAAACCCATTCTCTCTTCCTACTGGGTTGAGCTTCTTAAATCATTGGTCAGAGGTCAACTATGTGGCTAAGAAAACAAGTCATAAACTTGAACATCAAAGAGATTTGGGTAGAATCCTAGATTTATCATCTCACCATGTGAGCTTCAGCCACCTGATCTTCCTGAGCATGAATTTCATCAACTATGAAATAGAGATTACGTTTATTTAATACTCTTTTAAAATTATTTTATTTATTTATTTATTTATTTATTTATTTATTTATTTATTTATTTATTTATTGAGACAGAGTCTTGCTCTGTCATCCAGGCTGGAGGGCAGTGGCATGATCTCTGCTCACTGCAACCTCTGCTGTCCGGGTTCAAGTGATCCTCTTGCCTCAGCCTCCTGAGTAGCTGGGACTACAGGCATGTACTACCACATCTGGCTAATTTTTGTTTTTTTAATAGAGACGGGGTTTCACCATGTTGGTCAGGCTGGTCTTGAACTCCTGACCTCAAGTGATCTGCCCTTCTTGGCCTCCCAAAGTGCTGGGATTACAGGCATGAGCCACCGTGCCCGGCCTTAATAATCTTTTTAAATGAAGATTAAAGATATATATAAAATACCTTACACAGTTCCTGAAATATAACAAGTAATCAGTAAATCTTGTTTTCTTTTCAGTGACTCTTCATTGCTGGAAAAAGTCAGATCTAATTTTATTATGACTTTCTACGCCTTCCACATGTGTCCTCCACCCTTTGCTATCTGTATACAGTGGACTGCTCTCCTGCCTCTTGCCTCATTGTTCTGTCCGACTTTGTATTTTCCCCATCAGTCCTCTGGGAACAGATTTTGGATGGACAGTGTTCCATTGTCATTCCTTCCTGTGTGCCTTTTGGTTGGGTACCTGGACTGTTTTACAAACATTAAGGTTTTCTGGGGCCCCGTCACCCCCCAACAAATTGAATCAAGCTGAGCCATGGATCTATACTACTGTGTCTAATTTGATGTATATTCATCAAGAACGTACTATGTGTTCACTCTCTGTTAGATGTCATGGTACATGTGGATCAGAACCAGCTATGGTCATTGACCTTAAGGAGTTCCTTTGCTAATAGAAGATGAAAGAGCAAAATATCTACCAGTTAGATTTTGCCCTCTTCTGTTAGTGATGGTTAGATGAGAGGTACCTGATGCTACAGATGCTATCCCTATTTTAGGGATGTGGATAACCTGCTTAGGGCAAAATAACCTGTATAACTCTCTCTATATATCAAGCAGAAGGAGAAAAGTACCAAGATGGGTAAGATGACACGCCTGGTTTGGAGGACATGGTCAAAGACTGCACAGAAGACCATGATATTAGAGACTGTTGTTTGTGGACAGGTGCAGTTTCAGCAGACAGCTTGGAGTAGTGGAGACCATGCAAGCTTTGGATCCAAAGTGTAGGAATTTGAATACCACTCTTGCTCCTTACCAGCAAGTCCCTCTATCTGGGAAGCTCTTTCACAGAACCTAAGGCCTGTTCATTCTTATCATTCAGGGCTACATTCAGGCATCATATCCTGTGAGATTCCTTCTCTGAACACGTTTTGTAAAGGAACATTTTACCTTTATGCTGACTACAATCACTTTCATATCAGACACTGTTGGGGTCCAGTAGTCTCTCCTCTTTTGTGCCAACTTTGTTTATACATGTATCCCTCCTCAACACAATTTAGGGGAGAGGGAGCCTACACCCATCCCCAGGGATCTTTCTGATGGGTATTAGCCAATTGTGCTGGTCTCCTTCCCTGCCCAGTGGCTGGTTTAGGGGAGGACACATGACACACTTCTGGCCGATGAAGTCTGGTATTGTTGGTTATCCTTGGGTGCCTCTGGGAATGATTTTGTTTTCCTCCCAAGAGAGGCATTTTTAGGAGTGGCCTTTCCTCTGGAGGATGCTCTCTTCTCTTCTTGACTCTCTGTCAGTCTGAGTCTGGAGTATCTGTATTCCATCTTGCAAACCTAAAGGGACCCAGCCTTGCATGAAGCTGTAGCCTGAAGGCCACAGAATGGAAAGATGTGAGGATCCTGAGTCCCACTTGACAGCAGTGATTCAGGACATGATATTGTCTTCCTCAAAATCTTCATTTATGGGGGATAATACATTTCTCTATTGTTTAAAACAGGGATTGGAAAAAGTTTTCTGTTAAAGGCTAGATAGGAAATATTTTAAGCTTTGCAGGTCATGTGATCTGTTGGAATTACTTGAAGATGCAATTGTCACATGAAAGCAGCCATAAAGTATATGTAAATAAATGGGTGTGGTTGTGTTCCAATAAAACTTTATTTACAAAAGCAGGTATCAGGCTAGGCCTATGGGCTAGTTTGTGGACCCCTGGTTTAAGCCATTTGAATCAGCATTATCTCGTTCTTTCAGGTGAAACCATGTCCACTAATGTATTCTCTCTTTCTTTAACCTGATTCATTTAATTAAGAGGCATATTATGAGAAATTATTTACTTGTTTGGTAGTTCAGTCTGTCTGTCACTGGAATACAAGTCCCAAGATGGCAGGGGCATGTTTTCTCTTTCCTGGCACATAAGAGAAGTTTCATTAGTGTGTAAGTGGGAGTGAGTTAGTGAATGTGTGTAAGCTGATTAATCTCTTTCAGTTTCAGTTTTAGTTTGATTTTCCCCATTTTCAGTGGTTAATGATAATGTTAGCTGGAGGTGAACATAAATTCTGGTGTATACCTGTTGTCTCTATGTAAATTTCATAAGGCTTTCACTCTTAAAAGTATCCTTAGATAATTAATTATATTAATAGAAACTGTGTATGGAGACTTACTCTGTGTGGGCATGATATTAAGCTCATTTTATACATTATTTATTCCCTTGGGAAATTTCGTGGTGGTATTCCCATTTTAGGGATGAGGAAACTGAGGCTCAGAGGTGAGATAACCTATCCATGGACATACAGCTGATGGCAGAGCTGAAATGTTTGACTCCAAAGAACAGTTTCCTAATGATTATATTCTGGTAGATTTTATTCCCAAAGATGCCTGTAATAATATTTCCTGTCTTATCCCTGTTGCTCTTTTACAAGTTGACTTTATCACAGCCCCACTGGGAGGCAGGGTCTTTTTACCCCTGTCCTCGAACCCAGGCCAACTCTGCCACCTGGTTTAAAAAATAGAGTGTGGAAGAAGTGATCTTGTTTTCCTTCCAAGTTTGAGCCTTATGAGATTCACAGCTTCCACCGTCACCTTGTGGAATGTATCCTCTTGGAGGCCAGCACCTGCCCAGCAGGAGAGAGAGGTTATGTTGAGTGAAGCACATCCCAGCCTCAGCTGAGAGCTCCCAAGCTTGATGTGGAGGTGCCCATCTGAGTTCTGCTTAAATTCCTGATCCATAGAATTGAGAGCAAACAAATCATTATTAATTTAAGCCACTGAGTTTCAGGGTGATTTTATGCATGTATATTAAAAATACATACTAATTGTCCTTGCAGTGTTCTTCTGAGCTTTGGAAGAAGCATATACCAAGCATCTTACTGGGTGTGTGGCACATAACAGGTGATCAGTAGTGACTATTGTTATCAATACAGATGGAAGTGGGAACAGCATGAGCACAGTGAGGTGTTTATGAAGCAGCAGCCGTTTGTTGCAGAGTAAGCTTCCTGAAGGGTCAGGAGAAGACAGAACTGGGAAGGTGGTGAAGGAGTGGAATACCATGGGAAAAATTTCCATTAAATTTGCAATCACTATAGCGCTTCTCTAGAAAGTGCTGCACTGGCTGAAATTTCATACTTCTGGCATGCTATTAAAGTAACTCAGCATAGTAGAAAGAGTTTTGCATAAAACAAAACCAACAAAGATAGGGCCTAAATCTTGCTGTATGACTGTATGACCTAGAATTTATCTTCTCAGGCCTCAGTCAGTTTCTTTCTCCAGTATGGTAGTTGGAGAGTGTTTCTGAAAAGGGCTTTCTGGATGTTAAAAAAACATAGTTCTAATTTTTAAAGTACCTAAGAGCAAATATCTGTTGTCAGGATAGTGCCTTTGATCTCTGCTCTGGACTGGCCGCCAACATCTCTGCCTCTGCTGTTCTATTTGTAAGCTAGTGTTTTAACCCAGCTTAAGACAAAACACAGTCATCATATTGGATTTGCAAGTAGTCATTAACAGAAAGCTGTCCTTGCTACAAGCTTGTAAAATTGCTATAAAGCAACCAGAGAAGAGGCTCTGAAAGCAAATTAGCATTTCAGAGAAGCAGTTGGAGTTAGTCAGCTTTCTCATTTCTTTTGTCGTCAACAAATTGTTGTTTGCTTCCTTTACGTGCCAAGAAGGTGCAGTTAAAATAGAGTTCGTCACATGGGGCTTGGATTCAGACACGTCCCACATTTTTTCTCCAACAACGGTGGTCGCCACAAGGATAGCGGCAATAATGGTGATGATAATAAAAGCCAATGCAAGGGAGAGCTATTAACCACCTATCATATACCATGCAAGTTTTATAGGACATGGGCTCAAGGTGTGAATAGGACATGGTCCTGTACTTGTGTTACTCATAGCCTATAGGCAAGTAAATTACAGTGAAGTGAGGGTAAGTGCAGAGGTACAAATAGTGCCAGGTTTCTTAATTTTACCTAAGGAATAGGAAACCTTGCCAGACCTCATCAACTAGATCCAATGCCCCGTTATCCTCTTTTAAAGATACCCATATTTTTTGTCCATAGCATTTATCACAATTGGAAATTGCATTTCAGTGTGATGCATGTGAGCACTCCCCCTCTCCCCCACTAAAAAAGGTAAGCTCTGAAGAACAGGGAGTATGACTTTTTATTCACCATTGAATCCCCAGTACGTTGGCCACTGCCTCCTACATAGTAGGCCCTTGGGGGCAGTTTGTGGAACGAAATAGAGGCGTAAATGATCTGATAAGACTCCCCAGAGAATGAGATATTCAAATTAAATTTCGAGGTATAAATAGAAGCCTGCATCCAAAACAGCGGAAACAAAAGCAAGTCTAAAAATAACGGGCAGTTTAAAAGGAAAGTGGGACCTCATTAGCCCTTTGTTATGAATGGGCAGGGATCCCTACTAAGACTCATGAACATGTGGATCTTTAAGGAGGTAGCTTTTGTGGTGGAGGGAGCCTGGCATAAAAGTATCAAGAATCAGTGGGTTCTAAGTTTGCTTCCTGCCCACATTAGCTGGGTGAACTTGAGGGCATTGCTTGACCTCTCTGTGCTACCGTTAACACACCTGCAAATTGAGGAGAATACTCTTTGTCCTCTTAGCATCAGGCGAAGTAATGCAGGTAGATTATTTGGCAGCTGCAGTTGACACTTTCCAGAATCATGACTCCAATTTTATGATTCCTCTGTTACACAAGATATGAGACAATGAGACAATGGCCTAGGCACTGAAATAAATCTCTGCCTTAGTACCCCAGCTGTAAACAGAGAAATCACAATTATGTTGCAAGCAGAGACAGCTTGATGTCTGGATCTATCATTCTGAAAGTTCATAATTTCAGTAGTCAATTACTAGCTAAGATAGTTTGGGCGTTGGACTGTACTAGCTGTGGTTTTGAGTCCCAAGTCCTGTAGGCCCTAATTGTGTAGGATAGATCTATGTATTACTTAGTCAACGGGAGACTTCATTTTCTTATTTAAAAATGGGAGGACAATGCCCAATTCCCATAGTTACTGTTATTTTATTTTATTTTATTTTTTTTCTGTTAAAAGTATCAACAGACTATCAATACTATTCCAGGGGATGATTGGATTATAAATTAACATAAAACATTTAGCCCAAAGTTTGACACCCAACTAATGGAAGCCTATTATGATCATGGTGCTGTTATTGCTATTGGAGAAGTAGGCAAAGTATCATGGGAGTTAAAAAGAGTGAGAGGACTTTGAAGAAATAGGTACGCTTTGCACAGGTTGGTGGATGAGAATTCTGAGAAGATGGAACCATCTGGCTTGAGACCAGGTGGAGAAATCCATGGGGCATGTTTGGGATGAGTAGGAAGTTTGTTATGGCAGGAATAAAAGATGTATCAATGAAGTACAGGCAATATAAATTAAAATATGGAAAATGATCAGGGAATGATGTTACATCGATTTCAACAATAATATACAATCTATTGTACATTCTAGGGCTCGATTGACATAGCTATGTTATGTAATGTGTTTAGATATACTCTTAATAAGTGCTGCTACATGGTTTTCTAAACAATGTAGTGGCCTAACCTTAATGTAATAGCATTTACAGGACACGTTTACTCACTCACTCACCCATTACAAGTATTTATTATGCTGGCAAGTTTTTGCAGTGTTAAGTTTTCAAATTTCATTCTCACTTTCACTTAGTGAAAGTAGATATCATAATTGTTGTCTCATAGGTCAAGGTTCAGAAAACTTATATTTTTGAATGATAGTTTTTGTTTCAGGATAAAAAATGAGAAATTTTGGAGAAATCAATTTAAAAGCCATGTCTCAAAATTCAGTGCCATGTAACAAACTTTTAAGTATTTTATTAAAAT